>NC_069118.1:55832902-56517902 GCF_025612915.1 Magallana angulata
TTCAAAGAAGCAATTTTTGCCTCTTTAAACAACTGTACATAGTTTTGAATTTTATTTTTTTGGCGAGTTCACTAAGAGGTAACTTTAAGCCTTCAAAAATTACACATAGCATTATTCAGTAGAAGAAAATATTACATGTACCAAAAACTTAATTATTTTAAGGTTATAAATATCATAAAAATGAGAAAAAACACATCTAACAGGGTATGTAAGATTGCAATAACACATGAACTTACATTTATAAGAATTCAACAGGTACTCATAAAAACTGAAAAAAGACCATTTCTCAATGAATGCAATGGATATCAGTGACTAAAATGTTTGTGTAAAAATTGTAATGAGTTGCTTCCCTTTGACCAGTATGACAGCGATGTGAACTTGTGATCATAACGCCAGCCTACATAAAATAAAAGATTTACATGAACATGTAGATTTTCTATAGTGTTCTTAATGTCAAACTTCATTAATAAAAGATTCAAAAATTTCAAATTCATTAATGGAAAATATAAACCAGAAATAATAGAAAAGTTTTTGAACTCACAAAATAAGTCAATCAAATTTTACACTAAACTTAAACATGTAGCTGAATGGTTTCTTTATGTCAGAGAGAGAGAGAGAGAGAGAGAGAGAGAGAGAGAGAGAGAGATGTTCATTGTACATAATATCTTACGGGCATTAACAAATATTTGACCCCAAAATATACTGACTCATAAAATGAATGTCATCAAATGAACAGCATTGTTACATGATACTTTTGGGATTTCTAAAAAAAAAATATGATGACAATGTGCCTCTTTGTATATTATGTAACATAATTAGTGTTAAGTTTTTACCTAGGCCTAATTAAAGGTCAAAACTTTACAGTCACATGTAAATTGTCCAGTTAAGCAGTCACCTTAAGAATATAACTTCAAAACTATTATAATTCAATCATTTTTTGTGTTCAAAGGTTTTTTTTATCCTTATTTCTAAAACCTTACATGTATATTGTTTACAAAAATTTACAAATGGTTACATGTAATTGTGAATCTTATGGTAGTACCACTGAATGATTAAGATAAGTACTGAGAGCCTCCATACACACACAAACTTCAGGATGGTGTGGGCTTCATGTTTTCTTATCTTTGTTACTTATTCACTATGTAAGCATTTATTGAACGATAGCCTACCATCAAATAAATCTACAATAAAGTAAAATATATCTAAATATATATCTAAAGTCAAAAAGTGCCATCAAAGGCACTGCGACACAGGTATAAATATAAATTAAAATATACATTTTTAAAATTAATTGAATTAATAATTAAAATATCTCTAAACTGACAAACAAGCATGGGATTAATATCTAGACAAACATACATGTAAATAAATATTGCAAATGTCATACTTCATAATGCCATGGATAAAGTCTGTCACCTCTTTGCAAGAAAAAACACTTTAAAAAATTCTGAAAAATAAATAATAGTCCATAAAATTCGCTCTGTTGAGGTGCAAGCCGTGATATAAAAGACAAGCTGCAGCAACGAACTGTATCAGATCTCAGATCTGACCAATCAAAGCGTGTCATGTTTCTGCCGGTGACCAATCATAAATCACCACCCTGTGACATGTGTTCATGTGATGTGAGGTCACATGACGGTCATGTGATGCTACCTTGGGGATTTGGGGAAGATGGAGGTTCCTGAATCAAGGACCTTGTTGGTGACCGACTCGATGAGGGTCACAGTGATCATACAGATGGGGTAGGACTGGGGCAGCTTCTTCATCACCACAGGCACCTGCACAAAGTACCTGAAAGTAGAAACACATTGAAAGGTTAAAGGTCATGTATTCAACGTCGGGAGCATTTTCCATCACAACTAGGAATTGAATAAGTATCTAAATATAGGTAATATATTGCTTAAAATAAATTTCCATGTAAATATGTCATCAAAGGTAGTCTGAATGCAATTAAAATTGTTCATTGAAATATCCTCTTCTTTTGAACAAAACATATCAGATTTTTTCTGCATTCAAAGAATTTTAAAGCAATATGAGCTGCAATTTTCATGTTGTAATTTTTTTCAAAGAAAATGTTATTTTCTACTAAAATGACAAAAATTATCATGATGGTTTTAAAATTTCTGTTAGCTCTGTTTTTGTGGGAAAAGCCATTAAGAAGCCTTAATTGGAGCAAAATTGAATTATTGTCGTCCTGTACAAAAATTGATCTGCTATATATTCCTTATAAGTGAAATCTTTCTCCTGACAAAAATAAATGATTTTTTCAAATCTTATTTATCATAAAAGTTTAAGTTACAGGCAGACTTATCATACTAGCAGGTTTTTGCAGCAAAATAAAATTCCAAAAAATACAGCTCATATTGCTTTAAACAACTTAGAGATTGGATAAACATAGAAATATTCTAATATTCAGATAATGTAATGATTTCACAAATCTAGAGTATTAACTGTTAATTGTGGTGCTCTACAATTTACATAAATCTTGAGCTTCGATCAGATAAGATTCGAATTCCTATGGTCCCAACTGCTAGATTCTCTAGATATATAATTCTAATTAAGTATTAATGAATTAATGGTTAGAACTTTGAACTTTGAATATTTTTCTTTTTACTTAAACTCCTCCAGATAGTGGCTGCGGATGAAGGCAGAGATCTTGGGACTGTAGTGTAGAAAAGTCTGTAGGACGGAGAACTGTACATAGAGAGTCACCGCCTCCTGAGGCATCAGAGCGTCTTTACGAGTCGGCCCGATAAACTTCATCATCTGGTCGATCACATTCTCCACGAACCCTTCCTGTTAATGGAATTTATAAATACGTCAGTTGAATTCTTTGATTCTTTAGGAATTAGTTTTCTTGAATCAGGGATGGGGTAATGGTAATTTGTAATGGTAATTGAGTGTAATTAATAACAAATTTTAATGTAATTGAAAGTAATGTGTAATTGACCAATTTTTCAATTACATGTAATGGTAATTTAATTAATTACTTGAAAAAAAGGCATGTAATTCCAATTACTTTTCAATTACTTTCAATTACACACTGATGTACATATAAATATGAAGCTGTCCACTACCAATTGTTCCCAACACTATCAATGGTACAAGATCAAGTTAGGAAGAGTAGTTAAAAAGCATTAAACTATTATTATATATATCATACTAAATATTTTTCAGAATGAATTTTTTTCAGTGATTCAATATTTAATCATAAGTTTCCCAAATTTAATTAAGAACATGTATTTGATGATTTGCTTGATCTCTTTTTTTTTAAATACTTATTTCCCTTCTTATTAGAAAAATTGGTGTCAATCATCATCGAGTTAGATTAAAACATCACTGTTTAATTTACGAACAAAATCAGTGTTAAATAAACTATCAAGTCATGCAGCCTAAAATGCATAGAGCTCAAATGCATGGCTTCCAAGTTTTTGATGCCTAACATGTCCACAGGGTGTGTTCCCTTATTGCAAACATTTGATAATTAGGTAGAGGACAACAGGTGTGAATTGTGTTTTGATAACAAGTATAGTCTGCCCTCTACCTGAGATTAACCTGTACTTTGGCATTGTATTTACTGTAAGAGGGTGGAATTTGAATGATTATTTTATTTTGATATTTATTGAACGTTTATATAAAAAGAAAAGTGTCTGTGGTTTTGGGGGATTGAACCGGGTGCCTTTGGTGTGTGGGCTTGTGACTTATACCACTAGGCTAAGTCAGATTTATATTTATAGCATATCTTTATTATCGAAAGTACATTTAGGTTTTTGGTTAATTATTTTGTGATGTCATAGAAAGAATAGCATTCTGGGTAATTCTTGCCTAGCTCATTTTCATTGTCCAAGAGAAAGGCAAAGAGAGAAGTCAAGAAATTTAACATTCACAGTGTGTCCTTGCTTAGGTATGTGCATTTGTTAATTTCTTTGCTTATTGCAATGATAGTGTGTGTTTAAACAAGTTTTATTATCTATTTAATATTGAGATATATAATTTTGTAAAGTTTTTGAATAAGAATAGACAAACCTGTATTTACATGTATTAGATAAAGGAAAGGGTAATACTATAGATAAATGAATAATAAAGAGCATTGGGAGTACATGTATAATTATGATATTTACATTGTATATAACAAGTGTGATAAATAGATTTTATTTAAATTTTTAGGATCTGTCAACATTTATGTATATCAGGAAATAAAGAACCTCAACACAATATTCAGAGTGTTACATTTGGCGTCGCCGGTAGGATTCCATTCGGTTTCCCTGAGAACGATTTCCAGAAGGAAGACAGCTAAGATACAAGTTGACAGCGCACATTGTGAATAGTGAGTAAGTGATATCAACTCAGAGTGATTAGTGTACACAACATTGAAATTTCAACAGACAGAGTTGTACCATCTCTGGACAAGTTTCACAAGCCACAATGGAGGAAGAGATAAAGAAGTTACAGGATCAGATCAAGAATCTAGAGGCTAAAGGATCCCAAGTACCAGTTGTTTATCTGAAATCAGACCGCAAATTTCCCAAGTTCGGAGGCCGACCTGTCAAAGACGGAGATCCGGACGTCTACGAATGGATTTCCGATATGAGAGAACACATTCAGTCCACTAAATCGAAAGATGATTTCGTAGATTTCATCATGGACCATCTGACTGGATCAGCGAAATCAGAAGTCAAACTTCGACCTTTACAGGAGAGACAAACTGGAAAACAAATACTGGAAATTCTTGAGACCGTGTTTGAAATCAAAGAAACAACTACCCAACTTCTTCAAAATTTTTATCAGCGAGACCAAAGACAGGATGAAACGCTCGAAAAATACTCTCTTGTGTTAACCGAGATGGCTCAGAAAATCAACAGAAAAGAAAAGAAAGATCAAGTGAATGACATCAAGTTGACCGAACGATTCATTGATGGCATAGGAGATCAAAGTACTAGACAAGAGCTAAGGAAAGTTGTGTTAGACTCTGGCAACATTCCATTCTTTGAATTCAGAATGAAGATGCTACGCTGGATAGAGGACAATCCTAATGTGGATGCGAGCATTAAGAAAACAATGTGTTCTCCTACTCAAAGTACTGAACTAGATGAACTGAAAACTTTGGTCAAGAAACAACAAGAAATGTTAGAATGGCAGCAAGAACAGATTGACAGATTAACAAAGAAATCTGATGAGAGACTCGATAGACAATCATATTATCAACAAGAGAGAGGAAGATCAAGACAACGATTCGGCCCTAGATTTAACAGAGGACATAATGGAAGACAGGGAAGTTTTACAAGTAACAGAGGAAGGCAGTGCTACAACTGTGGTGGATTGGGACATATGTCTGTGAACTGTCCATCTGAAAACACACCCCCTACAGGATCACGTCGTACATCCGGTAACCCAAACTGGAAACCTTCTCAGTGAGGAGTCGAGCTGTGAAGGAAGAGGACCAAGACTCAGCTGAAACCTTATACCAGAAAATCAACAGCGCCGCAGCCAAGTGTCCAGAAACTTATATAGAAATTAACGGAGTGAAAGTGAAATGTTTATTAGACACTGGGGCTCAAGTTTCAACTATTTCAGAACATTTTTACAAGAAATACTTACCTGCTTCAAAACTCAGTAATACTTCAAAGATCCTTAAACTTTCCGCAGCAAATAAATTACAGATCCCATATCTTGGATACACTGAAGTTTGTTTGCGAATTCAAGATACTATGTATACAAATGTTGGAATGATTGTAGAGAGTGTGACTAACTGCAATGACCCAATTCAAGTTGTACTAGGATGTAATGTTCTTAGAAGCGTCCGAAAACATGCGTTAGAAACAACTTCACCTGTAATACATGATCCAGTGTGGGATAATGTGATGTCAGTTCTAGACTTGGAGAAAGAAGTGAAACAAATTGGATTTGTGAAACTAGCAGGTCGTCAACCAGTTAACATTCCTGCAAACTCGATGAAAGTAGTATTTGGTACAACAAGACGGAATAAGTCCACTGCACCGTATACCGCCATAGTTCAAGCTATATCTTGTGAAAACGGATCTTTGCCGAAGAATATATTGATGGTGGATACTTTCGTTGAAATGAAAGACGGGATAGTACCTGTGAAACTGATGAATATTGGAGAAGAAGATGTGTGGTTAAGTCCAAAAAGCAGGATAGGTGTGGTTCATAGTGCAGAATTACTCCAATCATCAGAGGATGAATATAAAGTTGAAATTATTCCTGATACAGAATTTGTGATACGACGGATTATAACACAAGATGAACAAAATCAGAGAACTACGTGTCAAGACAAAATTTCAGCATTTTCTGTGAAATTAGATGTAAATGATGTTGAATTTTCTGAAAAACAACACCAAAAATGGGAGTATCTGTTACAGAAGCATCAGGATGTGTTTGTGTTCCGTGATGAAGATATTGGTTATTCAACAACAGTAACACATTCTATTAACCTTACTGATGATACACCAATCAAGATACCTCATCGACGCATTCCCCCAAATCAAATAGAAGAAGTGAGGCAACATATTCAGCAACTATTAAATCAAGGAATAATCAGGAAAAGTCATAGTCCATACGCAGCTCCAATAGTTATTGTGAAGAAGAAAGATGGGAGTTTACGACTTTGTGTAGATTATCGTGCCTTAAATGCTAAAACCATCAAAGACGCTTACCCACTTCCCCGTATTGAGGAGACTTTAGACCTGTTACATGGAGCCAAATATTTCAGCACCATTGATCTAGCACAAGGATATCACCAAGTCGCTATCGATGAGAAAGATATACACAAAACAGCTTTTCGAGTTGGATCTGGTGGCCTATATGAATATCTGCGCATGCCCTTCGGACTTTGTAACAGCCCAGCGACGTTTCAACGCTTAATGGAAGTGTGTTTACATGAAGAAAACTTTGATATTCTTGTGTTATACTTGGATGATATTTTAGTGTTTTCTAAGACCATAGATGACCATATAGAGAGATTAGACATTGTGTTTTCAAAACTCAAACATCATGGACTGAAATTAAAACCATCCAAGTGCCATTTCTTCAGGAGACAAGTATGTTATCTAGGCCATATTGTGTCCGAGCATGGTGTGTCAACTGATCCCGCAAAGACAGAAACAATATCTTCCTGGCCTAAACCAACAACAGAGCGACAGCTGCGTTCATTTCTTGGTATAGCAGGATATTACCGCCGCTTTGTTAATGGATTTGCAAAAATTGCTGCACCATTACATGCACTGTTGTCAAAACCAAAGAAAACCAAAACAAATATGAAAACTGAGCAGTTTGTGTCATTATGGAACCATGATTGCGACAGAGCATTTGAAGAATTGAAAACCAAACTGACATCTACTCCGGTGCTAGGATACCCTGATTTTTCCAAGGAATTCGTGTTAGAAATCGACGCCAGTTTGCAAGGTTTAGGAGCTGTCTTATCCCAAGAACGCGACAAGAAAAATGTGGTTATTGCGTACGCATCAAGAACTCTCAGACCCACAGAGAAAAATATGGACAATTATAGCTCCATGAAATTAGAACTTTTGGCTCTAAAATGGTCTGTTACCGAAAAATTTCGAGACTATTTATTAGGATCCAAATTTGTGATTTTTACGGATAATAACCCATTAAGTTATTTGCAGACAGCGAAACTAGGAGCAACAGAGATGAGGTGGGCCAGTCAACTCGCACAGTTTGATTTTACCATTAAATACCGATCAGGAAAAGTGAATAAGAATGCAGATGCGTTAAGTCGAAGACCAACTTCAGTGGAAGATCCTGAGACCATTATTCAACCAGTGACGAATACTTCAGTGATATGTGATATATTTTGTGATAAAAATTTGCATTGTGTGAAAACGTGCTCTGTGCGTATAGAACAAGCCGAATCATCCCCTGTGTTACCTGGATTTATTCCTGCAGATATGGCACCGTTACAAGAGCATGACCCCGTTTTAAGTCGTGTGTTGTACTGGTTAAAACGGCCAAACCAATTAACCAACAGTGTGATTCGCAAGGAGAAGAAAGATGTGAGAAAATTATTAAATCAGAGAAATAAGCTGTGTTTTGAAAATTCTGTGTTATTCAAAAAATGTATGGATGAAACCGGTGAAATCAAACAGATTCTCCTTCCCAAAGTTCTTAAGGATAAAGTGTTCGAGAGTGTTCATGATCACGCCGGACATCAGGGTGTAGAAAGAACTCTAGCATTGTTACGGAAAAGATGTTTCTGGATTCGAATGGCTCAAGACGTAGAGAAGTGGTGCAAGAACTGTGAACGCTGCATGATCGCAAAAGCTCCCCTTCCCAGCATCAAACCACCAATTGGAAATCTCATTGCACATCGTCCGATGGAGATACTAGCAATGGACTACACTCTACTTGAGAAGTCATCAGATGGCCGGGAAAACGTTTTGGTGATGACGGATATATTCTCCAAATTCACGCAGGCTATACCAACTAGAGATCAGAAAGCTGTGACCGTGGCCAAAGCGCTAGTGAAAGAATGGTTTGTTCATTATGGAATACCGCATCGTATACATAGTGATCAAGGACGAAATTTCGAGAGCCAAATTATACAGGAACTGTGCAAGATATATGGAATACACAAGTCAAGAACAACGCCGTACCATGCTGCTGGAAATGGACAGTGCGAACGTTTTAACCGAACCATGCATGACAGATTACGCACGCTTACTCCTGAACAGAAGAAGAGGTGGACCGAATTCCTTCCAGAACTAGTGTATGTGTATAACTCAACGGTACATTCATCCACAGGATATTCACCCTACTTTTTATTTTTTGGCCGTGAACCTACATTACCGATTGATTTTATTCTTGGAACCCATACTGGAACAGAGGCGGACATTTCTTCAGTAGACGAGTGGATCTCTAAACACAGAAAAAGATTAAGTGAAGCTATACATTCAGCAACTATAAATACTGAGAAGAATGCTCAACGTAGGAGAGAAATCCACAATAAGAATACCAAAGAAGCACCAGTTAAGATTGGCACAAGAGTGTTAGTGAGGAATCGTGTCTTAGGAAGAAACAAAATACAGGACACATGGTCATCCGTACCTTATAAGGTGATTGCAAGACCTGGAGAAAACGTTTACTCAATTCAGCTTGCAGATGGATCAGGACCAATGCGAAATGTTACAAGGACTGAACTTTTGGATACTGGTGAAGAGGTTGGTGAGGATAGTGATAGTGACAGTGATGTGATTGTTGACCAGGCTATGGACATCACACCACAGCAAGAAACCCTTCCGATAGGACATGAGGGTGAAGAAGATGATACTGGTGGAAACAGGGAAGACGAAGTTCCCGATGAAACAGAAGAATCCCGACCGAGGCGTTCAGGACGTCAAACTGCAGGGAAACATTCCAATCCGTTTCATTTACCAAAGAGTGTCCTTGCGTCGAATCAAGAAGTGCGCGCTTCTCCGACAGATGTGAAAGACTTTCGCGAACTAAGTGACGCCATAGCTAATTTGGGTGCATCTTTAGGATCGTCTTTAAGTGCAACATTAAGCCAGTCATGGGCCAATATTCGTGAACAAAAACAGTGATTTTAATTATTGTTTTTATGTGTGAAATACTGAATATAGAGACAGTTGTGTTGATAATATTATTGATGTAGCAGTTTATATACATTGCTGGGAACAGTTGTGTTGAAAATCATATTTTGATGTAGTAGTTTATATTTACATTGCTGGGGACAGCAATGTCAAAGGGGGGAGATATGTAAGAGGGTGGAATTTGAATGATTATTTTATTTTGATATTTATTGAACGTTTATATAAAAAGAAAAGTGTCTGTGGTTTTGGGGGATTGAACCGGGTGCCTTTGGTGTGTGGGCTTGTGACTTATACCACTAGGCTAAGTCAGATTTATATTTATAGCATATCTTTATTATCGAAAGAAACAAGTTTTATTATCTATTTAATATTGAGATATATAATTTTGTAAAGTTTTTGAATGAGAATAGACAAACCTGTATTTACATGTATTAGATAAAGGAAAGGGTAATACTATAGATAAATGAATAATAAAGAGCATTGGGAGTACATGTATAATTATGATATTTACATTGTATATAACAAGTGTGATAAATAGATTTTATTTAAATTTTTAGGATCTGTCAACATTTATGTATATCAGGAAATAAAGAACCTCAACACAATATTCAGAGTGTTACATTTGGCGTCGCCGGTAGGATTCCATTCGGTTTCCCTGAGAACGATTTCCAGAAGGAAGACAGCTAAGATACAAGTTGACAGCGCACATTGTGAATAGTGAGTAAGTGATATCAACTCAGAGTGATTAGTGTACACAACATTGAAATTTTAACAGACAGAGTTGTACCATCTCTGGACAAGTTTCACAAGCCACAATGGAGGAAGAGATAAAGAAGTTACAGGATCAGATCAAGAATCTAGAGGCTAAAGGATCCCAAGTACCAGTTGTTTATCTGAAATCAGACCGCAAATTTCCCAAGTTCGGAGGCCGACCTGTCAAAGACGGAGATCCGGACGTCTACGAATGGATTTCCGATATGAGAGAACACATTCAGTCCACTAAATCGAAAGATGATTTCGTAGATTTCATCATGGACCATCTGACTGGATCAGCGAAATCAGAAGTCAAACTTCGACCTTTACAGGAGAGACAAACTGGAAAACAAATACTGGAAATTCTTGAGACCGTGTTTGAAATCAAAGAAACAACTACCCAACTTCTTCAAAATTTTTATCAGCGAGACCAAAGACAGGATGAAACGCTCGAAAAATACTCTCTTGTGTTAACCGAGATGGCTCAGAAAATCAACAGAAAAGAAAAGAAAGATCAAGTGAATGACATCAAGTTGACCGAACGATTCATTGATGGCATAGGAGATCAAAGTACTAGACAAGAGCTAAGGAAAGTTGTGTTAGACTCTGGCAACATTCCATTCTTTGAATTCAGAATGAAGATGCTACGCTGGATAGAGGACAATCCTAATGTGGATGCGAGCATTAAGAAAACAATGTGTTCTCCTACTCAAAGTACTGAACTAGATGAACTGAAAACTTTGGTCAAGAAACAACAAGAAATGTTAGAATGGCAGCAAGAACAGATTGACAGATTAACAAAGAAATCTGATGAGAGACTCGATAGACAATCATATTATCAACAAGAGAGAGGAAGATCAAGACAACGATTCGGCCCTAGATTTAACAGAGGACATAATGGAAGACAGGGAAGTTTTACGAGTAACAGAGGAAGGCAGTGCTACAACTGTGGTGGATTGGGACATATGTCTGTGAACTGTCCATCTGAAAACACACCCCCTACAGGATCACGTCGTACATCCGGTAACCCAAACTGGAAACCTTCTCAGTGAGGAGTCGAGCTGTGAAGGAAGAGGACCAAGACTCAGCTGAAACCTTATACCAGAAAATCAACAGCGCCGCAGCCAAGTGTCCAGAAACTTATATAGAAATTAACGGAGTGAAAGTGAAATGTTTATTAGACACTGGGGCTCAAGTTTCAACTATTTCAGAACATTTTTACAAGAAATACTTACCTGCTTCAAAACTCAGTAATACTTCAAAGATCCTTAAACTTTCCGCAGCAAATAAATTACAGATCCCATATCTTGGATACACTGAAGTTTGTTTGCGAATTCAAGATACTATGTATACAAATGTTGGAATGATTGTAGAGAGTGTGACTAACTGCAATGACCCAATTCAAGTTGTACTAGGATGTAATGTTCTTAGAAGCGTCCGAAAACATGCGTTAGAAACAACTTCACCTGTAATACATGATCCAGTGTGGGATAATGTGATGTCAGTTCTAGACTTGGAGAAAGAAGTGAAACAAATTGGATTTGTGAAACTAGCAGGTCGTCAACCAGTTAACATTCCTGCAAACTCGATGAAAGTAGTATTTGGTACAACAAGACGGAATAAGTCCACTGCACCGTATACCGCCATAGTTCAAGCTATATCTTGTGAAAACGGATCTTTGCCGAAGAATATATTGATGGTGGATACTTTCGTTGAAATGAAAGACGGGATAGTACCTGTGAAACTGATGAATATTGGAGAAGAAGATGTGTGGTTAAGTCCAAAAAGCAGGATAGGTGTGGTTCATAGTGCAGAATTACTCCAATCATCAGAGGATGAATATAAAGTTGAAATTATTCCTGATACAGAATTTGTGATACGACGGATTATAACACAAGATGAACAAAATCAGAGAACTACGTGTCAAGACAAAATTTCAGCATTTTCTGTGAAATTAGATGTAAATGATGTTGAATTTTCTGAAAAACAACACCAAAAATGGGAGTATCTGTTACAGAAGCATCAGGATGTGTTTGTGTTCCGTGATGAAGATATTGGTTATTCAACAACAGTAACACATTCTATTAACCTTACTGATGATACACCAATCAAGATACCTCATCGACGCATTCCCCCAAATCAAATAGAAGAAGTGAGGCAACATATTCAGCAACTATTAAATCAAGGAATAATCAGGAAAAGTCATAGTCCATACGCAGCTCCAATAGTTATTGTGAAGAAGAAAGATGGGAGTTTACGACTTTGTGTAGATTATCGTGCCTTAAATGCTAAAACCATCAAAGACGCTTACCCACTTCCCCGTATTGAGGAGACTTTAGACCTGTTACATGGAGCCAAATATTTCAGCACCATTGATCTAGCACAAGGATATCACCAAGTCGCTATCGATGAGAAAGATATACACAAAACAGCTTTTCGAGTTGGATCTGGTGGCCTATATGAATATCTGCGCATGCCCTTCGGACTTTGTAACAGCCCAGCGACGTTTCAACGCTTAATGGAAGTGTGTTTACATGAAGAAAACTTTGATATTCTTGTGTTATACTTGGATGATATTTTAGTGTTTTCTAAGACCATAGATGACCATATAGAGAGATTAGACATTGTGTTTTCAAAACTCAAACATCATGGACTGAAATTAAAACCATCCAAGTGCCATTTCTTCAGGAGACAAGTATGTTATCTAGGCCATATTGTGTCCGAGCATGGTGTGTCAACTGATCCCGCAAAGACAGAAACAATATCTTCCTGGCCTAAACCAACAACAGAGCGACAGCTGCGTTCATTTCTTGGTATAGCAGGATATTACCGCCGCTTTGTTAATGGATTTGCAAAAATTGCTGCACCATTACATGCACTGTTGTCAAAACCAAAGAAAACCAAAACAAATATGAAAACTGAGCAGTTTGTGTCATTATGGAACCATGATTGCGACAGAGCATTTGAAGAATTGAAAACCAAACTGACATCTACTCCGGTGCTAGGATACCCTGATTTTTCCAAGGAATTCGTGTTAGAAATCGACGCCAGTTTGCAAGGTTTAGGAGCTGTCTTATCCCAAGAACGCGACAAGAAAAATGTGGTTATTGCGTACGCATCAAGAACTCTCAGACCCACAGAGAAAAATATGGACAATTATAGCTCCATGAAATTAGAACTTTTGGCTCTAAAATGGTCTGTTACCGAAAAATTTCGAGACTATTTATTAGGATCCAAATTTGTGATTTTTACGGATAATAACCCATTAAGTTATTTGCAGACAGCGAAACTAGGAGCAACAGAGATGAGGTGGGCCAGTCAACTCGCACAGTTTGATTTTACCATTAAATACCGATCAGGAAAAGTGAATAAGAATGCAGATGCGTTAAGTCGAAGACCAACTTCAGTGGAAGATCCTGAGACCATTATTCAACCAGTGACGAATACTTCAGTGATATGTGATATATTTTGTGATAAAAATTTGCATTGTGTGAAAACGTGCTCTGTGCGTATAGAACAAGCCGAATCATCCCCTGTGTTACCTGGATTTATTCCTGCAGATATGGCACCGTTACAAGAGCATGACCCCGTTTTAAGTCGTGTGTTGTACTGGTTAAAACGGCCAAACCAATTAACCAACAGTGTGATTCGCAAGGAGAAGAAAGATGTGAGAAAATTATTAAATCAGAGAAATAAGCTGTGTTTTGAAAATTCTGTGTTATTCAAAAAATGTATGGATGAAACCGGTGAAATCAAACAGATTCTCCTTCCCCAAGTTCTTAAGGATAAAGTGTTCGAGAGTGTTCATGATCACGCCGGACATCAGGGTGTAGAAAGAACTCTAGCATTGTTACGGAAAAGATGTTTCTGGATTCGAATGGCTCAAGACGTAGAGAAGTGGTGCAAGAACTGTGAACGCTGCATGATCGCAAAAGCTCCCCTTCCCAGCATCAAACCACCAATTGGAAATCTCATTGCACATCGTCCGATGGAAATACTAGCAATGGACTACACTCTACTTGAGAAGTCATCAGATGGCCGGGAAAACGTTTTGGTGATGACGGATATATTCTCCAAATTCACGCAGGCTATACCAACTAGAGATCAGAAAGCTGTGACCGTGGCCAAAGCGCTAGTGAAAGAATGGTTTGTTCATTATGGAATACCGCATCGTATACATAGTGATCAAGGACGAAATTTCGAGAGCCAAATTATACAGGAACTGTGCAAGATATATGGAATACACAAGTCAAGAACAACGCCGTACCATGCTGCTGGAAATGGACAGTGCGAACGTTTTAACCGAACCATGCATGACAGATTACGCACGCTTACTCCTGAACAGAAGAAGAGGTGGACCGAATTCCTTCCAGAACTAGTGTATGTGTATAACTCAACGGTACATTCATCCACAGGATATTCACCCTACTTTTTATTTTTTGGCCGTGAACCTACATTACCGATTGATTTTATTCTTGGAACCCATACTGGAACAGAGGCGGACATTTCTTCAGTAGACGAGTGGATCTCTAAACACAGAAAAAGATTAAGTGAAGCTATACATTCAGCAACTATAAATACTGAGAAGAATGCTCAACGTAGGAGAGAAATCCACAATAAGAATACCAAAGAAGCACCAGTTAAGATTGGCACAAGAGTGTTAGTGAGGAATCGTGTCTTAGGAAGAAACAAAATACAGGACACATGGTCATCCGTACCTTATAAGGTGATTGCAAGACCTGGAGAAAACGTTTACTCAATTCAGCTTGCAGATGGATCAGGACCAATGCGAAATGTTACAAGGACTGAACTTTTGGATACTGGTGAAGAGGTTGGTGAGGATAGTGATAGTGACAGTGATGTGATTGTTGACCAGGCTATGGACATCACACCACAGCAAGAAACCCTTCCGATAGGACATGAGGGTGAAGAAGATGATACTGGTGGAAACAGGGAAGACGAAGTTCCCGATGAAACAGAAGAATCCCGACCGAGGCGTTCAGGACGTCAAACTGCAGGGAAACATTCCAATCCGTTTCATTTACCAAAGAGTGTCCTTGCGTCGAATCAAGAAGCGCGCGCTTCTCCGACAGATGTGAAAGACTTTCGCGAACTAAGTGACGCCATAGCTAATTTGGGTGCATCTTTAGGATCGTCTTTAAGTGCAACATTAAGCCAGTCATGGGCCAATATTCGTGAACAAAAACAGTGATTTTAATTATTGTTTTTATGTGTGAAATACTGAATATAGAGACAGTTGTGTTGATAATATTATTGATGTAGCAGTTTATATACATTGCTGGGAACAGTTGTGTTGAAAATCATATTTTGATGTAGTAGTTTATATTTACATTGCTGGGGACAGCAATGTCAAAGGGGGGAGATATGTAAGAGGGTGGAATTTGAATGATTATTTTATTTTGATATTTATTGAACGTTTATATAAAAAGAAAAGTGTCTGTGGTTTTGGGGGATTGAACCGGGTGCCTTTGGTGTGTGGGCTTGTGACTTATACCACTAGGCTAAGTCAGATTTATATTTATAGCATATCTTTATTATCGAAAGTACATTTAGGTTTTTGGTTAATTATTTTGTGATGTCATAGAAAGAATAGCATTCTGGGTAATTCTTGCCTAGCTCATTTTCATTGTCCAAGAGAAAGGCAAAGAGAGAAGTCAAGAAATTTAACATTCACAGTGTGTCCTTGCTTAGGTATGTGCATTTGTTAATTTCTTTGCTTATTGCAATGATAGTGTGTGTTTAAACAAGTTTTATTATCTATTTAATATTGAGATATATAATTTTGTAAAGTTTTTGAATGAGAATAGGCAAACCTGTATTTACATGTATTAGATAAAGGAAAGGGTAATACTATAGATAAATGAATAATAAAGAGCATTGGGAGTACATGTATAATTATGATATTTACATTGTATATAACAAGTGTGATAAATAGATTTTATTTAAATTTTTAGGATCTGTCAACATTTATGTATATCAGGAAATAAAGAACCTCAACACAATATTCAGAGTGTTACATTACAAAGAAAAAAAATAGGGTATAAAAATGCAAAGGAGAAAGTTTTCATTTAATAGTTTTGCATGCAGGAAATACTTGAGTTGACATGATAGGTGTAGGTTAGGGGATATGACTTTCAAATGTTTATTGAATATTAAGGTGGTATGAGACACCTCCATATTGTGACTACTGGTACCTGCGTTTTAAAATAAACAATAAAACCAAATTTATATTTTTTCTTTCCAAAAATTGTTACTTATCAAAGTAGTAAGCAAATTCTCAAACAGTGTCTCAAAGTATTTTGATAATGATGAAACTTTATTCACATTATAGACATACGTCCTTAGATGTTTATGTGTTGTAAATAAATCATAGTTTTATTAAATTTTTATGAATTTCAAAATGTAATTTGTAATTTAATTAATTACATTTGCAAAGTAATTGTAATTTAATTAATTACATTTGAAAACTCTTGTAATGGTAATGGTAATTTAATTGAAGAATTTAAGGAAGTAATTGTAATTTAATTAATTACCTTCCATTGTAATTGACCCCATCCCTGTCTTGAATATATTTGAAGAAAAATGTAAAAAAAAAAATCTCTGTTTTTCACTTGGGAAATATGTATTCAGAAATTTTTACATTTATAACTTTAATTTAACATTATATGAAGCCTTCAATGTTGTGAGAGAGAGAGAGAGAGAGAGAGAGAGAGAGAGAGAGAGAGAGAGAGAGAGAGAGAGAGAGAGAGAGAAGCCCTCAATCTTGTATGAGAGTGAGCCCTTCAATCTTGTATGAGATAGAGAGAGAGAGAGTACGTACCGTCATCCTCATTTCCTCCATGGTCTTTATGACCCAGCTGATGTTGAAGAAGCTGGCCTCTGTTCCCCCAGTTTGCCTGTCTTGCCATCAGAAAGATCTCGAACAGTGTCAGCAGGGCCGACTTTCGGAACTCATCTATCTGCTTCTTTATCTGCGATAGCGATGTTACTTATTAATTATAAACAAATCATGAGTTAGAGTTTGCTATACATGTATTTCCTTATACATGGTGAAAAATGTGTTCATTTATTTTTTCATAAAAAAAACTATTGCAGATGATGCAATTTTGATAGCTAAAATAACTAATGAAAACTCTTATTACAAATATCAGTACTTTTTGCCATCAGTTTTACCAGATTCTTATAATTTATTTCATTTTGTATTAAGAGAGAAAGATTACACCAAATTCTTCCAAACAGTTGTAAGTATGTGTCCAATGCACTCAACTTGTAACAATATTTCACCATGTGAATCCACTGTTTTAATGATGATATCACCTCAAGGTACCCAATGACTTTTGTCATTAATTTGAAAATACAAGTACATGTAATACAATATTACACGAAGTATTCTAAAAGGCAATCAAGAATATATTTACTAAAATGAAAAAGTGAGTCTCACTATTTTAATTCAAATTAAATATACTATTATTCCAATATGGAATTTTGAAATATTTTTGTTTATTAAATGTACAGCACATTTCCGAGTCTAACTTCGACATGCAGAACCAACCAAACAACAAAAACCAACCAATGCAATGAATTCACAATAAAACAAAAGTATTGCGTATTTTATTTCATCAGTAATATTACATAAATCATTTATTTTTAGAGAGTGTTATAAATTCACCCCAATTTCTATAATTTATGTTAAAACAAAGATATCCTGGTAGGAAACCAACTTTTACAGAAACATGTACATTAAATTACATGGACAATGGACAGTCATGTATATATGATAACATATCAAAGTGAAAATGTTTAACTGTGAGGATTCATATAAATAGACATTGCAAAACACATTCATGATAACTACCAAAAACTTTACATCAACCAGTGATTGTAAGGACAAATATAAAAATTAGTTACTCTACCAAATGGCCATAAATGGAACACTGAAGCAGATATAATTCAGATCTTTTTAAATTATTGCTTCTGAAATCAAAATCCAACATATAGTCCTTTCTTAATACCTAAAAATCATGTGTAGTGTACTTTTGCAGCATTTATATAAGGAATAAGGAATCATTCTTTGAGTATTATGAGGTGATAATTTTGGTCGGGGCGTGATCAAATCCAATAAAGCCCACAGGGCTTTATGATAGATTTGATCACGCCCCAACCGAAATTATCACCTCATAATATTCAAAGAATGATTCCTTATTACTTATTTTTATATAATTTTGTGCCATTGTACGATTAAATATTTAAATATAAAATAAGCAAACCCCGCTGGCGCCTCAATTTGGCGTTATTTGAAGTTATGGGTTTTATAGTACAAAATCGATACGTAGTGTTATCACAGGCAAAGCCACTGAAAAATGTAAATATAATGCCTTAGGCTTTAATTAAAATTGAATTCGAAGATTATTTCAGAAAAAACAAACCATTGGTCTTAGATATTGGTTAAAACTGTGGTCCAAAGGTTTATAAAAAATGAAAAAATAAAAATAAAACAGACAAGAATTTGGTTATGTGTTGGGGTTTCGTTTTCATTCATAATGAGAAGAATTGGCAGGTTTTAATATATAAAGAAAACAGGATATTGGAATTCAAAATAAATTTTCTAAATATTCTTAACTCTATTTCCATTTATATCACAGTCAAAATGAATCATCTTAAAAACATAGGTTATCATATGCAAAAGAACATAAAAATCTTAACTGAAAACACAATAACCATTCAGTTAAAAAAAGTAACCGTTTGACAAGAGTGTATGACAAAGACACGGTCCATCATTGGCATTGTCAATGTAATCTGTAACAAACTGAAATCGTACTGTTCGGTTGATTTCAGTCAGAAACTCCATTTTAGTGTATGTATGAGATGACCAAAATACCAGAACTGAAAACTCCTTTCATTCCCAAGCTAGCAGCACACATATTGGGATTTTTATCTGAAAATTTCACCCGCTTATGATAAATCTCATGTGTTGCCATATTTTTTGGTTTAGATGACGATGTTGTATGTCCCTGTCTCTTTGGTTAATGGTAACTTCAGATACATAGTTACCATGGTTTTGTCCTGGATTTTTTCTATGACGACCTCATATATGCTCTGGTACGGTCTCCAGAGCTTCGTTAATGCTTCTATCAGGTTTCACGTTCTGAAAAAATGCAAAATTGTTGCTTTCTTAATCAACCTAAACAATCAAGTAAACAACAAACAAACTGTACTAAGTTATACACAACAATTACGGAAATGCATTACAGGTGAAAGTCAGGTTGATTTCTACTATTAAGATACCTTGTTTTCTCACCTTTGGTTTTTCCCTGTGTGTGTTGACAGCGTCAATGTTAAGGCTGACAAACTCCACTCTACAGCCATAAGCTACTGGGGTCAGCTTGATGACAGTGTGAAGTGGGACCTTGAGATAGGCCAGGTCTTCTAGAACATAAATGCATAGAGACAATTAAGAAATAAACTCAGGTACATGAAATAACGCCTAACAGGAAAAAGCTAAACAGAAATAATAAACAGAAGTCTTGCATTGCTTGAAACCTTTTGCAATCAAATGACAAATACATTTTCATTAAACATTGGGAGTTCATCACCCTGCATAATTTTTTCAAAATTAATGGAGTGTTTCCCAAAATCCCCCCTGAATCTTAATTATTTTTTTTGGGAATACAAATTGTAGTTCTTCTGTCCTGATCAAGACATTTGACATGTTGTCCATATTCAGAACCTTACACTCAAGCGTTACATGGGCATAATTAGCTAATATGGACTCCAATGATTGAGTTCAATACATTGCTACTGGTAAAAATCACTCTTGAACAGGAAAGCAAGCCGACCAACTGGTGTAGCACATTATAAAGCTACATGATTTCCCGAACTGTGTTTGTGCTGTACAGGGATTTGTGCGATAATAGGAAACATCACAGTGTAAGAATTCAGGCCCAGCTGGTATAACTCTAGTCACAGAAATCATTAATGACTTTAGGTTACAGAAACAATGACTGCCGAAGAATAGAATTGTACCATCTCACTAACAATTTAGCCTCACTGAATTTAGCCTTTCCATTAGTTTGTGGGAATTTACGTGCATAGACAAACCGATACTTTAAAAATCATATACAAGTACGAGAATAATAAAGAGAGAATCTGAACGCAAGGAATGTAAAGCGAATACTCCTTCTAAAAACAAAAAGGTATAAATCCACAACTTCGAGAATGAAGAGTTTAAAGACAACCCAATACTATGGGACCAGAGAGTGGACACAACAATACATTATACAGTGAGATCTCACTCAAAAACAAATATGTATGACAATTTCTGAGAATAAAGATTTTCAACAACAAAAAATGTAAGAGATATACCAATACCCTGCAGCAACTGAGTTTAAAGGGTCATGGTCACGATTTTGGTCAAATTTTATTTTTCTGTTTTTGGGAGTTAATTTTAATCAACTCTCCTATGCAGTTACTCTGACAAACCGAATGTGAAACAGTGTTTGGACCAAAGCACAAATCATCGCCGCTGACAAATATTAGTTCTTGAGAATAATTGATAAATCCGAAATAATGTATGCTAAAGCATTGTTTTTCAAGGAAACATATATATAAATACCTTGAAAATAGTCAGATTTTAAATGGTACGAACAATTTAGATATTTTTTGTAGTTGTATGTATTCTTACGCCAGAGTTCAATATACTCTCGTTCAACTCGAGCGTTTGGTTGAACGAGACGAGAGTTCAATATTGCTTGGATCCCTAAATTTTCAAGAAATATTTCTATCACTGATACATAGTTTGATTTAATTTATCATATCTTGAAATAATACTTAACATGATTCATTTGGGGTTTCATCAACATTCTTGTGTCGAAAAAGTCCCAAAATTCATGTTATAAAAATGTGCGTAATTCAAATACAGATTAGAAACTACCTGTACTTGTCAAGCAAAATAACATATCATTGATTTTAAAATAAATAACCATCGATAAAATCAACTCCAGTCAGTTCTTCGGTACTTTGATTATTATTTACAATGCTTTATGAATGCATTTCTAATGATCAAATGAAATTTGGGTGCCAGTCGATGAGTTTTAAGCAAGATACAGGGCTCACAATTCTTCGTCATGTAAACAAGGCTCGTGCCCTGTTTTTGTTTACATAGGTTCAATATACCAGTAAAAATCTTTTTCAAGATGATTTGTCTATATTCTTATTCTTTTTAAGCATAAATAAACAGTTCCTAACCATAAACACATTCATTTTTGGTCTAAAACTCGAATTTTCACTTCAACATTCAAAATGTAAACAAAAGCTTTGTTTACATAGTGAGGAATTGTAAGCTCTGAAACTCGCCTATAACTCAACAAATGACACTCAAATTTTGGTTGCCAATTATAAATGCCTTACTGAAGCATTATAAAAATTAAAATCAAAAAAATAATTTTTGACCAAAATCGTGACCATGCCCCTTTAAAGGCACACCAATAAATGGAGAACATGCGTAAAGACACGCTGGTAGTCAGAACGTCAGAGTATTTTATTAAACACAAAGGTCTCAGAAGTCAGCAGCGTCCATGGTTTTCATCACCATTTAATCCCAGGCACCTGACGTTATATATTTTTCTCACAATACAAAAAAAACTCCATTTTTCTAATTATTAGGAAAGCGGAGTATTTTTTTTATTATGAGAAAAATATATAACGTCAGGTGCTTGTGCTTTTAATGTCTTGCATAGACAACGTTTGATAATTATTCTGTGTTTGTCCAAAGAATGAAACACTGTGCTAATGTATGCGCAAATCTAGAGGGGATCAGGGGGATTCACATGTTAAAAATTACCGAAAATAGGTTTCAGACCCCTTCCAGAAAAAATAGATATCCCTCAAACCCCCCTCCCTCTCTGAAAAATTTTCTAGATCCTCCTTGCGCAACATATTGAATTGAACATATAAAACACCTGTTTGTTCTTTGTTCACTTAGATTGTAACTGACTCAATGTCTTCTGAATCAACTGTGTTTCTTCGATATGCATTTCATTCAATATCCCTCCTTTTAAAAAAAAACATGACAGAGCTAATCACTATGAATGGCTACCTAATTTCTTAGTTTGAAAGAGTTTGAGAAGGTATTCAGCATTTTTTTTTGCTTTAGTATGAAATTGTAATAAGTGTTATATCATTATTGTTATTGTGACATTTATGCATAGTTACAATCAACTGCACAGCAAACATTTTAAAATCAAAGACAGTGATAACGTGATGAATTAGCACCCTTAAAGCTCTACCAGTTTGCCTAAGCTAAGGACGTTTCACTACCTGGGGTCTAACAGATGCATGTTTTCACACTCACAACCGCTGCCCGACATTCTCATTTTGACCACCGCTTCATTGGGAACTGGCACATATGGGATTTCATCTAGAAATAAGAAATTTAACGTCCCCACAAAAGCATTTAGAGAGAAAAAACATTCTATTTCCTAAAATCATGTTTATTTAAAAAATTGTCAATTTAGTCATAATTATCCATTTCAATCAAATATTCATAAACGGATATCAACGTAGCCATATCAATATAATTGCCAATGATTCAATGATCAATTTAGAATTTGGAAAGTTTACCAAAATGTTATTGAGGCACCCTAGCTCTTTTTAAGTGTTTATCAACAACATTAATACAATAATAATATGCCCTAATTACAGTGCAACAAAAGCTTTAATTGCTGCATGTATAATTTATACAGTAGTCTTATCTTCGACAAACGTACAGATCTGTTCCAATTACTTTTTCACTGCTTAAGGTCAAGATATAGTTAATGAAAGATGCTTACATGTTTATGAAATGCAAGATATAAATTCTTTCAATGATGCTTCATAACATTAGCTTTGTATGACACGGTGTACCGAGGCTTAAATAGCTGGTATACACAACCAAAACTCAAAGTTTTTGCAGTCAATTTCTAAGTAATATGAAGGAAATACATAACAAATCTCAGAGCCTCGTCCGATTTTGACCAATGAGATATATCTAGAATGCCTACAGCCTCTTCATAAACGACACTTAACAAGCTATTGACCTCTTCTTTAAAATTTTGACAATTCTAATAAAGGTATTAAGATTACCTTTTCCGTGATTTGATAAAAAAGAATATGAAGAAACTGTTTCAATTTCTACATAATTCCTTTATCGCCGAAAGTACGGGAAATAAATTTTATCAATCAATTGTTACGTCATAATGGTTCTAGCACCAAAAAGATACTTTGGAATCATTAATTAGATCTTGACCTTTTAAAGGTCAAATCAAGTATAAATTTTAAGTTTGGTGCTAGTACCACGATGACGTCATACTTGATTCAATGAATCTTTCCCCGTACTTTCCGGCTTACTAGTAAAAGGAAAGATATAGAAAATGAAATCATTTCTTAACATCCTAAATTAAATTATGAGAAAAGTAATTCCGCTTCCTATATTCAATTTGACATCATTTTAATAGTAGGTCAAGAGCGTATTTGATGCCAATTTTGAGAGACTTTTGGCATATATAGATATATTTCTTTAGTCAAATATGGACAAAACTCCGAAATCGTCGTTTATTTCCTTCATATTTCATAGAAAATGACAGTTTTTAAGATGGTTTTTCATTTCGTAAACCAAAAATTTAAGCCCAGATACACTCTATCAAACAAAGCTATTGTTATGAAGCATCATCAAAAGAATTTATATCTTGAATTAACCTGTAGCCATCTTTCATTTTACTTGATCTTGACCTTAAACTCTTTTATTGATTACAATGACTCATTTTTTCAAACTATTAAAACTAAGTGATGTTAGAGTCTGTTATGTTAGAGACTTCATTTGCCGCTAAGAAAAATGAGTGAAAAAAAGGATATATTTTTTGTCAATAAAGAAATGAAATAAAACTATAATCAAAAACGAAATATAGTACAATCTCACACATTAAACAGAATTTCACATCAATATCACGAAGAGTTGTTGGAAACATTAAAGCAAGTTTAAAAAAATTTATTTGCTTTAGTTTAATCATGTCTCATATCAATTAATTTCTATCATATTAATAAAAAGAGGCTGTGATTTAAAACTGCATACAGATCTTTCTCTAGTGAACATAATACTGCAGAAAATCCTTTAATATGCATAAAGGGCTAAATTCAAATGCTTTTTTTTTTTAAATCAAAACATAATCCAAAATTTCTAGTATCATATCAAATTATTCACATAAGATTAAATTATAAGCAAGTTGAAATAAAAGAAACAAAATATTGATTTCTAGAAATCATAATACAAGTGAATTTTAAAGAATTTAACTATGTTAGGTATGCAAGCCAATGTCCATGCAACAACTTAAACTTAACTTTGAGATATAACATTAACAGAGAGATTTAACAAGACTATGTCTAATATAACAGGCGCCGTTGTTGGAGTGTGAGGCAAACTGTCCCCCATCAAAAATTCTCATTTCTTTTTTTTTCATCAACATTATAGCTATTGGCTGCATGGTTATAATAGACTATAGATTTAAGCAAAGCTGCTTTTAATGAAATTCAATTTAGTTTGCTAAATTTTTAATTTAGCCTTAATGCACTATATATCAAAGCAAAAACAAGTCACAGTATATACATATATGATACTTCAAAATGAAGATAAAACTGTATATAAATGCTCACCGATCAGAACTTTCTTTGTACCAACACAACATTTACTTAATTGTTCCAGAAAACTAATACATGTAAATTACAGAACTCAATTTACTAAATCTTAAATTGTCTCTTTAAATTCTCCTTAACGAACCTTATTTTCCTTATATATCTACCCAAATTAATACCACAACAGATTTATTAACAGAAAAACACCAGTCTTGGCTTTAATTTTTTGTTTATTTTAAAGTTATTTTCTTCAATACATTAACCATTAAAGAAAAAAGTGGGAACATGTTTGTATAGAAATCAAAAAGCAGCAAAAGAAAATGTGGCAATATAAGCAGAAAAGTCAGTACTTACAAACAATTCAAATTAATAAAGATCAACAACAACAACCATGAGGGTATACAAAGTTACTAAATACTGTAGATTCCTTATTTTATGTTAGTACCTTATTCCGCGATTCCACCATTTTGCAACAAATCGCGAGAATATAAAATTGTGAACAACCATTTTTTGGTTTTTGTTTAATTTACATCTGTTTGAAAAATAAAAGTTAGATTTTAAAATCTGCGAGATGTGCCCCCCAAGATTTTAAGCGGATAATAATTCCTTGTGTTTAAATTTGGAATCTACAGTATCAAATTCTAAAGAGGTTCAACACAAAAAAATCACCATGAAATCACAACAACATGGATTATCAGTTTAATTTATTACACTGATCATGACACGTCATCATGGTGGGGATTGCAATGTTTGGAAACAGACACTTACAGTGGTGACCAATCAAAAGATAACTTGTATACCAGTATGGGTGGTGGAGAAAATGCTTGTATCATTTCAGGTATCAGCATTTCCTGGAAAACTTGCACAGCATATAACTGTACTGTTTAGGTTTTTTTAAAATTAGGTTTGGATAGGCCATTGTTTTTGGGACATACATTTTAACATATATATATATTTTTCATATATTTTTACTTTGGCCTACAAGAAGGTCCTGTCTCAGCAATTATGGTCTTTGCATTTATGGAGTTCGTAATAGTGATATATTAAAGCTTCACTTGTACAGTTCAGTGCTTTGTTTGAGGACTACCCTAAACCTACAAGTAGGCCCAAAACCAACTAAGTTTTGGGGATTGTATAGATTTTGCACAGTGAAAAATATCAGGCTATCTTTGGGCACACTCTGGGGGTCCCCTGAGGATTGAAAATTACCCAAGGTTTGGGGATTCCATGAGGTTTCAGGTTTACCCAAGGTTTGTAAATTACCTGTGGTTTGGGGTTCAGGTTTGGGGATTAACTGAGGTTTGGGAATTACTAGTACCTGAGGTATTGGAGATTAAGGTTAGGGTTGTTGAGATCTGGGGATTACCCAGGAGAAAATAAGGGTTTGAGGATTACCTGAGAATAAGAAAATAACTCAGTTTATGGGGATTAAGGTTACTAAAAAGGTTCTACTGAGGTTTCGGAATTACCTGAGGTTTGAGGATTGGGAATTACCTGAGATTTCAGGGATTTAGGTTAAGGTTTAACTGGGGTTTGAGGATTGGGAATTACCTGAGCTTTAAGGGATAAAGGTAAAAGTATTATCAAGGTCTAGAGATTACCTGATATTGGGAGATTAAGGTTTGGGGATTACCTGAGTTTCAGAGATTACGGTTTGGGGATTACCTGAGGATTTGTCCTGGAAGTAGGCCAGCAGACATCGAGCCACGGCCTGATGACAGACCACCAACACATTCTCCTGTCTCTCTAGCTCCTGAAAAAAATATCAACAAATCTTTGGAGAGGAATGTTATCGATAATAAACATACAAGTAAGTCCCATAAACCACTTCAAAAATATCACTAATCAATGTAATATTGTCAGAGCTGAAATTCCTAAAATACAATTGAAACTTGCTACAGGGCACATACAGAAAGACTGAAATTTGTGTGTGTTGAAAAAGAAAAATTTTCATTATCTATGTTGATGTTAACCTAGCACAGAAAAAGATTCTGAAGTAATAAAACATTTAAAGCACGCTGGATGGTAAACAAATTATCGATCAGAAGATTCCTTAAATCTTACACAGTCATGACATTTTTTACTAATTTTTGTCATTTTCAAAATTCTTAATATTTTACCTCAAGAATTTGAATGTTTTCTTATATATTTTCATAGAGCTCTCCTTCAAAAGGAGGTTAATTTAGCCTTAAACACACCATGACTATCCAGCCCCCTTAAAGACATTCTATTGGCTTACCATTATGACGGGTTCCAGTCTCGCTACAAGGTCCTGATATGACTGAAAACAGAGTAAAACTTGTAAGCATTTATCAAAGCAAAGAATCAAATATGATATCCGATAACTTTGTCATACATATAAAAATATGAAGAAAGAAAATGACTTTATTGTAACCCTAAATTTGTTAAAATTAACCTCAACGCACTGTACTAAGTATATGTATACGAGTAGTTACCTCCCCTCCTGGGTACCGATAGTGGAACTTGTCCTGGTCACGCAGGGCGAACTCCTTGGGGTGCATCTCTTGGATCTCCTCGTACGTCATGCCTTCACAGATACCCTAAAATAAAGGAAAAAGCGGTCAACACAGATCCTGAAATAAAGGGAAAAAATGGTCAACTCAGAGATACCCTGATAAATATAGAATTTCACACTGTTGTTTTGATCTCAGCCCTGGTATCAGCCCGAGCGGTTGGTATCCGTCCAAAGCCGAAGGGCGCTGGCCAATACTATCCGAGGGTGGAACCAGGGCCGAGTTCAAAACAACAGTGTGATGTTGTTTAAATCATATATCTAAAATCAAAGACTTTTATTCAAATTCAAATTCCAAATAAGGAATATAATTTATCATGAAGAAGCTATAGTTTTTTTTTTCAGATTAACAAAACTTGTTCTTTTTTATTCTGAGTTGTCAGACTTTGTTGACAAACCATTGTCGTTTGAAATACAGTAATTTATCAATTTGAATGAAACACAATCTTCTAGAATTCAAAATAATCGAGAGAGAAACTTCCATCCTTTGAAATGTCGTAATGAGTCAAATTACTTCACTGGGATTTCGTAAGTTTTCTGTCAGATTTCATTCTTAAAAATCCATACTGTTATAGCATAGCAAGTTGTTTGAGAACGTTCATAAGCGCGTCCATTACTTTAATCACTTAATTTTTACAGTCTAATCTCTGGTTTTCTAAGATTAAGTTTCGTTCCATTCTTCTCTATATCCTCCATAATTTAAATGTTGATTGATATTAAATAAAGCGAGCTATTGTTCTGAATACACAACTGATGTGTAGGTTACCTCCCCTTGCTTAGATACATATCACTCTTCAGCCCTATTTTTGACATAGTATTTTTCAATTTTCAGCAATAATTACCGGTAAAAATATTTAGATGTGTAAGGTGATGCTTTGTATTATTTATTTGTTATTCTATCGTTATTTTACAAAGTAGTCTTAATTCAAAGCAAAGATATTTGGGAATGAGATTTTAAATTTGACGGCAATACACCCCCTTGACAACGGGCTGAGACAGAGAAATATCAGCCTCAAGGGCGATACAGCCCTAGCTTCCAGTTGCTGTCTCACCTAGTCCAAAACACGTGTATCAGGGCTGATACACTACTAGGTATATGATATAAAGGGAAAAACAGTCAACTCAGAAATGGAGGGAAAAGCGGTCAACTCAGAGATACCCTAATATTAAAAAGGAAAAAAAGGATATATATTCATGTAGAAAAATAGTTAGTATATGATAAAAGATTGAATATTTCACTATTTAAACCCCTCTAACCTAAAGAAATCCGATTACAATTACGTTTTACAGGTATTGTAGTATATGTTTACATTGAATTAGTTTTGGTTTAATGTGCTCTTCATACTAAAATTAGCTAAATATTTCAATAAGTGTCAAGATCTTTTCTAATACAATCATGTATATATCCATATATATTGGAAAGACATCTTATAAAACTGTCTGATGTGTGGCTTAGTGGTAACGCAGTGGTCTTTCTGATTTTGCGGTCGCTGGATCGAATCCACCAAGTAGTAAATAATTTTTTTTCACTTGATTGAAAAATGAATTGAATAGGGATATTTAGTTACATGTATCTAATCTTCCATTTTTTTTAAAAAGTTAGCTTGTTTAATTAAGTCTGAGTATGAGCAGACCCAATATAAACAGATCTCTTTATCAACACGATACATGTACACTATTTAGTATTTACACATTTTGCTTTAACATATCACAATTCATAATACTATACGACATTTTACACAGAGTATCTCAAATTTATGACAAATCAGTTATTTCAGACACCTTTATAAAATCAGTATCTAGGTTTTGATGAAATAATATTGCGACAGCTAGGTACCTGAAGCTATTTTTAGTAACAGGTACTTTCCGTCCAAACAAAGGTATGGGCGAAATTATGGGAAAAGGCTCTATAACTTTTTAGGACTCTTATGTATTGATCAAATTACTTCATAAAAGAAAAGTTTATGACAATTCATTTTAAAGTATATTTTTCAATTTCTAAGTCACACAGCAAACAAACCATTAAATCAAAATGTAATTGTATCAAATGAATTATAAAATCGTTGTCTTACAGCGTCAATTTCATTGAGGGCCTTCCAGTTCTCCACGGGTGCATCCACATGTCTGGCCGTGGCTTTGGTACGTTTTAGCTCACTCGTCCACACCTTCAGATTAGCAATTTTTTCCTTTTCCACATATTCCCCCAAAGCTACAGCATACTGCAAATTAATCAGAAGGGCATTTTACATGATCCTTAAACTGATATAATGCATCAGTAGATTCCTTCTTTAAGCAAGTTCAAAATTCAGCCATTCGTTAATTCCTGATAACCAAACTTTCGTTACAATTTCATTAAGTTTAATAATAAGAGTCAGTAAAATAATACTGTAAATTCCTTATATTACGCGCGTACTTAATTCCGCGATCTGGCGGTTTCGGATCAAATCGCGAGAATATAAAATCACGAACACGGAATTTCCATCCTTATTTCCTCGCGGTTAATTAGGAATCTACAGTAGCCAGATTTTGTAATTGGTGGCCAGTATCTCTGACATTTATTTACATTTGGATGAAAATAAAAACTCCTTGTGATCTTTTAAGAATCTACAGTATTCCATCAAGAGAAGTCTAAAATCATTGTGTCTGAATCAAGTCCCTTCAAACAATTTTAGTTAAATGTATTTCCATTACTACGTACATTAAATTTTAAAATGACATCATTATGATTGAGAGTTACTTCCCTTCACATAATGATAATGTTACATACTTCCTCTCCCCTGGGTGAGAGGTTGCTGTCTCCTCCAATTCTTCCCTGCAAGTTCATCTCAGATTCTCCATGCTAGAAACAGATATTGGTTTGTTTCAATAATATTCAAAATGGTTGTCTTGGTAATAGTAAAATGGTCATGCTCTCTCTCTCTCTTTCTTCTCTCTCTCTCTCTCTCTCTCTCTCTCTCTCTCTCTCTCTCTCTCTCTCTCTTACCCTTGTCAAGTAAATCGTCCTAGGTAATACATGAATATTCATCAAGTAGTATACAACTCGACTCTGTAGATGACCTGAAATATAAAAGACAAAGCAATAAAGTACTCCTTTTCCTTAAATACTACAATTACATGTACAATTGTAACCACAGTCCTGAGAACATTGTCAAATTGAATGTTTTTGTCAACTTATTCATTTTCAATATATTTCAAATCTCTGTTTTTTAACATTTAAATTTGTTGTGTCTTTGTAATACCAGATCAAATATAATTGAGCTTTATAAATCCACCCCCCTCACTTATAAATTGGACAATTTTGTTAATTTACAAAATGAAAGTTGTCTTCCCATTATCAATCCGAAATTAGGCAGATGAGCTAACAGCAACAGGAAGGGGTAATACACATCATACTGAACAATGAACACTTATGGAAGGGCTGCTTGCTTGTCATTAAATAACAAGTAACCTACTGTGAAATTGAAGAATACCTTTTATGCATTTTTTTTCACCTGTCACAAAATTTGCGAAAAATGGGGAAAACGTAGGATTTTTAATTTGCGTCAGTCATTTTTTGTGATTTTAAAAGTGTCTTATAGAAAATAATAAAGGATATAATTTGTGTGTATTAAATTTTTTGTGATCTTAAAGAGATAGCGAAAAATGCGAAAATTAGATCATCGCGAAAATTACAGGATATACGGTAATGTACTATCATTAATTATGTACTATCATTAATTAAGTACTGTTATTAAATACTATACAAGAATCAAGTAAAAGAATGAAAGAAAATATTATAATATCAAAACTGGAGCAAAACTTAATAATTTTGATATTATCTAAATAATTGGAAAACAAACAAAAATAAAGGTAGCACCCTCTTCTGTGTTGCATTAAGTACCTGCAAGTTTGTGTACTAGAAATCTCTCGCCCTGGTTGAAGATCTGTATATAAGACAGGTCTTTGTCTGTGGTATGGTCCAGCGGTTCATACATGTCATTGTAGTGTTCGATTCTCCTCATGAAATCCTGCACTGCCTCGTCTTTATTCATCCCAATGTAGTCTGGACTACAGACCTTCACTTCCTATATAATTATACACAATGAATTATTACTTTAGATTCCCTATTTAATGTGAGGAGTTTATATTCGTGTAAAATCAGGAGAAGCAACTCTTGCAAATTTTAAAATTATGCTTTTATTTTTCAGAGAGTTTAGAACTCTATGTATTATAACACAAAAATCAGTGCTTGCCATTTTATATTCTCGTGATTTAATACAAAACAATGGAATTGCAAAATTTAGTACCAGCGCTCAAATAAAATATGGAAGTTACAGTAACTCTAGTGTGATGTCAAACTTTGTAAATGGTACATGCAAAATAACAATTAGAAGCCGTATGCTTCATATTCTTTTTGGTTCCAATACAAAAAATCCTTGAAATGCAAAAAATGGTGATATACTCCCATTATTGACAACAATTTGGAAGTATATATATTACTTGTAACATCATTTCATGTTTCTTACATTTTTTTCTTAAGTTTTTCATCTTTTTTCAAATAAATCTTTAATAGTTTTTAAAGAATACATGCATGCCATCATCAGATATGTTGACAAAAAGATAGATAACTCCTGCAATTATAAACCCAAATCTTATCCAAAGGTCTTGTAGTACAGGGACCCACCAAAACATTGGCCTCCACAATGGTCGGGTCATCACAGATGGACTCAATGAAGAACAGCTTGAACTTGTGCTTGACCTGTATGATGTCAAACAGTAGCTTCCGTCTCTCGCGTGTTGTGTTTGTGGCATCGACCACCTGTAACAGACAAAGAAAAACTAGAGGTACTGTGAGCAAGCTCACAATTGATACCCCCCGCTAAGAAAAAATCATAACTCATGTATTTTTTCTATTATAGAAAATATTGGATGAATCTATTTCATCGTCCATTTTCTATAAATAACAACTGCTCTATTTTTTAAAACTATTAATGCTTATATGAGTACACCAACCAATTTCTATTCTTTAAATTCCATTTTAGTTCAAGTTAACTGTTAATGCATGAGGACATTTGCATCCTTATGTTAACAAACATGACTTGAATCAAACAAATTCCACATGTAAATCAGCCACTTAATATAAACATTTTGAATTATTGGTATACTGGGCCCGATTTTTTTTTTAACAATGACCTTGAACTTCCTTAATTGACCTTTGGTCAAGGTCATGACACACTCTCAGGTTATAAGCATTCTAGATGTGAATTAAGAACTTCCAATATTTGTCCATTAGAAAGATATGGACTGGACACGAGTTTTACACTTTTCTGCAAGGGACCTTGGCCTTGCCCAAATGACCTTTTGTCAAGGTCATGACAAACCCGTAGGTCATAAGCAATCTTTGTGTGAACTGAGAACTTCCAATGTTTGTTTCTCAATAAGAAAGATATGGACCAGACAAAATTTTTGCACTTTTTTCTACCATTGACCTTGACCTTGTCCAAATGACCTTGGGTCAAGGTCATGACACACCCTTAGGTCATAAGGAATTTTGTATGAAGTAAGAACTTCCAATGTTTCTCCATTAAAAAGATATTGACCGGACACGAATTATGCACTTTTTCTGTCAGTGACCTTGACCTTGCCCGAATGACCTTGGGTTAAGGTCATGACACACCCTTAGGTTATAAGCAATCTTTGTGTGAAATAAAAACTTCTAGTGTTTCTCTATAAGAAAGATATGGACCTGACACGAATTTTGCACTTTTTCTGTTGGTGACATTGACCTTGCCCGAATGACCTTGGTTCAAGGTTATGACACACCCTTAGGTCATAAGCAATCTTTGTGTGAAATAAAAACTTCTAATGTTTCTCCATAAGAAAGATATGGACCGGACACGAATTTTGCACTTTTTCTGCCAGTGACCTTGACCTTGCCCGAATGACCTTGGTTCAAGGTCATGACACACCCTTAGGTCATAAGCAATTTTGTATGAAGTAAGAACTTCCAATGTTTCTCCATTAAAAAGATATGGACCGGACACGAATTTTGCACTTTTTCTGTCAGTGACCTTGACCTTGCCCGAATGACCTTGGTTTAAGGTCATGATACACCCTTATGTTATAAGCAATCTTTGTGTGAAATAAAAACTTCCAGTGTTTCTCTATAAGAAAGATATGGACCGGACACGAATTTTGCACTTTTTCTGTTGGTGACCTTGACCTTGCCCGAATGACCTTGGTTCAAGGTCATGACACACCCTTAGGTCATAAGCAATCTTTGTGTGAAGTAAAAACTTCTAATGTTTCTCCATAAGAAAGATATGGACCGGACACGAATTTTGCACTTTTTCTGCCAGTGACCTTGACCTTGCCCGAATGACCTTGGTTCAAGGTCATGACACACCCTTAGGTCATAAGCAATCTTTGTGTGAAGTAAGAACTTCTAATGTTTCTCCATAAGAAAGATATGGACCGGACACGAATCGAACAGACAGACAGACAGACGGACGGACGGACGGACGGACAGACGGACGGACGGACAAGGTGATTCCTATATACCCCCCCAAACTTCGTTTGCGGGGGGTATAATAAGATAGGGTTCACATCAATAGTTACAATAGTTTTGGGGTTCTGCAGGTATATAACCTGTGCGCATCTATCGAAGAGTTTACAGATTAGTTGAAAATGACATTTCACAGTGAAAACAAGTAGAGAAAAGCATAAAACAATTCAGATAGTACATGTAATAGCAAATCCTTGAATAGTTTATTGAATTTAACCTGTTAATGCCATTGCATATTGGTTACAATCGATTTGTTTATAGTGGAGAGATTTATACTTACCGCTACTTCTCCCCCGTTCTGTAGAAAGTTACAGGCGTCGTCTATTGCCAACAGCGCACACTTCCTGCAAAAGTAAAAAAAAAGATGAATTAAGAAATCATTTTACAAATAGTTAATGCTTAAAAACCGGGTCTTAAAAGTCAAATCTACCCCTGACTTTAGTTAACAAACCCAGTGAGACATGTTTCTTTGCAAACATTAGCTGCAATAATGTAGCCCTCTCACGATTTTATTATTATTTTTTTTTAGATATAAAAAAATCGGAGAGGGCTACATTATTGCAGCTATGCAAACATTAGCATATTTCAGGGCCTGTAAACAACACTGGGATGTAGAAACAAACTGAGGGACAGGGTAATTCATTTACCAATAACAAAGGAGTGTATACATACAAGTGTGCTCTAGGAAATCCAGTCAATTAACGGTCCATAAAATTATCCTCAGACTTTCCTCATTGACTTTAATAATCAAAATTTTTGATATTTTGGCATCAATGTAAAATTTGCTTGTGTTCTATAATTAAAAAGAAATGATTTTTTTCCATATTATATTCAGATAAAAATTTATTAACTTTTCATGTTCTAAAGAAAATCTAAAAATTACATAAATTTATATATTTTTATTCAAATACACATTTATTACAGGATTCAGAGGAAAATTTTGCATAACGGGGCTGGGCTGGGACGTATATTCATAAAAACTATAATTAAAATTTATGTTTAAAATTAAATCAACTAAAGCATCATTAAACAAAAAAAAACAAAAACTGAAACATTGATGAATAATCATAGTATCCATTAAAGAGCAAGTTAACGAAGCGCCAGGGACGGGTGATTTTGCTTCGTTATAAGCGTAATTCGTTATTAATATCCGTCAAGTTTACAACATGTAATATAGTCACGGGGTATGAAAATCACTTCGCTGTAAGCGTCAATTCATTATAAGCGTGTTCGCTATAACCATGTTTTACTGTAGTATCCATTAAAGAGCAAGTTAGCATCTATTAATTAGCAGGCAAAATGTACTCTGTTGTAATTCAACAATATATTTTATGATAGTTGACTTTTTTCATGACAAATATATTAGTTTTTCTTTTTGTTATTATCAAAAATTCAACCAAAAGGTCAATGTTTTCATTCTGCGTTTCTTAGTTTTCCAAGCATTGTTCATTAAATCTTAGAGAGGAATTTTTCAAAAGCTTGAAAAAAGCAAATTTAAAACAATCTCGGAGTCCATGCAACAGAACTTCATGAGAATGACGAAAAACAAAGTAATTAAAATTCACAATAGATGACAATCTTCAATCATATTTCTATAATACTGCAGGGTTTAAGAATTTATAATTGTGGAATCATTAAACATTTTCTGTATAATCTACAGAACTTCATGAGAATGACGAAAAACAAAGTAATTAAAATTCACAATAGATGACATTCTTCAATCATATTTCTATAACAATGCAGGGCTTAAGAATTTATAATTGTGGAATCATTAAACATTTTCTGTATAATCCACAAAAATTAACACAACAACAAATTAATTGATGTTCTTGTGACCAAACAGATTTACAGATTTGAAGTTCACAGGTCATAAGAACATGTACATACATTTAAAAAGTAGTTCTATCTACCTGTAAATAACAAAATTTTAATCAGGCAATACAACACAACTATAAATTAAACTAAGTGATGCTGAATTTTATGAACATATGCTCAGTATCAAGTCACAAATTAACCTTAAGGTACACCAAAGCTAGTGGAGTCTTACTAGACAACATTGAGATAGTGACCATCTCAAAGGGCCCTGTTTAAATAGTGGACAAAGGATGAAAAGAATTTCAGAAAATTTTGCTTTGACCCTGACCTATAACTTTGAAATTTTCCAACTGGCATACAACTTCTAATTAAATCTCATTGTAACACCTTATATACAGGCATTTTTGCTCAATCTGAACAGATTTACCAAATGGGAAATAATCTATGGTCTCAAACTGATTATAAAGAGATCTGCTATATGACTTTCACAATTACTTGGTTCAATATAACTGCACGCCATTAAAAAGCTCTGTTGAAGTAAAGTATTTGCCAAAAAGGGTTTGTTGAAGAGTGTTTATTTGCTCATAAAAAAAGATTTTTGTTTGATCTGATATGACATTGACACTTGATTTATAGACATCATTTAAAGTCTCTGCATACCCTTTGATCAAAGGCACCATGTGGATGAAGAATGAGCCAGATTGGAGCAAAGGGAGAGAAGATATGCTCTGGACAATGCTTTTTCATATAATTCCTCTATGACCTTTACATTTTACCTTAAGAATCTGTTCAATGTCAATAAACACATGTTGTTCATAAGCTATGTTTACGTGAAGTATGAGCCAAATAGGGCTAAGTGGAAAGTATAAATACTCTGAAAAATGAATTTTCGCATGGTCCTGTATGACCTTGACCCTTGACCTACAAACTTAATTCAAGGTCACTGCACATCCTTTGACCATAGACACACTGTGAGTTAATTATGAGCTATCATTTCAATTCACAACCTTGGGGGGGGGGGGGGGTGGGGGTAAAAAAAAAAGAGAAGAGAAGACACTGCTTTTTTGGTAGAAGACCATAAAACATGTACAAACAGTAGCCATAAAAGACCCTGACCTTAAAGGGAGACAAATTTTTATTAAGTATTGTGACTTATTTACAAATCAATCAGTATTGTAATGCATTCCTTTTATACAGAAGTCTTATGGTCATTGACACTTATATTTTACATCTACTGAATATTTCTCCTCTATATCTTGTCAGGGATATGAAGGCAGCAATCATTGCAGAAAAAGTAAACATACACTGAGACTCACTAAGCCGGGTCAAGTGTTTCTTGAGCATGCAATGTTGCTTACTAACTTCATACCCATGCATTAGAATAGCCAAAGAGAGTATTTTATTGTTTTAATCAAGATAGTAGATGTTTTTGACAGTATGAGTTATGAGTTAACATAAATAAAAATCTATTGATATTGTAATGAAAAAAACACTGGTATATATCTTAAAATGCAGATGAAAACAGTGTTCCTTAAAATTTTATTGCACAAATTATTACATATAACTCTAAAGTACATGAATAATATATATGTACAACACATAAGCTGAAACTGCTACAGCATACGGAAGCTCCTGCAAAAATTTTCTATCTACAAGTAGTTCAAGGTCATTACTAATGTTAAGGTTGTTAAAACTGTCCAGGTAACAAAGGCAAGCAGTGAAGATATATATCAGTAGTTCAGTACAATCAAATACAAAAAAGTATTAGTATTCCAGAAAAAATATAATCCAGTAAAAAAAATTTAATAAATAAAACTTCCCACCATCCCCTAACTTACTGTCTTATTGCCTGGGCTTCGGTATTATCTTGCCGGAAAAAATCATGGTTTCGATATTTATCTGTGGCGGCTCGGCGATATTCCCCAACATTAAAGGCTGAAAATGTTATAAAACACTCGTCAAACATTATGGGGACTGTGATCAACTTACTGTCGAATGCCCTCCGCTTCAACATTGTCTGCTCGAAAAAAGTCGTGGCTGCAATAATCAGTGCAAGCTGCTCGCCTGTAATCTCCGACATTGAAAGCTGAAATAAATGGCGATTGTTGGGGAAAAAAGAGAGGCCAAATATATCACTGGAACTTGTGTAGGTGACATCAAACCTGTTCTACGAATAACGCATTAAAACGAATACAAATTTTTAAAAATTACTATTTTTTTAAAACTTTCTATCATTTCAGTAACAAAGGTATCAAGTTGGTTGTGTCCAAAAGACCATCAAATTATTCAGTTTCCATATTTCACATTACAGATGACTGTTTAAATTTAGCTCTGGTATATATATATATAACCAAAAGTTTTTTTTTTTACATTTTAAAATAAAAACCAGTAAGTTTGAATTTCTTGGAATTTAAGCTGATTTTGCCTTCATATAGGGCACAATCATGACATGGCAAAAACCAAAATGAAACTATTGGCTCGTATTTCTGATGGCGGCCAAACCAAGGTCCAACACCTTGTAACCAATATCACCCAACAACGCTGTATCATAGCCAAATTAATTTACTTTGATACTATATCAAAAATCTTTTTCTTTCTACTGTTAACAAGTCTTCATACATTTTCAACATCTAATTTTTCACTAGATCAGCAAGATTGTAGAGCCTTACCTTTGGTGCGAATCCCAATCCAGTTCAGGTAGCGTGTAAGTTTCTTTGACATGTACGTCTTTCCGCGGGCTGGTAATCCGACCATAGATATCACAGTCGGCTTGTTGATGACGTTGGGACATGATGCTGAAAATATAAATATAAACATTCAGATGTCATGGTCGATTGATTAGTTGGACTCTCATTGTGACACAATGTGACACATTGGCGTCGGAAGCAAATTGAAAGTCCCTGGGGGCTACACTTATAAGAAATTATTGACCAAAAAAAAAAAGGTTTTTGGTATGTTTATGCATACCTTTGCAATGTAAAGGGCTCCCCCTCCCCTGGTTTCGACGTCTATGTGACATATATAATATTAATATTGTCTGTATATAGTCAATGTCCTATAATATTCAAGAAACTTTGAGCAGACCTGTTCCTGAGATTTTGATTGATGGATCGCTTTAATTGTAAAACAGGTTACTCATAAATGCATCAATTATTCTAAAAATGGGTAAACCAGGTTTGGACTTATTTAATATTCATGTTAATTTTGTTTCTTAATGTATATATGCAGTAAAAGTAACTTTTCCATCATTGGACACCCACTATTGATTACAGGTACTATTCTTTTCTCGTTATAAAGGAACCACACAAGCATCATCAATCAGGGGGGAGGGGGTTCTCTGGGTGTAACTTAATTCTTAAACTACCATAAAATCTCTTATAGATGAGATATTGTCAAACTTGCAACAAGGAAGATTAAACATTATACCCATTTAACCCAAGATCTACCTCAACTCAATGCAGTGAATGTACAATTTGTACGGTATGCGTAAAGGAAAGCAGACTGAGGTTTTTTAAAACATTTACTTGACTGGTGTAATGTAAAAGATGGCACACTGAAAAAAATATTTAGAACACTTTATAACATATGAAATTGAAATGATGACAAAAAGGGTCAATAAAACTGTAATAAACTTGAACAAAAAAAGGATTGATGTATCGCGATATTCATGGGTTACAGAACCTATTGATAATTTTATTTAAACAGTTTCCAAAATAAATGAATTATTCATTGGAGTCTTTTGCGTTTGGGAAAGGTCAACATTACATAAAAAATGCAATCTACACACACTTTAAACACTCCGATTGTGTTCGATCAGTGAATCAGAGAGAGACGAGGGGAGATACCATCACTGGGATATATTAACTTCAGTCTGTACATCTCTATGTATCGTATCATGATTATTTATGTATTCTTCTGTATTAATTCAGCAACGTCATCAACAACGTAAATTAACTCGGGTAGACATTAAATTCATTCATTAAGTATTCACTCCTAATTTTATTACAGCCATGAGTGGCCATCAAAATTCCTACTTGACTTTCATTTCAAATATCAGTGACTTGGTCATTTCCCCTTTCTTCTTTTTTTTTTGCTTGTCAAGGATTTTTTGGACGAGTTTGTCCCCCCCCCCCCCCACTTTAAAAAACATATGCATTACAAACACTTATTGATAAACACTGTTTGTTGCATATAATATTTAACATACCATCACATACATTAAAGAAAGCATTTATTTAATAATTACCATATCTTATAACATGCATGTCCATAACATATTTTTTACCCAGAATGACTGCTCTTATTGAGATATAAAGCATACAGTTAATCTTTACTTTTTAATTAAGATTTGTTTATATAGAAAACATTTAGTTTAAGAAATATTTTATTCAAAAATATACATATAAGTATATAAATGAATCTGGATTGAACAGCAGGAATACTAGCCTATATTAGTTCTCTCCATCTTAGAAAACATTTAAATCATATCTTATTAATATCTACAATTCTTATCAAATAGTTAACATACCAACTGATCATTAACGACATAAACAAAATCTTGATTGTTAAGTCTATACAAAAGGTCTCCTTTTTTTTCTTTTTTTTTTAGACTTTTAAATTTGATGCTCTGAAATCTGGATTGGTCTTTATAACACTAAAAGGCAAATATGTTGGTTAAAAATCATCAAAGTTAATCAATAAGGCAATTAATTTGTTAAGAGCTCTCACAATAAATAGCTTGACCCATTTAGGTACCGGTACATACTAAAATCAAAGTTTAACATAAAATAAAATTCAATAATATCAGCTGTTTCAATGAAAACAGAAAACAAGAACATTAACTAAGCTGCAAAAGATTTGCTGACATAACAAAATACATGCATAAAAATACCTGCATTTTCAAATTGATACATAAAGTGTTAAAGACTGACCCTTTAAATGCACATGTCATACATAAAATCTCCAAGTTTACCTGTTCCATTTCCATGCCAGGCCATCATGAATAACACAGTTTTAAACTTCACACTTTACTCTCTCTCTATATATATAAAGTTCCTGCTCAATCAATTCGTGCAGAAGAGAGTGTGTATGTTGGTTTTTTTTTTAAAACGTTAAACTTTTTTTCCCCTGTTCATTCACCTGTAGAGACTAGCTTTTTAAGCTTGGCTTACGATACAACACCCTCACAGGATGTAAACAAAAACATCTCCCGATCCACATATATATACCGTACGCCAACCAGGAAAAGCCCCACTTCACATTTCGTCAGTCACACCCCCTATGCATAGTAATGTGCATGTATATAATCCATTCTGCTCCATTTTAAAAATTCAGGTGAATCCATGCAGTCTAAACAGTAATTTAAGCAAACACCCACAGGTAAGACACATCAAAGCTGGGCTATAAGTGTCCTCCAGATTATTGCTGGATTTGTCTTCTGATTTACAACTTCTGATTATGAGCTGATACTTGCACATAACTAATCGCACCATATCCTGGCAAAGACAATTAACTGAATCACATCTTCCTCTGTGGCCTGATTTGACACAGGATGAATAATATACTGTAACGATGCACATATACAGTCAGGCTCTAACAGTTCATTTCCAATACCAGGATACATACACCTCACATTCAATAAAAGGTCAATCAAGGTCAGACTCAGACGTATGTTTATGACTGCAAAACAATTACCGGTACTGCTGGACATTTAATTCCTCTTTTCAATATGTTCTGAACTTCCTGGGTTAGGGAGTTAATATAGCATTGAATGATTTATTTTTGACGTCGTCGTGTCAATAACTGCCGTCAGGTGAGCAGACAAATTGAATAACGCGCGTTAGCGCATTATGATAATTTGTCTGCTCACCTGACGGCAGTTATTGACACGACGACGTCAAAAATAAATCATTTAATGCTTATATTTACATTCCCTTACTGAAGAAATCAACTGTTTACTGAAATAAATCGATATAAAGTGAAGACCACGGAGGGAGTAAATTAGTAACAGCAAGAACAGCTGATTTGTAATACCGGTTTAAACTGGTTTTCACAGAGACCGTTGAGATGAGATCGACGAGCATGAAAATATAATCCATGAAAAATAACTATTGAAATGTTGCTTTTAACAATAAAGTCAACTGTTTTGTTGAATAATTATAAAACATGGTGTTTTGACAACATTTATGAAATACATTTTTTAACCGATTACATAGAAATCACTGTTTGAGAACTACTTATGTAAATTACATGTAAATTCATACGCAGTGAATAGGTGTTGCATTTAGAGGCATTTAAACATCACGGAATTCAATGGAAAAACACAGTAGAATGTAAATATTAGTTAATATACACCCCTGATGGCCACTCTCTTGTACATTTTTTAGGTAACACTACTTGTTTTCAGAACATGTCTTGACAAAGCCCCATCATTCTAATGGTCCCTGTGGATTCAATGCACAGTAAATTGTCTCTGCCTTATATCTTACAAATCACAATGTCTATAGCTTCCACTCCATGCGGCCAATCACTCAAACTTTCCAAAATTCCATTTCTCATTACCATCATGCAAACTTAAGCCATGCAATCAAGATCAGAGATTTAACATGTTTAACATGAATAATTGTAAAAAAAAAAATAAAAATATGCATGACTTGCAGAATTGGTAAAAAAAAAAAAAAAAACCAAAAAACCAATCATCGATTTAACCTATTGATGGGACCTTTCTTCTTCTCTCCCTCTATTAAAGTAACATAATAGCTGAAGAGACAGTTTGTATATTCTAAAGTTGCAATGTGCCTAGAATATGGCTTTTCATTCTCACTGTTCCCATAGCTTTAATTAAAATCATTCCAAAACATTTACATAAATGGCCTCAGCAATCTCCTTCTGATCACTTGACCTTCTGTGAACTTTATCTGTCATTCCCATCCCCAACTCAAGAGACAGTAAATTACATGATTTGTTAAAACCCCCAGAAAAACCCAAAACAGTACAACTAATGCAACTTGGACAACACACAAAATAATGCAAAATATTATTCATTGATCATGTTGATCAAGCTCTTCTTGATACCCCTGAGCAACTTTAAGCTTAGAACAGAACCGCATGTAGAATGCATTCAGTCACATATTCATTTTCCAAGAACAATTTAACTAGATCATAAATATTTATAGTATTTTCAATTTGATTTTGACCCAGACAGAAATCATTCACTATCCAAGACGCTTACAGTCAACCTTCGACAATGATATGGCTGCTGCACACAGTCAATAAAATCGAGTGTAATACATGTAACAGACACAGCCTGATTGGAATGTTTGATTTTTAGCCACACAGCTAGTGTATTATTAATTTCTTAATTTTGGCAATGCAGACAAAATGTGTTCAATGTAGGGACAGCTTTAGTGATTATTTACCTCATTTACTATGATACAATATTGAAGATTTCCTAGGAGAATTGATGATGCCTTTGCACTTGTATAAAGCAAAGAACATAAATTGGTACATTGTATATATATGTAAAATTCCATTTCACTACATCAATAACTTTTTATTAACATAATTTTCATTTACATAATATTCATTTAATTTGAATACATTGAAACTGCTGCATCTCTTTACAACATGCTTTAAATAAGTTTTCTGTTTTATCATATAATTGTACTCATGAGAGCACTACATATTATATACAAATATATCAAGTTAGAGTACCCCAACCAAGCATCCCTGAGTTTAATCGTTTATATATGATCCTTCCCTGAGCCACGAAGGTACATAGAGCCTGAGCTTGTCCCCTGTTTCAGTAGTATAGAGTTGATGAGAGTCATTGACTCCCCCAGGATGGGACAGCAGTCCATTATAGGTTAACTCCCAGAGTAAAGCCAGTACCCAATTGCAGCTGGGTGGACTGAAACAATGTAGATAATGTGTTAATGGGCAAAACACACCATTAAGTGACCACAACAGGGCTTGTGTATGACCATTGAGCCACGTGCTCCACGATTTATTCTTAAGAAGAGGTATAATTCATCATAGGAAGCAACTGAAGGAATGAAAAACTGATAACATAAAAATATACACACACTACTGTATGTAAAATGTACATTATTATACTAAAAGACAGAGCTGGTGACATTCAGATTGCATATAACAGGGTAGCGGTACTTGGAAAACCGATATAATTATTAATATATGACAGCTTTACTTAGCTACTCCCAATAATCATGTCACTGAAAACAGATAAGAATAGGGGAGTTGCCTCCCATGATTGCCTTTGGACTATTAAAATTTGAAAGTCAAAATAAACCTACTGTTTGACATTTCATATCTGATAAACTTGACAATAGTAACTTATCAATTTGATGTTTTGAGTTTTTTTGGACAGCAATCAAAAGCAGCAATAGGAATAGTGTGGTCAGACTCTATTGTAAATTATGCCTTTGAAATTGAGTTTCAGTCACATTATGCCCTACTATAGGTGTTTTAAAGTGATTTTTAAAACTATCAAAAAAAAAAAAAATGAAATGTAGCATTTATTAACACATTAGGAATCTATAGTTACCTGATTAGACTTTCACAATTAAGGGTAACTGTGACATCATACACAAAGCATTTTCAAGCATTTTTCTTAAAACTGAGCAGAAGACACCAATTCTTCAGTATATATATATCAGTAATTTTCTTGAAGGCAACAACTGCATGCGGACACATTTTCCTCATCAAAAAATAGCTATGAGATATTCAGATAAGGTGCCATTTTTCATCATTTTTACTACATCTCAGAAATTTGACAAAATGTTGATGTCATTCTTTTTTGATGACAGGATATAAAAGTGATACCTTATGTACTTACATGTTCAAGATGGTTAGAATGTGTAATATTTTCATGTGATTTAAACAACTTTATAGAATTTTAGAGCAAATATTGAGAGAAACTATTACCTACTTATTTAATATCCATATACATGTATATAACAATATTTTGAACACCTAGAATCCAAAAATAAGCTCAGCATGGGAAATTGGCGAATCGTACCTTGAAAACATAAACAAAGCAGTCATACCTGTACAAACTATGAACCTTAGCACAGGTGATACAGTGGCACATTTTAAAACCTGTGTCATTCATGTGGGCGCCTGTAAAGTGCGAAACGAAATCGAAACGAAACGAAACGAAATCGAACGAAACGAAACGAAACCAATCGAAACGAAACGAAACCAATCGAAACGAAACGAAACCAATCGAAACGAAACGAAATCAAACGAAACGAAACCAAAAATCGAAACGAAACGAAACGTAATTTAAACAAAACAAATATCAATTTTGACTACATAAAAGTGAAAATAAATTCATTGAAATAATTTTTTGAACCATAAAATATAACTACCTGTATGTTTCAGATTGTCGCTGTAAGTTTTTAAGCCGATTATCCGAAATAAGATGGGGGAACAAGATAGCGCAAATGCCCATTTGGTTGAGTCGTAAAATACAATTTTAAATTAAATTTTTTTCCAACTAAATACACTTAAAATGTTATAATTACAAAAGCCCAATTTCTAACTATATTCATATTTGAACATTTTAATAAACGATATCCGACTTCATCCACAAATTTACGGACTTGTATTATTTTTCTAAAACGTTCAAATGTTGCGATACAAAATGACATTTTTAAAGTATAGTGGGTCATCTCTCCACGTTTTTGTTGATTGAAATCGGTTTGATTTCCTTTAAACCTTATATAGACTATGACAAAAATTTGGAGCTCAGACCCACTCTTTAAAACAAAAGGAATTGAAGTTCTAAAAATGACACTATTTGGAGGTTTTGACACGCATACGTCAGTTTAAATCATCATTATTCCAAATATTTAACATATTTAAGAGTTATAAATCGATGTTATGGTAAATATACATTATTTTTAATGATTTAGAAAGAACCTATGAGATTTGTTGATATTTTAATATTATAGTATCTTATCTTTCCTCATATGGGCAATTTACACTCCTTATTCACCCATCTTCTTTGCAAAAATTATATAATTATATAAATAAGTGATGTACATTCCTCTACCTTTTAATGTTTCTAATTAGTTTCATTAACTACACAATATAAAGATGATTATACTGTAAACGTATTAAAAACTGTCTTTACCCCTTTGGCTGTGTATTCTATTTTGCGTTTTTGGCGGAAAATGGCGTCCGCAAAATCAAGTACATTGACAAATATAAAATTTATAAATAGATAAAAAGGTAAATTCAGAAATGCGCTAAATCAAATCCATGCTAACTTGTTGAAAAATTATATTCCGCCAAATGTTGTACACCCTAAATATAGTGCGTTTACAGTATTTACGGTGACATTCCAACTACACGATTTTTTTATATCGATATGAAATATTGCAAAAAATGATTCAAATACATTGTGCGTGCGTGTGAAAGGGAGAGAAAGAGGGGATTATGTTTGATTTAAGGTAAAACACAGGTAAAAAAAAACCCTCTTTATCTTGCACGTTAATTTTGTCAAATTACGAGGTCTAAATTCATGCTATACATATTACAACAATTCTTATTATATGTTCGAAGCTGGTAACCAACCAGTATGCTCTAAATCACATTGTATTCGATCGTTTCATTTTAACAATATTTCAAATCGATAAAAAGAAAATTGATGTTAGAATGTCCCATTCAGTATCACCATCATCATCATCATCATCATATCTCTATATCTCTCTCTCCCAAACTTGCGTATATACTTTGCTTTGTGATGTCGCTGATAAGTATTAAGGCATCTCTCTCTCTCTCTCTCTCTCTCTCTCTCTCTCTCTCTCTCTCTCTCTCCAAAACGTCTGAATATCATTTTTATCATTTAATGAAACAAATTAGAAACATTAAAAGGTCGAGGAATGTATATCACATATTTACATAATTATATAATTTTTGCAAATTTCGGATAATCGGCTTAAAAATTTTCAGCGGCAATCTGAAACATACAGGTAGTTATATTTTATGGTTAAAAATTTATTTTAATAAATTTATTTCCCCTTTTATGTAGTCAAAATTGATATTAGTTTTGTTTAAATTCCGTTTCGTTTCCATTTTTGGTTTCGTTTCGTTTGATTTCGTTTCGTTTCGATTGGTTTCGTTTCGGTTCGATTGGTTTCATTTCGTTTCGTTCGATTTCGTTTCGTTTCGTTTCGATTTCGTTTCGCACTTTACAGGCGCCCCATTCATGTAAACAAAGCAGCAAGCTTGGACCTTCAGCTTTTATCCCATGTATAAAGAGACTGATTATGTAGCTAATACTGTATTTCCTCACCTCCCTACATTGTGACGGCCCGACCCCCAAGTTCAATCTCTGATATTTTACCTGGAAGGACAGGTGTGATAAACGATGGCATTCTCTTTGCCCCTGCACTCCCCGAGTTCTCCGGAAAAAATTCCTGGATGTATGTCAGCTTCTGAAGTTGTCAGATATTCCGAGAAAAAAATCCCACTTGAACTGAACTCACTTGTTTTCAGGAGTTTAATTTCAACAATCAAGGTTTAACAGAAGTCCTGAAACTGGATAACTTGGGTTTAACAGTTAAAGGTATGAGTAAATTATCTCTGAATCTATGACAAGATGAAAAAAATACACAGTTAACACCGGTTTATCTGTCCACATGGTTTGTTTGTCAACAAAGCTGGATAAGAAATCAGTTAATCACACAGTGTATATAAACAAATGGACACGGCCAACTCTTCAACAGCCCATGCTAAAGTAACACAGAGTTTTTGACATTGACTCTGTACACCTTGGGGACTTTTTTATAAAGTCTGTAGATCACTGTGACTTTAAATATCACTCACTCGTCGCATGATTCCATCAGTTGGCAGGAAATGGGAGAGACATATGATGAGTGAAACAACCATTATGATATATGTACACGAGTCCCTGAGGGAGTTAATTCTGGTAGATTACACATGTGCTGTATGGTAGGAGTTACAGTGTTTACATATACTTCTCTGATTACACACCTAATAATGGACAATGTGTGGTGTGTGCGACCCCTGATTATTTATATCGTTCATTAACACACTAAAGTCGGACTCCCTGGCGCACCGCCATAACATACATACAAGTCAATAGGAATCAGGGCCAAGTGCTCATTGACAGAATGAATGAATGAGAAGGAATTGAAATCAAAATAAAACAAATATTGTCTAGCTGCAGTGCCTCTGAATACAACAAAATGCTTTACACTGCAGTCTGATGTTTCCATACAAAATATTTGATAATACATGTATTGAGTGAAAGAAATAATTACCTGTACACTTTTTGCATCCTGATGTTATTCGGTGCATAATTTTTTTTAAAGACACCTCAATTATGGTTGCATTCAGTGCATTGCAATTAGTTTCATATTAGTTAATACTTTTATATTCCGGAACACTCTTATATATATTAAGCTACATGTATTACACATACCACTTAATTAAATTTCAATGTATCATCTCAAACTCCCATTAAAGTTAATCAGGATGTCAAACATGTATTGTATTATACTGCTACACACATGTAATACAAGTATTAATATAAATATATATATATATAACAGTTGCCAAGGGTCTAAAACTTTAATGCATAATAATTCACTAGTCTCAATCTCAGGATACTGTGTGATATTTTCAAGGTTTTTGTATGAATATTGTTCTTTTGAGTTTTATGTCATTTATTGGAGGAAATGCCTATTTTCTACTTGTCACATCACATCACTTATTCTTCATTTTTTATTACATTGTGTTGTGACTTTGACTATGGCATTATGTTTTATGCAACTTTTATGCTATGTATTCTTCAATAAATGACCAGTTTTATTCTTTACGAAAGAGTTGAGTTTTGCTACGTAATAGTATAGATGTGAGCAGGCAGGCATAAATATATATATATAACAGTACAAACTTATGTCTTAACACCATCAACCTTCTTTAAAATTAAAATTACATCTGTCTTATTTAATAACAGCTTCATAAGCCACGTACTGTATAAGCCAAAAACCTCTTTAAAGATCTCTAAAGATGTTTTGTTCCAACAAGTTAAAAATGTTATTAATAATCACAATTCTATATTCTATACACATCAAATTAACGATAGGTATCAAATCAGGGCTGCATTTTACAAATTTAAAGAACTATTACTGTAACAATTAACACAAAGTTGTAAATATTTTTGGTCACATGGAATGATATTTGATGAGCAAAATTTATATTAAATCAATTTTTTTCCTTTATTTTAATTTTAAAAATTATATTTTACAGCCACTTAATTCAAATTAATATTAATTAGTTTGTGATTAACATAATAAGCATTCATTAATTTGGTCATAAGCCATAAGTTCATCTGCATCAGTAGTCCAGCTCTCTTTAAGGTGGTATGGGACACTTCCCCATAAGTTCCATGTTGTGACTTACATGTATTGTTTATCAAGATAAACAATAAAACCAAGAGTAATAATACAAGTACCGGTAGTTTCTTTTACAATATTGTCACCTAACAGCATAGAGCGATGGGTTAGAGGGTTTACTATGAATCTGTACGTCATGAGTTTGAATCCCACTGGGGGGGGTTTACAATTTTTATCTCTTCAAATATTTTTAAAAGCTATTTTTTGGTTAAATATTGTAAAATTTGAAAATAATAAACAGGTGAAAGTATTTTAATGATAATATACTTTAATCCGCACTATTATCGACAGATGTCCAATTCCATCTTAAAACTTCAGTTTATTTGGGAAAAAAAATATTGGAAATGTTAATTTTTTGCGATTTTAATTTACATGATTTCATTATAATTTTACAATTTTTTCAACATTTTCATCCCCTGATTCAGGTACTTTCATGTTGTTTGCAATTGATAATTTCTTAACAATGTTGTAACAAGATGATAGAGTTAAGTTGCTATATCATATATGTCAGAGCCCTGAAGAAGCAAAAGCCAGTGTTTATTTTCTGTTTCCATGGTGCTAGGATGACAATATTTTACTCCCCTTGATGGGACGTTTACAATAACTGCGGTATCATATTTTTATTCGTGGGGCTCAATGCTCGTGGGTAGCCAAAATTTCCCTAGTTCGTGGGGACGTAATTTCGTTGGTAGTATGATTCAATAAATATTTAACATTTGATTGTACAAATGTAAATAGGTTCGTTCGGATGTAAATCCGTGGACAAGGGATACCCAATATCAGCTGGGTGGACTGAGGCTGGAACCCCCACTATCAGCTGGGTGTACTGAGGCCGGTACCTAATATCAGTTGAGTGGACTAAGGCCAGAACCCCCGATATCAGCTGGGTGGACTGAGGCCGGAACCCCCAATATCAGCTGGGTGTACTGAGGCCGGTACCTAATATCAGTTGAGTGGACTGAGGCTGAAACCCCCAATATCAGCTGGGTGGACCGAGGCCGGAACCCCCAATATCAGCTGGGTGGACCGAGACCAGGACCCAATATCAGCTGGGTGTACTGAGGCTGGGACCCAATATCAGCTGGGTGGACTGAGGTTGGAACCCTTAATATCAGTTGGGTGGACTGAGAAAATGCTGCAGATAAAGTGTCTTGTTTAATACAACACAAAGTATCAAGTGACAACAGCAGCCCTGAGTTTGAACTAGTGACCTAATAGGGGTTCTGGCCTAACATCTACTTAGTAACCACTGAACTCAATGACAAGATAGAAAGGGCTTTTCAAATGACGAATTTATGGTTTTTTTTATTCTCATCAGTGACTAGTAAAAGAATTTCATTTTTACTTTCATCATGCAGAGGTAACTTACTGATTATTTTTAAAATACTGATTAATTTAAAAAAGTTTAAAATATGAATCATCCTATTGGGAGTCTGGGACAGATAATATAGAAGAATATGAAACAGCTTTCAATGTCTTTATAATAAAAATAGAGGTTAGACTTTAAGTCTTTCTCCTATTATTGATTTAAAAAATAATCAAGGAATCCATGCATCGCTAATCTGTCAGGAGTATATTATGGGCTGATAAAATACGATTGGGGGTGATCAAATCATATAAAGTTAATCATAGATTTTACAATATATGATTACCTCATCATATCCAGTTTAAAAATGATATCTTCTTACTGTTCAAGGTTTCTCTGCATGCAGCTTTCACCACTATTTGCTTAGCATATTGATTATCATAAATACCTTTGTGCAAAAACAACAGTACTGATCAGAACCAGCGTAACATCAGAGTAAAACCCAACTGAACCCAGGGTTTACTTTTGGGGTTTACTCTGTGTTTACTTTTTGAAAATTTGGGTCCACTCACGGTTTACTTTGGGTTTACTTGGAAATTGCTTTTGCGGTCAACTGCACGCACTGAAGTGTGAAGCAGACTCGTCTTTTATCTAACCATCTTACTGCCTGTAATTCCTGTCCCTTGTATATTCTGAATTCACGTGTAGTGTCAGCTTTCAGGGGTATACCTCTCACCAGGTTTACTCTTAATTTGTGTCCACTCTGGGTTTACTCTGGGTCCACTCTAGTAAACCCAGAGTAAACCCAGAACGTAAACCCTGAGTTTAGTTGGGGTTTACTTTCTGTAAGGTTGCATGGGTCTGATCAGGTATAACTGTATGTGCATCAACAATTAAGAATGGAAAAAATCCAGATTTTCTTTAAACAATTAATGCCTCCTCTACAGATTAAAGTTTCAATACACAATCAAAAATAGAAGTCTATCACTCTGTTGGGGATTTTGCATTGAAGTTTGAAGACATGAAGAGTATATATTTGGATGATAATGTTGAAAAATTGTACGAGCTAGCTAGGTGTCCAAAGTAATTCAAAAAGGAAAAGATGTTAAGGGTATTTCCTATTATAAATCTCCGTAAGCACGCATGAATGGTAAGAAATTTGCTTTCATTCAGGTTAATTTCTCTGGGTAAAAATAGATGAAATGTCAATGAAGAAATCTTGCATTTTAATTCCCATTAGTATTGATTCTGTTATACCTGCCGACAAAGTTGATCGAATTAATAGCTGATTAAGAGATGGTGCTCATGCTTAACTGCTGTATTTTATCAATCAGGGCCATGCGCGGATCCATATTTTAAGAAGGCCCAATGAATACCACTGTTTGCTAAGGAAGAATGGGGAGGGGACCTCCATAGCAAAATATAAGAAATGTGACCCCCCCCCCCCCCCCGTCCACGCATTACTACTGTTGTCCATAATCTATTTGAAAACGCCTATAACAAAAACAAAAATACATATTTTATCATGATGAGCCCAAACGATGATGCCTTTTAAGTTTAGTACAACGTGACTAAGGCTGTAAATAACAAAGTAACCCGAATTTTCTCTGTCGTAAAAACAAATCACGAAAAAAAGAAGTGAACACTACAAAACCAAGAATATGCGTGATTGTCATGCAATTTAAACGAGGGACATATGTCTAAATCAAACGCATCTTACCTTTATTTAACATAGGAACACTCTCTTTCAAAGCCATGCTTATTTCCTGTATGTGCACAACGATTGATGACGTAAGGCACAAATCCGGTCCGGCTCGAACGTTAAAACAGTAACAGAATATTAATGTTGGAATATTTTTTTTTAACAAATACTTAGTTTCCTGGGTACAATACAACACAGGTAAGAATTGGAATCAGCTCCACAACAACGGATTGTTAAGATAGAAGCAACGCTCTGAACAATGGAAACAAAGCCAGTTGTCTGGTTCAAACTTGAACTTATCGAACTCCAGGGTTGTGTTTTGCCAGAGCATGAACTAGTTTGGGTCAGAAGAATGCAGTTTATTCTTAGTCGTGGGAAGTCAATACCCTGTAATATTGTTGTGGGAGTTCAGCATTTGCCAATTTAGAATTCCATATTTTTACATGATTATCTTTTAAATATTTTAATTACAGCAGACTTTAATTGCCAATTGATTTATCAGCTGTTTCTGTTACTGTAACAGTATAGTTATCTGGTTATATAATTAAACCTTTAATCAGAGACATAAATAACATTTATATTATTTGTGGCTCTGCCTTTAATTATACAATCTATTTAGAAAAAACCATTTAGGTCAGAGAGAAATTTTCTTACTCAGTGTTACTGTGGTTTCATTAATATTCGAGGGTATCAATTTTCGTGGATAAAGTAAAAATCACAGTTTCAGTTTTTAAATTCATGGCCAACCGGCCTATCAATACAAAATATTAATAGAAATTGCACTTCAATGAACATTTAATTTCGTGGATCAACTTAACAACGAAATCCATGAAAATTGGTATTCAACGAATATTGATGAAACCACAGTATTTTAGACATGTTAGAGATAAAATAAAATTCAAAGTATATATTGCATACATTCGTATATGTACTGTTAAAATATTTTTTTTTAATAGATGGGGGTAATTAAATACACAACATGTACTTACAATTTCAACTTCTTGGGCCTTTCCGACAGGCTCGGAAAAACATTTCAAATGTATTTCATAAGCTTCCATACCAACTACCCTTTTTATACAACTTGATATAAATTCAACACATTTTGCGTTTTGTTGAGATGTGAGGTAGACTTCATAAAAGTCAATGATATGCCCTAAAATATACAACAGAAGCAACATATACAAGGCTGTCTAACAGATACATATTTAATAGCAAGCAACTTCATTTTAATTTGTTTATAACATCCGGAAATGTTAATACATTCAAGTACTGTTGTTTTTCTGAGCCTGCCGGAGAAGTTGCAATTACACTACCGGTACTTACTTCTTACACAGTATGCATAAAACTGTGTAAAATACCCACCCCACTTATGGGAACAATATTTATAACTGTAGAATAATTAATCACACAACTGTATATTACTTAATACCCAAGCATTATTGTTTCATCCAGCGTATTAACCACTTTTACCGTTTTGATTTGGTTATGTCAGAGAGAGGTGATGTGACCATGAGATATATGAGTAAAAAGTTGTGTTAGTCTGATTACTGGAAATTGTGTCGGTCTTAAAATTAATTGAAAAACATATTTGATTTTTCAGAATGGCTGCTCGACCCCTTCAGCTCAGATGCAAAACCAAAACAGGACAGCACCTTCTGAGTGGGCTGAACCTGGACTCCAAGATTGGACAGCTGAAAGACAAGATCACAGAGGTCACTAAGATACCCAGAGGGGCCCTCATTGTCCGCCAGGGCTACCCCCCAAAAGTCATTGACATTAGTGAAGAGGACGGCCCATTGTCCTCCCTTCCATTCAGGTCTGGAGACACACTGATTGTGGAAGGCGACCGTAAGCTGCAGGAAGAACTCCAGCAGCAGCGGATGGACAACGTGATTCAGAAACAGTCCATCAACTCTAAAGGAATCCTGATGAGAAAAGTAGTTCCTGCTGACAATTCCTGTCTGTTTACCAGTATTAATGCTCTCATGAACAAAGGAGTTATAGATCTGTCTTGTTCTAAAGCCATGAGAGAGATTATTGCCGGAGTTGTGATGAGTGACCCTATTAATTTCTCGGAGGCGTTTCTGGGAAAGACCAATAATGCCTACTGCCACTGGATAATGAACCCAGACTCTTGGGGAGGGGCCATAGAAATCTCTATCCTCTCACAGTACTTTAATGTAGAAATCGCTGTTGTTGACACCCAGAGTTGTCGCATCGACAGATTTGGTGAAGACAAGTTTTACAAGGAACGAATATTTGTGATATATGACGGCATTCACTATGATCCGCTAATCATGGAGCCTTTAGACCCCAGCCTACCAGTCCAGACGATATTCCCAACCAGTGATGCATCGGTCCTCGGTCAAGCCATGGAGATTGCGTCGGAGGCCAAGGCGTCACGTCAATTTACGGATGTGGCAAACTTCTCCATCAGGTGCTTGGTATGTCAGAAACTTCTCTCAGGTCAGAGTGAGGCTCAGGCTCATGCTAAAACGACGGGACACATTAACTTTGGTGAAGTTTGATGGGGTTTCCTGGAATAACTGTCACGGAGTAGCCAGTGTTGCCCAGCTTCATGTACTTGTATTTATAGTCCAGAAGTTGGAAAATAGTTGGAGACTTTTTGGGATGAATTTTCTCAATTTACCAGATCTCTTGAGCCAGTTGAATTGTCACAGTCGTCCTGGGGACTAGTCAACCCAGACTGATGTACAGCTGAGAACTACAATATAGGTTATCACCCACTTATGAAGAAACTTCAATACCAAGCATATTACTTGTTAATTATAGTTTGTAAATGCTATCTGCTAGCTTTTGATTTACTTCATAAACTGTCATTCATTTAATGGTATTGACTTACACATGTATGTAATATTTATTCTACCTCACAGTTTTTTTCATCCTTTTTATACAAGTTGAATGTAATGGACCGTTGGTCTAAAATAAATGGTATGACCATGATGAATGTTCCCTGATCTGCAGACTTGATTTCGTACTACAGTTCTGGTATTTGGCTAATTAATACACTGTGAGTGACTAAACTTGTCTGATTTAGATTAGATGAATAAAATTCCCTTTGATTTGCTATGATTTGCTGATCATTATCGGATATAGTCATGGTATCAAATCAACTATAAAGCTTTCTCCTTTTCTTTTATTTTTGCAGTCAATACTGTGGAATCATTAGATTTCATGTTGGTTCAATTTTCATGATATTTGTGATATTCGAATAAACATCATCCACGAAATAATAAATTAGGGTCACAAAGTCATGCTACATTTTCAGACGTAAGATAAAACACAAAATTACGTCCTTATGAAACTGTAAAATTTAAGCAATCCATGAAAATTGGCCCCCACAAACAATGATTCCTCGGTAATCCCTTTTAGTATACATTGCAAGCATTTATTTCTAAGAGATGAGTTATGTAAAGTAAGCTTTTATAAGGCAAAAAAAGAAAAGAAAACCAACCTTAGAAGTATTTTACACAAAATGCCTGTGCCTGAAAAACTCTATTTTGACCTGATTCGTTAAAGATTATGTAAATTGATCTGTATCAATAAAAGGTGATTTAGATCAGTATTCACGGTAAATGATACAACGTTCTTTGGTTTCATTCCACCCACAAATAAAATCCGGCTTCTGACTATCAGGAACGTGATTCACAGGCTGATTGTGATGAAGTCTTTTGGGGTTTTTTTGAGGGGGGCGGGGGGGGGGGGGGGTACAGGAGGGTTTAATAAAAAATTATAAGATATAATAATCTCGGGATAAAAGTTTAATTTGTAATGCCCAATTCTTTTTTTTTTTTGTAAACTAAATCATTAAAATATAACTGTCTTAGAAGGAAACAGTTCAAACTATTTTTGGATTATAAAAAATGTGACGTTTTCCAGTTTTATATGTTCAGATCATTACGTCTGGTAACCAAGGTTAATCAAAGACTACCATTAGTTTGAATTTGACAAAAAGATCGTTCGTAGTTCTTATGGCAACGCTTTGAAGACCATTAGTGACTACAAAAATTCACTGAAGACCAATGCCTACAAAAAATCACTGATGGCAACAAAATTCACCCAGCGGTAGATTCCAAATTCACCAACAGTACATCTCTGCATGAACGTCCAGTGAGCCAATAGCACTGGGTACAAACGAGGCGTTATTATAGCGTTTCTTTCTAACTATTTACAAACTTTGTATAAACAGTTCTTCTTTGTAAATCTAAATGGAAGACATGGGGAGAAAAACAGAACGATTTTTCATGCTTTTGGAGAAAGCAACTATAAACTCATGTCTGCAGTTGCGTAGTTAATTATTTATAGATTCTAAAGTTGCATACAACACATTTCATAAAAGTTTGCAATTAAAATAATTAATTACACGTTTCTTCTAAATAAAAATCTTAAATTCAAACTCTTAATTCAACTGTTTTAAAATATGTTAGATTTATAACGTTCACAATAAAAAAAAGATTATTCCCAAAGTTCTGACCGTTGGGTAATTTTCTTAAATTGCTTTTCTTTTTCGAAAGTCTACTGGATCCATCCTCTGCAAGAGAAGTAAAAGAAAGTAAATGATCGAGTGTTATAGGAATTGAAATAGACTATGACGCAGACAAATTCTTCGTTAAATAGGATGTCTTCCTTCAATTAATCTTCCTTATGAAGAATACAAACGGGTGATAAAAGATGTGTTCGACTTGATTGACAAACTAAGTGAAATTGACCCAGTTATATTATGTTCATGGTGACAAACAGATATTGAAAACCTGATATACAGTGGACGTACTCTTACCGAAAAATCCCGTTTTAAATGAAATTTTTTTAAAAAAGAAATGTTTTCATTTTTCCATTAAGCTAAAAAAGTTATTAACTCTCTGCAAATTATAAATCAAGCGCATTTAAAAGTATTTAAGGACACCCGTTCGATGGAACAGAGTGTAACATGATCAAAAATGCCGAGAAAAGAAAACTTTTTTCTTTTTGAAGCCTAAAATCTACCGCATTAAGAAAAAAAAAGTTTTCAATTTCTTTTCTTCAATCTATAACGAGTAATCGACTAAGAAAATTTTAGTCGATGATCGGCGTGACCGAGCGATAGTCGAGTACTCGTTGACATCCCTAATATGAACTGCATAATCTTAATATTGCACACAGAACACAACTAACACTGTAGAAAAACAACAACAGTGGATGGAGTCGATAGACAAAAGTGGACTGCCAGGAAAATACAAAACCTGTATACTAGCATGGAGTACTTCCTCGGATTTTGTGGCCTTCGCAGGTGAACGATACACCAATGTCCAGGGTAGAAGCCATGGAGCGCCTGACACAAAATTCCTTCGCCGATGGCTAGCAATACCACAGTGCTTTACGAGCGTTGGTCTCTACAGTTCAGGGACTAAACTGCAATATAACCGTTATCATCTCTCGTCGAAGAAAACAAGGTCACAAAAGTGCGACAACATCTGACACTAAGAGACAGTAAAGATAAGATGGTGCGCGGAGCCAGGGTGGATCTAGAAGCAGGCAGGAAGTGGTCTGTTCAGGACACGGTCATGGAAGCAGAGTTACGCCTGAAGCAAGTAGACATTGTGGGAAATGTAGCAGTTTGGGTGACTAGGCCTGGGAACAGTAACATCAACCAGATGGGGAACAGCAGACAAAGGAGTACAAAGGAAGCTAGTGCAAAAGGTAGTCCGAGTGATGGAGGAAGACCCAAGAATGGTAAAAGCAGTAGGCATGAAGCTGGGTGAATTAGGAAGCAGCAAGGCAGCGGAAATTACCTGGAATGACATACTGTCGATGGAGCCAAACAGATTGCAGTTTCTCCTCAGATCGGTATATATATGATGTGCTATGTTGCAACCACTATTGAAAGAAAACCACTATTGAAATAAATTATTTCAATAGTGGTTGAGAATGCATTTCATTAGAAAAATCACCTTGCAACCACTATTGAAATAAAACCACTATTGAAATAAATTATTTCAATAGTGGTTGGGGACGTATTTCATTAGAAAAATGACTTTGCAACCACTTTTGGAATACAGCCACTATTGAAGTAATGATCTAATAGAGGTTGGGGATGAATTTCATGATAAGAACTACTTTACAGACACCATTAAAGTTCATCTACTATTATTTTTTTTTAATTGTAGATGGGAATGAATTACTTATATATATAACTATGTCATCACTATTATGTAACACATTTGGAAAGAAAGAAGTTGTATATCATATTTGCAAACTATTTTGAAATGCAAGAAATCTAAAGAATAATATCAAATACACAATTATTGTACAATTTTCACTGCTGTGTAGAAGTAAATAATCAATTCTTGCAGATAACATGCATATACATTAATTTTAATTTTATTTAACAAAATATTCAAATACACAATTAAGGTACTAAAGACTTGCATATTTTATGGTAATAGTAATCAAGACTATGATATTAATGTACTTATTTTAGGATTTTCACTGTTGTGCAGAAATAACCAATCCTTGCAGATTAACATATAGAATTGTTTTCATATTGTTTCTTTACCTTCTCTCTCTATAGATATATCATGGTTTATGGAAATTGTAAACTATTTGTACTAGAAGACAACGTTGTAAATTGCCATAACTTCTATTCTAAACCCCTGCATATTAAAAATAATTTATAGCTTATATATCATTATAGATTTATGTAATAATGAATATCACTATTAAGATAAATAATTTCAATAATGGTTGGGGATGTACTTCATTAAGACCAATATTGAATGAAATAGATTATTTCAATAGTGGTTGGGTATGCGTTTTATTTTTACCACTAATGAAATAATTATTTCAATAGTGGTTAGGTATGTGTAACCAGATAACCGTATATATATGAAATATAATTTTATGATTGTATTCTGCTTTACGTTAATTAGTCATTAGCTTGTTGTGCACTCGATACGAAATAAGTGTATAGTGAACAATGTTAAAGGTCATTGACCGACAGGGACAACTGCGTAGTTAGAACTTGTGGTGTTAGCGGAATGACCAGGAAGAATAAAACTCTCGATCATTACAACCACTATTGAAATAATTTATTTCAATTGTGGTTAAGGATGCGGTTCATTACAACCATTATTGAAATAAAATATTTTAAAAGTGGTAGGATGTTATTTTAATGCCTATTATTCCGACTGTGCATAACACTTTCAGTTCCAGATGACATGGGGTATTGGAAACAGGACCATATAGAGGTACATTTGTAAATCAAAGAACATCATAATCAAAAAGGAATTCATCATCTCATAAGGCATACTTCTTTTCTTAAGAAACTCCGCTAGCAGAAAGGAAAGTGCTACAAACAGACATAATAATAGACATAAAACTGAAAAGCATAATTAACCGCTATTGAAATACTTTATTTCAATAGTGGTTGAAATGAAAGGTATCCCCAACCACTATTGAAATAAATTATTTCAATAGTGGTTGAAATGAATCGCATCCTTAACCACTATTGAAATAATATATTTCAACAGTGAAGTAACCCCCAACCCCTATTGAAATAATTTATATTAATAGTGATATTCATAATAATATTTATCAATAAATAATTACTCAATATACAGGGGGGTTTGAATAGAAGTTCTGGCAATTTACAAGATGTTTACAAGATGTTCACAATTGTGTAAATATTATACAATATCATAGGACATGAATTGTTTGTAGAAAGAGAAATATAAAGAACAAAATGTAAAATTTCTAAGAAAAATTAATAAAAAAATTCATTCTACGATTGAAAAAATAATTTTAATTGTAGTTGTACTTCAACAGTGTCTGTAAATTGATTTTCAAAATGGAATACATCCCAGAATACTATTTAAATATTTTATTTTTATTTTAAATTAAATAATTTATTTCAATAGTGGTTTCATTTCAATAGTGGTTGCAAAGTGATTTTTCTAATGAAATGCATTCCCAACCACTATTGAAATAATTTTTTTCAATAGTGGTTGCAACAGTGCTACCAAGCCCAACAAATATGGTAGTATGGGGTTTATCTGATGACCCAAATTGCAAGCTCTGTGGAAAACAAGAAAATATAGAGCATATAGTGTCATCATTTTCCGTAGCATTGTCTGAAGGCCGGTATACATAGCGGCATGATCAGATACTTTCGGTACTTGCAGACTCTCTCGTGAAAGCCAGAAAGAGACCACATCAAAAGACAAGCGGCTCAAAGTCATAAATTTATTAGAGCAGGAGAGAGGGAGAAGAGTGGCGGCACTGGGGAGGGTAGAGGACTTCTTGGCACGGCAGGAGACTGGCAAATGCGAGCTGACCTGAAGACCAGAATGTAATTCCAAGTTGGTGGTAGCATCCACCAACAAGCGACCTGACGTAGTGATCTGGTCTCAGTAAAGTAGGCAGGTCATTATAGTGGAGCTGATAGTTCCTTGGGAGGAGATAATGGAAGACGAATATGAGCGGAAAAGATATTTACAGGTCATTATAGTGGAGCTGATAGTTCCTTGGGAGGAGGTAATGGAAGACGCATATGAACGGAAAATGAGAAAATATTAGGAGCTTGAGGCAGATTGTCAGGAGAGTGGGTGGAGAGTATAATGTCTCCCAGTGGAGGCTGGGGTGCGGGGCTTTGTTGGACAATCCTTGTGGCGAGCCCTGAGAGTCGTTGGCGTTATTAAGTTTTAGAGAAGACAGCTCATAGGGCGACTCAGCAATGAGACAGACATGGCATTGCTATGGTTGTGGAGAAGAAGAGAGGGAAAGTGGAGAAAACAGTGAGAGACAATTGTGCATGTAATATCAGTACACAAGCGGATAGCTGGACGGTTCCGGGCTGGGAGCTGATCACCTCATTCGGCGCCCCTCTGGAGGTTGTCGTGGACAGCGCCGAAACAACCGAGAAAGGAGGATCCACCTGATGACGGGATCATCACGCATCTTTATCACCAAGATGTTTACAGGTACTTGACTCAAGATTATGGCGAATTATAAAATACTGGTATAATGACGGCAACCGCTTTGTGTCGTTTTTTTGTTGGAAAATCCGATTTATTTAAAATTTCACAAGGTGTACGTAGGAATAGAAGGAGTTCTTAGTGCTTTAATGTTTCTTGTATATATTAATGCTCTGCTGTATGAAATCTGCCAAAGTAATAATTGTCTTGTTTTGTGTGATTCTAGTGTTTACATACCATGTATTCCATTAACAAATGATACTGTTTTAATGAGCTATTCGCCAAAATCTCTACAATGTTTTTTAACTAAGTAGAAAAATATGCATTTTCAATGTACTAAGAGATTTCATTATAACCAAAGTTAAAGTGTTTCTTTTAACGAAACACAAAAATGTTCTGTTTTCTACTGTATTACTCTATGTGGTAGTGAACTTCCTCAGTCTGATAACACTGTTTATGATGGCTGCCTTGTTTTATAACAATATAAAACGTGATAGAGAAACAGAACGAGTGTGCAGAACAGCAAGATAAAAAATCCACTCGTTATACTGTATTGCATGGTGTCAACAACCCTATTCACCAAGCTGTCTTTTAAAAAAATATGGAAACATGCTACCCTCCGCCCTCTACCCAGTGGGCACACAACATTGTTTCAACGTTGAGAAATAGTTGATCAACCATTATTCAACGTCGAATCAACGTTGAGGTTTCAACGTTATAACCCAAACCATAACTCAACGTTGATTCCACTTTGAAGACCCAACTTATTTTCAACGTTGAAGACATCAACCACTTTTCAACGTTGAAACAACGTTTTAATATATAAATGAAACTGAACACATATTTTCAAATTTAAACCGTATTATCATTTGTTTAATTTAGGTTTCACTTATATTTAAAACAGATTGTTTTCATACAAGAAATTTGAGATTGAGCTGTGCGTACAGCAAGTGGCTTATTGCATTTTAACTTGGTCAGTGAGAAGGGGATGCACGGACCCATCACTACTGCAAGCACTGCTGATCTAGGGAGTTATGCAATTTACCAGGCTGCTCTATGTCAGCTTGACCGCTTAAGACGCTATTGGTAAACAAAGAAAGTCAGTTCTTAGGTACACCTCGTGCAGTCACTACACAGATTTATGTACAGTAAAATGCCGGGATTTTGGACTATTAATTTGTGACTGTTTTATATTTTACACTGGAGTATCTTGGGAGTTATTTTTTAAAACAGTGTGCAGAATGCAAATGATGAACTGACTACTGTGGATTCTACACTTTTGTGTTGACATCCTTTTTCATGTCATGGAAAACAAGCATGACTACCATTTGGAGGAATGTACGTGGTTTCTTTGTGATCGTATTCCTACAACCTCAAAACATTTTGAAATGCCAAGTTCAACTTTTTCACGAGGACTTTATACACAAGTTGTTCAGCGAAGGATATACTCAAATACTACTAGGATTTAAATAAAGGCCGACTTTATACATTTGGATTTTTTTAAATAAAGCGTCAAAACACCTAAAAGGCACAACGTAATAAAAGAAGATATGTTTATAAACAACATTTTGCAAAAAATCACTTGATTTTAACTTATTTTCATTGTCATATCTATATATTTTAAACCAGATTTCAACACAATTTCTACGTTGAATCAACGTTGAATTTTGACGTTGAAACAACGTTACATTTTCAACGTTGCCCCAACGTTGATTCAACTTAGATGCCTGACGTTGAATCAATGTTGTTTCAACGTTGAAATGACCGCTGGGCTACTCCTGAAAAATATGGTCCTCACTGACACTCACCAACATGCAACTACTTGAATATGTACAAAGACACTTCTCCATAAGATATTCTAAATATTCTCCGTCACTTTCTAGCATCACAAACATTAGATTGTGGACCATCCAAGGTTACATTATATAAATAGTGCCTGTTTTGAAGGGTAGCAGTTGAAATTGACACCCCGAAACACCATTGTCAACCTCCGCTTCGCGTCAGTTGACAATGGTTTCCGAGGGGTGTCAAATTCAACTGTTACCTTTCCAAACAGGCACTATTTATTTTATTATACTGAATGTCTTCATTTTTAAAGAAAACTCAGTTGCTTTTATGTAGAAATGACGTGAATTCTACGTCAAACCGTACGCGCATAATTTACACGCATGTAACAATTCGTTGTGTTATCCGTTGTCAAGTCTGTTGCTATTGCTGAGGATAATAGAACGGATTATGAACTGCGTCTTGACCAATCAGATTTCAGTATTAAACATGAAAGTATAATAATGATAAATGCCGCTTAAAATTTTTAGGCAGGTTCTACAGGTCAGACCAAAACTCTTTACACAATGAGATTTATAGGTTCATCTTTGATGTTCATGTAACTGAGAAAAACATTGCAACCAAGAACTTGTTACAAACAGCTAAGCTAAGTTTTATAAATTTTGTGATACTTTTTTCTTCTAATAATTGTTATATAGTTTTTAACAAAAAAGAATATTCAAAAATGCATGGTTATTCAAACATTATGGATCAACACGTTATCAAAACAATATGGACACAGGAAGAAAAACAATGGCTTAATGCCCTTTCTGTAAGCCCTGATATGTCTTTTTTTTAGTAACGTGCATACTTTCAGTTTTTGTGTTAAGCCCTAATAAACTTACGCTGATTGTTAAAGAGGATCCCTAAAAAGATTGTTAATAATAATTTTTTAGTACAAGTTTCATTAATAAAAATTGTCTGTAAAACTTTTTCATTGTGTAATTGGGCTACAAACATAATATGCTCCTTGTTTTAAGCTGTTTAACCTTTTCATAAGACAGAGAAAATGGGATTTTAAAAACATTAATTTTAGAAATACTAAAATATCAACGAACATGTTATGTTTGAAAATCAAGATCCAAAATTACAGTTTTTATGGGCTGTGTCTATGGAATAGCTATGAAAAGATATTGTATACAAAATGGAAACATCGTTGCATTTACGTTGTATAAAACAGATGTTTCTTTGCTATAGACCTCCGTAATTTATAATTGTCAATCATAAATATGGGGGGGGGGGGGGGCGTTAACAAGCAAGCCTATATATTTGTACACTTATGTTACTTGATATTAATTACCACAAATACCGCCTCGCTTGTTAAAATGGGTTTTTATTGCCCCGTGTTAAGTTTTTTTCTGGGTTTGTCAAATGTTTTGGTCTTCTTTTTATATGCCAAATATACAATGTTACATGTAGATCACACAAATATTGTCCTCAGGTGCAAAAATTGTGATTTGGCAATTTGTATTATACATTGTCCGTATTCTTACATGTATATAACTTTAACAATATGTGAATCATTACATTGTGTTTTGTTAACTGTAATTTATTATATATTGTAGTAAATGACCTATGATTCTACTCTTGAAAGAGTGTTATTGTTTATGAGGCAAAGATATATATATATATATATATATATATATATATATATATATATATATATATATATATATATATATATATATATAAATTCTTTCTGCTTCAGTTTAATTTTTATATGAGTTTATATTTCGAAATTACAATATTCCTAATTAATTTTGAGGAAATAAAGAATATCTTATCTTATGATGATGGTTTGAACCAACAGTGCCCATGGATATTGCTTTCAAAAGTTTATATTTTATTTCTATACATTACTATATCATATAACCACACAAGGTGGACTCTATCGGACTTTGATCGCACAGATTACAATCTTATCAAAAAGAGATAATGTAAAAGTTTAAAAGAAACGTGAGTATGAATGACTGTATATTATTTATGGAAATAATGACTATTTTTATAATCGGGAAATTCCGGGTTAGGTTCACAAAATAGAGTAACAAAGCGAAAGTTGCATTTCATGGAATATTAAAACCAATAGTCATTTGATGACTATATCACACCTCTGCTAGGATTTAAAGGAGGAAAGTAAGTGGTTGTCTGTTCAAGTGATTCAAGAAAAGTTTAATATTTAAGGTAATGAAGTAAAAATAGCAACGGTAGATGGTCGAACTATAACAGAAGTTTTTGACAATGTATAGAATTGTATTCATTTTAACTTTTTCTAAAATAAAAGTAAATAGGTTAATTCAAATATCCTAAATCGTTGAAATAAATCAGTTCTTTAATATGACATTCACAATATGATGAAATTAACATTTTTTTAAATCTCAAGGTAAAGTATATGCATGTTTACGTAAAGTTTTTTTTTTCAAAACGAAACTAGTACTGTAACTTGTGATATTTTGAATATTTTAGATCTATTTAACCACATTAATTGCTTTGTATTGTTACAGCATTGTTTTTAAGCCTGTAAGAAATGAAAATGAACCGTTTGAGAGAGTCTGGCAGACTTGGTGGATATGAAAGGTCAAGGTCAAATAAATACCCCGGACGTCAAGGATTCTCCAGAAACAAGGGTCGATATAATCCATATGTTAAGAGAGACAGAGAGGAGGCTAGTTATAAGGATATATCACTCAGTTCAGTTCATAGAAATGAATCCAGATTTCAGAGAAAACAGATAGTGGGAGCTGATCGACCAAATTCTGCCAAATTTGAATTCAGAGGCACAAGTGGACGAATGCAACACAGGGAAGGAACAGGTGGTCGAATGTCACAAGAGGGTAGCATGACTGATCAGGGGTCTTGTGAAGATGATTTTTTCTATCAGAGGCAAGAACCCAGAGGTAAAACTAAGGTTGGAAAACATGGGTTAGTCAGCATGCACAGAAGAAACTTACAGGAAGATGGTCCTTCATATTATAGGCATGATTCAGATCGTCATAGTAACACTAAAAGTATCAAGGCCGACAACAAATGTGACAGAATATCAGAGTACATTGGTCCTTTATCTCACAGGCACAAATTAGAACATGATAGAAAGGTAGAGTTAAAAGAATATAAATCAAGAGACGAAGATTCAAGGTGCAATTTCGAAAACAAAGATAAAGAAATTAAGAAGACAAATCGTTGGACAGTAACACCATATAAAAACAGTAGAAAAGAGAATGACAACTTAGCGGCCATGGTTTTTACTGTTTTGCTTGACAATGCTGGAAAGCTAAAAAGAAAGGAGCTAGAAAATAAGCTTGGCGCTGAACCTTTGACAATGGACTTTGAGCCAAAGGAATCATTTCGGAAATTTCTGAATGTATATAAAGATATATTTGAAATTCAAGAGTCTCCAAGTGATGAAAAGGAGGAAGGCGAAATATCAGATCCGGATGTAGTTACACGGTCAAATATTCAGATTTGCATTAAGCATGCAAGTTCATCTCAATCTTGTAGAGGAGACTGCGACAATCTGCATGTCTGTAAATTTCATTTTATAAGAGAATGCAGTTTTGAAAATTGCAAGTTCGGGCATGATCTGAGCACGGATCACAATTGCCAAGCACTGACCCATCACTTTATGCAACATCTGAATCCAGAGCAGGTAAAAGGTCTTCTTACCGACCTGAATCATAGAAAGGGAGTCACTATTCCTTCAATATGCAGTTTCTATAATTATATCCAAGGTTGTAAAAAACCTAAAGATTGTCCACATCTTCATGTCTGTTCGTTTATTGCGGGAAGATGTGCTTTTTACCCGAACTGCAAACGTTCTCATAATCTTGAAGACGAGCAACCAAAACAGGTTTTGAAGAAATATGGGATAGATATCACGCCTGAAAATAAGGACATCGTCATTGGTTTACTGAGCCGAGGTCTGGCCTCAAAGAGTCAAGGACAGGGTGAGAATGGGTCTGCTTCGCCTAATGGTTCTGATGGGGATGACACCAAAGACGAAAGAAAATCGTCAGTCCTAGAGCCTCGATCTGAACTTTGTGTAAAACTTCTTCGTTATTGGAATTCAGCACGTTTGGTAAGTATTATAAATGGGGACCAAACTGTTTGAAATTTATTAAGAAAAAAGTAACAGCAGTAGAATCAATGCGTACCGTTTGGACTTTAAACAATAAAATTACATTATACAAAAAACTTACACTATACAATAAACTGTGCTTTTCATATTTATTTGACAGGGAAGCACAGACTCAACGAAACCATAAATGTTACATGGATAACGTCGAGTGGAAATATTATAATGGTCAAGATGAATTGAACTTTACGTGCAGGATAATGGATTCGAACAATAAACCTTTTAGAAATATTAGTCACTGACTCTTTTCTTAATGTTCAGACTTTAACTAGTGTTGAATATTTCTTCGACATATTTTTTTAAAAATATAAATTTGAGTATTTTTCCTTTTTTTGTCTCATTTTGTTCTAATATTTTTGAAGGCTGATTGATCTCCAGAGAGTAATAATTTTGATGTTATAAAAAAAGAGATAGAATATGGGGTACTAGTTGGTGATAGATAGAAAATAAGTTTTTACAAATTATCATAGTTCCCCGTCACAAAAAGATGTTGTGCCAAGTGGTAAAGAAGGTGTCATTAGTTTGAATTAGCTAATCAATATCACTGTTGTCACAATTGCACTCAAAATGTGCTTGGTTATTTAAACAATTTACCAATCTGGAAAGAGGATGGTCCAATTAAAAAAAAAATTCATATTCAAACAGATACAAAATTTATTGTTCAGGTGAGTGATGTGGCCCGCGGGCATCTTGTTAATTAAAATACAGATACATGTGAAGGAAATACACTTAAAATTGATAAAAGGAAAATATCCAAAATATATTCATTGACGTTTGATCATTTTTCACTTAAAAAAGTCAGGAACAAAAATTTCTCACATTTATTCATCATTTGGAAATGTTTACTTCTTTTTACAATTCGGTACTCAATCGGAATACATCGCATTATTTGTCAGCGTTATCATCGGTCTATTCTATGATTGATGCAAAGCAAAATCCCAGTAGACTTTCTATTATGGCCTGTGTATTGAAGCCTGAAGCGGTATAGAGGGCGTTTTAAAACAGATAATCTCTGGATAATAAACTATTTCATAAAGGTGGATGAACGTACTTTGAGCACAAATGTATTGATAATTATCGAAATATCAAGCATCAAGTAGTGGAAGCTAAAACTCGGGACCGACTATAGTGCTATCCATATAAATTCGACACATTACCTTAGACACTATATAAATGAATTTGTAGAAAACATCGATAAGAATCGAAACTATCAGAAAAACTAATCACGAGTTGAGGAAAAAAAAAACAACAACACCAGACTGAAAAAATCTCCAAAGGCAAAGCCCCTGGACCAGACTTCCTCACACACGAACACATAATATACAATGGACGTACCCTAAGTGAAAAATTATGGCTACCTTTTAATGTTATTTTGAGTGAAAAACGTACCTGTAATGTTTAAACTTGGAAAAAATCATATCTATCTATTATAGGTAAAAATAAGGATAAGTGTAATCATACAAATTACAGAGGTATGTATTACATTGACATCTCTAGTGAGCAAACTGTTTGAAAAAATAATTCTATCAAGAATTGGAGATGACTTCCCTAACACCAATGTATCATTTCCACACAATTTGTAGGTAGGTTTAAAAGTATACTATACTATCTTACCACTAGAATTATTAAAGGATTTTCTAAATTCTATTCATCACTTTCTTGTCGCAAACATTGGACTGTGGACGATCCAAGATCACATTGATAAATACAGCTTATTGAATTTAGGAAGGCTCCACGGGTCAGACCAAAACTATTTTTAAACTTTGAACTCATTTTTCAGGCACGTAGCATGGGGGGGGGGGGGGGGTCAGGGACCTCCCCCCCCCCCCACTTTTTCTCGCAGCAACTGATTTTTTAAAATTAACATATAAAAAATTGAATTATTATGGAGTTGGCCCCCCCCCTCTCCTCCACTTTTTAAGGAGCATGTAAAAAAATTAATATGAAAATAAGGAAATTAGGATTGAAATTGAAGTTATAAAGTACCCCCCCCCCCCCCTCCCACGGATTATGATTTTGAAGATTTTGGGAAAGTCATAATTCCTTTTTTTTTTGCTTGTCAGGATTTTTTGAATGAAACTGGCCCCCCACTTTCAGAAATGATGCTACGTGCCTGTTTTTATTGGTCCTTGGTTTATGGTTGGCTTTAATAGTAAAGAATCTAAACTATTTGTGGACCCTTGCATAGTAACCTCACAAACTACATTGTATAGCATCGTAGTTCTCGAGAAGAAGATTTTTAAACATTTTCCCGGTATATTTCTATGTTAAACTTTGAACCCCGCGTATTAGTCCGGGGAGTCTCAATTTTAACAATCTGAAATTCACATTTTCCAGAGATACATGCATATTTAAACAAATAAAACCTGATAAATTTTAGTTTTTTATAAGATTTTAAAACTTTTTTCCTATAAATATCTATGTTAAGTTCTAAAACCGAACTTTGGCCCTAATTTTTTTCCAGGTGTCACGATTTTTACAATCAATAATCTTTACTATAGACACAAGCCTTTGTATATATCGTGGCATTTCTGTTGCAATGGTTTTTTCCAAAAAGATTTTTTAAAACCTTTTTTTCTATATATTTCTATGTTTAATTTTAAACCCTACCTGGAGCGCCAGTTTTGGTCCGGGGTTACAATTTTTACAATTAAGAATCTTCACTATATATTTACAACTTTTTGTATAAATTAGTGGCATTTCTGATGCAGTGGTTCTTGAGAAGAAGTTTTTTAAAGACAGACACCCTATTCTTACTGTTTGGCCCAGTGGTTTTAGAAAAGAAGTCAAAACCTTTAGATCAGGTGCGCTAACAATATGGACAAAGGAAGCGGCCCTTTCTGTAAACCTTTATGGGTTTTTTCAGTAAGGTATACCTTCTAAGATGAACCTTAGCTAATTGGAAGATTATTAAAGAGGATCACACAAAAAGACTAAATAAAAACTTAATGTCAACGAATATGTTATGTTTGAAAATCAAGATCCAGATTTTCAGTTTGTATCCCTTATGGGCTGAGTCATTGGAGCAGGCTTGGAGCAAGCTTTAAAACTAAGATTTACAAAATTTACAAGATGAAAGCATGTTATGATAATTGTTGCAATTACTATAAAAACATTTGTTTTTTCGTATAAACTACCGTAATTTATAATGGTCAATCATGAATAAATTGATATAATGTAGTTTGAATTTCCAATACTCTTCATTAATTTGGAGGGAATAAAGAATATCTAAGAATATCTTATCTTATGATGATGGTTTGAACTAACAAGTCTCATCGAAATTGATTTCAAAAGTTTATTTTTTCTATTTCTATACGATTATAATATAACTGTATCATAGGATCACGCGGACTGTGTCGGACTTAGATCGCGCAGATTACATTTTAATCAACAGAGTTAAATATACTGTATGTAAGAGTTTAAAGGAAGACGTGAGTGTCTATGACTGTAAATTATTTACGAAAATAATGACTATTTTTATAATCGGGAAATTCCTAGTTAGCTTCCAAAAATAGAGTAACAAAGTGAAAGTCGCATTTCATGGAACAGAATCTTTAAAATCAATAGTTTTTTTGGTTACCATATATCACTTCTATGTTTGGATTTAATAGAGGAACGTAAGTGGTTGTCTGTTCAAGTGATTTGAGAAGAGCTTAATATTTAAGGTAATCAAGCAAAAAGAGCAAACGTGGCTGGTCGAACGCTTACGTAAATTTTTGACAATGTGTAGAGTTGTACATTCATCTAAACATCATTTTTCTATGAAGTAAATAGGTTAATTCAAATATCCTAAATCGTTGACAGCAATCAGTTATTTAATATGAAATTTACAAAGTTACAACATAATGTAGGTAACATATCTTTTTTTAAATCACAAGGTCAATTATATAAATGTTAACATAACGTTTTTCTTCAACATGAAACTAGTACGTAACTAATGATAAATTGAATGTATTTGATTTATTTAACCATATTAATCGTTTTGTATTGTTACAGCATTGTTTTTTAAGCCTGTAAGAAATGAAAATGAACCGTTTGAGAGAGTCTGGCAGACTTGGTGGATATGAAAGGTCAAGGTCAAATAAATACCCCGGACGTCAGGGATTCTACAGAAACAAGGGTCGATACAATCCATATGTTAACAGAGACAGAGAGGAGGCCAGGATTAAAGGGATATCACTTAGTACAGTTCATGGAAATGAATCCTGATTTCAGAGAAAACAGACAAGGGGAGCTGATCGACAAAATTCTGCCAAATTTGAATTCAGAGGCACAAGTGGACGAATGCAACACAGGGTAGGAATAGATGGTCGAATGTCACAAGAGGATAGGCCAGGTCAGGTGTCTCGTGAAGGTGATTTTTTCTATCAGAAACAAGAACCTAGAAGTAAAACTAAGGTTGAAAAACATGGGTTAGTCAGCATGCACAGAAGAAACTTACAGGAAGATGGTCCTTCATATTATAGGCATGATTCAGATCGTCATAGTAACACTAAAAGTATCAAGGCCGGCAACAGAAGTGACAGGACATCAGAGTACATTGGTCCTTTATCGCACAGGCTCAAATTAGAACATAATAGAAAGGTAGAGTTAAAAGAATATAAATCAAGAGACGAAGATTCAAGGTGCAATTTCGAAAACGGAGATGAAGAAATTAAGAAGACAAATCGTTGGACAGTAACACCATATAAAAACAGTAGAAAAAAGAATGACAACTTAGCGGCTATGGTTTTTCGTCGATGCTTGACAATGCTGGAAAGCTAAAAAGAAAGGAGCTAGAAAGTAAGCTTGGCGCGGAATCTTTAACAATGGACTTTGTTCTGATGGGGATGAAACCAAAGACAAAAGAAAATCGTCAGTCCTAGAGCCTCGATCTGAACTATGTGAAAAACGTCTTCGTTACTGGAATTCAGCACGTTTGGTAAGTATTATAAATGGGGACCAAACTGTTTGAAATTTATTAAGAAAAAAGTAACAGCAATAGAATCTATACGTACCGTTAACAATACGTAAACTTATACTAAATAAAAAACTGTTCTTTTTATATTTATTTGACAGGGAAGCACAGACTCAACGAAACCATAAATGTTATATGGATAACATCGATTGATAACATTATGATTATCATGATGAATTGAACTTAATGTGCAGAATAGTGGATTCGAAACAATAAATGTATTAAAAGTATTTTTCAATACTTTAAACCTTCACTAGTTTTACATATTTTCTTAACAAATTGAAATGTTTTCCTTTTTTTCGTGATATTTTCTTTTACTTTTTTTGAAAGACTATGAATTATTCTCAAGAAAGTAATAATTTAAATGTTTAAATCAAAGTACTGAAGTACTGTAGGGAGTTGATTTTATTGATTATAATCAATTTAAAATCAACGATATGTTGTGCAAATTTTTATAATATGAATTCTCGAACTTTTCCGACAAGAATTTCGAGAAAACCCCATATGAATCATGTTGTGTAATATTTAAAGATAGAATTAATTCAATCAAACTGTGTATCAGTAATCGAAATGTTTCTAAAAAGTGTACACGTCTAGATCCAAGCAATTTTGAACTCTAGTCTCGTTCAGCCAGACGCTCGGCTGTCTCCTTTAATCTCCGACTACCAAGAGACATTCTCTGCTTGTCGGAAATTTACGGAGACAGAAGAGCGTCTGGTTGAACGAGACTATTTTGAACTCTAGTGTAGGAATACATGCAACTACAAAAAAAAAACAATTGAAATGTTCGTACTATATAAAATATCAAGGTATTTATAGATTCTTTTCTTTTGAAAAACAATGGTACAACATACAGTACACCGAATTTATCTATTATTTACAAGATCTACGTCTTGTCAGCGGTGATGATTTGCGCTTGGGTCCAAACACTGTTTCACTTTCGGTTTGCCGGGGTAACTGCATAGGAGAGTTGAGTAAAATCAACTCCCAAAAAGCATCTTATGTATATGATTTTAAAAAGACAGGATATCAGGTAACTGATGAATATATAATTGTTTGGCAAATTATTATAATTCCCGTCATAAAAGATGGTGTACCAATTAGTAAAGAGAGTGTCATTAGTTTGGTTGAGTTATTTAGTATCTTTGTGCTCAAATGAGCTAAAAGCAATATTTCAATTAAAATGACGAGATTACTTTATGTCATTGTGAGTTAATATATAATGACAATTTTTAAAAGGATTCGATGGTCGTGGTTATGAAAATAAAACTAAAGCATCTTTTGCTTTACGAAGCCAAAAATATTTAATAAAATAACAGCCTTAAAAGCAGCAAATCAAATCATATCTAAACCCTACCATCCATTATCGGGTGAAGTGTTTCAGCCCCCCCCCCCCCCCATTCCCCCAGTCAGCGCACTCAATACATACTGACTAGACGCATTTTGAATGCTCAAATAATGCTTTCATACATCAATATATACATATCTTGTAAATTTGAATGGCACATAAAACCTGTTTTAAAGTAACTTCAAGTTCTACTTGAAGACTTTTCTTCATTCAAAAGACATTTTCAGCATTTTTTTTTTCAGATATTATATATGGTTATTCTGATCACTGATGTATTTGATAAATACTGTTCAAGAGAAACTTGACCTATATACAATTGCAGCTGCATTGTCAACTAGGGGGTTAAAATTCGAAAAATTAGTTGTTATTTTTTAAAGTAAAGAAACAAATTAAATACATATTGATAACAAATTCAGGGGGCAAAATGCAAACCATTTAGCTTTTACTGCAAGGGTTATTAATAAACGCTTAAATAATTATAATCATATGACACAACAAAAGCTTATCCTATTTACATATGATTATAAACACACCCCTGTATTTTGTGTAAAATTGTATTAGCCCAATCTAATAATGTTGCAGTCTTTAAAAATAGTTTCTCTTAAACTGGTTATTCAATCGTTTCAACATCATTAACATAGCGCAGTAGATCATATGCTTTGAATAATTTTTTGTAAACTATACTTTGTCATAAGTTTCGGGTTCCACCACTTTTTGCGTAATAACTCGATAATCAGAAATACCTTTGCGTTCAAACTACATCCATTCACTAGAATAGTTCAGATTATTTGTCTTGAAACGCCCCCTCTAACGCTTCAGGTTTCAATATACTACAAACAAATAGAAACTCTACGGGAGTTTTGCATGAATGTACCCCTGATGATAACGTTAAAAAATTGTGCGAGGTGTCCCGAGTACTTCCGAATGGAGAAACGACCTAAACATTACCCTTTTAACACATGCTGAGCATTGCAGTTCTCAAAAGATCCTACATAATTGTTTATGTATTTGGATATAAACCTACATCAAACTTTAAACCCCTTGTGACGCCCAAGAATTGTCCAGGGGCCAAAGTCTACACAATTTTAAAGAATCACCCAGCTGAAAAGTTTCTGAGAAAGAGATTTTTTTAAATATTAAGTCTAAAAGTATATTATGTTTTTAAAACATTCGACCCCCAACTGTGTACAGATTGTTTTCAAGCAGTTTTTCCTTCCGAAAACATAGAGCGCATTCTTGAACAAATAAAATATTTTAATCAGAGATGAATCTAGCCAAGACTAATAAGTGACAAAAAAATTTTCTTGTTCAAGCATGCGCTCTATATTTCCCATTCGTAAATAGATAAGAAAAATGTCAATTTTTGGCCGATTTTGATTGAATTATAGAAATGGCGTCATTTCTGACGTCATATACTGCCAGTGAGTGCAAATAAATTAAATAAATAGATGAAAAATATATTTTATATCAACTCTTCTAAAAACATTAGTTAACATTTTATTGTACCCGAAACACTTAAAATATAGCGAATTATTGGGGCCAAATTTAACTCTTATATATATATTATATCATATATAGTTCTTTCACATAGTTAGAGATTGCTTGAATAGTAATTCTACACATTTTAACATTGTAGTCACATGTATTAAGAAGATCTTTAAGCATTTTCCCTCTATAAGTCTCTGTTAAACTTTGAACCCTCTTGAACCCAAATATCGTTCCGGGGGTCACGGTTTTAACAATTAAAATCTACGCTATCTGAGAATGCTTGCGTTTGTGTTATCTCACACATTGTAGCATTGTAATTCTTAAGAAGAAAAGTTCAATCGTTTTCCAAATATATTCCTAATAGATAGAAGTGTTTTCCTTTTGTTTGTGTTATTTCCTATTACTATTCTTGAAATACTATGAATTATTCTCAAGAAAGTAATAATCTACATTTTATGTATATGATTTGAAAAAGACTGGATATCAAGTAATTGATGAATAAATAATGTTTTGGCAAATTAATATGTTTTACGGTGCTACCGTTCTGGCGAGTGCAGCAAGATTAACACATACCTTGCATCATTGTCAACCGAGTGTGAATTTTTGAGAGAGTATTGCTCTTCAATAAGTATGCCAAAAGTACTAATTTTAATGGTAATGATACATACAGCGCAACCCCCTATTCTGAGAGAGAGAGAGAGAGAGAGAGAGAGAGAGAGAGAGAGAGAGAGAGAGAGAGAGAGAGAGTGAGTGAGTGAGCAGTCCCTGTTTTTAAATTAAATGGTCTGATTATATGCAATATCTACATAAATTTTTTAACTGTTTATTTTTTCATTTTATTCCTTTTTATTTAGTTCAGAATGTCCTTTTGTTTATTTCCTCCCTACTCATAAACATACTGTACATGCATGCACAATTAACTTAAAAATGGATCGATATGACAGTAAAGTATTGAAACAAATGTCGAAATCGAGATCATTTATCCCATTCTGTTTACTGGAGCTGAGTAATAAGCGCTTCCGGTTTATCACTCCCTTTCGATCCTCGTTGATCACGTGGGTTGTGATAGTATATAAGCGGCTACAACGGAGGTTGTAAGGCAGTTGCAGTCTGAAGCTGAAGGTGTTCACTTCGTAATAGGTGAGGACAAACCCTTGGTATTAGGATAAGTCTTATGTGCCTGAATAAGGCTTTCGAGACTTGATTTATTATTATATTAGCTTGTGATAGCTGTTAGGGTTAATAGAAAGCGCGCGCGCTTCATAATAGAGTGGGATATTGTAAATATTATTGATTAAAATATTTGATTGAGAAAGTTATAGTTTACTTACATATTCTTAAATTGCTCAGACAGAGCAGCCGAATACCTGAACCCAGAAACATTACAGTATGGCTCTTGCTAGTGACAATTTATATAATCTCTATATTACAAAAAATTAAATACAAATCATACGTCAATGAGGCAGGTATCGCAGTCTATACTGAAATAGCTAACTCAAATATACTCATAACAGATGTTTGATCCACCTCTAACGTTATCGCGGGAAATATAGCGCGAGAGCACTGTGACGTCATCCATGACTTTGTTCGTCTTTGTTTACGTTTCTCGACTCAATACGAAGGTATGGAAGCATGTAACAAATCTTTTGAATCTTGCCAAAGCATATGCGGTACTCAAAACGAGTCTTCAATCTTGAAGACACCGTAAATTACGAGTTTAAAGTCGGCCATTTTTGGCATAGCACCACGGGTGAAAACATTAGAGAGCATTATGGGACGTAGACAAAAAATTTTGTTTGATGAACTGTAGGTTTAGCTCGTTCTTTTTCCCGCGCACACTGGTTCTTAGAGCTCGCTTCGCTCACCGGCGCTGCGCGCCGGCGAGCTGCGCTCGCTATTATGATTCCCGTCATAAAAGATGGTGTACCAATTAGTAAAGAGAGTGTCATAAGTATGATTAAGTTAATCAGTATTATTGAGCTAAAAACAATATTTCAATGATGACTCTATGTCGTGATTTATATATAATATTGATGTTATTATGCTATGGTCTTAGAGCTAATCTATTATTAATCTATGGAATGTAAGGTTTTGGTCTTCTGATTCTGGTACTTTCAGTTTTTAGAAGGAAAATTGTAAAAATTGAATGAAACGGAATTTGTTGTTTATTCTTTGATTTAGAACGTTCAAATTCTAGAATTAAATCTATTTTGTTTTTTTTTTTGGTACAAATTATAAGCGTAAACAAGTTTCTATATATTACCGTTTTTGAGATGTAAAGCCCAAAACCTTACAAACGGGGGGATGAAAAAACAAAAAAATTCAAATGACGTTTAAAAGATTATATGATGTAAAGACTTTATCAAGATAGAAATAATGAACATACATTCTGAGTTTCATTAAAATATACTGACTCCTGGTTTTATAGGTTGATGAAAATCGTTTATGGGAGTTTCAATGTTAAACAAAAAACACGCGTCATTCATTTTCTCAAAAGTTTTCAAGTAAATGTTACAACATTTCATCAGTATAATGACACACATAGTCTGTAGACCGGACAAGATTTGGGTAGACTATATTGAAAAATGAAGGGTTCTGCAGTGGCCAACTTTCAATAGAGCCCTTTAGCTGTAACTTTTAATTTTTCATCCGATTTTAAAAATCTTTTCGCTTTATAGTTTACGGAAGAGAGGACAACTTAACAATTATGGTTCGAGTTATACCGCTCTGCTTTAAAACGTATATAAATCAATACTCCTAGCATACTAAGTTTTGGGTCCAAAAAATAAGTATTTACTTTAATAATTTTTTATGAATATTTTCAACGAAATTAAAATACATCTTTTTATACAATTCTGGAGTTATCTTTCTTTTGACATTGCATTACTTATGGTTGACATTTTTTTTATCATAAGCGCTTATTTAGGAAATAGTTAAACTAATGTGTTGAAAAGTTTGGAAAAAAATAAATATGAATGTTCCTGACATTTTAAACTATAAAAAGGTAAAAGGGGATGTCGAAAAGCCCTTTCTTTTTGTTAGAGACAAACAAGAGTAATATTTTTTTGGCTTTTTAGTGTTGACAATCTCTTAACTTGCATTATATATTGTCTTTCTACCCCAGCTAAAAATATTAAAGATCTGTGCGTAAATATAAAAAAAAATTGATATATACCCAAACAACCTTCACGTCATATCAGGGATACATCTATTCAGCATGCCATTAATAATGTGGGTCGCAAAATTATGGATTAGCCATGATGACGAGAAGTAATAATTAATTTTCAACATTTATAACTTACACTTTACCAAAGTACATAAATAAGTTACATTTACATTTCTTTACCCCATACCCCTTTCTACCTTTAATTTCTAATTATCCATTTCTAATTCTGCCGTTCTAATTTAAACTATCATTACATATATGCATGATGAGCACCCATTTTCTTAAAAGTATTTGCAAAATCATTGCTTATTACATCCTAAAAATATTTTAATGACGGACTCCAAAATTTACACATTAAACAAGAAGTGCATTATGTTTTTATGGAAAATGTAAATAAAATGCTAGCTCTGTTTACCTTTATTTTAAGCAGCATGCAGCTTTCAAACCTGAAACTGGCGGCTTGAACTCCGGCAAGCAAACAACATAAAATCAGTGTGTTAAATATCATGCATCGTCATACGCGTATAAAGGAAAAACAAAATATGTAAAACGAAAAGCAAATTTGTGAATTCTTTATTCCCTCTTTGATCTTTATACATTGATATTTATTTGGGCTTTATCATCATTTTCGATGATCTTAACGACTCCCATGTATTCGTGTTTCCCCATTTGTACCACGTGATTCCATTCGAAGCAGACGTTTTTTTGCTGTAATACAATCCATTTAAATTGCACTTGAGACATTTATTAAACCACCAACCATTTCCATAGCTTTTTGCACAGTTATCTCCCCATTTGTCGTTGTCACTGTCTTTTGTACTGAACATCATTCCGTTGCTATAGGTAAAGGAATCCCCTATAAATAAGATTTAAGTTTTTGTTGACTTAGGATGACCTAGTTCCGTGAATCTAATATGTTAAAAATAGCCTTAAAAACCAGCTCAGAGCACAGAAAATATGCAACATTTAAAATCCTTTTAGAAAAAAAAATCATAGGAGGTTATCAGATGGCATTTTAAAAATAATTTGTTATGTCAAAAGAGGCTTCGTTCGATTTTCTCTTAATAAAACTATCATGTAAATTTTTTCACTTTTTGCAAACGACCGAGCTTAATTATATAAGATCTCGTAAAGATTAAAGAAAACGTTAAATTGGCATTTCGAACGTAAGATCTTATATGAAACGTTGATTTCTAAAGATGATTAAAAAGTGATCTTGAACATAAGATCTAATATGAAACATTGATATGTAGTGATTTTCATATATCAAGTGTTCTGTCTAGTAAAGTAAATTCGTTTGTCACTTACTCATGCCAAGCGATCCTTTAAAACCTCCAACAGTCAACTTGTACTTATCAGATTTGCTTCCGACCTTAAACGTTGAATACAGCACATGTCCTTCCTCCCCGTTAAACTTTTTAAGATTGATTCTTAACCTTTTCTTGCCATCTTTAGTAAGATCATGAATGGCATCGTTTCCTTTAAAAGAAAGGCAAAATAATAATAATTATCCTAATTATAACCTAATGGCGGTATCTACTAAATGCTTTTTGAGCATGTTACTGTGCAAGCTCCAAAAAAGAAATTGTGAATAATTCAAATTAGGTTTTATCTCGTATTTCTTCTAAAAAAACTGCATTTGATTATAGATTATAAAAAAGATATGAAAATATTTAGAATAGTTACTTTAGGCAATTTCTTTGCATTTACTTTATTCGATGTGAAGGTGGCTCACTAAAATTTGAACTTAGAAATCAAGGTAAAGAAGTACTGTCGGGAGTTGATTTTATTTTATTAATTTTAAAATCAACGATATGTTATTTTGCCTGACAAGTAGTTTCTAATCTGTATTTGAATGACGCACATTTTTAAGATATGAATTCTCGAACTTTTCCGACAAAAATTTCGAGAAAACCCCATATGGATCATGTTGTGTAATATTTAAAGATAGAATCAATTTCATCAAACTGTCTATGGAAATGTGTTTAAAAATTGTACACGTCTGGGTCCAAGCAATATTGAATTCTAGTCTCGTTCAACCAGACGCTCGGCTGTCTCCGGTAATCTCCGACTACCAATAGAGGCTCTTTGCTTTTCGGAGATTTACGGAGACAGCCGAGCGTCTGGTTGAACCAGACTATATTGAACTCTGGCGTAGGAATACATACAACTACAAAAACCAATCAAATTGTTCGTACTATATAAAATCTGACTATTTTCAAGGTATTTATAAATAAATTTCTTTTGAAAAACAATGGTTCAGCATACAGTACACTGAATTTATCTATTATTTTCAAGATCTACGTCTTGTCAGCGATGATGATTTGTGCTGAGGTTCAATCACTGTTTCACTTTCGGTTTGCCAGAGTAACAGCATAGGAGAGTTGATTAAAATCAACTCCCAAAATACGGTAAAAAATAGATTATGATAGCATAATAGATAAATAGTTTTTAAGTCAAATAGCCGAAAAAATGCGTAACTTTGAATACAGTTTCATTCCCCTTAATTTAATTTAGTAAAAATGAACAAAACCCTAGGTGGATTCAAACTCATGTCTGGTTCACACGCCTGATACCTGAACTACTGAGCTATGACGATATACAACCATACCGACTGATACAAACAATTCAACAAAATATTTAAATCGCCATCTCCTGACGTAGTGTCTTAAAATGTATAAGTCCAGATGTAGATCATAAAAAACGCAAATTAATAGCCGAAACTTTTCTCATCACTTTCCATTGAATTTTTTAAAAATTGTCGGATTTCTGATTGTTTAATAAATAATTGATATTGATAAAAAAAAGTACCGTTGGAAGCTTATTGTATAAAAGTGTTACATGTAAATTAAAAAAAAAAGTATTTGCAAGAATATGGTTTATATTATTTAATTAGGCTTTGCTAATTTGTTTATAAACTATTTTTCCTTACCAAACCAAAACTCATGACCAGGGTGTCCGAATCCTTGAGCATATTTCTGCCAGGATTTGTTTTGAAAATCTGTGGTACCGTTAAACCTCCTCTGTATAACCTTTAATCATAATTTAAATAAGTAATACTTTGCTATTTGATATAAAATGCAATTAAGAACGATTCTATCCGATATGAACTATGAACGATATAAATTCAAGAAAAAAATATTTTTGCAAATTAACGCGAAAATCTCGCAATATGCGAAACGCTCGTGAATAAACGCTTTACCTTCGCGATATAACGCGAAAATGTCGCGAATAAACGCTTTTCATTCGTGGCAAATCTGTAAAGCGTTGGAGTTAAACAGCACTGGATACAAATAGTGCTTTTCCAATCAATATCGATTCAATATCACATTATTTATGTTTATTTTTTTTTAACTTACTTTGAAAACAAAACCAAATTATCTATACTACTATATTAAAATAATAGACTCGAATTTTGGGCTTTAATACCGAGAAATCGGAAGAGTACTGTCTATTGTTTTATTAATTTTAAACATCATTGGTACTTGAAAATTACCAATTTGTTTTTATTTTTTCTCAATCAAGCTTCGCTTATCAACAATCAACAAAAATTCCTTTTAAAAAACTGGAAATCATCTGAATTTGGGATTTTACAATCTTGCGCATGCGTATTACATTCACAATAAATCACGGGAGGCCCTTTAGTTTATGTTTCCACAATGTCACATTTGCATGGATAAACTCAGAAACGATAATACAAATACATGTAAATTTTCATTAAAAATTTGCTATATATTTTATTCATCAAAGGAAATACGGGAGGTAACTTTAACTCAGTGCATTAAATATGAAAAATCCTGAGAGTTCCGAATGTCAACATGGTGTGTAAATTTGAAGCGAGTAAAAAACGTTGGTGAAAAAGTTAGAGATATATAATAAATATGCATGGATAATATCAGAAACGATAATACAAATACCGTGTAAATTTCATTGAATTCTGTTTATCAAAGGAAATACGGGAAATAACTCTAACTCAGTGCATTTAATGTGAAAAATCCCGAGAGTTTCGAATGTCAGCATGGTGTGTAAATTCGAAGCAAGTAAAAAACGTTGGTGAAAAATTGTTTAATTCTTCATTAATATTAAGATCTAATCTAATATATGAAGTTTAAGATGAAAGGTATTAACAGTCTCAAAGTGGTATGTTATCAATATTTTAACTGTTATTTTCAATGCAGCTTCATTAATTTTCTCCAAAACCGTTTCGGAGCGATTCTGCAATTTTTGCTACAATACGGGTATGGGAGGCATTTTAACTGTGGTATACGCCTGTCCCGAGACACAGTTAGATTATTCTAACTAAGCTGAGTGTAGTGAAATTAATAGCATTTTTGTAGGCTAAAAGTTTGGTTATGTAAATGTCAACAATACGGTGGTCGATGAATCTATTTCGTAAATGTCCGAAATCATATGCAATGTCAACCCGTGCACGCATGGGTCAAAGTTTAGTATGTACTGGAAGTAACCAATATCATTTATTATTCCACAAAATTATTAAACTAAATGGTTGGTCCTAAAGTAATATCACATAATGCATTGCGCTTCTCATTTTCTCACGTGCGCTGTATTATAGAATATGAGGCATCAACATTTGCAAAATAACAATTTTAATTCGAATTAAAAGAGTTATCAAAGATTGTGAAATTGATAGGATATCATTGTTCAAAACGTTATATATGTTTACTATCGCCGCAGCATGAATAAAGTAAGAGTAATAAGCATCAATTAAGAATTAAAATTTGTTTGTTTTCCATTGTTAATTTTCATGAGGGTTCTTGTATGAAATGACAATATTAATATTAAGGTTTCGCGTTTATTTGCGAAAGTAACGCGTTTATTAGCGAATATTTACATTTTCATCTGTCTTTGTCTGTGATAACAATACGAATAAATTTTGAAGCCTATAACCCAATAATTTAAAAAAAGATGAGCGACATAAAATTGGCGTTTCTTATAGCATAACCGAAAAACGGTAACGGCTGCACCGCGTAGTAATAGTAATACATGTACTTGATAGTGGTTTTAATTTATGTTATTTTAAAGCGTAGAAATTGGAAATAATATAAATATAAGTAATAAGGAATCATTTTTTTTAATATTATGAGGTGATAATTTTGGCCGGAACGTGGTCAAATTTATCATAAAGCCCTTTGGTCTTTATTTAATTTGACGACGCCCCGACCGAAATTATCACCTCATAATACTCAACGTTTGATTTCTTATTCTTTAAAAAAAATCTTTTTACTTACGAAAATCTGCTCAAGGGAGAGTACAATTAAAATTCGTGAATTGAAATAAAACACATCCCTGTTGACAAATACTCATTTTCACAAAAAAAAAAAACCAAAAACAAAAAAACAAAAAACAAAAGAACAAAAAAAAACAACAACAACAACAACAAAACAACAACACACGAACGAAAACAAGATATTTTAGATGGGAATTCTGATATAATTAAACATTCAGAAAACACTAATAACACTACGCACAATTTTCCACTGTTACCATTCGTGTACTCTCAGGCCTGTTGAAATGAAAAATTTCCATGGAGTTTTTATTTTTAGATGTGCTAGAGGGAGCGTTTTTAGGGAAGAAATCATTTATTTTTAATATTTTTAATGAACATCGTTTGAACCCTGAAATATTCATAATTATCGATTAATTAAGCACATTATCCATCAATGATATCTTGGGACAGAATATAAAATATGGATATTTAGAAAGAATTCATTTTTTAACCACAAAAAGCAGTACTATTATATTACTATCAACAGAAAAGAACAGGTGCACTTAACACTTCATGGGCCCTTTTTCAGTGCCGTTTTTATGCAGAAAATATCAACAAATTGTTTTTTCTGTAATAGTTAAGCCCTGGTGGATATTTCCGATTTATATATGCACGCTTAAATTTACCGAGATTAGCATACAGTTCAAATAATTCAGGATTTTTAAATGCCTATAAATAATCTTAATCCGAAAAATTCGAACCGAACCTACTTGAATTATTTTGTTGGTGGATCGATTGGCGCGTTTGCTGAATTATACTTTATGCATTATTTTGCGTCTGAAAAAAAAACCTCGAATAAAGCTTTGAAGTTGCATATTACCATAGTTATCAAACAAACATTCCTTACCATACCAAGTTGATTTAAAACGTGTCAATGTTTTACAATAAGCACATTTGACAAACTTCTACCTGGATAGAACCCGCTTGATTGTTTGAAATAATTTATTCCATGCGTGGATTCAAACATTGGTCAAGCAGGTAATAGCTTTCCCTTGCTATAGGAAAAACCTTGAAATTTTCATACGTTTTCCATTTTTAGGTACCAGCCTAATGCAGTACAAACTTCTTATGTTCACAGTAGTTTCTAAATGCGTAATGTATATTTTGTCTTTTCCACGAGTTTGTACTCGGGTAGGCTGACAGTAAACAGAGGCTTTGAAACAAATGTCCGTCCTCTATTCACTATACAAAACCACGAATGTCGTCTTACCCTTACTATGTTGTAAAGCTTCGTGCTTTTTATATACAGTAATTTCAGCGCTAAAACTTGCTGATTCTTATGGATTAGATATCAATAGGTGATGTTAGGTAAAAAAGTTATACTTAATTTGAATCTTCATTTTTTTCAATATTTACCGGGGCCCATAAATGCACTCGTCCTTTGTTTGAGTTGTACTTTTTCAGTAATATTTTATTAACATATCTAATATAATAAATATTATGTATTCGATGCATCAAAATTTTTATATCTTTTTTATTTTACTTTTAATTAACTTTTCTTTATCTCAAAGTACGATTATTTCTAAAAAAAAAAAAAAAAAAAACAAAAACAAAAAAACCCAAAAAACCAAACAATAAGTTTGATGTATACTCACCGTCCAACCCCCTCCGTCTGTTGTCATGTCACAAAACACCCGTCTCTTGACTCCATTACTCAGATATATAGTATACACTCCATCTCTGTTCCGTATGTACGGTTCTTTCCTCAGTATATCTGTACAGTCTTTGAACTTTTGACTAGGATCTATTTCAAATCATCATAATTATAAAAACAAAATAAGGAGAACCAAAAACATCTATTTCACCCATTAACACCCTTTTTCAAAAGAAATAGTAGAACAAAAGAAACAGATGTTGATACATAATTTCATAATGTAAGAAAATAAGACTGATAGCTTATAACATGGCAGTCTTACCTTGAAAGAAAAATACATGTCCAGGTACGTTTATGCCCATATGAAATGATGATTAGATATTGATTTAATTTCGTGCGTAAATAAAATCTTTAAGACAAAACTGACATACATTTTTTAGAGAACACCAATCCCCCATCAAGCTTGTACTTTGACTTCACAGTGAGAATTATGGGTCCCCCACTCAGAGATCCCGTCATCTCCGTGTGTTGCCATGGTGCATTTTTCAGAAAAGAACCGACCTCATCTATAGTATATCAGATATATTTAAATTTTAATTCTTGATACTCAAAAATTTTGCACATATGTTAGATTCCTTTAGTTATCAAACTAAAGACACGTTTTTCTTAAATTTGAAAAACAAAACAAAAGGCAATCGATGAATTAATACATATGAAGTAACATAACACATGTATAATGAACCAGTAGCTTTAAGAGCATATTCTATCATCATTTAAGTTTGAGTTATTTCAAGACAACTTCCTCCCCCAACTCAGTCTGATCATTTTCAATTAATCGTCAATAGGAAATAACTAAAGACGTAATAGAAAATACATATCTGATAAAATGAACTAATCATTAATAAAATTTTCCTTATTTCTAGATTATTGATAATTCGAGGAATCATTCACAACTAACCCTTTACAAATGGATGCGGGGTTATTCCAGATGAACGGATAACTGTAGCATAGAGATGAAGGACTGCGTATAGAACTATCCACGACATGTCACCTTTTGTGATCACAGTCCACTGTACGAATGACTGTGTGAAAATCAATACCGTCAATATATATAAATGACCTTTAAAACCAGATTAAAATGAAACAATATATTTGTAAGCCAGAACGACGATATGTTTTGTTTTTATTCTATTTCATACACTTTATATCATGTTGCTTTTTTGCAGACCCTATACTCACGATGACAAAATATGATATTTTATTGCATTTATAATATGTAATGGTTGCAACAAGGCGTTCAAGGAACTTGCTAAGTTATCTTCCTATTTGACTTAAATTATCCTTTTTTTAAATAATTTATGGATGATATCAAACGTCAAGCATAACAAGATTTATCAAAAGTATTATTCATTTCCCTATTCATCCACCCCCCCAAAAAAAAAAACAACAAAAACAACAACAACAAAACAAAACAGACAAACTGAATATACAACGTACTTTATATTTATCCAGGTGATACAAATCTTTGTCATCTATAAGTAAAATGGAACAGTGTACATATCACAAAACACAAAACTTAGACAGGATTACATGTTATTTTGTTGCTAATATACATGTAACGATATTTAGGAACAGAACATGTATACATAAATTGGCTTAGTTGTCTAAGGGCTGCGCTTGTCTAATCTTTTTATTGGCCAAGTTATCATCAATTTTTTGGTTATTGATTTCTCTATAAAAATATATCGCTACTCACCTGACTTTGTCTATATCTGATTCCATGGCACTTGATCCTACCTCTATCTTTTAAGAGGTCCGTGTTGCTCTGTTTTAAATTTGTATTTCGTTTTAGGGATTTTTTAGATGGTTGACAGTTTGTCATTGTCAATGAATTTATTGGCCTCCATTTTCCCCCTTTTTACTTTATATTTGAGGAATGAAAGTTGTTATACCCAGGTAGTTACAGGTAAATCACAATGTATCTCTCAGTATTGTTAAATTCATGTATTTAAATACTAAAATATGAAAGCTCCAACTAGGTTTCTGACTCATCAAAAGTCCTTATTTTAAAAAAAATACTAGTATAGATAATGTATTTATCATGCAACCAATGGAAAACGCTGACTCCAGTTTCAATAAATATATTTTCGTAAGTTACATTTACCTACTCGATATTAGCTTGCGTAAACATAAAATGATTGCTAATGAGTGAAAGGTGTCATGCTCAGGTAGTTAATGCTATGTAAATCACAAATGTATCTTTTAGTATTGTTAAAATGCAAATACTATATATAAAATAAATATGATGAAAGCTCCAACTGAGTATCAGACTTGTCAAAAGTCCTTAATTAAAAAAAAAAAATACTAGATAATGTAGTTATCATACAACAAATGCAAAACATAGACTCCAGTTTCATTAGAATTTTTTTTCGAGGGTTACACATACCTCAGCAAAACCATGTATTTTTAACCATATCAATTTCATCTGTAATATTTAACGTCTGATTTATATATCTCATTCTGAATAATATTATGTTTGAAAAATAGTAAACACTATGTCATATACTAATCAATTATATACACAAATATATATTTAAAGCGTAACGCTGTAGCAACATTTTTGTCAGTGTTAGTTATATATTACTACATGAACGAGTTTTATATGTTGCAATTAACAAAATCGGTCCCTATCATGTAAACATCTTTTATTTTTAATTATTTCTGCGTTAAAATTTATTTCAATAGATTCTTTAAGTTATCATACCGGGATGGCACTTTCTACGGCCGACAATGACAACGACAGACATAGCAAGCATTGCGCCCCGATGTATGGAGGTGGCTGGTGGTACAACTTCTGTCACTGACCTAATCTGAATCTAACCTGAACGGAAAACACTACCAGAAGCAAGCTCTCTCTATATCCTGGCTCTACTGGAAGGACACATCAGATTGGAGTTGATGATCAAACCAAAATTAAAGAGAATTTATACGAGATGATTAGCTGATACTCTGCCCCGAGTTTTTGCTTCCACCACTTTTCCCTTGATATTTCGATAATCATTAAATACCTTTGTGCACATACTATGTTCATCCTAATATGAAAAATTTCCAGATTATCTGTTTCAAAACGCCCCCCCCCAGCACTTTACGTTTCAATACACACCCCAAAATAGAAAATATACGGGAATTGTGCATTGCATCAGCCATAATTAAGTTCAGATGATTAAGTTGAAAAATTGTGCGAGGTGTCCCGAGTGAGTTCTCAATAGTGAAAATATGTTAACATTTCCCATTATAAATCTCCGTAAGAAATTTGATTTCGTTCCTGTGAACTTTTATGACTGAAAAATGATAAAGTGTCAGGAAAGATATTTTGGAAATTATCCTTTTTATCGATTTCATCTGTATTTCTTTCACAGATATGTTTATTTTTACTTAAAATCATCAAAAAGCGATGGAAACAATCACTTGGGACAAACTACAGTAGATGTTTCATTCAACCGTATATGTTTTAAATATAAATTAAATATAAAATTGATATTTTTCTATTTGTTCACCAATTCCTTTCCTAATTCAAATTGTGTAAAGTGAAGAACGACGGACCCAAATCACTGCTACAATACTTATTTTCATAAAAAAGTTTATATGAATTAAAAGGTGTTAAAGAAATAACAAAACTAATCAAAAGAAAACATGAAAATCGAATCAGAGTTTTAGTAGGAACCATTTAACAAAATGTTTGTGTTACTTCTCTTTTCAACTGAACATAATGGGGAAAAAGCGTTCTTGTGAGAGAAAAAAAATCTTCAATAGATTTTCTACTCAAATTGAAATATGATACTTATATGATGATTTCCAAATAGTATCATTTAAAAAATGGCCATGCCATCGACCTTTTTTTTTACGCAGGCACATGCCAAAGTGCGGTGTGTCGTTATTATTCAATTTTTCGAGAGAGGTACTGCGCAAAGTCTAAGAGGTTGATTAATGAGACATTATGATTAATATTCTTTATGATAAAATACTTAAAAAATCAAACACAGGGACGGTTTCACTTTTCAATGCGAGTACTGACGCTGACTGGGATATTAATGATTTCTTTACAGACTCAAACTCATTTTAACTAATCTAAGTAGATAGTTATAAATAACTTGGCTAATATAAAACTCAGTACATTACCGTGATATCACCGTAAGAAGTTTTTGCATGTGAAATAATATTGAAAAGCGTAAATTATAGCATAGTACCACTGCTTGCACTACGTAGTGTGTATTGATGACATAAAACAGCTATATATTGCATCCTATGCAATTTTTCATTGAAACTTACTGATTGTGACGTAATATTGGCAATTCGATATTCTTAACAATTCACTCTTTAAGGTGTGCGATATATCAGCGCATAGCAATTAAGGCCCGTCTTCTTTAAGTTGATATGATGAAGTATATGTGATATCAAACTTTATCTTTAATATAACAAAAAGACGATATATCTGCTTCCGTATAATTATTTCAGTGAAATGTCATATTATGAAATAAACTTTAAAGAATTCATCTTTTTACAGTAAATTAGGTTTTTTTTTGAAAGTGGATGAACAAACAAAAGGTATTTATTATATAAAGTAAGAAAATATACTTTCTGAAGCTCTAGAGAATACCGTATCGCGCTATAAACAAAAAGCAGAAGATCTGTATTTTAATTTCGGTCGTGAAGATTGGCTTTGAAACTAATAAACCTCCTATTATGATACCTTTTAGCAATATAAAAGAGGTAGCAAAGAATAACAAACGTAGAAATCCTGACGAAAGCTTTATTCACATGCTAAACATAATATAAAAATTCACACCTTTGTTTAACGGTCAAAATTGTTTCAATGGCATTGTCTTAAAAAGTAATCTGATATTATATAAATAGTGCCTATTTGGGAGGGTAACAGTTGAAATTGACACCCCGAGGAAACCATTGTCAACCGACGCGAAGCGGAGGTTGACAATGGTTTTCGAGGGGTGTCAATTTCAACTGTTATCCTCCCAAACAGGCACTATTTATTTTATTATACTGAATGTCTTAATTTTAGAGAATTTTTATATTGTTTTATATAGAAATGACGTGAATCCAACGGCGAACCGTCCGCGCATAATTTACGCGCATGTAACAATTGGTTGTGTTACCCGTTGCCAAGTGTGTTGCTAACGCTGAGGGTAATAGAACGGATTACCAACTGCGTCTAAACCAATCAGATTTCAGTATTTAACATGAAAGTATAAAAACATATCATATCATGCCATTACTTTGTACATTTTAATTAATAGATCAACAACTAATGTTTCACCTGGAAAGCAAAATATGATATTGGATTGTTAATATGTTTAACTAGAAATGGTCAGAAACTTCTTAAAAACACTTTATATGATTGAATTCAATGGACATTTTCGGTTGGGTGAACATTTTCTCCGACTTGCAATTATCGATAAACTGTATGGAACCCTAAAAACACTAAAATTCTGCATGCATTTCGTATAAATGTTTTTGAAATGCTGCACTTTTTTAATATGGCAAATATATAAGTTTTTCATGTCCAAGTTCATAATCATTCATACTAAAAGTCAACTGAATTTAAATAAAAATTACAACGCAAAAACATTTTATTCTATCGAAAGCTGCATGTAGCAAGGCTAACCGCTTCCTTGATCGGAACTTACTCCCAGTGGAGTGAGGTGGAAGAGGTGTTTGTCAATAATTCTGTACACACGTATTCATTTTATGAAATAACTGGCGAAATTCCCGATTCGTTCGTTGATATTTTTCGTGATTTGTTTGCTGCAATCCCAGCACGACACCTGATTACATCAGACAACAGAGCACTGCTCTTCTTAATTTGCTTTAAATGTTACTCTACATATCATATGCTATCATCTTTATTTAACATTAGCGTAACAACAGTGAAAGAGGAACTTTCATGTCTTATCAAGTTATTTCATGTGTATTGTTTTCAATTTGTATGTTGGTAAACCATAAACAATTGGGGGCAGATGTTAATTGTTTGGCAAAATTGTCATATCTGCAGTAGGTGCAATAGATGGAACATCCTTTAAAATAAACAGACAAAAGACAGAACCCTAAGAACTTTATCATTCGGGTTATAGACATTTTCATGCTATTCACGCACAGATTGTACATGCATTGACAATTTGTGTAAAATACGGCATATTAGGTTTGAATTTCCAGGTCAAAATGATGCCAAGTAGTACGCCCTCCTACCTAACTTTGTCGGAAGAGAACCCCCCTTTCCTGAGGAGTACGTTCTACTTGCCGATACAATTTACTCAGATCGTTATCCAATTGGGACTTCGTTCATTGAACAGCAAATAAATAGAGAAACGCTACAGGTTAGATGAAAATACAACAGAATTGTATCATTGAACAGAGATCAACTGCAAAACTGATAGCCTATGAAACAATATATTGTTATTGCTCCCTTGTTTTATTTGGAGGGTGGGAGCATTGTTGTCTATGTGTGTGCAAAATACATAAGGTACTAGTATATAAAGTTGTCATAAAATCTAAATGATCAATTTCATATTAATATACCTATTGCAAGGCCAGAGTTTATAATTTTTTTTTGCGGTTTAACAACGAACGCATTGTTGGTGTAAGAATCTTATCGCCATATATTTCGTGAAACTTTTGTCATATTGTAAATTTTGAATTTACCGGGTGGTACAAAATTTACAAGTCATGTTTTAAATTTTGTATATACTATCTACCGGTCAATGCAAAATTTACAACAAGACACTACACACTTTTAGTGAGAAGTGCGCTCCATACTGACAGATCGTAGTCGCTGTTTAGTTAATGTTCATCCAACCGTAAATGTCCATTACAAGTTATGCAGTCATTTCACTGAAAAATAAATAGGAACTAGAGTCGAGCTCGTTGCAAGCAACGATTAGGTCTTCCGTCGTAGCTGCGTCGTACTTGTGACGTAATACAAAAATTTGATACCTGATCATGATACAATATTAGATGTATAAATACTGAGTAAAAGTACTATATTACATGTATATAAGCAAATACAGATCTTTAAAAGTTGATTATAGTTTGATTCACCGCATGTTATGTTGGTATACCCGGTATGAAGGTTAAAAAGTGTAAACATGTTAAACGCATTTTTATCAAACACAAGCGCCAATGAATCTTTTAGTAGATATGCAGAGATCCTGGAAATTTTTTAGGGGGATCAGAATTTTTGTTCCGGGGATGGGGGTTGAGAGTCTGACGGTTATTTGATTTTGCCAGGGGATGTCCGAGGCATATTTTTATAATTTTATAATGTACATGTAATTGAAAGAAATTTTGTGGGGTGTGGGGGTGAGGTCTGGGGTGGGGTCTGGAACACTCCCCCTTCCCTTCTAGATTCGCACATGGGGAAGACCGATGCCGGTAATTTTACGGTAATTTTAACCATTTCTATTTGATTATTCATTTTCAAAATTATCGGAATGCCAATATTATTTTTCAATGCCGTTAAACCTTAAGATACGAACCATTTAGTCTCGGTGAGTATTGCGTCCGCATACGAAAGAAATGGAAATATTTTAAAAAAATTCGGATGGACGATCTGGGTCCTAGGTCGCCCATCCAATTCTTTTTCAGAGTAAGAGCTACAGTCCTGCAGTTAAAGGTTGTCAAACTCTTATTGATTATGTCAATTTATTTTGTCTCAAAGAATCAGGGTTTTTTTTAATCAATAAAGTGTTACCTTAAAAAAAAGAAAACAATTTGGGGCAATTTTCAATGTTACTATTTTATAATTTAATTGTCTAATAAAATTTTAAATGAAGTTTCAAGATACTACTCTTCATTGCTTTATCCGGAATGGAAAAAAAGATTTATATTGCATTTTTTTCAAATAACAAAAGGATATATGCAAAACGAGATTTACCGCTAACAAACAAGCATAAAGAGAGACTGAAAACTAATTTCTTTTTTCTTTTTTGTACATCAAAAGAAATTTAAAAAACAATCAATATGTTTTTTTCTTTATATGTATTAATGAAAACGTAGATCAGCAAGGGGTTCTTTGTCGTGCAAGCACCTACTTAAAAGTTTGTTACACGGGTCTACAACGATGACAGGGTATCATGTCCGGGGGGATGTCATCGCAAGGTACATGTATCTAAGCTGATAATGTAGTAAAATGTACATTTTTTTCTAATTATAATGAAGATTTGTATCAGCTGGATAAATACAAAGTGAGTTGTGTAATACAAATAAAATTTACGGAGTCATCAACACGTTAGCACTTAAATGATTGTGGGTTTGTTTGTTTGGTGTTTTTGGAGGGTGGGGTTTTATGGGGGGGTTAGTGAAATGAATAATCATACCTTTGATCAAACTTATTATGCTTGATGCATGATGCATGTATCATCCATAAATTATAAAAAAGATAATTTAGGTCAAGTAGGAGAATAATTCAGTAAGTTTCTTGAACACCTTTTTACAACAATTGCATATCATGCAATAAAATATCACATTTTGCATTCGTGAGTATAAGGTTGGCAAAACAGCAACAAGGTGTAAAGTGTATGAAATAGAATGAAAAAAACCCCAACAAAACATATCGCCGTTCTGGCTAAAACGAATAATGTTACAGTTTAATGGTTGATTTGAAAGAGGAAACCATATATATATTCACAGTATTGATTTTCAGACAGCCATTCGTACAGTGGACTGTGATCACAGAAGGTGACATGTCGTGGATAGTTCTATACGCAGTCCTTCACCTCTATGCTACAGTTATCCGTTCATCTGGAATAACACCGCATCCATTTGTAAAGGGTTGGTTGTGAATAATTCCTCGCATTATGAATAATCTAGATATATTCAGATTGGGTTTGGGGGGGGGGGGGGGTTGTCTTGAAATAACTCAAACTTAAATGATGATAGAATATGTTCTTAAAGCTACTCGTTCATTATACATGTGTTACTTCATATGTATCAATTCATCAAGTGCTTTTTGTTTTGTTTTTCAAATTTAAGAAAAACGCGTCTTTAGTTTGATAACTAAAGGAATCTAACATAAGTACCAGGCGTTTGAGTATCAAGAATTAAAATTTAAAAAGTAATATATCTGATAAACTGTAGATGAGGTTGGTTCTTTTCTCAAAAACGCACCCTGGCAACACACGGAGATGACGGGATCTTTGAGTGGGGGACCAATGGTTCTCACTGTGAAGTCCAAGTACAAGCTTGATGGAGGACTGGTGTTCTCTAAGAAATGTGTGTCACTTTTGTCTTTAATGATTTACTACGCATAAAATAGTTGGTTAATTAACTAAACACTATTTTTTTTTAGCTATGCATGACATTTTTTTAAATTAAATATGACATGATAAAGGTCAGTGTCTTTGTCAAACAAAATCAGGCTTTTAATATCTCTATGGAATTTTGAGAGGTTTACTGATGTTTAAGTAATGTTATAATTACTTTAATTTGTAAGTCCCTAGTCAACAAAAATTCAAAGACTGCTCAGATATATTGAGGAAGGAACCGTACAGACGGAACAGAGATGGCGTGTACACAATATATCTGAGTAATGGAGTCAAGAGACGAATATTCTGTGACATGGCAACAGACGGAGGGGGTTGGACGGTAAGATCATTTCAAAAAATATATGAAACTAGAGACGAGCTCCTTGCAAGCAACGATTAGGTCTTCCGTCGTAGCTGCGTCATACTGGTGACGTAATACGAAAATTGATAACTGACCATGGTACAATATTAGATGTATAAACACTGAGTAAAAGAAAATATGTACATGTACTATACTACATGTTTTTACGCAAATACAGATCTTTAAAAGTTGTCTATAGTTTGATTCGCCACATGTTGTTTTTTGCATGTGCATTTTATCTTGAGAAACTTATTTAATCATCATGATTTATTCAATGTGAAATATGGACAACGATTATATTCACACAGTGGGTATGCCCGGTATGAAGGTAAAAAAAACCAAACATTTTACGCACATTTTTATTGAACGCAAGCGCCAATGAATCTTTTAGTATATATGCGGAGATCCTGGAAATTTTACAGGGGGTTTTGAAGAATAGTTTTTTGAGGAGGGGGAGCATTCGCGGATCAGAAAAACTTTCCGGGGGTGAGGGGGTGAGGGTTGAGTGTCTGACGGTTATTTGAGTTTACCAGGGGATGTCCGAGGCATATTTTTGTAATTTTATAATGTACATTTAAAGTAGATCCAGTGTTCTGTGACGTCACACTTTTTTGTAAAACTTTGAATTCTTGAAAAATTGTGCAAGATAGTTTTATTTATTTTATGTGAATATAATCACATGGATGTAATTGGAATTATTGGTAGGTTCAAGATATTTTCGCACTTAATTTTATACTAAATTTCCAAATTTTTATATATTTTATCTATGCAAAGGGGAAATAACTCTTTTTCTGACTTTTCTCTCAGTTGTATGTCTAAATGCTATATTTTTTCTTATTCCAACGATTAATTTTAAAATATTTTTGTAATTTATGCTTTCTGATAAAGTTGACATTAAAATTAAAGAAGAAAAACAAATTTCTGCCTACAAGATTTTACTTTTAACAAAAAAAATACATTTTTCTAAAGCTAAAATATGCTTCAGTTTATGTTTATCTGGCATCTCAAAAAGTGTGATGACATGTATATTTTTTCTAACAATTGATGACATTTAAGTCTATTAAGTCGAAATCAGTTCAGTTTTTCAACTTTCCTCAGAAAATTTTACGAGTATGGAGGTACCTTAATTGAAAGAAATTTTGCGGGGGTGGGGTTGTGGTGAGGTCTGGAAACGTTCCCCTTTTTCTTATAGGTCAGCGCATGGGGAAGACCGATGCCGGTAATTCAACGGTAATTTTAACCATTTTTATTCAATTAATCATTTTCAAAATTATCGGAATTCCAATATTACCTTTAAACGCATTTAAAATTTAAAATACGAACCATTTAGTCTCGGTGAGTATTCGGCCAACATGCGTCCACGTACGAAAGATATGGCAATATTAGAAATTTGGATGGACGATCTGGGTCCTAGATCGTCCATTCGATTCTTTTTTAGACTAAGAGCTACAGACCTGCAGTTAGAGATTGTCAAACTCTTATTGATTATTTCAATTTATTTTGTCTTAAAGAATGTTTTTTTTTAATCAATAAAGTTTTACCTTAAAAAATTAAAGAAATCGGGCACAATTTTCAATGTTTGCATTTTACAATTAAAAGGTTTAATAAAATTTTGAATGAAGTTTCAAAATACTACTCTTCATTGCTTTAGCCGAAATATTGCATGGAAAAAAGATTGACATCGCATTTTTTTTTTAAATTACAAAAGGATATATACAAAATGAACTTAGATTAACCGTTAGCAAACAAGCATAATAAAGAAGGACTGAGAACTAATTTCTTCTTTTTTTTAACATCAAAATAAATAATTGCCTGACGTCATGCCAATGCTATTTAATGTGTCAACATTTATATTCACAATTGATGGAAACGTTTTATGGGATGTAATAAGCAACAATGAACAAGTTTTTAAGTAAAAGGGCTTTTCACCATGCACGTGTGTAATCCTGATTTAAATCTATATTGCCATATTTGAACGGTCAAAAAGAGGGGGGTGTCATCGCAAAAAGATACACATTGTTTATTACGGTACAATGTAAGGAATAGTTGGTGTTGGATTATCATCATTAACAAAGAATCATCAGTTTGGATTAATTAAAACAAACATATATTCATATAACTGGGATATTTACTGGAGGAGCTACGTACAAGTATTTCGCCAAAGTGGGATGGGACCCGATTTTTGATCAATTGGGCGATTTCATTCATTTAGAAAAGGGTATCACTCGCGTGGCGTTTTAAATATACATTAAAAAATGGCTATTTAATTAAGTGTGTATGTTAATTCGATAAATTTCCTCTAAAACATTCAATCCAAAGTATAATAGATGTAGTTCTTAGTTGACATTCTCCCTATGGATCTATGCCGATGGATCTATTTTAGATCTCAGCTGTTGCGTGAATTGAAAAGAAGCACTTCGCGCCATAATATGTCTCATTCATAATTTTTGCCTGCCGATAAGTGGGTGAGTACATGTTGGGCCAGAGCACATGGTGTGTAGGGGGTCATACCCCATTTTTTCGCAGCAGACATTTTCTTAACTGGTCATATAATAAATAGAGATTTCATGGATCTTCCACTTTTGTCGGAGCATTTAATAAATGAAAGCAAAAAATAAGCAATTCTAATTAAATTAAATTGAAGTTAAAATGTAAATCCGCCCACGGATTAGGATTTTTAGAATCCCTCATTTTTTAAATTCACTTGTCAAGAATTTTTAGATGTAGCTGCTCACCTACCCCCCCCCCCCCCCCCCACACACACACACGCACTTTCAAACACGATGCTACATATACGTGCTTGAATATCCTTTCCTATATGGTTGAAAATAACAAAATGCCTTTGATTTTGCATCTAAATTAACAAATTCAATTTTTAATTTGGAGGTTTGAGATTATTTGATACATGCACATTCCTAAAATAATTCAAAATTATGAAATGATTTAATTTCCAGTGATATATATGTACATGCACTCAATCGCAGAAAAAGATTGAAATTGCTTCCAAAATCTGCACGTTCAGTTCAATAATTTATGATCCGCAGCGAAAATTAAAATTCTTTCTTTTAAGATAGCCTAATTGATACATGCATGCTTCCATTGATTAAATTTGGGTAGTCATGTAAGCTTTTTGGAAAGCTATTGCTTGTATAATATTAAGGTCTGACGCGACCTACATGTATCTTCCATTTTTTCCTATCTCCACAATGTGAAGATTTTTCACTTCATTACTTCATTATTATATTTTTATGCAATATGATTCTTTTTTTGTTTGGATTTAAAGTGTTCAAATAAACATATATAGTATGACTTTACTTACAAGAATTCAAATGCATTTTGCGTGCTATTTTAAGGAAAACTAGACATGACCCGTGCGTGCACGGGCTGACATTGCATATGATATCGGGCATTTACAAAATAAATACATCAAAACAATATGTATTGGTGACATTTGCATAACCAAACTTCAAGCCTACAATAATGCTATTTATTTCACTACACTCTGCTGAGTTGGAATAATCTAATTGTGTCTCGGGAAAGGCCTTAACCACAGTTAAAATGCCTCCCATATATCCGTAATGTTACAGAAAATTGCAGAATCGTTCCAAAACGATTTTGAAGAAAATTTGAAAAGTTGCATTGAAAATAACAGTCAAATTGTTCAGAACCATTTTGAAGCTGTAAACACCTTTCTTCGAAAAGTTTAATTCCATAATTGTAGAATTCAACAAATTTCAACAAGGTTTTTTACACACCATGTTGACATTCGAAACTCTCGAGACTTTTTTTTAAAGTAAATGCACTGTGTTAGAGTTATCTCCAAAATTTTCTTTGATGAGCAGAAACAAATTTCTAATGAAAATTAATACGCATTTGTTTTATCGTTTCCAAGTTTATCCATGCAAATGTGGTATTGTGGAAACATGAATTAAAGGGCCTCCCGTAATTTATCGTGAATGTAATGCGCATGCGCAAGATTGTAAAATCCAAAAAAAAAATTAGATGATTTCCGGAATTTTTGAGGAATTTTCGTTGATTATTAATTAAAGAAGTTTGATTTAGAAAAAAAACAAAAACAAATTGGCAATCTTCAAGTACCAATGATGTTTGAAATATATAAAACAAAAGACAGTACTCTTCCGATTTATCGGTATTAAAGCTAAAAAATTCGAGTCTATTATTTTAATATAGTAGTATAGATTCGAAATACTCTAACTCCGAAACGAGCCTGGTAATGTACTCTGAATTTTTTGGAATTAACAGGTTTAAATGTTAATAAATATGAAATGAAATATCAAGGAAAGTTATATGATATTGAGGAACGTCTCGTCTGTACTTAATGAAAATGATATAAATATACGTCATAAATCCCATATAAAATGACATATTACCACTTGAATCTGAGTCTTTTTAATGAATTTATGAACAGCGGCAAATTCTAAGGTAATGTTAGCTGCAAGTCTGTATAGCCCTTGTATGAAAAATTTCGGATGGTAATAAATTTTTCCAGACCAAAAGCTACATATATGCAGAGAAGGTAACTAATAATGCTTCCGATGAAATACTTTGCTTAGTAATGCAAGGTTTTAAGAGAGCTATACTTATTTGTCTAAAAAAATAACACCGTAATACTTCGCCTTACATTCGCTATTTGTAGAACAAGCAGAACCAGTATCAGTCCGACCCTTACCGTATGCATTGTTCGAATTTAATAGCCCTAGCATTGCATTACTTTGCATGTACACAATATCTTTTAAAAATTCAACACTTAAAGTGTTTATCTATATGACTATTAATCTATATGCACATATAGCATACACACGTGATTCAAAATACCCCAAACGGAAAACGGTAAAGAATTCACTCACTGAGTCTACATTTTATAGAATTTGTAAAAAAAAAATACATTGCATGTCTGAATGTTTGTTATGTGTCAATCTATCAATATACAGTATGTTATTTATTTTCGAATGCTAAGGCTACAGCATATTTGATGAACATTGAACAACATTTTTTCCATGCAATTTTTTCTACGGAAGATAGCGAGTACAATTGTGTATAAAGCACAATTTATTTAATTATCTCTTTAAAATTGTGTATGTAATAAATAGTTTATAAATTGCTACTGAAGGTTGTTTGATATTTTCTTTGTAGATGTTTTGCAAATAAAAAATGCAAAATGTGGGGCAAGTCATAATTAATATCCCTAATAACCGTAACTTAAAATAAGCGGCTTTGGATTCAAATATTATCGTATATGAATATTAAGTTCACTTTTTAAAATCATCTCCACGATGATAATATTATCTTCATCGTAATTCAGTATTTTGTTTTGGTTTAAAAGAAATGTTCTATCGGAAGCAATCCCGTGTTCGTTTAAATTGCCAGCGTACACTTGCCATGGCAGTAATACGCATTCTGCTTTATATGACGACCGTGTATTGTAGAAAACCATGCATTGGAACCATTTTATTAACACAACTCCCAGTACTGAAACAATTTAAGATGTCTTCGTTACAGTAAAATAGTCGGGCGTTAAATATGTGTACGTCCAGCTCTACAAGTACATGAACTGTCGTCTGGGCGACGGCCTGTATACAGCTAGCAACTCTGCTATCGATCCGTTACCTCGTAATGCATCTATATATAGAGAGAGAATGGGGCACATTTTTGAAACAAACATCAAAAATAAGGTTAAAGAGCATCATCTTTATGAAATGAAAATGTATATATGAAAATTTTTTTTTTTTGGGGGGGGGGAATTCTATGTGGAATCATCTTTACGCACAGCATGTATCAGTTAGTGCATTACACGAAGCCCTTCCTATAACTTCCTAAACGTGCACACCTCAACAAAACTGGACCGAACTGACAAAAGGTGTTTCTGCAAATACTGACTATAAATTACGGAACCATCAAATTGAATACAACAGAAGGATTCGGAATTAAATTTTTTCCTACTTTGCTTCAATAATGCATTAGAAATTCCTTTACAAGTTATTGACAAAAAACTGTTGACGCCTCTAACTCCCTAATTATAGGGGCCAACCCCTTTTTCTGTACACCGAATGAAAGGTCTCGGTTAGACCAAAAACTTTTACGATTCATTTTATAACAAATTATTATCAGGTAGGAAACAGTAACGGAAAATACATGATTTTTTGCATTTTGTTCTTACCTTTGTTTCAACACCTATACAACTCCTTTTATTTGCATTCAGATAACAAAAGAAATATATTTTGCACAAATTCAATGTATCAGATTTCAAACCAGCAAATCTTTGAGTCATCGTTAAAGCTGAACCCTCCGGACAAAAGAAGTCGTTAAATTTTACTAAAATGGGAATAATTTACAACCAGATGGGGTATTTCATCAAGTAAATTATGAAACGACAACACTGCGCAACATGTTATCAGACCTAAAAAAATTCAAATCAATCGGTGAACAAACGAGCGAGATATCAAGGATGAAAGTTGGCGCCTAGAAGAAAAAGAAGAGGCCAATTGGCCTTAACGGTCACCTGAGTAGCATATATCCAATACACAAACTTGTCATGGAGTCTCATATATGCATCTATAATTAATTAGGTTTCATACTGGAGTAGAAAAATTATAAATTTGTAATGACAACCACATTTAATTCAAAAAGAACTGTGAAACCTATAATTTTGGTGAAAAACTAAAAGATCTGGTCTACAAAATAATGAATTCAGGTGTGTGGGAGTAAAGAAGATAATTTTTTAACGTTATATGCATTAACATCTATACATCCATTTTGGCCCTGCCCTAGAGTCAAAACCCATACCCCAGGGGACATGAAAATTAAAATTTCAGTAGAGGACTTCCCGGTAAACATAATTATTAGTCGTTTTTTTTTTATACAGATGTGTGAGAATAGAGAAGAAGATTTTTAAACATTATATGCATTAACACTTTATTGTCATATTGCCCCCCCTCCCCTCATGTCCTGAACCCCTGACCCAGGGGCCATGAATTTCACAATTTAGGTAAAGGAGATTGTGGATATCATAACCATGTATTCAGTTTTTTGCCCACATGTGTGGGAGTAGAGAAGAAGATTTTTTAAGATTTAAATCATTTTTACTATATGGCCATATTGGCCCCACCCTAGAGCATGAACACCTAACAAAGGGGTCATGAATTTCACAATTTTAGTAGAGAGTCTCATGGACATCATAATCATGCATTTAGTTTTTAACAAATATATATGGGAGTAGAGAAGAAGATTTTTTAAGATTTAATACATTTTTACTATTTGGCCATATCGGCCCCACCCTAGAGCCTGAACCCCTGACCCAGGGGTCATGAATTTCACAATTAAGGTAGAAGGCTTCATGGACATCATAACCATGCATTTAGTTTTTAACAAATATATATGGGAGTAGAGAAGAAGATTTTCTAAGATTTAATACATTTTTACTATTTGGCCATATCGGCCCCACCCTAGAGCCTGAACCCCTGACCCAGGGGTCATGAATTTATCATTTTTGGTAGAGGGCTTCATGAACATCATAATCATGCATTTAGTATTTAACAAATATATATGAGAGTAGAGAAGAAGATTTTCTAAGATTTAATACATTTTTACTATTTGGCCATATTGGCCCCACCCTAGAGCCTGAACCCCTGACCGAGTGGTCATGAATTTCACAATTTAGGTTGAGGGCTTCATGGACATCATTATCATGCATTTAGTTTTTAACAAATATATATGATAGTAGAGAAGAAGATTTTCTAAGATTTAATACATTTTTACTATTTGGCCATATTGGCCCCACCCTAGAGCCTGAACCCCTGACCCAGGGGTCAAGAATTTCACAATTTAGGAAGAGGGCTTCATGGACATCATAATCATGCATTTAGTTTTTAACAAATATATATGGTAGTAGAGAAGAAGATTTTCTAAGATTTAATACATTTTTACTATATGGCCATATTGGCCCCACCCTAGAGCCTGAACCCCTGACCCAGGGGCCATAAATTTCACAATTTTGGTAGAGGGCCTCATGGACATCATAACCATGCATTCAGTTTTTTCCTCACATGTGTTGAATTAGAGAAGAAGATTTTTGAAAATTTGGCTTTTTTTGCATATTTGGCCCCACCCGTGGCACCCCAGGGGTGGTAGAGCCATAAATTTCACAATTTAGATTCTTCTTACCATAGAGATGCTTCACACAAAAAATGGTAACGATTGGCCTAGTGGTTTTCAAGAAGAAGTTAAAAATGTAAAATTGTTAACGCACGACGCACGACGCACGACGCACAACGCACGACGACGGACGAAGACGAATTGCAATAGGTCACCTGAGTGACTCAGGTGACCTAAAAAATTAAGAAATCTGATTTTTTCCCCAGAATAACAGTAAGGTCTTCCGCTTGTCGAGCGGAGGACTTTGACAAGAATAATTCACGCAACATGAAATGAACATGTTGTTACTGTAACTAATTCTTAATCTGTTTATCTTAATTTATACTATATAAAAAATATGCAATGCATTTCTTCTATTTTCAGTTTTATGTGGGCTTATTTTTTTTTTGGGGGGGGGAGGGGGGGGGGATAGAGACAATAATAGCGTTTTATTGCTAAAAAAAAAAGGACATATATGATGAATATATTTTTATATACGGACTGCATTTTTTATCGTTCATTGACATGAGAACTGATTTTGGGTATAAGTTTAGGAAATAAATGTTAAACATAAAAACAATGTTGTCATTTGCATTTTAATTAACTCAATGTAAATTGGAAGAAACAGAGAGGTGATTGAATTTCTAGATAATTGTCATTAACGTTACAGAGAACATGTTGTCTGGCATAAATAATGTAATTAAAGCCAAGTAAAACCATTTTGACTTTAGGTAATACAAAGAAGATTTGATGGTAGCACAGATTTTCAAAACAAATCCTGGAAAAAGTATGCTGAAGGGTTTGGACATCCTGGTCATGAGTACTGGTTTGGTTGGTGTTTACATTTAAAAACTAATTTAAAACTGAAACAAGAATAAAAATTATCTTTCTTGATGATTATTTATATGATTTAAATTAGCCTTAATTAAAAAAATATCATAAATATATAGTTTGTCGGTCGAAAATATTATTCATTCTTACAATAAGAAATCCTAGCAAACTTTTAATACTAAAAAATCTCAACAAATATTGTGTAAAAACTATAATGTTTTGAGATAATATATTTGTAATTTTGTTATCTATATGGTTGACTATGATTTTCTTTTTGAGAATATATTGTAACTTTTATAACATTCTATATTTTTAATAATTATCGCAACAATTTGCGCAGCAATTTTCCGCTCATATAAATTGCATAGAAATAACAAACAATTAGCAATAACAAATCACTTAATTTCTTTAATTTCTATAATTCTAATCTTCTTTTCAAGGTAACGATGCCATTCATGATTTAACAAAGGCTGGAAATATAAAATTAAGGATTGACTTAGAGAAATTCAACGGTGACAAAGGATATGTGCAGTATACAACATTTAAAGTTGGAAGCAAGTCTGAGAAGTACAAGCTGACTGTAGGAGGTTTTAAAGGATCGCTTGGCATGAGTATGAACTTCATGATTATGTCGTATATTTTTTTATTTGCCGTTTTGTTTAAAGTTCAAGCCTTTTATCAGAAATCTGCCAAAACCTACATATATCTTAATGTATGTGAGTGTAATCAGGCATATTAGACATTGTACTATATGGCAACACGTTAGCTTTAATGGGTATTTCGAAGATACATGAAATAGTTTTATTAAGGTCTTCAATTGAAAACGGAATACCTTATTGTTTTTGCTTTGTTTCTTTTCCTCTATTATTTTTTTTTCTGCCACGTTTTCTGAAAAATGCTTCAGCCGATTTTCATGAAATTTTCAGAATTTATTTAGGACAGAGGACGAGTGCACTTATGGGCCCCGGCAAAAAGTGAAAAAAATGAAGATTCAAATTAAGCATATGTTTTTCCCTAACATCACCTATTGATATCTATTCCCTAAGAATTAACAAGTTTTAGAGCTGAATTTATTGTATATAAAAAGCACGAAGCTTTACAACATAGTAGGAGTCAGCCGACATTCGTGATTTTGTATAGTAAATCGAGGACGGACATTCATTTCAAAGTCTTTGTTTACTGTCAGCCTAATTTGACCGAGAACAAACTTGTGGAAAAGACAAAATACGCATTATACATTTAGAAAACTCCTGTGAAAATAAGAATGGTGTACTACATTAGGCTGGTACTTTAAAAAATGGAAAAAAGTATGAACATTTCAAGGTTTTTCCTATAGCAAGCGAAAGGCTATTACCTGCGTGACCCATGTTTGAACCAACCCATGGAATAAATTATTTCAAACAATCAAGTGGGTTCTATCCAGGTAGATATTTGTCAAATGTGCTCACTGTAAGACATTGGCACGTTTTAAATCGCTTTCCATCAACTTTATATGGTCAGGAATGTTTGTTTGATCACTATGGTAATATGCAACTTCAAAGCTTTATTCGATTTTTTTTAATGCATGAAGTATTATTCAGCGAACGCGCCAATCGATCCACCTACAGAACAATGATTATGTTGATTTAAATGTCTCCTCCCTCTGATTTAAATAGACACAGTTTAAGTAGGTTCGGTTCGATTTTCCCGGATTTAGATTATTTATAGGCATTTAAAAATTCTTAATTTTTTAAACAGAATGCTAATTTTGGTAAATGTAAGCGTGCATATAAATCATAAGTATCCTTCAGTGCTTGACTATTACGAGAAAAAAGAAATTTGTTGATATTTTTTTACATTAAAACGGCACTGAAAAAGGGCCAATTCTCTAGAGCATAAGTGCACTTGTTCTTTGTAAGAAAATTAAACGAGATTTATTTGATCGCCACTTTCGGTACCGAGATATTAAAGATTTTACGTTTTTGCTTGTTCACAATTTTTCTGAAAAAGACTTTCAAATTTCCCAAATGGTAGTAAGTGAACGGCCGCAGTGCCCTTTGTATAACCAAACGTCCGCCGTTACGTCCTGTTGTCACCGTAAGGAAATGAAAAACCTTAATTTTTCAATTTTTTGGACTGGAATTTTTTTCATTTATTCATTCGATAGAAACGCTCTCAAAACTTCTGAATATGAAATGTGTTTAAAAATCAATACACGCATTCTTGAGATTTTGGGCTCCAAAGTCCTGAAGCGATGGTCCGCGTAGCTCAGTCATTCGAGTGGTGGACTTGTGCCCAGGCGACAAGGGTTCAGTCCTTGAGTGCCGAATCTTTTTTTCTCTCTTATTTGTGTTTTGATTAATGATTTTATCTTTAAAATGATGGATTTGAATGTTTTCCGTTTTATTTTTGTCATAATAAAAGTAATAGCGGTTTTGTTCAAGTACAAATATAGAGCTCTTTTCTGTCAGCAGCTCTCTAAATTTAGACGCTCGTCGCATCACCTGCATCAAAGAAATACCGCCAACTCAATGACTGTATGCACACAACATTTAGCAATGCACCCACGTTATTCTACTTGGCTTAAAAAGAAGGATTGATTAATTTTTATTAACATATATAAATACACGCATGCATGTATACATGCGTTTATTGACATACGTTGCTTTTATACATGTACATGTATTGAGTTCCTGAAAACTATGAAATCTCTCTCTCTCTCTCTCTCTCTCTCTCTCTCTCTCTCTCTCTCTCTCTCTCTCTCTCTCTCTGTATGTCTATATCTATTGTTTGTTTGGGATTAAGAAAAACCTTCAAAGTTTATACATGGAACTATACAAACGACCGGGTGACTGCGATAAGGTATGAAAACTGACCACCCGTGTATGTGTGTTTGAGCATAGGAATAAACAGATGTAAACACCGATCAGGGAAATACACTGTTAAAAGAAAGTCTTATTATTCACTTTTGATAAAAGAAAATCATTACGGCAGGTTGGGTCGGGATTATAATTATTTAAAATCTGTCTAAAGTTTATAATTATTTACAAAGGTCTATAAACATGTACATGTTCGCCCAAAAGCGGGATTAGTGATTAAGCATTGAGGTAAAAAATTCATAAATTTCCTATCTTATTAACCGATCGATTAACACTGATCGTTTAGATATAACACTGGGGTATCGGGAATCGGAAAAAGGGGGATAATTAACCAGGCTAAATTTGTTAGCTGTGTGTTATTTTATTTGCCGACTTAGCAGAATTTTTATAACAGTGTTTGTATGCAAAGAAAAAAGAGAAAAAGAAAAATAATCGATATATCAAATAAGCAGACAAAAAGGTTACCAAATTCTTTACCAAATCAATTTGTGATTAATTCATCTCTCTCTCTCTCTCTCTCTCTCTCTCTCTCTCTCTCTCTCTCTCTCTCTCTCATGGACTCTCTAGTGCTGACATTTGAAACCCCGAGTCAGAAAGGCAAAAGCACGATAAATTCACGTACAGCATCACAACCGCCAATTCCTACACAGTTTTGATTGTAAACTTTGCTACAATGTTTACGTACCTCATAAATCTTCAACGTGTCGATGTAAGTGATATTTTTCAGCTAGATAAACAATGAACGCGCATATCGGTATAAATTAACCTTGTGAAAATTTTCATCTGGGTATTATATAAGTTTCTTAAATCGGAATTTAATTATTTTCCTCTGGGAATAAATCCCTTTCAACATTGCCCCCACTTGATTTCAGACTTATGACGAGTCATCGGACAATGCTTTGTCCTGCATATAATCTCTCTCGGATGGGGATCTTCCCTAGTTATTGAAAATGTTTTTCTTTTGACTTACATAGCAAGTTAAAAATGCTAAGGTGGATTGAAAATACGCTTCTTAAAAAAACATATTCAATCTAATGTTTTCTCAGACGTCCGCATCAATTTGTTCCCGCCCATTTCAAATGTTTTGACTGTAAAAGGTGACGTTAGCTGTATATTCCAATCTTGTAAGTTAATGTTCTGCGGTCTTAATTTTGTATCCATGCTGGTAAGAGAGGTGTATTTTTATTTGCCTATGACTGCCAGTTTACAAAATTAATATATCAATTATATGAAATTCATGTACTTTATTAAAAATCAGGTTCAGCATGTAAAATATAGAGTTTTCATCTTCGATCTAGGGAAAATGTCTTAAAGAACATATCGACATTTTGTGATCCTAACATTAGAAAATGATGAAAATAAGTAAATAAATTGATCGACCTGTTGCATTCTTCTCCATGTACCTAATGTTAATGCTATACATATATTAGAATAAAAGTGAATATCAAAGAAAAAAAAAAACATACTGAAGATTTTGAGAAAAATTTAAATTTTCAAATCAATGGTACAGTAAGGTACAGTGCAAGTCAGTTCCTGTACAGTGCCATACAGTGGGGGTACAGTGCTTTATGGTGGAGTACAGTGGTAGTCAGTGAAAGGTACAGTGAGGTACAGTTAATGTACAGTAAATGTCAGGCAATGTAAGTCAATTTTTGGGAATATTATTTATTTATTTATTTATTAATATTAATTATGTAATCTTACTGCTACATGTAGCTTCTCTCTCTCTCTCTCTCTCTCTCTCTCTCTCTCTCTCTCTCTCTCTCTCTGTGTATCAAAATTTCAGTGATGATTGTTATTTTTCAGCTGCAGTGCACTTCGCAAATCCGATCGTCCGCCGTCACTTCCGGTCGTCACCGGAAGAAAGCAGAAACATTTATATTCCATTTTTTCTTATTTTTAATTATGTTTTCTGCCATATTAAGATACAGACGCTCTAATGAATGCAGAATATGTATTTTTGTTCAAAAAGCGATCCACATTAGAATACTAGACTTTTGCTCAGGCGGCATGGGTTCAATCCCCAAGTACCGACTCTTTTTTCTTCCTTAATTGTGCTTCAATTCAAAATGTCTCTGAAATAACGGATTTTAATTATTTTGTGTTTGAATTTTATCAAAAATCACAGTAACATCGCCTTTTCCAGGTATGAAAATATGTCTGTTTGAATCCTTAGAGAGGCTTACTTGAATTTGAGAAAGTGTTGAGAAATGAAAAAACCTGTCCCGATATTTTCAAACGGAAGATTCTTGTTGCTGGCAACGAGCGTCTAGTTATTATTATTATTATTTTTTTTTCCGTCACGTTTTCTAGAAAATGCTTCAGCTGATTTTATTGAAACTTTCAGATCTTATTCAGAGCAAAATTTGTAAGAAAATTACACGAGATTTTTTTGATCGTCACTTTCGGTCCTGAGATATTGAAGATTTTGTGTTTGTTTTTGTTCACACAATTTTTCTCAAAGAGTATTTAAGATAGAACCTTCCCATTTTCAGAGATGATAGAGAGTTAACGACCGTAGTGCCCTTTGCATATCCGAACGTCTGCCGTCACTTCCGGTTGTCAAAGGAAAGGAATGAAAAACTTCAATTATTTTCATTTTTTTATTTTAATTTCTTTTATGTGTTTTTTCGATAGAAACCCTCTCAAAACTTCCGAATATAAAATCTGTTTAAAAATCGATACACGCATTTTGGAGATTTTGGGCTTCAAAGCCCTAAAGCGAGAGTCCACGTAGCTCAGTCATAACCTGAAATGCACTGAATTAAATGCTACAAATGTAGGCGCCCGATCATACAAGTTTTTGAATCGGGTTGAGACCATTTGTAAACACTGAAACTACTGTGATTTTGAGGCCTTAGCTCCAGCATTTAAAAAAAAAAATTAAAATTCAACAGAATACTTATTCGTCTGTTGTTCTTATTCATTAATTATCTAATTGGATAATCCATCTAAAACCTTAAAGTAATATCATTTCCGTAATTCAGACTTTAACACACTTACGATTTCATTACTCTTGAGTTATTTTAACATCAAAATAATTCATGTAATGAAACGTACTTTGAACACCTAAGTGATTTTAAAATGTTCTCCCACTTTATTTTCCTTAAACAATGTTACACTATAATCAAATCTTGTATTGAAGTATGTGTTTATTTCAATACCACAAATAGGGTTTTCTGCAAAACCCGAAAAAAAATGTAACTGTATTTTGAGTCGGCCCGAAAAAACACACATTTCACGAAGCATTGTATCAATATTTTTGTCATTGTTAATCACATACCATATGTATATGATATACAAACGGATGTTTCTATTTTAACATAGTCGGCCACTTTTATTTTTTAGCATTTGTCAGTTAATCAGTTTATTAATTCTTCAAAATTCCTTTCAATAGAAGATTCCTTCAGTTACCATAACGGAATGGCATTTTCTACGGCCGACAATGACAACGACAGATATAGCAAGAATTGCGCCCAGATGTATGGAGGTGGCTGGTGGTACAATTCCTGTCACCAATCTAACCTGAACGGAAAATACTACCAGAAGCAAGCTCCCACTGCTCTCTCTATATCCTGGCTCTACTGGAAGGACACATCAGAATGGAATTCGTTGAAATCTTCCAAAATGATCATCAAATCAAAATAAAAGAAAGAAAATACGAGACGATTAAACTAGTAAAAGTCTCATTAAGGTCTTCCATTTCCAACAGAAGACCTTGTACTGATTCTGATGGTGATTCTTCACTATTGTTATTCTTCTTCTAGACGTGTTTTAAACCTTGATAACCTTTTTGTTTTTCGTCTGATTTCATTCACATTTTCAGGGTGTATTGTAAATTATATTAAGTTTTTAAGTCACAAAAAGATTAGAAATCGTAACTTCCAGGTTCGAGTTATTCCCCTTTTTTAATACTTTAGGGGCATTCGTTTCCGGACAAAGGCTCCGAAATGGTTCGTAGCAAATAATCCAAAGTTTGAAAATTTTAAAGTTGACACTTTGAATGTTGTCCTCTGATATTTGTATTTTAGTTTTTCCCAATTTTACTACTTGAATTAAATATCGAAATCTATGTTTTAAAAATTGCTAATTTTTACTCATATTTTTGCTTCGTATCTTTTTAGCTTGAAAAATTTTCTAAATGCATATAGAACAAAAGTTGTGCATAAATCAAAGGGCTTTCATTTGAGACCAAAAAAACGGACTGGTCCTTTCAGTAACGGATCTAGACCCTTGGAAAGTCTTTGTTGTATACCTAAAAAACGATACATGCTACCATAATGATGTTGCTGGAAAATTTGTTCTTCATGATCTTATCAATGTAATTGTAATATAGTATTATTTAGATATTGCGTAATATTAGAGTTAAAAAGCTTCACATGAAGGCATTCATATCCGCTTTCATTTTCCTTATAGGGAATAACTCCCTGGGCGTAATAGTGTTTTAAAGTCGCAGCTAATACTTTTCTTGTCTAAATATGTCCCCAACTTATCAATGGCATACCTTTATCTGTTTTACGAGAGGTCTTACCCTTCAATTCTCTGCAGTCTGGGGGTTACATTAATATATAGAAAATAGGCGTGAACTAATTTTCAAGAGTTTAAATTGATTTTCTAAAGCGCGAATTGGTTAAAAGTTAAGGTTCATGTAGTGTGAAAATGATCTCCTATTAATAATTGTCAGACCCTGAAAAGTGTAAGGAGAAGAGGATGGTTTTATTAAACTGATTGACAATCCTTTCTTGACTTTAAGCTGTAACGGAAGACCTCCTCATTGCTTGCAACGAACTCGGCTCTAGTTTAAACCGAACATGTTTTGGGTATAAAAAAAATATATAAGATTGATAGTTTTCTATTTGTTCATTTATTTAATTCCTCATTCAAATCGTGTGAAGTGAGGTATGATGGACCCAAATCACTGTTACAATTGTGATTTTCAAAACAAAAATTAATGAGTTTTAAGTTATAAAAGATATATCAAAACCAATCAAAAAGTAACATTTAAATCGAATCAGATTTTTAATAGGGACATTTTCAAAAAAATGTTTGAATTACATCTCTTTTTCAATTGAACATTATGGAGAAAAGCGTTCTTGTGAGAGAACAATTTTCTTAAAAGAAATTCTGCAATTGATTTTCCACCCAAATTAAAATATGGGTAGAATCATCATCAATATTATGATTATGAATTAATATCATTTAAAAAATGACCATGTCATCGACTTAGTTTTTACGCGGGCACATGCGATGTGTCGTTATTAAACTTTAATTTTCTATTAGTTTACTATATTATTATAGAATACTAATGGAAAATTATACAATACAAATGGAAAACTATACAATACAAATGGAAAAAAATAATAAAATACAAATGAAATATTTACAATACAAATGAAAAACCATAGAATGCAAACGATAATTATACATTACAAATGAAAAATTTAGAATTCAAACAAAAAGTATACAATGAAATGGAAAATTATACATGTAGAATACAAATGAAAAATTCTACAATACAAATGGAAAATCATATATACAAAGGAATATTTATACAATACAAATGGATAATTATACAATTCAACTAGAAAATAGTACAATACACATGAATATTAATTTTATACAATACAAATGGAAAATTATATAGTACAAATGGAAAATTATAGAATGCAAATGGAAATTTATAGAATAAAAATAGAAAATTATACAATACAAATGAAAAAGATCGAATAAAATGCAACGTTTGACATGCTATAATTTTGCTCAGATATGTATATGAAGGTGTCAGTGGTAGGATGCGCTCAGTTTTTACACATTGCAGAACTGAAGGGATATACAGGACTGAAATAAATACACAGGACGGATTGAATATACGTTGCTGCATATCTAAAAGTAAAATAAGCTTTGTGATATGCACGGTGGGATTAGGTTGATTTTAATGTCATTCAGCACAATTCACCGGCTACAATTGAAAAGCTGTTTCGGGAAACTGAAAATGTAGGACGAGATAGAGAACCAATCTATGCTGTTATTACTACAAAACTAACATCGGACCCAAAAATATCTACAAATATTTTACAATAATATTAAAATACATCTTCCGGACTTATGAAATAAAGAAGATAGTGTGAATTTTGTTATTTGGACCATGGACCATGGCCAAATTGATTAAAGGGAGTTAAAAGAGAGTTTTACAGAAATCTTAAAATCATGTTTGAGTAATCCCAAAATGTTATGATCATATTTTATGCATTAGTTAGAGAATACAAAATTTAATTATTCTTTTGTTTAATTTTCAGAAAAGCTTTTCGAAACCACATTGGGGTCTGATTTGAAATTTCCTTAATTACACATGCTACAGTTCCCCTATCTATAAAGTTGAAATTTGAATAAAAAAACCAGCATAGATGTAATAGGACGGGTCATGTCAGAAGCACACTCTGAATATGTTTACCGTTTTCTATGTTGTTGTAATTTATTTTCCAGATTCTTTGTGATTTAAGAGCCGAGAATAATTTAACAGGCGCAAATGACGACGACAAAATGATCAAACTATTCTCTTAACGTGTGCAACCTGTTTAATATCTACAATAAATATAGACTAAAATCTTCCAAATATTATTGTAAATAAGAATAGAGGCAAATATGGATTTCATAATGTGAATTGAACCCATTCCTGCTACATAGATAACAAACTATTTCATTCCTATCCATCCTATCATGCATATTATTAACAAGTCAAAATCGAGATCGATATAGGTGTACATCAGTTCTTATTTTACAAGTTACTGTTGAAAGCAGTGTAACTAATAAAAATTCCGTTGGCTCCGGTTGTTAGTTAGGACGCACAAAACTTTCATTTCCATTGTCAATAGGAAGAATGGCTTATATTGAATTTAACTTGTCATTTCTAGGGGTGGGCGCCGACACCGGGGTGTTCTTTGAAATATGTCACTTAACTTTACAGAAGGATAAAAAAAAAACGAAAAGCAATTGTTATCATTTATTCACTTAAACCAATACAGAGTTTTTTATTTGGGCTTTATCATCATTTTTGATGATTTAAGCGACTCCCATTTATTCCCGTTCTCCCAATAATACCAAGTCATTCCAGCACCTGTAGAAGTTTGTTTTTTGAAGTATATTCCGTTCAAATTAGTGTGGTGACATCTATTAAACCACCAACCATTCCCATATTTTGCTGCACAGTTTTTTTCCCACGTGTCATTGTCGTTGTCTTTCGTAGAAAACATCATTCCGTTATGAGCGGAAATGGAATCCTCTATTCAGAAGATAATATTAATTTATTACAAACTATTATGAATACATGGATTCTAAAGAAACAAAATCATACGGCTTGAAAATGTTAGTGTGGTAAATGACGCTTAACTAAGAATTATCATGACCGCAATTTGGGCAGATCAACAAGATCATCAGCAACTGTAATTTTATTTTATTTCTTTAGAAATATGCTTAAAAAAGGAACATTACTCTTTTGTGTTTAATGATGCAAAATAACGCCCTACTGTCCTACTGATTACACTCCAGCGATTAGAACTCAATCAGTTATATCAACAGCATTCCGACCCTTGCACTTATTAAAAGGGAAACTTTTTGTAATCAAGTGACTTCATCAGGACAATAGTTTAAAATTGTTGAAAATTAATGGATCAACTAAGTTCATATGTAGATGCTTGATTTATTTTTTCTCGGATGTTCCCTTAAATTCTTCATTGAAAAAGTTAAATCATTTCCTTCTCAATGCTCAAGTTAACATTTTCTGTGAAGCGAAATAAACAGTCTTGGTCACAGTATCATAGATTGACCATAACTGAGGGCAATAAATGTAAAGCATTTTTGCCATCACAATATCAGAATACTAATTTCTTTATAAACTCCAACCTAATGTGAAAACACATGTACAATACAATGAAAACCCTTTTCTGTAAAACAATGTCAAAAAAAGGAGTTTAAAAAAAAATTATTTATATATTTTATAATATAACTTCAAATTATGAAATACATATCTGTTAAATGAAAAAAAAAATAAACCGTTTGTTAATTTCTCTTTAACTGTTCAAAAGTTTTATCTGTACTGAAATTCAAAGGTGTTTGAATAACAAAAATAAGAAAAGTGGACAAAAATAAAAAAAAATAAATGTATTTCATGTATCTTCGATATACCCATTAAAGCCAACGATTTACCATATAGTATAATGGTTAATGTGCTTCCTTGCACTCAAATACATTAAATATGTAGGTTTTGGCAGATTTCTAATAAATAGCTTGAACTGTTAACAAAACGGCAAATAAAAAAATCATACGATGTTATCATGAAGTACAGATCCTTTAAAACCCCCTACAGTCAGCTTGTACTTCTCAGACTTGCTTCCGATCTTAAATGTTGAATACTGAACATATCCTTTGTCTCCGTTGAATTTCTCTAAGTCAATCCTTAATTTCATTTTCCCAGCCTTTGTTAAATCATAAATGGCGTCGTTACCTTGAAAAGAAGACTACAATTATAGAAATTATAGGAATTAAGTGATTTGTTATTGCTAATTTCTTGTTATTTCTATGCAATTTTATGAACGGAAAATTGCTGCGCAAATTGTTTTAATGATTATTAGAAATATAGTTATGTCATAAAAGTCACAATATATTTTCAAAAAGAAAATCATAGCTAACCATATAGATAACAAACTTACAAATTTCTTATTCCAAAACATTATAATTTTTACACAATATTTGTTGAGATTTTTGGTATTAAAAGTTTGCTAGGATTTCTTATTGTAAAAATGAATAACATTTACGACCGAAAAAATATATATTCATGATATTTCTTTAAATAAGGCTAATTTAGATCAATTAAATGTTCATAAAAACAATTTTTATTCTTGTTTCAGTTTTAAATTACTTTTTAAATATAAAACCATCAAACCAGTACTCATGACCAGGATGTCCGAACCCTTTAGCATACTTCTGCCAGGATTTTTTTTTGAAAATCTGTGCTACCGTCAAATCTTCTTTGCATTACCTAAAGTCAAAAGTCAAAATAACTTTACTTGGCTTTAATTACATTATTTATGCTAGAGAACATGTTCAGTTCTCTGTAAGGTAAATGACAATTATCTAGAAATTAAATCATCTTTCCGTTTCTTTCAATTTACATTGAGTTGAAAAAAATGCAGATGACTACCTTGTTAAAAATTTATTTCCTAAACTTATACCCAAAATCAGTTTTCATGTCAATTTACAATCACAAATGCAGTTTGTATATAAAAATATATTCATATATGTCCTTTTTTTTAAGGAATAAAACGTTATTATTGTCTCTATCCCCCCTCCCCTCCCAAAAAATGAAGATAGAAATACATAACATATTGTTTTGCATAGTATAAATAATGATGAACACATTAAGAATTGGTTTCAGTAACAACAACATGCTCATTTCATGTTGTGAACTACTCTCGTTACATATATTTTTAAAAATGATCTTACCGTCCAACCCCCTCCGTCTGTTGTCATGTCACAGAATACTCGTCTCTTGACTCCATTACTCAGATATATTGTGTACACGCCATCTCTGTTCCGTCTGTACGGTTCCTTCCTCAATATATCTGAGCAGTCTTTGAATTTTTGACTAGGGACTTACAAATTAAAGTAATTATAACATTACTTAAACATCAGTGAACCTCTCAAAATTCCATAGAGATATTAAAAGCCTGATTTTGTTTGACAAAGACACTGACCTATATCATGTATTATTTAGTAAAAAATATTTCACGCATAGCTAAAAAACTAGTGTTTAGTTAATTAACCAACTATTTTATGCGTAGTAAATCATTAAAGACAAAAGTGACACACATTTCTTAGAGAACACCAATCCCCCATCAAGCTTGTACTTGGACTTCACAGTGAGAACCATTGGTCCCCCACTCAAAGATCCCGTCATCTCCGTGTGTTGCCATGGTGCGTTTTTGAGAAAAGAACCAACTTCATCTACAGTATATCAGATATATTTTTTTTAAATTTTAATTCTTGAAACTCAAACTCCTTGTACTTATGTTAGATTCCTTTAGTTATCAAACTAAAGACGCGTTTTTCTTAAATTTGAAAAACAAAACAAAAAGCACTCGATGAATTGATACATATGAAGTAACACATGTATAATGAACCAGTAGCTTTAAGAACATATTCTATCATCAATTAAGTTTAAGTTATTTCAAGACAACCCCTCCCCCCCCCCAAACCTAATCTGAATATGTCTAGATTATTAATAAATCGAAGAATTATTCACAACCAACCCTTTACAAATGGATGCGGTGTTATTCCAGATGAACGGATAACTGTAGTAGGTGAAGACTGCGTACAGGACTAACCACGACATGTCACCTTCTGTGATCACAGTACGCTGTACTAATGACTGTCTGAAAATCAATACTGTGAATATATATATGGTTTCCTCTTTCAAATCAACCATTAAACTGTAACATTATTCTTTTTAGCCAGAACGGCGATATGTTTTTTTTTCATTATATATCATACACTTTACACCTTGTTGCTTTTTTGCCAACCTTATACTCACGAATGCAAAATGTGATATCTTATTGCATGATATGCAACTGTTGCAAAAAGGCGTTCAAGAAACTTATTGAATTATCCTCCTACTTGACCTAAATTATCCTTTTTATAATTTATGGATGATACATGTATCAGGCATATTAAGTTTGATCAAAAGTATGATTATTCATTTCACTAATCATCCTTAAAAAACCCCACCTTCCAAAAACACCAAACAAACAAACAAACCCACAATCATTTAAGTGCTAACGTGTAGATGAATACGTAAATTTATTTGTACTACACAACTCACTTTGTATTTATCCAGCTGATACAAATCATCATTATAATTCGAAAAATATGTACATTTTTCTACACTATTAGCTTCGATAAATATACCTATATTTATATTTAGGTAAATGTTTACATACATTGGCTAATTTGTCTTAGGGCAACGCTTGCCTAATCTCTATATTGGCCAAGTTATCACTATTAGTAATCGATTTTTCTATAAAAGTATATCGCTACTAACCTGACTATTGTCGTAACATGTAAACAATACAATTTATACATAGTTGTAGATATAGAAAAACTTGCGTGATTTTACATTTTTTTGTTAAATTTTACTCTGAATAAATCTTTATATTTACATTATCCAGTGTCTTTGCCTGTGATAACACTACGTATCGATTTTGTACTATATAACTCATAACACAAATGACGCCAAATTGAGGCGCCAGCGGGGTTTGTTTATTTATATTTAAATATTTAATCGTACGATGGCCTAAAATTATATAAATATAAGTAATAAGGAAACATTCTTTAAATATCATGAAGTGATAATTTCGGTCGGGGCGTGATCAAATCTTTCATAAAGCCCTTCGGGCTTTATTGGATTTGATCTCGTCCCGACCACAATTATCACCTCATAATACTTAAAGAATGATTTCTTATTCCTTATATATTTCAATTCACTATTTGAACTTCACAATTTCACGAAAATGCTTTTTTATCACCAAAGTAAGCATGATATATTTTTTTTTCCTCATACGCGTGGTGTATACTACCCGTGTGATAAACCTTTGCTTTCTCAAATGGGTGATGCTTTAACAAATACTTCCGGTCCGAATTATTTTCAAGACAACCTTCAATTCTTCAGTGACCTATTTTCGAAGATTTGCTACTACTTTCAACATGACTATATTTACTACCAAAAATTGATATAAAATAGATTTTGTCATAGATTTAAATCACAAATATGAGAAAAACAACACATAACTGTGTAACATAGGCGTCGGAACCGAGGGGGGGGGGGCTCAGCCATTCAAAGGAATTTTGTTTTGGCTCGTCAATATTTTTTTCAGAAGTTTAGCGCTCCCTCCCCTACTTTCAATTTGCTTCCAACGCCACTGAGTAGTTTATAAAAATGCAAATCACGTTAAGCTATTAAGGAGTTCGTTCTTCCGCTGCGAGCGATAAAAACAGAAAGCTTTGGTTGTGTTTATATACAAGAACTTACTGTAATAATGTTACTTAAGATTTTATTTCCACAACCAGAAAGCATCAATTTTCAATTTCGAATCATAAGGCTAGTGTTGATTTCATAAAATACTAACAACTGTTTCTCGTCGAGTCAATTCAAACTAACGAGCATTTGCAACTTTGTGAATGTCAATAAACTTGATTATTAAAGTCTTCTGATCAGTATTTTCATTTAATTAGGTAATTAAGCTCTTAGAAAAAAATTATTTAGAGCTAAATACTATTTCAAGGTTTATTTAAGTGAAACTTTATATTGAAACACTAAGATTTGATTTCCAAAATGACGTTCTAAATTGTATTGTGCGAGGTCACAATAACTGCATAACACAACGTGGTATCAATTCGAGTCTTATCAGGGACTATCTCAAATGGTTTATAATAGAAGTCCAATTGTATGAGACAAATAGAACATCTATAATTGTGTGATTTAATATTTGCTTTTACCAACTCGTTGGAATGGTTTTATTCGCTCGGCAAGCCTCGCGAATATATACACCATTTCAACTCGTTGGATAATGCAAATATAAAATCACACAATATTGATATCCTCTATATATTGTTTAACACGATATATTGAACCATTTACTCAGTGTTTGTTAAACTGATCAGGAAAATTGATTCAATGTTTTTATTTTCATCTTGATAACACAATGTTGTTTTATGTAGATAGTATAAATCGTTAGATATATACACTGTGAGTTTTGTGACATTATAAACGGTCATAAACCGAAAGGTTGTTTGGATCAATACTAAAGGGGTTCTTTCCATAAATCAGCATTTGTGTTACACTATCTTCAGTCCAACAAGCAATTAAACACTGAATAACATTGTTAACTACAAATATGTGTATCAATAAGATATACGAAACATTACTAAAATATAGTATTTTATATGAAATCTTGGGTATTTAAAATAATACTTCTATTCAATATTTTCAAAATAATTGCAAAGAAAATTTAAGAAACTCATTTTAAAGTATATTTTACAAAAAAAACTTTTAAGACTGCATATATTATCTATAGAAAAACTGAAAAAAAAATATTGAGAACTAAATTGGTAAGCAGAGAACAGAACATACCGTATAACGGGTAATTTTTACTGCTGTAATTTTTTACGAATTTGTCATAAAATAGGGTGATTTGAATTTTTACGCGTTATTTTTTTTACGAATTGGACATGTCCGTAAAAATTAAAATCATCTGTGGTAAAAGGGGGGGGGGGGATTTCACCGTGACTTTGTTACATTTAACACACATACAAATCAGAAAATCGTTTTTTGTTAACGATTCCTTATATTTATGATTGTGTTTATACTAGGGATGTCAAATCGGTCAATTTTTAGTACTCGGTTACTCGGACGTTTTTCCGGTCGAGTACCCGGGTACTCGGTAAGAGTGTAAATACATATGAACAAGTACATTGATAACTGTAAAACCTTGGTCACTTTTGTAGAAAGTCCTCCTTATGTTTAAGACGAGTGTGATTTAACATGTTTGTCGTTCCCCCCGTATAGAATAAGTTTACTTGCACAGCTGACATTTTACGTTTTTTTGAATCTTCAGTTCTTTGAAGTCGGTGGCGGCATTTTAGGTCTGTTCAATTTCTCTACTGTGTGCTCTCTAATTCATATACTGTGGAATCATTCGAATTCGTGGTGGCTCAATTTTCGTGGTATTCGTGGGTATCCCTCCCCCACGAATTTAAATCAACAATGAAATTTTTAATTTTTAAGAAAGAGTTATCTTTGTTACTGAAACAGTAGGCTACGCATCCACGAAATTACATCCCCACGAATGAGCAAAAACGTCACAATCCATGAAAATTGGCCCCCACGAATTTAAATGATTCCACAGTAATAGACTATATAAGCGACGATGTTCAGTGAAAACAAATCATTAAAGTAAGCCAAAAAAAGGGGTAGAAGACAGCCAAAGGTGAGAAAAGCTAGGTACAGTGTACATGTAACAGGTGCTTGGTCACGATAATTACTATATAAACACTGCGATAACGGTCATTTAGCATATTTAGAGGCGTAGGAAATCCTAATTACTTTATGTACAAGTGCAAAGGACATTTTAAGATTTAAAACCGATGTTTTAATGCATTATTAAATAAACTTAGAAATATTAAAAAATATACATCCGAGTAACTGAGTACCGATTTTAGTATTCGATACTCGGACGTTCGATCGAGTACCCGGTTAACCGGGTACTCGTTGACATCCTTACTTTATACATTTAACTTTATTTCATATGTGATATACACTTTACTTATTCCTATTTATCTGGGTATCATAATTGATGTACACCATGTGCTCTTCTCAGTTCGATTTACCGGGAAAAAAAGAAAGACAACTCCATTTCAAAAAAAATTTCTGTCTCTCTTTCTTTCTCTCCTAACCAATAAAGATATCTTGCTACTCACGTGGCATTATACGTAGTTTTAAAAAATACTCAAATACACAATTTTCAATTGATTTTAATTAACTCTCCTATGCAGTTCCTCTGCCAAACAAAAAGTGAAACAGTGTTTGGACCTTAGCACAAATCACAACCGCTGACAAGACTTAGTTCTCGAAAATAATAGAAACAAATAGAACCAAACGTTCGGCTTTCTTTGTAAATCTCCAACAACCAAAGAGGCTCTCTTGCCTGTTGGAGATTAAGGGAGACAGCCGAACCTCCGGTTGAACGAGACGATAGTTCGATATCAATAGTGCTTGGATCCATACAATTTTAGAATTTTTTCGATTACTCATACATAGTTTAAAATCCATCTTTAAATATTACACAACATGATTCGTATGGGGTTTCTCAAAATTCTTGTCAGAAAAGTCTAAAAATCCATATTATAAAAAAGTGCGTAATTCAAATACTAAACTAAAAACTAATTGCCATGAAAGGTAAATTGATTTTAAAATAAATGATAATCGATAAAATCAACTCCCGTCAGTACTTCAGTACTTTGATTTAAAGATACAATAATGCTTAAGAAGGGACTCTTTTGTGTTTAATGGTGCAAAATAGCGCCCTTCTGTCCTACTTACTTTCTCCAGCGATTAAAACCCAATCAGTTATATCAACAGCAAGCCAACTCTTGCACTTGTTAAAAGGTAAACATTTTGTAATTAAATGACTTCATCACAAAAATTTAGTTCAAAATTGTTGAAAAACAAATGGAACAATAGAGTTAAATTGCTAAGTAGAAAATTTATTTATTTACCTGTTCACAGTATCATTGCCCCGACCATTACTGAGCGCAATAATTGTAAAGTATTTTTGCATTTCATTTTCATTTTATTTATTCTCATATTGTATAAAACAACATAGAGAAAATATACAATACATACAATATTATACAAAAAGCAAGAGTGTATACTGTACACATCAACCTGGAGAGTTGACTCTCTTATCAATAATATTGATAAATTTACATAAGTTATTAATAACAGCTAATTTATTACATGAAAATAATTCAAAAAATTTGAAAGCATTTGGTCGTCTAAAATACATTGATGGTAAATAAGCTTTTCTATATTCTTTCAATTCCGGACATATCATAATATAGTGATATTCGTCGCCAATGTTATTTTTACATAAATTACAAAATCGTTGATTTCTAGGTACATTGTTCCATCTGCCTGTCTCAATTGGCAGTTTATGGTTGCTTGTTCTAAATCTAACTAATGTAGTAATGTTATTCATATAAGCACCAGAGTTTATGTAATTTCTAGGTACAAAAGTGTTATTGGTAAACAAGTTATAGATCAATCCTTTACTAGATGCGTTACAATCAGAGACCCATTTTTGTTGAAATTGGTCAATCAAAGTTTGCTTAACAACATTTAAAATCCATTTTTCATTTTCTACATTATGCGTCAACCAGACATAGCTTAGACCACATTCATGTAAAATATTCTGTATACATTCAACCCATTTGAAATTATAATTATTGATTTGTGTTAGGCTATGTAAAAAATTATACAATATATATGACAATTTTGATTCTTTACCAATCTTATCCAAAAATTCAACATTCTAATTTTTACTTTCACACACAATGGATATCTAGCAAGTTCACCGTAGATCATAAAATTTGGTGTGGACGTCTTAAGACTAAGTACAAGTTTACAAAATTTAAGATGCAATTTTTCAATGATACATAAATTTTCAAAACCCCACAATTCAGAACCATACAGTAAAATTGGAACAACCATTTTGTCGAACATATCAAGTTGACAATCAATCGATAGATTTAATTCTCTTGACTTTTTAATTATTGCGTACATAGCTCTGGTTGCTCTCGTCACTACATATTTCCTAGCACTGTAGAAAGAGCCTGTTCTTGAAAATATAACTCCTAAATATTTAAATTCCTTGACGATTTCTATTTCGTTACCATTGTATAGAAATGATACTTTTGAGGTTTGTTTACCTTTACCAAAAATAATAATTTTAGTTTTCTCAACATTCACTTGTAATTTCCATTTTTCACAGTACATTTGAAAACAATGAAGCTGATATTGTAGATCATCTTCGGTTTTGGACATCAACACAGTGTCGTCTGCATACAACATAATCATAATTCTTAGATAACAATTTAAATTTTGTTCAATTTCTTCAGACAGGCTTTTTAGTCCTATGACATTTTCATGTGATAAAAAATCTTCAAGATCATTAAGATATAATGCAAAAAGAAACGGAGATAAGTTTTCTCCCTGACGGACACCATTTTGACAAGGGAAATATTCGGAAAAATCATTATTATAAAATATTCTTGATCTACAGCCATTATACATATTGACAACAACCCTTAAACATTTCCCTTTAATTTGATATTCAATGAGTTTTTTCCATAATCCTATTCTTCACACTTTATCGAATGCAGCTTTAAAATCAATAAAAGCACAGAAGAGTTTCTTTTTCTTAAGTGAAAAAAGTTCAATCAGGGAGTAAAGAACAAACATATTGTCAATTGTAGAATAATTTTCTCTAAAACCACTCTGATTTTTCCTGATAAGATTAACATTATCAGCAAAAGTAGTTAACCTTCTACACAATACAGAAGTAAAAACCTTTCCTAGACAGCTCAAAAGAGTAATCGGACGGTAATTTTGTGGGTCAGCATAACTACCCTTTTTCTTATATATTGGTTTTATGTTCCCGACCAGCCAGGCTTCCGGAATAATACCAGTATCAAACACTAAATTAAAAAGTTTAACATATAATGGTATCATGATATTAATGGATGACTTAATATATTCATTCACAACAGTATCTGGTCCCGGCGATTTGTTATTTTTAATAGTTTTAACAACCTCAAGAATTTCGGCCGCGGTAACTGGGTTATTGAGCAAAGAGTTACAAAATGTATCTTCGCATTTATCATTGAAGGAAGAATCACACAGTTAAAATATACATGGTCTCTCCAACCTAATGTGAAATACCTGTGGAATACAATGAAAACCCTCGTTTGCGAACCATGTCACGAAAAGGAGTTTCTTAAATATTGTAAAATACAATTTAACTTATAAAGAACATTTCTTTTTATAGAAAGAGAATGAACTCATTGCTAATTTCTCTTCAAATGTTAAACTTTATTTGTACTGTAATTCAAAGATGTTTGATTAAAAAATAATAATTGGAAATAATGTCTTATCTGCTTGGTAACATTTTAATTCATTGAAACATATGTGGTCGTCGTTGAAACTTTTTTAATGGCAGATTCTGTAAGTAAATGGTGTGAACAATAAACGAAATGGTACATAGTAAACATACTCGATATGTTTATGAAGTACTCACTCATGCCAAGAGATCCTTTAAAACCTCCTACAGTCAGCTTGTACTTGTCAGACTTGTTTCCGACCTTAAATGTTGAATACTGCACATATCCTTTGTCACCGTTGAATTTCTTTACATCAATCCTTAATTTCATCTTCCGAACTTTGTTCAATCATAAATGGCGTCGTTACCTGGAAAGGGAGTTCAACATTTTAGAAATTAAGTGAATTCATTAAGGAGGTTGGCACCTGAAATGCTAGTAATGTCAATCATCCGAAAACATCTTGGGTATAAAGATTGGGACCTAAAATGATCATTTATTTTATTTGTTACCTATGTCACATGTCATTCTTTTGAAATATGGAGCCCCAAACCGAAATAATAATTTTCCTGAAATTATTGCTAAAATTTGTTATGAAAATTGATTATTTGAAGAAATCAAACAAGTATTTAGAGTTTTACCTATTCTTTAGTAATGATTTTAATTCAGTATGAAGTTGAACACATGTAGAGAGTCTAAAAGTTATATCTAAGTCAAAGTGTCAAAAACCTTGTTTTACCGATGGCTTCAAATGCCAGTACATAATGAATACAAAAGCAAATGTAAAGACTGTGTCAAAATTTTGGAGTAATCAAATAAAAAAAATACTAAATGAAAAAATAATAGCGATGCCCTCTTTCCAAAACTTTGCATACAAATAGACATTCATTTAATGTCTCATTTAAAAGTTAAAAAAGTAGGGGTCACATCCCAAAAAATTGAGAAGCGACATGTAATAAGCTAATTTTAGACAAAAACTAAACTTTATTTTTTCTTGACTTCTTTGAAATATAAGCTAAATATGCCCAAATATATTCTCAAATATATATAGAAATATTAAAATATTGTTCAGATATGTTTTGCAGAACAATATAAATATGTCATAATACACAAATTATCTGAAAGTTTATACTGTGCTGAAAATTAGGAGGCTAAAGAAACTGTACTCTAAAACTTTTGAGTTATGAAATTTTTTTTCTTGAAAACTTTCCTCGACAAAGTATAGTCCTTACTAAACTTTGTAAATATATAATTTTCTTTTAACAATCTTATTCAATATGGTTTATTTGGCATTGTAAAATACACATCTACAAATAAAATAAATTAATATGTGAAGCAGAATTTTTAGACAAGAGGTGACATAAATAGTTACCCGAAATCAGAGGTGCGAACCTCTTTAATGCGAATTGTTTGCTATTTCTATCAACAAAACGCAATTTATATCAAAAAGTTCCTTGTTCTTTAAAGTTTGCGTTTGCTATGATTTCTTATCTTAAAAATGAATAATATTCTTTAAGACCGATATTTTATAAATTGATGATGTTGCTTTAAATATATTTAATCATGATCATAAATGTGTTCATCGAAAAAAAACTCTTTTTAATTCTTGTTTCAGTTTCAAACTAGTTATTAAATATAAACGCTTACCAAACCAATACTCATGACCAGGATGTCCGAATCCTTCAGCATACTTCTTGGATTTGTTTTGAAAATCTGTGCTACCGTCAAATCTCCTCTGTATTACGTAAAGCCACACTGATTGAACTTGGCATTAACTACATTGTTCCTGCTAGAGCACATGATTAAGTTTTGAAAAGTTTATGAAAACAATCTAGAAATTTACAGAATGGAATTTGCTCGCTAATCAGTCACCTTTCCTATTCCTTTAATCAATATTAAGTTATATGAACGGCAGATAACTACCTTGTTGAACATTAATTTCCAAAACGTATATCCAATTGATATGTCTTAATAACGAAATGTCAGTTTATAATCATTAATGTAGTTTGTATAAGAAAATATATCCATATACGTGTGGTATTTTATTCAGTTACAAAAATTATTGTCTCTATTCCATCTACTAGTAATCTGTATTTACTCAGATATAAATACCTACTTTCTATTCAGACGTATAAATTGAGACATACATATCAAGATTTGGTTTCAATATCAACAAGATGTTTATTTCATGTTGCACGGACTTATATGGTTACATAGGTTTTTTGATTTAAAAAATGATCTTACCGTCCAACCCCCTCCATCTGTTGTCATGTCACAAAACACCCGTCTCTTGACTCTATTAATCAGATATATTGTGTACACTCCATCCCTGTTCCGTCTGTACGGTTCCTTCTTCAATATATCCGAGCAGTCTTTGAATTTTTGACTAGGGACTAGAAACTTACAAATTAAAGCAATCATAGCATTACTTTAACATCAGTTAACCTCTCAAAATGTCGATAGAAAATTTATAAACCTAACTTTGTTTGACAAAGAAAATGACTTAGAACATGTTATACTCAATAAAAATTTGATTTTATGCATAACTGATATTTAAAACGAGTGTTCATTTGAATAACAAACTTTTTTTTTACCATAGTAAAATATTAAAGACAAAACCCACACACATTTCTTAGAGAACACCATTCCTCCAATAGGCTTGTACTTGGACTTCACAGTGAGAACCATTGGTCCCCCACTCAGAGATCCCGTCATCTCCGTGTGTTTCCAGGGTGCGTTTTTGAGAAAAGAACCAACCTCATCTGCAGTATATCAGATATATTACTTTTTAAATTTTGATTCTTGATACTCAAAAATTTTGCACTTATTTTAGATTCAGTTAGTCATCAAACTAAAGACGGTTTTTCTTAAATTTGAAAAACAAAACAATAAACAATAGATGAATTGATACAATATGAAGTAACATAACACGTGTATAATGAACCAGTAGCTTTAAGAGCATATTATATTATCATTTAAGTTTAAGTTATTTCAAGACAACCTCCTCCTCCAATCCAATCTGATCATTTTCAATTAATGATCAAGAGGTAATGGCTAAAGACAAAAAAGTAAATATATTTTTAGAGATAAAATGAACTAATCTTTAATGAAAAATAATTTTCTTTATATCTAGATTTTTTTATAATTCGACGAATTATTCACAACTAACCCTTTACAAATGGATGCGGTGTTATGCCGGACGAATGAATCACTGTTAAATACAGATGGAGGACTGCGTACAGAACTAAACATAACATGTCACCTTCTGTGATTACAGTACTCTGTACGAATGGCTGTCTGAAAATCGATACCGTTAATATATTTTCTATCACATGAAGCGAAGCCATTAAATTAAAACATTATCCGTTTTATTTTTTAAGACACACTTTAGACTAAATTGCCTTTTTGCCAAATGTCATATTTTGTTGCATTTATATTATGCAATGATTGTAAAAAAAAAAAGTTCAAGGAAATAAGTTATTTATTTTTATACTTGACCTTTATTGTCCTTTTTATAATTAAGACATTATATCATTATAGATGTTATCAAACATCAAGCATATAAAGTGCTATCAAAATTATGATTACCCATTACACTATTTAATCAAAAAAGTAAACAAACCCACCATCATACCATCATTTGAATGTTACCATGTAGATAAAACTGTATATTTCATTTTTAATTTTGATACACAAATTACTTTGTATTTATCCATAGTCTGTCTCAATATATTTAGGCAGCACATTTGGACAATTTTTGATAAAAATACACATACCTGGGTGCAATTGAAATAGTTGAAAGGGATTATTTCCAAGATAATTTCATTGACACATTATAAACTTTCACTCAGAAAAATTCACAGGAATGGAAAAAGATTCCTTACGGAGGTTTATAGTGGGAATTGTTTACATCTTTTCTCCATTCGGAATACACTCGGAATGCATCGTGCAAATTTACAACGTTATCATCCGGGCTTGCTGCAATACAAAATCCCAGTAGACATCACATTTTTTAGCATTGTATCGAAACGTGATAAGCTAACAGGGGCGTTTTGACTGAGAAATCTTTCATACTTTTGAATGAACAAAAGTTTGAACCCTGAGGTATTTATAAATATCATGCAATTAAGCGTAATGTGAATCCAGGATATCTTGGGACAGAGTATAGTTGATATTATCTTCATCATATATTGGAAAAAATGAACAATGTAATTTTTTCTACACTATCACAATACACACCACTTGAGAGGATTACGTGTTATTTTGCAGCTTAGATAGTATATTCAGGTTAATTTATATATATATATATATATATATATATATTGGCTTATTTGTCCTTGGACAACATTTGCTTAATCTTTATATTGGCTAAGTTATCACCATTATTTTGGTTATCAATTTCTCTATAAAAATTGTTGCTACCTGCCTGACTATTGTCGTTACATGTGAACAATAGAATTTATACATAGTTGTGAATATAAAAAACCGGCGTGATATTACAGTTGTTTGTTTAATCTTACTCTGACTGGATCTTTATATTTTATTTTACTATTTGAACTTTACAGTTTCATGAGAATGTTATCACCCAATTTAGCCTGATATAATTTGTTTATATTATAAAACACAATATATTTAACCGTTTACCATGGAATCATTTAATTTCATGGGGGCCAATTTTCGTAGATTGTGGAATTTTTGCTTATTCTTGGGGATGTAATTTCATGGATGCATAGGTTTTCAGTTTCAGTAGGAAAACTTGATCTTTAATAATTAGTTTTCGTGAGGATGTAAATTCGTTGGTGAGGGCTACCCACGAATACCACGAAAATTGAACCACCTCAAATTCTAATGATTCCACAGTACTCAGTTCTGGTTAAACTGATATGAAAAAGTAATTCAATGATTTTTTTCATCTTAATTACACAATGCAGAACAATGTAGAAAGTATAGATAGTTAAATATTTGATTTGTTTTCATTATCTAAGCACTCTTTGAGTTTTGTGACAACGGAACGGTAATGATCATAAACCGAAGAGTTGTTTGAATCAATACTAAGGGAGGTTTTTCCACAAAGTGTTTCTTGTGTTCCACTATCTTCAAATAAAAAAACAATTAAACACTGGATAATATTGTTAACCACACAAACTATGTATCAATAAAATATACGAAAAATGACTAAATAATACTTAATATGTAATCTTGGATATTTCACAGAATGATTACATTGAATAATTTCAAAATGATTACAAAAGAATTAAAATAAAGAAACTTATTTGAAAGTTTATTTTTCAAAATGATTAAAAAAAATAAAAGAATAAAAAGAACTATATACTAAAAAAAAGTATATTTTGCAGAATCTATTGAGATTGCATACATACTCTATAGAAAATCTGAAAAAAATGATAACTATACGGACAGCCAAAGAACAGAAAACATTTTCTAAAGCATTATTGCTCAGCGTGGGTAGTTGATTAACCAGTTCAATAAAGAACAAATGTTTTGTTTAGCTAGAAATAGTAAACAATGCAGATACTGTATAATTAAAATGATACTCTTGTATATATATAATGATAATATATCTTGTGCAACAGAACTTCGGCTTAACTAATTCAATATCATCATCTTCGGGACAGTTACAGGTCCTTATTTGAGCTTTAACCGCAAAATTGACAACACAGGCGAACAGATATCTAAGTAAGAATCGTCCATCCAAAGTTTCAAAAAATGCTTACTAAAGGATATGTGTGTTAAAGACGAGAAAATTAATTTCAAAAATTTTAATTCATGCTGCGTTAAATATTTAAAAACGAAATATTAAAGATCCCAGTTTATTCTTATAACTTTTTCTTAATCGACCAGAAAGTCCGTCACTATACGCGAAATGTTTTATTTGATACATACAAAGGCTAAAGGAGTGAAAGTTCTGTAAATCCATTTAACTTTTGTAACCATAATTTTATCAAATATTTTAGACGGAGAGAATAGTTTAGAGACCTGGTCGCAGTACCAGTGTTTCATGAACTGTGGCGATAATGAACAGTGTTCAAATTAAAAGCCCAATGGAAATATACAAACCAGGAGCTGAGCAAACATAAATGGATATAATGATAAAATATTATGATAAATGATATGAAGAACATTTGAATCGATTGTCACATCGTGTGTTTGTAAATAAACAAACACCACTATTTAATTAAATCAGAAAAGAAGTAAATGATCACATTTAAAACATCAACTATCATCGTCATAATAGTTTTATTTTTGCTTGCATTATGTTCAATCGGCTCTCTTAATCCGTGTAATTATCATCTCTTGATACATCTTTGACCTTTTCAAGAGAGACACTATAGTTAAATAGTTATACAGTCATATAATAGTTATATAGTCAAAAAGCCCCTGTGTTTGAAAACCTTTTTATAGGAGTGTAAATCGGAACAAGGAATGGTAAGTAAAATGGATCCTGTACTCAAAATTTTGTCCACATGTTCTTTTGTTGAGCCCTTTTTGTAACTAGATGATTTCATAGTTACATCACATAATGAGCATTGTTTTTCAAAAAATATCTTTAACAACTGTTCATATATACATTAAACTTTGAGCTCCTTTTGTTGCACAAAAAGTATCTAAACAAATGAGAATCAACAAATGTTGATAATAACCTTGTATATTAGAAATACTATAAACTATTTATTTTTTAGAATGATCAAAAATATCTCCTATGTGAAAATTAACTATGGCCCTTTATAATAAATCCTTTTTATTTAAAATTTTTATAATTTTTACTGTATATTACACTTCTTGAGGATGCTTCCAATCAAGTACATGTAACAGCTTTCTGCTTAATTGATTTTCGAAATTAATATATTTCTCTTTACATTCCTATGTAAAAATTCGACCCCCATGATAACCCAAACCCTATCCCAGGGAATCATGGTTTGAACGAACTAGAATGAGGGTGCTTACATACAAGTGACAGTTTTTCTGGCCAATTTTTTTATAAGAAGATTTAAAAAGTTTTTTCTCAATATATTCCTATGTAAAAATTCGCCCCAATGGTGGCGCCACCATACCTCTAAGGATCATGATTTGAATAAACTTGAATTTCCACTACCTAAGGATCCTTCCACACAAGTTTCAGCTTTTCTTGCCGATTACTTTATGAAAAAATTCACCCCCATTGTGGTCCCACAATATCCAATGGGGATCAAAATTTGAAAAAAAACCTCGAATCTCCATTCTCTGCTAATGCTTTCACACAATTTTAAGTTTTTCTGGCAGATTAATTTTTGAGAAGATTCATGAAGATTTTTCTTTGCTAATTCCTATGTAAAACTTTTAACCCCCCCCCCACCCCATTGTGGCCCCACCATACCTGCGAGGATCATGATTTGAACAATCTTGAATCTACACTACCTGAGAATACTTCCACACTTGTTAAGCTTTTCCGGCCAAATGGTTCTTAAGAATTTTTTATAAAAAAATTGTCTATTTATTTCAATGTTAAGAATCTGACCCCTTATTGTTGCCCCAGCCTACCCCTTTGGATCATGCTTTGAACAAACTTGAATCTACACTATTTTGACTATGCTTTCATATAACTTTTCTGGCCAATTGTTTGTTGAGAGGAAGATTTTGAAAGATGTTTCTCTATATATTCTTATATAAAAATTTGACCCCTGTTGAGGCCCCATTTAATGCCCAGGTATCATGTTTTGAACAAACCATAATCTACACAACCTGCGTAACTAAATACTCTGAAGATGCTTGCGTTTCTGATTAACAACATCTTTGTAGTTTTTAAAATAACCAGGTCTTCAAATAATATGTTGGAAATTCCATGGGTACCAATTGTGCGCATTTGTAAGCAGACCTGTCTATATTTATATTCATACCAATCATAATACACACCTACATGTATATAATTACATCTATCTAATTCTGGTGCCATTAAAAAAAGTAATTGAAAGGACATAATTAATTCATCGTTTCATATTGCATACATGTTGCTAAGTCTTTTGTTGTAAACAGATCATTGAAAGTACATTGCTAATTTGAGTCATTAAGCTAAAAGTGATTCTGGATTCTGAGATAAAAAAGATAAACTTTGTTACGCTAATGCCTGGTTACCAAAAGTAACGAAACTTAATAATTCATTAGTGTTCACACAATTATAGGCTTGTTTTTGCCATAAAGTCGGCTATCGAACCAGAATTATTCGATATATAGATACAGTACAGATGAACTATTTTCCTTAATTTTTAATTGATTTTGTCGATGGGCAATAATTATTTTGATGAACAACTGGATTGCTCTTGTTTAACATACTCATACATATGATAGTGTATTTTCTGAGAAAACATGACGTACTTTAAATACTTTTAATTAGACATATTGCCTTTACACTTATTTTCGCTAAAGCTAAAACTGATTTTTGGGACAAACAATATACGTTTGAATATATTTTGAGTAATCCAATCATTTAGAGTTTTTGTTCAGTTATTGTCTGTTAAGAAGTTAGTTTAAAAAAAAACGAAAAAATTAATGAATGGTTTGGTAAAAATATTATTATCAATTAATCTTTTGAAATCTTGTTATTTATTTGAATATTCTTTTTACAGGAATACTCTAAATCTAATCAAATGAATCGGTTCTTGACATAGAAAAATACAAGTATTTATTTATTTTAAATAATAAAATGAATACTTTCTCTGAATTGCATGCATTGATGTGACCAAGAGGTTTAACGAACTACACAAATAACTAACTAAGTAAACTTAGAAAATAAGTGCAGATATACCCCTTACCCCTCTTTTTGCATGTTCATTAACTATGAGGATAAAAAGAAAATATTAATATACGCACATTGAAAAAATAAAGAATTTTTTTTGAAAACTACATTTTTCCCTTTTTTTTACATTTCAACGTGTAATGAGCAATAAAACTTGTTTGGAACACTATAATCTACCGTTAATCTATTCAGCTTATTTACCTTAAACTATCAAAGTTCACCAAATTTGTTTGATTATAATGTACATATATAAAGATACAATTCTCATAACATCATAACAATAATTGGGAAGTTTCTTTACTAAACAAAGGGATTAAACGATAGATTAAAATGTTCCTGGAAAAGCTTATATCTTTATTTATCAGTTAAGTGTTAAGAGTGTTTTATTTTATAAATGGATAAAAGACAATTTCAAAATAATATCTTAAAGATGTCAACAGTTACATTCATACTTTCGATTTTTAGGACCAAAAAGATTTTGTCCTGCAAATGGCTTTATTTAATATCGAAAAATATGATCGTCCAAACAAAAATCAAATATTAATGCAATACCTGGAAAGATATGTTGACCATTGGTGCGATTCTGTGACTTGATTGGCTAAAGAGCGGATTGATATAAAGGTACCACAAGGCAATCTCCATGTTATTGTTTTCTCATACAGGATCAGGCAAAGTTTGCTTACAAAGAAGTTTCATTTCTAATCTGATCTGGTAAGTCCTATTTCTTTTAATGAAATGTAATGTACACGGCACCTGTTTCGGTAAGATCATATAAGCGTACTTCTATTCATAATTGTCTGAATTATGCTGATCTTCAGTCTAATGCAAAAAAACCGATTCCTTCTATAGTAAATAGGTCAATCAACAAATCAGACCGAGCATAATTAATTTGCATGCTTTGCTGATAAAAGGAAAAACAAATAATTATATGTGCTAATAAATATATATACCTTTTTCTATACTTTGTAATCTTTCTTTGATATCGTATTCAAAAATGTTTCATAAAAACAATGCCAATTTTTCTAATTATGCTTATAGCATGATACACAATAAAAAATAAATTTTAACAATTAAATTTTTGAAAGTAAATTAGTCTAGTCCGATTAAGTCGGAATTTTTTTTTACGGCAAATAATCATTATTTGGTCCATCATGGTTTTTAAACATAATTAAAGTGTGCTGATTCCAAAAAAATATGCTGGCCTTCATGAAAATGGCGTAAGGTAGCTCAAAATGGCGGACAATCAAATTTTATATTTTTTTTTCTAAAAATCTTTTTATTATTGACAAACAATACTGAAATGATCCAGCTTAGTATTTTATCATATCTTAAGTCTGCTTAGTTTGAAAAAAATTCCCAAAAAGCGTAAAGGACTATGTGCGGTATGGTCAACATTCTTGCGTATATCTGCCCCAGATTTCAACCAATTTTTAAATAGTATCGTATAAAAATGAAATCTTCAAAAATCATTGTAAAGAGGATGCCTATAACTTTAATCTTGATTTTAGTCATCATTGCTCACTCGCTGTTTATCTATGACGTCACTTAAATGTCCTAATTCCCACAAATTTGCAAACAAATGAAGATATTTTTATTATTGCTCTTTATTTTGCATTCGGAAGTATCGAGCGCAGGTCTGCTCAAGTGCGATTTTAACATATGTTTTTCTTCAGATAGTTATACATATTATACTAAAAAATTGTACTTGAGCAAGCCTGCGCTCGGTGTTTCCCAGTCGAAAAACCATCGGAAAACACCCATATTTTGCTACAAAACATCAATTTATCAAAATAATGCAATATTCATGACGTCATTTCTACATTATGACGTCATTGTGGTGATAACCTTTTACACCTTTATTTTCAATATGATTTTAACTATCTTTCACCTTATTGTAAAGCTCTTTCTAAAACTTTGATTTTGAGGGGGGGGGGGGGCAAACATTGCATAAAACCGCACTTAGTCCTTCGGTCAACATGCCGATTCAAAATGGCAGATACCGAGATTTTATAAATTTTTTCCTGAAAAAATTAAACTAGGGTGAACGCATAAAAAAACAATAAAAATTCGTCCAACAAAGTTATTTTTGCAAATTAATTATGGCGTGCTTAGTCTGAAAAAATATGCTTGCTATGACAAAAATGGCGCTTATTATGTCAAAATGGTCGACAGGCAAATTCTTTAATTCTCTTAAGTCTTAATCAAAGTACCGAAGAACTGACGGGAGTTGATTTTATTGATGTTTATTTATTTTAAAATATATGATGTCATTTTGCATGACAAGTACAGGTAGTTTCTAATCTGTATTTGAATTATGCACATTTTTATAATATGAATTTTCGGACTTTTTCGACAGACACAAGAATGTTGATAAAACCCCATATGAATTTAAAGATAGAATAAATTCAATCAAACTATGTATCAGTGATAGAAATATTTCTGGAAAATTTATGGATCCAAGCAACACTGAACCCTCGTCTCGTTCAACCAAACGCTCGGCTGTCGCCGATAATCTCCAACAAGCAAGAGAGACTCTCTGCTTGTCGGAGATTTACGGAGACAGCCGGGCGACGAGTTACACGAGATTATATTGAACTCTGGCGTGAGAATACACACAACTACAAAAAATATATAAATTATTCGCACCATTTAAAATCTGACTATTTTCAAGGTATTTATAAATAAGTTTCCTCGAAAAACAATGCTTTAGCATACATTTTTTCGAATTTATCAATTATTCTCAAGAACTAAATCTAGTCAGCGGCGATGATTTGTGCTTTGGTCCAAACACTGTTTTACTGTCGGTTTGTCAGAGTAACTGCATAAGAGAATTGATTAAAATCAACTCCCAAAAATTGAGGTTACAAACGATTATAAATTACTTCAGCACAGAATTTATCATAACTAAAGTGTACTGAGTCCAATAAAATATGTTGATCGCGATGAATAGATAAAAATAGTTGACAGCGAGATTTCATCATTTTTCGTCTCACAATCTCTTTAATGGAAAAAATAATAATACGCAATTACGAATTGGTCTAGCAAACATATTTCTCATAATTAGGTTGTGCCAAGTTTGATGAAATGTGTTGGTCTTCATGAAAATGACGTTTGTTTTGTCAAAATGGCAATTCCAATTTGTGTATACTAGCAGCCAAATTTCTTTAATCTCTATATAGACTACTAAAGGCCTCTTAAATGGGGAAAACTGTTTGAATATCATAATTTCAATACTGATGATGTAACTGACAATCAAATTTGAACACTTGTATTGATAGAAAAAAAATCCACCAGCTTTTTTTGGGAAGAAAATTTCCGTTTTCCCTTATTAAGCTTCAGTATATAATGATGTTTTTTATACATTCTATTTTTGAATGATAACATTGCGATTTAAAATTTGCAAATGTATTTACCCAGGAAGTAGGCACGTTTACATTCACACATTAAATTAAAACCTGTGGGGCAGTTGCAAGCTATCAAATCTAAGAAAACTTTAGGTATAAGATCAGAAGGTCGTTAGTTCCACCAACAAACAACCATCACTTAATTTTTTTTATCCCATCTCGGCTGGGCAAGGTAATATGGGCATGCTTATATATGCATGTCTCACTATCATTATCTTTGTGTGTGTTTGTTTCATATGTAACGTAAGGCAAATCCTAAGTTGGGACATATTCCCGGGCTTTGATTTTAGGAAGAAAGCAAATTAAACCGCGTCAGTGAGCAATGTGTCTTGTTTATCCATATAACTAAAGAACTTCTCCAACTCTTTGATTTTCTGGTCAGTTAATTCCCTTTTTCATACTTGTTTCTGTTCACTTATAATGTCGGTTTTCTCGATATGCTGTAGAAATAAGAAGTTGTCACACCATATCAGTGAATGAAATGAACCAAATGCTAATTCAAAGCTCTATAAAAGGGGAACATTTTCTCTTTAACAACATTGATAGGGATGTTTATCGGCTTTAAAGAGGTTCATACATACAACAGCAACGTTGTTGTGAGGATATGTTGCAAATTAACACTGGCATGGTCTAAAAAAGGCCTCAACTTTTCCTCTGAATATGGACACACATTAATATACTTACCTCAGCACATTTGGCCAAACACATGTTAACAATTTTGCAAGAGGTTCTTTTATCTTCAACGAAAACATAGACAGCTTGATTCCTTATACAATATATAAATAGTCCCCAGTTATGTTAAAATGAGTAAATTTCTTTGGGTTGCCCAAAACATAATGTGCGTACTTATTACTATTTATAAAGCTGGACGATATGTTGATCTCGGCTCATTTTGAATCAAGAGCTTTTCCAGTGTATATGATGATATATAAGTTAGATTTATTTGCTAGAACGGTACTAAAGGAAGAGACAGACATATGCTAGAATAGTTCTTAATGTCGTACACTGTTTCTAAGTACCTGATTGTATCTCCGTTTTCATATAAGACATCATATGAATCAATTCATTAGTGTTTGTCATTATTTTTTCCCATTGAAGGGACTTTAAGAGAAACATTTGAAGATTGGCTGTCTGCCATTTTGAATCGCCATTTTGACCTACATAACGCCGTTTTCATGAAGACCAGCATATTTTTTCAGACTCAGGATACTTTAATTATGATAAAAAACAATGCTGGACCAAATTAGTTGGCGTTGCCGTTATTTGCCGTTAAAACGTATTTCTAGAGCTCTTTTAAGAAATTAGGACTAGACTAAATCAAGAAATTTAAATGTGTGATAATTTTTACTTGAAGAAAGAAAAGAAGTATCCATTTAGGATGACCCCTCCATTCTTCCAGGGCAACCATAACCGTCAAATGTACTTAATGCTTCTGATGTCTGTCATCATCATGCAACTAGGGTTGGCAAATGAACGGCTCGGTCAAGAAACAAATGGTTTGTCAGAATGTGCCAATACAATTATTCAGATCAACATCTCATGTCGAAAAGAGAAGGCATCCATTCCAAATGCTCGCAACACGCTGCAAAACGACAGTTTATTAGAAAAAGAAGCTAAAAATACAACTCTCACCGAACATTTCCAAAAAACTGGCCAAAACAATCCAAAAAGTGTACTTGCTTCTTCGACTCTGAATGAGAATAAAACCTGCAATTTCATAGACGATGGACAGGCAGGAAATATTGTTGAGAAATGTAATGATGTAAGTGGACATGCCTCTAACTCTTCTGGGGATTCTTTTCCTTTTGAAAACGTGCTCTACGAAATTATGGTGTCCGTTGGACTTTTTCTTGTAGGGGGTACTGTTATGCTTTTAAATTTGGTAGTTATTGTTGTGATGTATTTGACGCCAAAATTACGAAGAAACACATACCTAAACCTTGTATTGTCACTTTCTGTGACCGATTGTCTTTTCGGGTTCAGTACACTCTTTAATGGGTTTCGAAAAAGTTTGGGAAATATTTTAGGAAATGGAGAGATTTGCTTTATATCAATTTTGATCACCTCTTCGCCATTAGCAGTGTCACTGTACCAGACTTTCCTCATTGGTTTTCATAGGTATCTTGTCATAACTGGATCTGCATGGGGCAAGAAATTATTTAAAAACAGACGTAAGTACATTTGGTATATAATTGGCTGGTCAATGGTAATTATTCCATTGTCATTTTTCTACAAAACTCTTAGCACTGAAATTGATGCAGAATGTTCGATAAACAAAGAAACACAGGCTCGGTACATAACAGTCTGCATTGTCATTGTTCCAGAGATCGTTTACATGGTATTAGTTGTAGTATTTTACTGCTTGGCTATGTGTAGTCTTAAAAGGCGATATCTGAACTCGTCGCCATCAAACGTGTCTACCAGCATTCTGAACAACAAACGTCAGAAATATTTGAAATCAATGAAGTCAGTCAGCATTCTACTTGCAGTGTTGTTAATTTTTTCTGGTCCACTTTTAGTCTACAATGTAGTTGACTTAGTTCAACCATTACCAAAATTAGTATTATACTTAACATTTGCATTAGCAAACATCAACTCACTCTTTAATCCATTAATTTATTTCATAAATATTGCTGAGTTTAAAACAGCACTGAAGCGTCTTTTCAGCAGGACACAGTCGTCTGAATCGTCAACAGCCAGTACGATGTAGATATCAGCAGAAAAGGAAGATGTCATTGGAACATTTGATGAAATCGAGATCTATTTTTAACGTTTCAGCAATTATTTAGAAATGAAATAAAATGATTTGTTAACCTTGTTGTTTCAAACAAACTAAATGTCGGACATGAAGACGAAAGTTGTTGAAATATGTTTCCATCAATATATCTGGTCGCCGAGACCAGATAAAGAAAACGAACGAGACACATGCACAAAAGTGATACATAAAGAGAAACAAATCATATCAATTTGCAAAAAGAGGCACTTTTGCTTTATTGGAACAACACTGGATTCATTCACAATTTTTAGCTGTTAGAAAAAGGATCGTTGCTTTCCTGCAAATTATTTATGTTTATCTTTGTGTTGATTGCATGATTTTCGCTTTGTAAATATTTTGCTTTTCCCTGATTAATTCTATTTGTAATGTCAATGTCTGTTTTGGTGTGTGAATTTTTTCTCTCCTTATGAAAAATAAACTTGACATCATTATGTCAAAACAAATGTCATTTGTTTTTACATTTTAAAAGCATTAATAATATTTGTTAATTAATGAATATATGGCAAGAACTGATTTTATAATATTAATGTGTGAACGTTCGATTCTCAACCACGCTAATTTGGTATTTGTTCCTGTTGCCCGTTTTTACCATATTTAAAAATTATTATGTGTAGTTAAATACCCATTAATTCGCCTCTCTCTTAAATCCATTAATTTATTTCGTTAATATTGCTGAGTTTAAAGCAGCACTTAAGCGTCTTTTCAGCAGGGCACAGTCGTCTGATTCGTCAACAGCCAGTACGATGTAGATATCAGCAGGAAATGAAGATGTCATTGGAACATTTGATGAAATCTATTTTTAACGTTTTCGCCTTTTGCTCAAAGATAGATTTGATATATATCGTGACGTATTAAGTTTAATTATGTACATCACTCAGCTGGCATTTGTAAATAAAATATATATGTTCATCATATTTAAAAAAAATATTATTTGAAAAAAACCCTCTTCTTTTACGCTTATTTGATTGAAATCTTAAACATAAATACATTAAATATACATACATAAGGATACATATAAAGATTTGTAATAGACAGTTCGATCATCAGGGTGTTTGCAAACATGTCAGTTTGGGAAACTAATTTATTAAATGCATTATGTTATATTTTTATAAAAAAAAAAAATAGTTCTGTTTTATCACTCTACCACGCTTTATTTGATCATTTAACCTTAATGATGTCTGTAAATGAGTATCTAACATCCGGCTGTACAGTATTTCCTGGGGTTAAAAACGATTGGAAAAAAAGATTTTTTGAATTAACGGAACAATATTTAACAGAGAATATTTCCTTAAAACTGTATTACATGATTGATATTCAGCGTTATATCTAAAACATTTATGATGTCATATATACTTCGTAGTCACATGACGTGCGTATTCTAACATTGCAAATGATAAACGTAAGGACGACGGACCTAATTCGCTTTGCGCAGATATATAAAACACATAAAAATAGTAATTGCTACGAACATCGAATTCTCAATTTTACATCACAATCATCAGAACTCAATAACAACTTGCTTATGACGCAATATTCAACTGTTCAACGTCATCAATTCACACGTTAATATTTTATGTTATTGGCAACCTTGCTATTATTTAACATGCTGAAATATTTTTTTCAACATTATCTAACTGACGGTAGTAAAATCTCTAGTTATTCCAAAAATCAACCATTTATTTATGTCTTTACCTACTCCTAAAGAGGTAATCACCACATTGAAAAAAGACATTTTTGAATTTTTTTGGAATGCCAAATGTGATAAAATAAAACGTGCAGTAGTTATTCAAGAATATCGAAAAGGTGGTTTAAAAATGTTGGATATTAACAAGTTTATTATGTCATTAAAATGTTCATGGATTAAAAGATTAATTGTTGGACATAGCTCATGGACTTCCATATTGAAGGCCATTAATGGTGAAGACTTTGTCAACTTGTTACTAGATTTTGGTGATGCATTTATTACTGAATGTGTTATTCCGAAAAATAATAATTTTTGGAAAGATGTATTCAAATCAATGCTCTATGTTATAAAATCTTTTGATGAAAATTTTTTTATTTATGCCTATTTGGTATAATAGTCATATTAGAGTTTGTATGAAAACATTGTTTATAAAAAGTTGGTACAAAAAAGGTGTAAAGGTCATCAATGACTTTCTAGATGATACTGGAAATTTTTTGTCACATGTAAGTTTTCAAAAAAATTTGATTTGCATATTTGTACAATGCAATACAACAGTATTGTTAGTCATATATCAACATATCTAAGATCCTCTCTTCCAGTACATATCAAATGTTTATTTAAGAGATCCTTTACTCCATATATTCCATTATATTACAAACCTTTTCTTTTGCAAGATAAATGTACAAAACCAATTTATAAACAGACGATTTTAAAATTCTGTAGTAAGTTTCATATCAACTAAATTTATTTATAATAGTCTAAATAGATTTTTAAACATAGTTTGATCTAGTCAACAAATCATTTACATTCCGATTTACATTCCGATCCGCATCAATACTTGTACCGAAAAAATATAGTAAATCCAACACTGTGCTTCAGTTTTGTAGTATTTTATTTAAAAAAAAATATGTATAACAAACTCTAATAGTTCTTTGCTTTCATAAAACAACTTCAAAATGATGTACAACGTACAAGTGCCCCCTAAGAAAGCAAATTCGATGACATGGTCATTTTTTGTATATGATATCAATCCATAATCATCATTTAGGTATCATATTTTAATTTGAATAGAAAATCTATTGCAGAATTCTTATGAAATTATTTCTTTTCTTACAAGAACGCGTTTCTCCAGTATGATCAATTAAAAAAGAAATGTAATACACACAATTTTTGAAATGATCCCTTTAAAAATCTAATTCGATATTCATGTTAATGTTTCATTGATTTTGAAAAACAAGAGTACTAAATGTAAATGCTATTCTGATTATTATAAAAATCCTTTAATTTTGTAGTTTAATGTTGCATTTTAAAAATTTACTCAACTTTTTAATGTCATGATATCCATCACTGATATGCCATAAAATATCTTAGATGTTAGCAAGTGCAGAATTATCGGAGGCGGCCATGCCTAGGTTATTTATTTTTTCTGAAATGTTCCGGATAAACGTTTTACGTATAATTTTAAGTTTTTTCTGCTCTCTGATTATAAATCTTCTTCTTCTTTTTTTTTTTTTTTTTTTTTAAATAGATATTTACTTAAACAGCTGATAAATTTCTTCAGCCACTAGTAAAACACGAGGAATAAATATTCGCGTATTATCTAGATTTTATTTTTTTTCTGAAGAAAGTCCTATTTTAAAGTCATCTGAGTAACTTAGGCCATTGCCCCGGGCCTTGTGTGTCTCCGCTAGGTAACGATGTCCATGAAATCTTCTGCAAAAAGCGATTTTAACGTCAGTTCACCTTGGCATAGTAGGTTTTATGGTGTTGTCTGGTACGCTTGTTAAAATCTGTCCCTAAATTCAAGGGTCGGGGATACACAAAATTAGCGGAAATCACCGATATCCTCTTAAAATTCCTTAAATATGTGAACAATCAAATAAGTGCAAGTTACAGTTGTTTGATTTCTCTGAAGAAATGTTCTCATTCGTTAGCTTATTTTATTTATATAGCTAATAATAAAAAGATAACGAGTTTTCATATAAATAACAATCTATTTCTTCCGTAGCCAAACCATAAAAGACAAAACTGACTTACATTTTTCAAAGAACACAATATCCAATTAAGCTTGTATTTTGACATTAGAGTAAGATCCAGTCATCTCCGGATGCATTTTTTTTTTCGGAAAGAAACAAACTTCATCTACAGTACATCTGATATATTACTTTTTTGACAAACAAAGAAAAAACATTAATGGATTGATACTGTATGAAATGCCATGATATACATGTAATGTACCAGCAACTTTAAGAGCGTATATCCTAACATGATTCACGTTTAATTTATTTCAATACATTCCCTACCCCCCCCCCCCCCCCCATATGGTCATTTTAATGAATGTTCAAAGATTTGAATGAAAGGTACAAAGATGACAAATGAAATATATCTTTGATAGAATGAAATTATCATTAATAAAAAATAATTCCCTTTCTATCTCACTTTTTTTATTATTCGAGAAATCACCCATAACGAACCCTTTACGGATGGATGCGGGGTTTTGCCTGATGAATGGATCACTGTAACATAGAGATGGAGGACTGCGTACAGAACTATCCACGACATGTTACCTTCTGTGATTACAGTACGCTGTACTAATGGCTTTCTGAACATCGATAACGTCAAAATATATGGCCTCCTCATTCAAATCAACCATTAAACTGAAACATTATCTATGAAAGATAGAACGGCGATATGTTTTTTTTTTATATTCTTTTTCATACACTTTATACCATGTTGCGTTTTTATCAAATCTTATATTTAGGAAACTGTTCAATACAAAATATGAAATTTTATTGCATTCATAATATGCAACGCTTGCAAAAAAGCTTTCAAGAAACTCACTAAATTATTTTTCTACTTGACATATATTATCCTTTTTATAATGTATGGATGATATCAAGCATCAGGCAAATTGAGTTTTATTAAAATTACGATGATTCTTTTCACTATTACTAGTAATCCAACCCCTCCCGTAAAAAACAAACAAAGTGAAACAAAACCCCAATTCTCTAGGTGTAAACATGTAAATGATTCTGTATATTTCATTTATAACACACAAATTACTTTGTATTCATCCAGATGATATCTTCATCATATACTAGAAAAAAAAACTATGTACTTTTTTTCTACACAATCACCATACACACCACTAAGACAGGATTTCAAGTTATTTTTTCACTTTAGATACATAAAAAGATATTTGAGTTTTTTACATATATTTGTCTAATTTGTCTTAGGGCTACATTTGCTTGACCTTCATATCGGCCAAGTTATCACTAATTTTCTGGTTATCGATTTCTCAAAAAAATATCTCGCTACTTTTTTTTATCAGTGCTGACAAAACAGGATACACCACTATCGTTGTTTGTATAGCTCGTAATATAAATTGTTTTTTAGAAGAACTTGGATTAAATTCGGCAAGTGGCAATCGAACTTATAGGCCTACTTATAGCTCGCTTTGGAAGGATTCTAGTCTTTAAAATCATGTCAGTTTTAAAATATTTTCAATATTTCCAACAACAAAAATGAGTTTGAAATTACTTGTATTGCATACCAATGCTACATAAAAAGCATTACAAACAAAGATATATAAAGGCTTCCTGTAAATGTCTAAAAACACCCTTTCTTTACTTTTTTTTTGTTTTTCATAATTCTATGCGATCTATTGTATTAATTTGTGATAAACCTCAAATATTGTGTTTGACGACTTTTTTTCCAATTAAAGGGACACGGTCATGATTTTAGTAAATCTTTATTTCCTGTTTTTAATATTTACAATGCTTGAAAAATACATTTCCTCTGCTAAAATGAATTTAAGAGTCAGTCGTATAGTTATGAGCAAGATACAGGGCTACCATTCTTTGTCATGTAAACAAAGAACGTGTCCTGTTTTTGTTCATATTATTTCAATATATAATTTAAAAAAAATTCAAGCTGATTTGTCAATCTTCTTATTCACTTTAAGCATAAATAAACAGTTCCTAAAGTTTAACAAATTTATTTCATGCCTACAACTTGAATTTTCGCTTTAACATTTAAAATGTAAACAAAAGTTTTGTTTACATGTTAAAGAATTGTAAGCTCTGTAACTTGCTTATGACTCGACGAATAACACTAGTCTTAAATTTTGGCTGCCTATTAAAATTGCCTTCCTGAAGCACTGTAAACATTAAAATCGGAAAAATGATCTCTGACCGAATCGTGACCATGCCCCTTTATTAGTATCAACAGAATAATGAGGAGTCCATATTATATATATTTTGTATAATTTATAGTTTCAAATTACATACCAATACAATTCAATGTTTCTAAGTCTAATGTCGTAAACATATCATTGAAAGTACATCGCTAATTTAAGTCATTAAGCTAAAAGTGCTTCTGGATTCTCAGATATAAAAATAAAGTAAAATAGAATGACACAAAACATTCATAATTGCCAGTAAATTCAATTCTTTCCTATGCAGTTCTATTTTAATGAATGTTTTTTAATGCTAATGATAAGGTTGAAAGACGAAGATATGAAACTAAATAGTTCATCAGTCTTCTCAAAATTATAGGTTTGTATGTCGAAATGAAAGGATATGGATTTAAAAGAGGAATCGACTTTAATTTTGTCGCTCACAAATATATGTCACATTTTTACGTCAGGGAAACAGAAGATCAAGATGCAGGCAATTTTATAGCTAAAGCAAAGGTAAGTAGTATTAAGCAATTGTTTTCATTTACTTGCATTTAAAAGTTCATCATATAATTCCCTGTGGTAACGGAGTCAACCTACCGGGAAAATTCGGGTGGAAAGACGATTTTCGATCGACGGACATCATTGTGTTTTTTTTTTTAAAAGAGCCCCTGTATTTTGATGATAAAAGCATAGTAAAGAAAATGCCAGTGACCCAAATGCAGTAGATGAATCACACATTTATTGAATATTTCAGAAAACTAACGTTGGGTAGGTTAGACCTCTCTACATGCCCAATATATATTGAACATAATTTTCCCGAAAGAGCTCTACTCACCAGCTAACGGGTTTTAGTTGATTTTGGCAAATAATTTCTAAAAAGGGAAAGCTTAAAATATTTGTTGATCTGAAGATATCTTAAGCTATAAAAAGTTTAAAAGTGAAAGTAGCAAAGAAACTGGAGCAAAGCTTATTGCAGAGCATCGAGTAAGTCTTTCATTTGCACACATTATTAATTCTATATGCTTTTATCATACAAAAATTGCTTGAATGTTCAGTAAGTCGTCTAATTTAAGTTATAGCCTTATTCAATGCTAATTAAAACCTTTTTTAAACAAGATTATAGAAAGACATTAACTGCTGGATGCAGTTGATCAACTATGACACACTCAGTGACATATGTCTCCCTAAATTGTTAAATGTGAGTTCATATATTATGGAATTTCAATTCAACCAAAAATCAATTTGATTTAATTTTATTAGAATAATTATGCATGCAAAAAATCAACATGTTTTTTTAACTATATCATAATATGCTGCGATGATATTTTAAATTATGTAACTCATTTTGATGTGCACATGTTTGTATTCAGCGATGCATACGTGAAGACTCAAAACATATATTTCACATTTTGCCGTGTAGAAAAATACAAGTTGTTATCTATTCCAAATTATAAAATTTCACTGTCCTGCCTTACATGTATTGATGGGACCAAGAAGTTAAATGAACTACACCAATAGCCCAAACGGAAGAGAAATTTTTTTTTCATGTTTCTTCGTGTGCAATTTTTAAATCCAAATTGAATTTTAAAAAAATAAAACTTTTTAGATATTTTTTTATCAGTGTGTTTAAACCGTAAATTCCTACATGTGTCTATGCCTTATTAGTTAAGTAGTGCATTTGTTGACAATTTCATTTTAAAAAAAACCCCGGAAAGCATTAAACTTAGGCTTCCACTGACTGAATAATTTGATTTAGACAAAAGACAACTAATGTAAGACAACAACTGAAATTAGAGTTTAAAGAATCGCTAATGTTTCATATGTAACGTCGCAGTTAAGATTGATATTTAAGTAAAAAGTATTTTGTAGTTTTTGCACTTTATATTAATAAATTATATATTGGCCATATTTATCCGTTATTTACAGCAAAGATATAAATTACATCTTAAAGTTGCTTTGTTTAAACATTAATATTCAATAGTTAAATTCATTTCAATAAAATTCAGGTTAAAAAATTTAAGTTGCTTTTTATCATTCAAGTATATTGTGTGTGACAGAAAAATTTCCCATTGAAGGATAAAATATTTTTTTGTTTTTTTTTCAATTGAAATGAGAGTAAATTTAACTGAAAGGTGATTAAATGGCAAAGCTAAGTCATTCTGTCACCTTTCCAGACCTTTCAGTTAACATTCAGCTGATTGAATGGCAAAATGTCATCCTGTGTTTGTTTTTTGTTTTTGTTTTTTGTTTAGTTTTGTTGTCACATATACAAAATAAACGTAATATAACAGTCACTAAAACTATATACTAATTCAAACTGTATCATATTAAAAGTTTTTTGACATCTTCATAGTTTTTCTCTTTTTTTGAAAAATGTGAGCAATGTTATTGTACTAAATCCAAAGATCCATACTTGTATAATAATTTAAATCAAATACATTTCATCTTAAATGATCATTGATGTGCACAAAACTATAACCGGGAATTTATCATGCTTTGTAAAAAAAAAAAGAAACCGGACATGAAAGCCACTTGGTCTACTTTTAATTTAAAAAAAGTTATGTTTCATACACCGGATGTAGCGTACATGCATTTGCAAGATTTAAAAAAAGTGATTTGTTTATTTATTGGGCATATAAAAACGCATGTACATTCACTATAAAGATATAGAGCAAATATCAATAATTCGCACTTAAAAGAAAATTGTTGAAAAACTACATTTGACATTTTTCTTACATTTTAACGTGTAATTAGCAATATAATTTTTACCGTTATTTCTTAGAAGCACTTTTTTCTACCGTATATTAATTAAACATACATACCCCATGATATAAAACTTCACAAAATTTGCACTTTGCTGGATATAACGTACTAATACAAAGATACAATTATGATAAAATCGTAGATAAAAAATCAGAAAGTTTCTCTACTGAACAAAGAGAACATATGCTACAAAAATAAAACGTTCTTGAGAAAGCTAATATTTTTTCATCAGTAAATTGTTTAGTTTGTTTTATATCGTAAATGGTATAAATAAAATCTTAAAATAATATCTTAAAAATGTAAACAGTTATATTCTTGATTTTGAATTTTAGAACAAAAAATGTTTATCCTGTAAATAATTTTATTTAAAAGCAAAGCAAACAAGACATTGAAGCAATACCTGCAAAGATATGTTCACCAAATCTCCATGTTATTGTTTTCTCATACACGATCAGGCAAAGTATGCTGACAAACCGGTTTTATAACTAATCTGATATGGTAAGTCGTATTTACGACAATTTTCTTTAAAGCTTGCTTTTATTTTTCTTAGCTGATCAAAAGAAGGTACACTGTATTTGCTATCAAATAATCTATTTGATACATTAATCTATGAAAATCTTTCTTTTGGTGAAATGTACTGCATATGACACCTGTTTCAATAAGACTATATTAGCGTACTTCATTTCGTATGTTTGTGAATTATGTTGATTCTTTGTTTACTGGGGGAAACCAGTTACTTCTTTAGTAAGTAAGTCAATCAACAAATCCGACCAAGCATAATTAAATTGCATGCTTTTCTAATAATTTTTGAAATTAAGGAGAAAAAAAATAATTATATTTCCTTTAAACAAATATACTTTTTCCTTTACTCTGTGATATTTCTCTGATATTAAATTCAAAACTGTTTCAGAAAAAACAATGTTAATTTTCCTGAATATGCTTATTGATGATACACAACAAGCATAAAATTTAGCAAATACATTCTTTTAATAAACCTGGAGATTTAAATGTGTGATACTTTTTACTTAAAGAAGGAAAAAGATATATTCCTTTAGGATGATTCCTCCATTCCTCCAAAGCAACTACAACTGTCGAATGTACTTAATGATTCTGACGTCTGTCATCATTATGCAGTTGGGGGCGGCAAATGAACGGCGTGGACAGGGAACAAATGGTTCGTCAGAATGTGATCATACAATTATTCAGATCAATTTTACATGTCTAACAGAGAGGACACCCATTCCAAATACTCGCAACACAAAACGAGAATATATATTTGAAAAAGAAGCTGAAAATAGAACTCTCACTAAACATTTCAAAAACAATGTTCAAAACAATCCAAAAAGTGTTCTTGCTTCTTCGACTCTGAATGAGAATAAAACCTGCAATTTCATAGACGATGGACAGGCAGGATATATTGTTGAGAAATGTAGTGACTTAAGTGTAAATTTGTCTAACTCCTCTGTAAAAGAGTTTTCTTTTGAAAACGCGCTCTATGAAACTTTGGTGTCCATGGGACCTATTTTTGTAGAATCACTGTAATGGTTTTAAATGTGTTGGTTATCATTGTGGTGTATTCGACGCCTTAACTTCGGCAAAATACATACCTTAACCTTGTTTTGTCACTTTCTGTAACAGATTTTCTTTTTGAGTTTAGTACATTCTTCAACGGTATCAGAAAAAGTTTTGAAAGTATTTCAAGAAATGGAAATTTTTGCTTTGTATCAATTCTTATTACCTCTTCGCCGATGATAATATCATTGTATCAGACTTTCCCTATTGGCTGTCATAGGTATCTTGTCATAACTGAATGGGGCAAGGTATAATTTAAAAACAGACGAAAATACATTTGGTATACACGAGTATTATAGCTATTCCAGAGTTCTTCTAGTTCTTGTTCTCCTTTTTAGCTATGTGCAGTCTAAAAAGACATTACTTGAACACGTCCATATCAAAAGTTTCTAACAGCACTATTCATAGCAAACGCCAGAAATAATTGAAATTGATGAAGTCAGTCAGCATGTTACTTGTAGTCATGATGATGATTTTTCTGGTCCACTTTTGGTGCGCAATGTAGTGGGTATAGTTCAACCTTTACCAAAAGTAGTATTATAATTAGTATTTATAATAACAAACATTAACTCTTTCTTAAATCCTATGATATATTTTATAAATATTGTTGAATTTAAAACAACGTTGAAGCGTCTTTTTAGCATGACACAATCGTCCGATGAGTCTTCAGCGGGTAATACGATGCAGATATGAGCAAGATACGAGTCTTTGGGATATTTGGCAAATCATATTGGTTACTTTCTATATATTTCTTTGAAATCAGAGCATATTTTTTTCTCAATCTTGTTGTTTCCATCAAATTGAGTGTCAGTTACGATGAGGAAAATTACAATAAAAAAAGAGACAGATACATAGTCAATAAGAGAGATATAGCGAATTAATTTGCAAAAAAGATGTGTCTCTGTTTTTATCAGACAATAACATTGATTTATTTCATTTCAAAATGACAGTAACAAATTGCCGACCATCCCAAAAATCCATAAAGCGTAATACAAATTCTAGACAGAGCAACATGGACCCCTAAAAAAAACAGAGGTGGGATCAGGTGCCAAGGAGGAGTAAGCATCCCTTATTGACCGGTCGCACCTACCGTGATCTCCTTGCTAGAATGTTGAATTTTACATACACATATTGTAAATTATTTTGTTTTACTTTGATATGATTGTATGGTTTTAAACTTATGAATATTAAACTATAAACATATCCTTTACATGTTAATTGCTATTTTAATGTTAATGTGTGTTTTGTGTTTGAATAATTTTCATCCTTTTTATGAAAAAAACCAACATCATGTCAAATTATATCAAAAATAAATCGAAATGCATTTAAAATGATTGAATTTATCCACTTATTACATTTTAAAAGCTCGAGACAACAGTGATAGAGCATAGATCACATCTGATTTACTGATGACAAAACTTGTTTGATGATATCATTGGATGAAAATGGGTAAATAACAACCACGCTTTATTCGACATTTTTACCTGAGATCTATGTGAGTTAAAATTACATTGTTTATTTGAATATTCCTTGATTCGCCTTTTACTCAGTTAGAAATTACATATTTAATCTGAAAAAAAGCGAGTAACGTGAGTTCTGAATAAATATTGTATAATAGTATTTTTTTTAACATGGTCAGTTCTGATTGTATTCATTACATGACTTGCCTGCACAAGTAAAAAAAAAATATTCTAAGAATACATTTTAGATAATTGGACGTGATTTTGAGTTAAATCCTTTTTTAAAACATAAAAATACGAAATGTATATACATGAGTACAATCATGAAAATACGTGATAAACACTTTAATCACAAGGGTGTTTCTAAACGTTTCATTTTAGTTAACTAGTTCGTCAATTTCATAATGTTAACACACCTATATCAGATAATATATTTTAACACTGAAAGATTTAGCAATATATGTTTAAACAAGAGGTGGTAATTTATATTGACCACCAAATACCCGATAACAATTGGAAAATATTATAAAATCACTTGGGTTTTCATTTCATCAAGTAGTTCAATTGCTTGTTTGGAAAACTCAAGAGGAATGAAACCGTACATGGGTGAGGTTTTCACTAATGGAAATTAATAAACTTTAAGGTTTTAGATCGATAGTCCAATAAGATAATCAATGAATAAAAAAACCAGTAAAATGCTTAATCTGTCGAGATCAAAACTTTTTATCGGCCTAAAATCTCAACATCATGAGTGCACATTAGTTTCAATGTTGACAAACGGTGTCAGCTCCATTCAAAAGCATTCGTCATGCATCGGGTGCCAAAATATGTATTGGTTAAAAGTTATGACTGCATTTTTGACCATTTTCCTTTAACTATTAAATCTAATTTTGGATGGTTATAGTATTTAAAAAAGAAATAGAACTATTATTTGTCATATCAGACTCTTGTTGTTGGGTAAATATTAAAAAAAAAAAATGTTCAAAAGGACAGTGTTTCTCCGCTAGAAATTTACTGTACCAATGTGGGTTTTTTTTTTAATTTAAGCGGGCTCAATGGTCAGGTCAATGTAAAACTGTATTGATGTCCTTTAGAAGAAGAAGTATATATACACTACGGCCAACGCGGTTTACGTATTTACCGCGAGTCCTCGTGGTGTGAAAATGATCGCGGTTTAGCACAGGTAACTCAGGTAAAACCGCGCATCCTCGCGGTACAGCTTCTCACCTTGGCCACACCGTCGCGGTACTGTGAAACCAGTGCCAGGTGAAAACTATTCTTGTTTTTTTAACGCGAGTTACCTCCCCCATTTCTTCTTATACGGGAAATATGATTGAGAGAATTAATGAATATTAATTCATATTCCTTTTTTTTTTTATAAAAAGGACTTGATTGTTACAATTTATTATTATTTAATAAAAAGTGGGAGAAATAAAAGGAAAGTGTAATTATGCTAATACAGAATTTTGTATACTATTTTGTATATTCGATGGCGTTACATATAAATTAATCTTGGCACATTCATCGCTGACAATTCTTGGTTATCAATGAATTTGATTGATAATTATATACCCGATAATAAACGCTTCACCAAAATATCTTATTTCGCCTCGAGAAAGGGATACTAATCATGCTAATTAGCGTTTCATTTACAATCTTTCATATTTAATTCTTACCTTCAAAACATACCTTACACTTGGTCATTTCTCTTAAATACATTTAAAGAACTCATTTAATGAATAGCAAAATACATGTAGATATAAAATGTTTTAAAGTGCACTCGCTGATCACCGCTGCGACCCGAGTCTTTCCCCGTGATCGACATTAGTTGAATAGATATGCTGGTTGCCCGCTTGAACACGTGGGTTTTCTCTGGACACTCCGGCTTTCTCCCATATCGATGACCCCCTCGCGCTAACATCCATGCCAACGAAAGATATTGATATAAGTTGTATAACTTGTTTATTAAACGTTTTAAAATAAAAAAAAAGGTCAATCAATTTACGAAAATGCTAATGTTAAAATCGTGTCTATTTAAAAATTGACTTTCCTATCCAATCTAGCAAAAGTATGATGTTCAGTGGGTCGCCCAATATTTATGCTTGTCGTTCAAAACCCGGGATTTAAAAATATGAATGATCATTTATTCTAGGGTATCCATCACATGTTAAAATTTCGCAGTGTCAGTTGACCAACAGAGGAAGGTGAATTGCGTAACATTACGTATAAAGTATGTGTATATAGAATTTGGGTGGTTGCCGTCAGGGTGGGTGACCTGCAGCAATTAGTGTGACTTGGGGTCCGCTAAATAGAAGTATATAGTCCGTTCTTTCAAACTGCAAAATTTTCTTGATAGAATAATTTAATTTTAAACAAATGAAAATTTGTTTTTCAATTTAAATTTATGGAAATTATTCTGCGTATTCATAACACAGTGTTTACAAAATACATCCATAAAATAACCTTTTAATGATATACTCGATTGAAATACAATTAACGAACAGACTATTATCAGGGTTAATCAGAAATAGAGAGGGTAATTGAGAACACAGCTAAAGTAAATTTTATATACACATCTAGTATTTGTACTTTTTAAAATAGTAAGAATGTGATTGTTTGAATGAATCAATTGGGAATCATATGAACAAAGATTTGTGTTTGTGTGCATAAGTAAAAAAAAAAACTTCTTTACCCGATATGTGGTATATTATTTATTTCTCTAGCCATGTTAAAATTAAGAAAGTTTTAAAATTCAATTTTCTTAGAACTTTATATATTTTGATTTTGGGGAGAGAGAGAGAGAGAGAGAGAAAGAGAGAGAGAGAGAGAGAGAGAGAGAGAGAGAGTTGTCTCAACATTCGATAAGATTTTTCACGGCACGTGGTCAGAGCACGGGTGCTCTCCCAGACAGGAAGTGTTATGTAATAATTATACACACCCGTAAACACAGGGATAGCTTTTCTATAAATTGTGCCGTACTTGTGATTTTCTATATACCTGTCTGAATCAGGCATTATTTTATCTTCATGCAGTAAAGATAGAAGGCGCGTATGATCAGGGACCTTTATGTATACGTCCCTGGCATGATATTTCTTAAAACGCCCGTTACGAAAACATGTGCTATTATGTGCATTTCAATCAGAATGCCGTTACGGCTATGTACTACTTCAGCAGTTCACATAAAATATTAGTTATTTGAAATGAGAGTGAGAGAGAGTATCAGCATTCAATAAAATTCTTCACGGCACGTGGTCAGAGCACGGGTGCTGCCATGGTCAGGAAGTGTTATGTAATAGTTATACACCCGTAAACACAGGGATGACTGATTGTCAATGTACCTGTCTGAATTATGCATTATTTTGCTCGAAGTGAGTCTCCGGTCCATATCCTCCACCCCCAAATATTACCAAGATCTCTTGATCTCTCATAAGCCTTGATCCCTCGAAGTCAAACTGCAGTCCCGTTATTCATAATCTGTTGTTCTTTTACTCTCGATACTCCGAAGTGGCCGGTATATGCAAGCGTTACATAATTTTAACACCTACTTTGTCATTTAAATGGCTCAAGGCATTAGACGCGGGACCCGTGTTACGGGATTTTCTTCAGGTGACACTTGTCCTGCAAGGTGATAATTGTTCCATGATTGACCATACCGTTGCCTAGACTATAATTAATACCGATCGTCCTAAATGTACATATAATCCGATTTATTTAAAACGAGAGAGAGAGAGAGAGAGAGAGAGAGAGAGAGAGAGAGAGAGAGAGAGTCAGAGGCCGGAAAGTATTTAATGAGTTAAATAAGAGTAAAATTAAGGGGAAAACATACAAGTTGAGTTGATGTCTACGGTAGCGACCTTATAATAGTACATCGCGGAATATTTGTCTTCTTGAAATCTGTGGCATATTTTCAACTCATCATATGCAAAAAATAATACTTTAAAATATTACTAATATTCAAGTCCACGTATAAGCATGATTTGCGTAATATACTGCTATGTTTGGGACTCTTGAACAACATTAACAAAATACATGCAGCAATAGTTTTATAGAAATTTTTGTTAAAAAACAATTCAAAGAAAATGAATTTTTCTTCTAATAATATTTATTTCTAAATTCGAACAATAATTAAAACAGCTCTTGTTTTTTCCTTCTTGGTTTAATCCCTAATACAGATAACACGCCTGTTACGGTGTCTTACACCATCGCGGTAAAATCGTGGCCCCGCGATCACCGCGATGACAATACCGCGACGGTGTATCGCGGAAAGGATTAAAACACCATCACGGTGTCGTGAGAAAAAACGGGATCCGCGTTGGCTGTAGTGTACACATATAGAAAAATACCCAAAATTCAAAAGGTAAAGTGTATGGCTCTTTCTTTACAAAATAACTATTTATAGCTTAACATATCACATTTGAAAATGTAAGGTAGATCTGATGGTTAATTTGTTGACCATCCAGGCTCCTTAACATTTAGTTTAACTTAATATCAATAGACTTAGATTTTTAAAAAGTCTAAGTGAGTATAAGTTGCTTCGTATCCTGATTAAACATCAACTTATTTTTTAATTTTTATGTTTAATCACGATAAAAAGAAACACTGAGAAGAAAAGTTAAAAAAAATATTATTTCCCCTTCTATCTATTTTAATTGCACTTCTTTCACATATACTTTTCCTCCAAATTGTCATAATGTTTTGCAGAAAACTCTTGGGACAGATTACATTGTATATACTTTTATGAAAAGTATGGCAAACATTTTTTTTTAAATTATTTTTGCTCAATGCTAAAGAGAACAGGTTTTTATGTCGAACAAAGAAATCGTTATCAATACATTAGCTGTACGATTACAATATATCATGATCATCAAAAATTTAAAAAAACAAAACAAATTTATTCCATGCAACAGAACTTCGGCTTCATGCATTCATTAACATGGTATTTTTACATCTTCTACGCCACAGTGAGATGACCGGATTTGGGTCTAAATTCCGCAAAATTGGCAATACAGGTCAGTAGATATTTAAGTCTGAGGCGTACGTTCCATGTTTCCAAAATGCTTTCCAAAGGAAATGCGTTTAATAGACCATAAATGATAATGAATGTCAGGAACAATATGCTATATGCTGCGTACGAAAATTAAACACGTCTAGGCAATTTCTTCAATTGTTTTGTATCCAATGTTTAAAATATCAACTAACAAAGTCCCAGTTTTATTTAAATGAATCTTTAATAATCAATCAGAAGGTTCACATACCTTTACAATAAGCGAAAAGTTGTGTTTGAAATTACAAAGACACAATGACTGAAAACTCTGCAAACGAACGTTTGTAAGCGTTATTTATGATATAATATATGATATAAGTCATAAGGAGGGAATGGTATATGAACATTGTTACAATTTATGTGTTAAATGAATTGATTCAATTATAAATTGCATATCAAAATAGATAAAAGAGGACATGAACAAATTCCCACATCGTTTGTTTGTGAAAAATAAAAGTTATATAAAATCAAAAAATAAAAAGAAGTAATGAAAAAGAAGTAAATGAAGACAATGAAGACATTCAGATGATAAACCTACCTGTGATTTTGCTTGTACTATTTCTATGTTCAATTGAAATTCGAAGTCCGCGAAATTCTCCTTTCTTAATGCATCTTCCAACTTTCCGAGAGAGATTTGATAGTTACATGTACTGATCATGCTGATGATGTCAAAACATAGTGAGGTCAAAACATTATACAGTGTATAATAAGAGTCAACCCAATTATAATGATAAAAGTCCAGTGTCTCTTGTACATAATTATAAACATTTGTGTACAGTTTAAGAGATATTATACGTACAAGATGTTAAAAATATATAATATCAAGCATTTAACTTTGGTTTAAACAGTCTTATAAAATGAGTTTTTTTGGCTTTATTGTTTTCTTTAACTTTATATAAAGGAAAAATATAAAACATTCCCTTTCCGCATTGTTACAACGCACTTTGAAAAATTACGCACTTTGAAAAAAAAATTTCAAAGTGCTTTAAATTTGGGACCATCTTAATGCACTTTGAAAACATATTTATTTTTTCAAAGTGCATAAATGTCGACGATATCAACGCACTATAAAAAAATTGTCCATCTTTTTAACTTTCGGATAAAATTGGTTGTAAAATTTATTCCTGTTATAACGTCCAAGTCATACATAAATAAGTACTGAAAGTACTTAAGAGAGTTTATTTCTTTATTTACGAGTTACAGCTTTCTGGCTCAAGGAATGGATATTTGGCATTTACTTACTGTGTAGATAATATGACTCATGACTTAATATTTAAGTATAGACAAGCGAATTTTTTAAAGCTGCAGGAATTCTAAATCAAATGGCTTTAAATTTCAACAGGACATATTAAATGTCAATATGCATTTCCTTTTTTTTTTAATTGTATTTAAAGAATACTTTTTTGAAAAACAAATAGCCCTCGCTCATATTGTACTATAGATCTATATTTCAAAATCCCTGTATACGCGATTCTTAGGACAAGATCATATTTTCGAATAGTAGGGCAGAGGTAGCCGTCAAATTAATTAGTGTTACATATTAAATCATATGTTTATAATTGGCTGAAATGTACATTCAGTGTAAAGAATGTTAAAATAGGATTTTAAAAAGGAAAAAAATTCTTTGAATCATCCATTTTATAATTTTGTTTTCATAATTTGATGCTAAAATATTCTTTACTCCACAGAAGAACTAAAATTTAAATAACGAATAAATTAAATTCAGGAGCTGCTAGCGATCTTATACTAAGACATCACCAACTTGGTTAGAACAACGTTCTTAACGTTTAAAAATGCATTCTTTATTTAAGAAAAAAATGAATTAAAAATTCATTGTTTATACTTTTATGTGGTGTTAAATTAATTTGAACAATCATCAAAGTATATGTGCCCTATTGAATCATATTGTTCTTCTTTTCAATCGGCGCAGCAGGTGCAATAATCCCCTTTAAAGAATTCGTCCATAAATCTAAACATTTGTATCTGATCTCTAATAAATTGGCAAACACAATTCATCAGACCTCTGGGAGGAACTGAATCCAGCGATAGGATTCATGTTCTAGGTAGGAAGCTTATCCAGCGCATGAGAAACGTCCTTGTCAATACCATCTGACGATATTATCTCCCTTGCTGAAAGAATGAATCGCCGTATCGGTTCAATGAAAACGAAATATGAATTACTATTTCAAAAATAAACAAAACTATACATCTAGGCCATATTATTGGAAAAGTGGCACAGAAAATCAGAAAAAGAAAAAAAAGCGACCAATGGAGTCAGCCTAAACAGAGCTCGAGACAGCAAAAAAAGCACAGTACAACGCAGAAAAATATAGCAGAAATGCTTCGCTCCCTGCGCGCCAACACTGATGCCGAATCCGCGTCAGGTTGTGATGCATCTTCAGAAACTGACTCCGAACCCGAGGAATCCGGTAAAGGATAGACCAAATACTGTCACACGAGTTATAAATCAATGACCACAATGTTCGTTATTTGGACTCGCCTTAGGAACAGCGGTATGGCAATTATATGTACGATTACTAGCAAATGCACTTGCTATGTTCTATACTTTATGCACTTGATAGTTATTTTAATATACAATTCTAAGTAATGGAAAAAGTAAGCTTTATATCAGTAAATGTCAGAGGTCTAAATACAGACGAAAAAAGGAAAAAAATATATTCATGGCTTTATGAGAAAAAAATAGATATCGCACTTCTGCAAGAAACACATTTTTTTCAAAAATATGAATGTAAATACAACACTGGTTGGAAAGGGAAAACTTTTCATGCATATAGTGATTCAGTTTTTAGTAGAAGTGTAACTATTCTTTTTAGAGAAAATCTTGATATTAAAGTTATGAACTTTAAAAAGTCATTAGATGGAAGGAAAATGTTGTTAAACGTTGATATAAATGGTGAAATTTTCTCCATCATTAATGTTTACGCTCCTAATATATTAAACAACAGACAAATTTTCTTTACAAAATTAAAATCTTTTATAGAAAAAAATTGCTTAAATGACAACATAATTCTTTGCAGAGACTTTAATTGTCAAATTAATGATACAAGTGATAAAAGTTTACACGTTTTGAAAAATATCATGAACAAATTCAACTTAATTGACTTTTGGAAAAGTGAATTCCCCGAGTTGAATGGTCTAACATGGTGTGATGCAGAAAACAACCCTAAAAGTAGGATAGATTATGTACTATTAAATGAAAATATATATCGTAAATTTGGTGGATTAATAATCAGGAAAATTCCTGGCACTCATTCTAAAGGAAATCGCATGTCTGACCATAGGTTTTTAAAATTTCACCTGAACTTATCATGTGAAAAAGAGGCCCAGGCTACTGGAAGTTAAATGTGTCAAATATAGAAAACGATAAATATAAAAAGGAGATTCATAAAATCATTGATAATTTAGATAACTCCTTGAACCCAGTCGACAAATGGGAATGTATTAAACGTAAGATAAAAGAATTTTCTATTAATTTTTCGAAATATCAACAGAGATCAATTAAGAAACGGAAAAAGGAAATTGAGAAAAAAATTGAAAATATAGAAACTAGTAAAACTGAGGAATTCGATTATAAAAAGCTTAAACAGTTAGAAGCAGAATTAGATTCTATTTATGATAAACAATCAAAAGGTGCACATATTAGATCTAAAGCAAAATGGGTAGAAAATGGCGAAAAAAAAACACATCATATTTTCTAAATTTAGAAAAGCAACATCAATCATCAAACGTAATAACGGAACTTTTGACTTCAAACAATGAAAAAATTCATAATACCAATTCAATTATGGGGGAAATGTTTAAATTTTACCAGAGCTTATACGCAAGTAAAAACATTGATAATAAAATAATTGATGATTACTTATCTGAAATCAATGTACCAGTAATAAGTGAGGATAATAAACGTATGCTAGATAAATTTCCGACGTTCGAGGAATGTACGGAAGCTGTCAATAGTATGAAACACGATAAATCGCCTGGACTTGATGGATTACCAAGTGAATTCTATCAATGTTTTTGGAATGTAATTGGCCCTTATTTCTACGATGCTCTTACAGATGTATATGAAAATAAAATGATGACATACACACAGCGGCAATCAGTAATATCGTTAGTGTTTAAGAAAGGAGAAAAGAATTCTTTAAAAAATTATCGTCCAATTAGTCTAACAAATACTGATTACAAAATCATAGCTTTTGTTTTTGCAAAAAGACTTCAGAAGATCCTAAAAGAGACATAATCAATGATAACCAAACTGCATATATAAAAGGAAGATACATTGGAGAAAATGCCCGGCTTATATTAGATATATTTGAATTTTGCGAATCAGAAAACGTGGGGGGAATTCTGTTATTTTTAGATTTTGAAAAAGTATTTGATTCGGTTGAATGGAATTTTCTTTTTAAAACTTTAAAAAAGTTTAATATCGGAAAAAGTTTTATTACATGGGCAAACATTTTGTATACAAACCCTATTTTTAAAATGAAAAACAACGGCTGGCTTTCAAAATCATGTTCAATGACAAGAGGAATAAGACAAGGATGTCCTTTATCAGCTCTCTTATTTCTTTTTGTTGCAGAAATATTGGCGACTAAAATTAAAAATCATCAAAACATAAATGGCATTAAAATATATAACTATGAAATTAAAAGTATACAACATGCAGATGATTTAACAGTGGCTTTGAATGACGAAATCTCAATGAAGAATAATTTAGATATTATTAAAGCATTCTGTGAATGTGCTGGGTCAAAAATTAATACTAATAAAACTGAATGCATATTATTAGGAGATATGAAAAACGAATTTGAAGAGCTTCATGGAATCAAAGTAACAAATAAAGCACTTAAATGTTTAGGTATTTATGTAGGCCATGATAAGGAAGAATGCTATAATAAAAATTGGATGAGAATTTATCATGACATGGAAAAACTATTTGAATCCTGGAAACGAAGAAAATTAACACTCTTTGGAAAAGCATGTATTATTGGGACTCTAGCTATTTCAAAACTTGTATATACTTCGTCAATACTTTGTCTTCCTGATAGCAATTTTCTTAAAAGAATACAGAGATTGATTTTTAACTTCATTTGGGAAAAAACGGAAAGAATCAAACGAAATACTTTAATTGGAGACATAGCAAAAGGTGGATTATCTATAGTAGACATAGATTGCAAGTTAAAATCATTAAAAGCAGCGTGGATTCCAAGATTACTTAACTCAAAAGGCATTCTATTTGATATACACTTTCTTTTAAAGTGCTCCACTACTAAAACAGAGACCTTGGATAGCATAAAATTACCCCTATTCTACAAAGAAATATTTTGTTGTTTTAATGAATGTAAACGTGAACTGCACTTTGAAAAAAGATCACCTGATGATATTTTACAACAACCAATATGGAATAATTGTAACTTAGTATATAAGGGAAACTCTGTTTTCTTCGAAAACTGGATTAAATCAGGAATACTATACATTAAAGACTTGTTTGACGACGAGGGTAACTTCAGACGATTAGAACATTATGCAAATATTATTAATAAATCTAACTGGTTATGTGAATACAAAATTCTTTTTCAAATAACTAAATCAATTCGAAGACTTTACTCATTCAGCAATGTAAACTTTATCAACATACAAAGCGTAATGTTTCAACTTCCCTCTGGGATATTACAACTTGTAAGCCATCTTTTCAATTAATACTGCGTAAAGAATTTGAAATATACGATGAGAAGAGTTGGAAAAATATTTATGAATGCAAGATTAAAGATATAAAAGATAAACATGTAGCTGAATTCAGTTACAAGCTTTTAAATAATATATTATGTAATAATGTATATGTGAGTAAATGGAAAAAAGATATATCAAATCAATGTAAACAAATAGAAAATATAAAACATTTGCTTTTTGAATGTAACAATGTTAAAAACATATGGAATACTGTTAGTAGTTTATTGTCATTCAAAATACAATGGAAACATATTGTTGTTGGTTTCTTCTATGACAAAAACGATAAAACTAAATCTCTAAATTTACTTATCACTTATGTAGCTTATAGAATTTACAAACAAAAAATGCTTTGTAGATTGGATTCTATGAATGAAACTGAATGTATCATATATAATCATGTTAAAAAATCCACTTGTTTTTATGCCTCAGTTTTACGTTTTTTAAATGCAAATGCTGAGTGCAAGGTTTTTGAAAATCTGTCAAAGATGATGTGATATGTCTTATTATCATAGTGTAAAATATTTTATTATCCTAAAACTACTGAGAAGAGACCTGTCTTCCAGTAGAGCTGTCATAAAAGGGAGGATATGGACTGTAAAACAAGGCAGAATCTCCTTATTAGGACAGCAAACTCTTTTTGTCCATGATTTTTATATCATAATTATATAGACAAAAACAGTGAACAGTTGTAATATAGTAAACTGTTATATACCATGGATACATAGAGTCTGCCTATGTATCTCTACACCCAGAGACTATGTAATTGATAATGTTGTCTACCGGGTTAGGCAAGATACTACTTGCACATTTATTTAAATCTCTATACATTGCTAATTTAGCCTTATTTGTACACTTTTTTTTTACTTGCTTTATGAATCAATGCTAATTGTATATATATGTGTAATACACTGAAACATTATCTGTGGAATCTATACAACTCTAAATACTGTTTAAAGTATTTTTTTCATAAGCAATATAAAATTAGATGACAAAAATAATAATCATAGTATCTTATTTAAGACAATGTGCTGTCTTGTAGATAGCTTATTAGAATTCTGTGCTTGAAGTTATTGTATACTTTGTTTGTTCTTGCAAATAAATTATCAAAAAAAAAAAAAAACTAGTTAATTGAAAGATGTAAATAAAAAAAATAAATTGAAAAAAAAAAAATATACATCTAAATATTAAAAAAAAAAATAAAGAATTTAATTTTTTAAAGTGCGTTAAGTGTCATGGTGTAAAAAAAAATGTTTGTCTACACTCATAAGGCGCATTTTGATACAGTTGGTTTAACGGGTTTTAACGTTTTAACGGGGTTTGAAGTGAATATGGCTTTGGTAAGAATGTTCTTCAGATTAAGAGGTTGAAGTCTGCTGTGTAGTATATCATTAGGCTGGGTCAGTTCTTGTAAGTTTTCCGATTGTTGTAGAATGGGAAAAACTGTTAAGCTGATCTAAACATGTCATAATTTTTAGGGTTGTGGGTGAGAACAAAAGGAGTTTTTGGGTTGTTGCTTTCCCCACGTTATTCAGTTGATTTAAGTTCTGCAATTGATGTTTCTTTCGGCTGACGTATTGCTAATTCGATGAGTTTTGTAGGATATTTTTGTCTGGTAAGAAATATTTTAAGTTCGGACAATCTTGTTTTTCTCCGTTTCTCATATACAACGGTGGTACAGATTCGCTGGGCCATATTCAAAGGGATGTTCCGTTTTGTATGAGACAGGTAACATGAATCAAACATTAAATATATAGGTGAGAGTCTGTCTTTTTGTAGAAATGATCCGTAGTAATTAAGGTCTTCCACTTGGAGCAGAAGACCCTACTATTATTCTGAATTTTTTTCAGATTCTTCTTATTTTTTTTTCTTCTAGACGCCAACTTTGATCCTTAATATCTCGCTCGTTTGCTCACCGATTGTTTTGAAATTTTCAGGTCTGATAACATGCCGTGCGATGTTGTCGTTGCATATTTTAATTGATGAAAATCCCCATCCGGTTTTGATTTATTCCCCTTTAAGTAAACATAACGACTTCTTTTGTCCAGAAGGTTTAGCTTTAACGATGACTGGCAGAGTCTTAAAGATGGGTTGCTTTGAAAGCTGATACATTGAATTTGTGCGAGACATTTTTTCTTAATTATTTAAATGCAAATAAAAGGAGTGTTTAGATGTTGAAACAAAGGTTAGAAAAAAATGCAAAAAACTCGCGTATTTTCCGTTTTAGTTTTCTACCTGATAATAATTTGTTATAAGATGTATTTTAAAAGTTCTTTGTCTTACCGAGGTCTTTCATTTGGTATATATAAAAAGGGGAAATGTATTTCTTCTTAGTAAGTAAGTGTAGAAACTGATACATGTAATTGTGAAAACCATAGAGGAATGTATGCATGATCTGTGCATAATAATTGCTTGAAACAATATTTTTTTCCCAACATGCTTTAAGTCTATGATAATAAGAAAACATATGCTTGACTTCATATAGGAAAATTCAGGCACGTTGAATCGGAGGGGAGGGGGGGAGAGGGACATGCCCCCCTTCCTACTTTTTCTCGCAGTAACTAATTTTTTAAAATTTACCTATATAAAATTGAATTATCCTGGAGTTGATCCCCCCCCCCCCTCCCACTTTTTTGGGAGTATTTAAAAAAATGGTATGAAAATCATGAAATTAGGAGGGAAATTGAAGTTTTAGATATACTAAGTAATTTTGAAAATGAAAAAAATAAATAAAAATGGTTAAAACTACAGTAAAAAAAACTGGCATCGGTCTTTTCCATGCGCGGATCTAGAAGGGAAGGGGAAGGGTTCCAGACCCCCCCCCCCCCCTGCGCAAAATTTCTTTCAATTACGTGTACATTATAAAATTACCAAAAGTATGCCTAGGACATCCCTTGGTAAACTCAAATAACCGGCAGATCCTCAACCCCCACCCTGGAAAAAAATTCTGATCCGCGTATGCTCCCCCTCCTCGAAAAACAAAATTATTCTTCAAAACCCCCTGTAAAATTTCTCCACATATATACTAAAATATTCATTGGCGCTTGCGTTCGATAAAAATGCGTGTAAAATGTTTGCCAATGGTCTTTTTACCTTCACATATTTGTTTAAGGAGGATATTTTTCTCGTGTGAATCGTTTACGAGGAAATTCTGACAGCCACACTTCTGTCGACGATCAGCCGTTGATAAGCTACGAGTAATAAAGGAGAAAAGATGGACATTAAAGTGTGTGATTTTAAAAAAAATTAAATTTAATTAAATCTTAATAAATTGACCTGAGACTAATTGTTAAATATAATATTGAAGTTGTGCTTACAATTTCGCCTCTAATGACATCTTTCTCGAATTGATTGGATGATTTTTAAATTTTTTGAAAATTTTAAATTTAATCAAATCGTGTTTAAATGACCTCAGACTGTATTGTATTATATAATTCTTTTCTTTATCCCATGATATTGTATCATTTGATATGATACAATGTTGTATCAAATTTTAGTGTATTATATAAAACAATATCATATTATGTATCAAATATGATACAGTTTCAAACAATACAATATCATACTATTATATTTACATTAACTTTCTTTCCCTCTATTAAATTACATTGGTTCATTTGAGAGATATTTACGCACAACACAGAAGACCCAATCACCAAATCTGGTGCGTATGAATACATTCAGTATTCCTTCAGTATTTCTCGAAGAACAAGAAGTGACTCTTCTCGCGACTTCAAACCGGATAACGACCTGATATTATACTTACGCTGATGAATATTTCATTGATGTAAATATATTTTGAGAATTAAAGGAATTCAATTGATTAATTTTTTAGCTTACCAAGAGTAAATTCATTAAATTACAGAAAGAAAAATAAAATTGGGTTATTAGAATTTAAAACGCTGTGCACTATTTTTGTCAGCATATTTCGGCTGTTCCAGTGGCCATTTCGTTAATTTCACAATACTCATTGAATAAGACAGAGCTTTAAAAAAAATCATACATATGTATTTGCGGGAAGGAAATACATGTTTAAAAACGTAAATATAAGCAGCAATTCATTATTTTTTTTAAATGAGGTCTTATAACTGCAACGATGAGTGAAAACAGATTTTCAAAACGCGCTAGCGCGCGTTATACAATTTGTATGCGCACCGCTGCAGTTATGTGACCACATCTTTCAAAAAATAATGTTTGAATGCTTAATTATACAATATAATATCATATGTTTCAATGTTACGATGTATTATTGCAATATGATATTGTTTCATATAATACTATATTGCATTATGTTTTATGATACTCTATTATTTGATCAAATACAATTATAATGTATAACACAATACAATGTCATATCTTACGCTATAATATCATATCTCACATTTTTTTACGGTATTTTATGGTAGTATATGATATATATTGTAAGTATGATAGGATGCAATTTTAATCATATATTATTGTATTGATTAACATATGAACATATGATTATCATACAATTTTTTAACAGATGATATACGATATTGTGTCAAAACAGAATCCATGAATATCCAAGATCATAAAGGATGGTTTTCATATAATATGATAAAGGTGGTCTCATAAAGGTGATGCCTCATAAAGGTGATGCCTCGTCTCGGTGAGCTTTGTAGTCTGTGATTACCTATGTTTCATAATTGCGGAGCTCTCTATCGTTTAAAGGGTTCCAAGGCATATTTTGGAATTTTTTTTTTTTTTAAATTAATAAAATTATCCAGGGGGATAGGGTCCTGACTCCCTCTCCCGTTTTACTGTGTAAAATTATTAATATTGAATTTTCCGGGGGGCGGACCCCCTCTCCCCCTCTAGATCCATGCATGAGCAAGGTGTGTCGCATAATGAAATTAGAATGTTACTGTGTTTGGACCACGGTAAACAGACGGCTGGTAAGTGACAGGAGTTTAGAAGCGCATATATACACATTATGGCGGACATTAAATTTTGTGTGGAGTAGATAATGATTAGGCATAGCCATTACTAATAAACATATATGTTACATGTACACATTAAAATATTTATAAACATTCATATTTAGCGCGATGGCCTAGCGCATTCGTACCAATAAAATAAAGATGGGAAGGAGCGTTAGTAGTATCGCTCCTTCGCCTTCGCACCATCGCACTTTAGGCATCACATCTTCGCGCTTCGTCGTCGCATCTTCGCACTTTTGCTCCTTCGCCTTCGCACTATCGCCTTTGCAACTTAGGTCGAAGAGGCCCTATCGGAACACAATAGATATATGTAAATGTAATTGTTAAGGTGGCTCTATACACCACTTTTTGATGACGCAGTACGCAAAAAAGTAAATCTGGAAACATGCATTTCCGGTACTGGCTGATTTAAACTGAGGTGAATTGTATGGGAACCGCTATTTTGAAAAAAATTATTAAATGGATAGATTTAATTTGATAATTAGAAAATTCATTACATACAAGTAATGTGGTATGTGACACCTTCACGATGTGTGGTATTATTTATCGAAATAAACAATAAAATCAAGTATAAATTTTTAAAGAGTTTCTTTAGTATTTTCTTTATGTTACACCGTAGCGCAGTGGGTTAGTGGGTTCACTACAAATCAGTAGGTCATGAGTTCGATTCCCGTTGAGAACAATAAATTTTTTAACTTTCCAAAAATTTCTAAAACGTATTTTTTGGTTGAATACCGTGAAAGAAAATTCTAAACAATTATAATATACTTTAATGCACATTAATATCGACACCTAACGGGGATGAGAGGGCTGCTTTGAATTTCTCTCAGGTTGGGATATATATAAATCCTATTAGCCTAGTCAATGTTCCCCTTTATTTATTTGACTTAGTTTTGCATTAAAGCGAATATATTCACTTATACAGGGCAAAGTCTATAATGAAATATGTATGTATTTATCATTCCAACATTATATTTAGGAAATTTTCTTCAACTCAGAAATGAAAAGTCCCAAGGTGTTTGGGCATTGGGACTTAGGAACGATAACCCTTACATGAGGAACTTTCATACCAAATAAAATTTAAGATATTTTTGTGTTTATTTGCAATGGTTTTCATTCAATTTTTTTTATGTCACATTTATTAAAAAACATTGTCTTATAACATCAAGCAACTTTTTCAGATGATTTGTCAACAGAGTAAGAAAATATGAAAAAATATGTTTTGGGGAAATACTAAAAAAAATTGCAATAATAACATCTTTGAATGTTAAGAAGTGTTATATTTTTTTTTATGTGTCCGAAGGAAATATCCATCATATGACAAAATAATTTCTCTCAATTTGTTGATAGCTGTCTTTTTAAAAAATATTTTACAAAAACACGAAAAAACATTAAAAAATTCTTTAAAAATACCTATAGTATCCCTATCGTCATTTTAATATTTGATAAGCATATGTTTTGTGGTCTTCTGTTGAAAATTGGAATAAACTGTGGGTGTATAGAGCCACCTTAAGGTGACAACCATACCCCGATGAAATACAATCAATATCTTGTTATAACGGAAGGATTTTTTTTTTCTAAGATATACCCCTTCTTTCAATTTAAATTTATACGAATATGAATTATAATTTCTGTTACTTTCTGTAAACTGCAGCAGTAAAAATTACAATAGTGTAAAGACTATTTCACAAATAATAAAAAAATATACTGAAACACTTTAATCTACAAGGGGGTCATTATTCTACAGGGGTCACTTTTCTTCATGTGGAGTGTGCTCATTTTTATGAAAATGACACTTATTCTTCAGGCAAAGGGGTCATTTTTCTACGTAGAATAATGACCGGGGGTCATTTTTCTGCGTAGAATAATGACCGGGGGGTCATTATTCAACGTAGAAAAATGACCCCCGGTCATTATTCTACGGGGGTCATTATTCTTCATTACACCGGCATCAAAGAAATGCCACAATCTCCATGATTGTAGGCACACAACATTTAGCAATACACCAACGATATTCTACATGGCTTTAAAAGGAGGACTGATTAGTATTTATTCACATAACTATATAGATACACGCATGCATGTATACATGCGTTTATTGACATATGTTGCTTATATATTGATTTCCTGAACACTATAAAACACTATGCGTTTATTGACATATGTTGCTTATATATTGATTTCCTGAACACTATAAAACACTATGAAATCTCTCTCTCTCTCTCTCTCTCTCTCTCTCTCTCTCTCTGTCTCTCTCTCTCTCTCTCTCTCTCTCTCTCTCTCTCACCCTGACAACCGGGTGACTGCGATACGGTGTGAAAACTGACCACCCTTGTATCTGTGTTTGGGGCTATGTATTAACAGATGTAAACACTGATCGTTGATATACACTGTTGAAACAATGAGTCTGATTATTCACTTTTGATTTATAAAAATCATTACGGCAGGGTGGATTGGGATTATAATCATTTACAATCAGTCTTATAAAGTTCAGATTTATTTACAAAAGTCTATAAACATGTACATGTTCGCCCAAAAGCGGGATTAGTGATTAAGCAGCGGGGTCAATAATTCTCTCTCTCTCTCATAATAGCTAAATAAACAATGAATGTGCATATCCGTATACATTAGCCTAGCGAACATTTTTATATGGGTATAATATATGTATTAATTTATTAAATCGGAATTTGAATTAATTATTCTCCCCTGGGAATAAACCCCGTTTCAAAATCGCCCTCACTTGGTTTCAGACTTTTGACGAGTCATCGGACAATATGCTTTGCCCTGCGTATAATCTCTCTCGGATGGGGATCCGATTACTATTGATGAAATAAAATCACTATTATTGATGAAATAAAATGTTTTTCTGTTAACTTATATAGCAAATTAAAAATGCTGAGGTGGATTGAAAATACACTTCATATATCAGACGTCCGCGTCAATTTGTTCCCGCCCATTTCAAACGTTTTGACCTGTTGCATTCATCTCCATGTACCTAATGTTAATGCTATACATATATTAGAATAAAAGTAAATATCAAAGAAAAAATCATACTTAAGATTTTGAGATTTTTAAATTTCAAATCAATGGTACAGTGGCTTATACAGCGCTTATACATTGTTCTAACATATGTATTTTGTTTAGAAATTGTGTAATATGTGATATTTAGAATTTAATATTCTACGTTTAATATGGAAGTCACCGACCAACCCCCCCCCCCCCCCCCCCATTCATAAAATCATTTAGTTTTTCTGGTCCGATTATACTTGATCTTTGATCTTGGGCCTTTAATTTCAACTAAGTACCATTCTAGATTACTGTACTAAGTATAATTAATTATAGTACAAATTAAACTAATTATAGTACAAGTTGAAAAACACTCTTCAATTAAGATTTAGACAAAAACAGTCTTTTATTATTAGGGTCTTCCGTCTTCAGCGGAAGACCCTTCTATTCTTATTGTTATTAGGGTCTTCCGTTTACAAAGGAAGACCCTCTTTTTTTTCTTCGGTTTCTTTTTATTACAGGTTATTAGACCTGTTATTAAGTCAAAAGACCTCTTATTTAATATGAAATAAAATGGGACTGGTCCTTAAAATTAAGGATCCTACAGGGTGGATAATCCTTCATCCATCGCTCTTTTAGATCACATCTGCATTTCCTGATATGTTTCGTTGATGAAAATAAAAGGCAAGGTCATTTCCTCTTCTAAAAATCGGACGAAAGACCTCCTCGTTGCTCGCAACGAAATCGTGTCTAGTTATTATTATTTTTTTCCCCCTTTTTTTGTCCACAAGATTTCTCAGAGATGGCTGGATAGATTTTCTTGAAATTTTCAGGACTAATAGAATGTGTTAATATCTCGAGGGGTTTTTTCATTTTGTCAAAAATCATTTCCGGTCGTCAGTTTCCTGTCCCGCGTTGAAAAAGCTTGTACATTCGAGATCTCAAAAACGGTAGAGACTTAAACATCCAAACTCTGTGGGATGATAGACCTATAGTTGTAGATGTGTTTAAACTATTTTGTTTTGTTCGTCGTAACTTCCGGTCGTCACCGGAAGTACTTCAAAATAAACAACTTTTACGCATTAAATTCTTTTTCAATAGAATGAATATTTAAGCATAAATATACACAAAAGTAATCTTTGCGATGTTCTATCAACAACAAAATTCCACTTCCGGTGAGATATCTCAAATATCTCAGGTAGCTTTTTTAAAACACATTTTGTACAAACGAGATATCAAGGACTATAAGTGATCAAAGCACAAGACTTTTACGGATGATAGACATTTGATTGAGGATGTGTTTAACCGGTTTCATTTTGTCTTCCGTCACTTCCGGTCCACACCGAAAGAGTTCAAACAAATCGAGCTGTTTATCAGTTTAACTTTTTGTCTTTGATATCTGTAGTGTGCTCGATGAACAATAAAATGCAAAGGGCAAGTATACAAAAAATAACTAATAAAATTTACAATTAGCACTTCCGTTTGTCTGTTTCCTGTCCCGAGACAAAAAACCTTATTTCGATGAGATCTCAAAAACGGTGACAACTTGAGCAATAAAACTTTGTGGGATGATAGACCTATGTATGTACATGTGTTTACACTATTCTGTTTTGTTCGGCGTAACTTCCGGTCGTCACCGGAAGCGCTTCAAAAATAAGTATTTTTACGCATTAAATTCTTCTGTCATAGAATAGATATATCAGTATAAATCTATACATAGGTTATCAATGCAATGTTATATCAACAAAAAAATTCTACTTCCGGTCAGATATCTCAAATATCTCAGGTAGCTTTTTTGAAACACATTTTGTACAAACGAGTTCTCAGAAACAATAAGTGATCAAAGCGCAAAACGTTCATGGATGATAGACATTTTATTGAAGATTTGTTTAACCGGTTTCATTTTGTCTTCCGTCACTTCCGGTCCACATAGGAAGAGTTCAAACATATCGAACTTTTTATCAGTTTAACTGTTTTTCTTTGATATTTGTAGTGAGCTCGATGAACAATAATGTACAAAAGACAAGTATACAAGAAATATTTAATATAATTTACATTGAACACTTCCGTTTGTCCGTTTCCTGTCCCGAGATAAAAAACCCTATTTCGACGAGATCTCATAAACGATGTCGACTTGAACAATCAAACTTTGTGGGAAGATAGACCTATATATGTACATTTTTTTAAACTATTTTATTTTGTTCGGCGTAACTTCCGGTTGTCACCGGAAGCACTACAAATAATATGTTTTTTCTTTATTTATTTCTTTTACATGGAATGAATTTTTCAGTATACAATCTTAGATGTGTCATCTTTATAATGTTAAATTTTCAAATAACTGTTCCTTCCGGTGAGATATCTCAAATATCTCTATGTAGCTTTCCCTTATACAAATTTGATGCCTGCAAGATTTTTGTCACTGTAAGTGAATGAGACACAAAGCTTTCATGAATGATAGACATTTGATTGATGATATGTTTAGTGGGTTCTATTTTGTCAATTGCCATTCCGGTTTTCACCGGAAGGATTCAAATAAATCATATTTTTAACAACCAATCTTTGTAACCTGTTTTGTTTAGTTCGGCATTACTTCCGGTCGTCACAGAGAGTACTTCAAAATTGATTTCTTTTTCAATCTCGTTGTTTTACATGGAAGTAACATCTGGATATATCATTAACATTACTTATCATATTAACTATTTTCTCTATGTAAGAGAAGCAATGTCTACGGTTAAATTGATTCATGTATATCAAAACGGAAGACCTTTTTGTTGCTTTTGCAACAAGAGTCTAGTTAAGGTCTTCCGTTTCGAACGGAAGACCTTATAGTGATTGTTAGGTTTTTTCTTTCTTTCTTATTATTATTTTTTTCCCCCCTTTTTCTCTCGTGAATTTCTCAGAGATGTCTTGATGAATTTTTATAAAATTTTCAGGAATGACAGAAAATAGAAAGATCTAGAGGATTTTAATTAAAAATGTTCTAAATTCACTTCCGGTCGTCCGTTTCCTGTCCCGCGACAAAAAGCTTGTCACCTCGAGATCTAAAAAACGGAAAAGACTTAAACATTCAAACTTTGTGGGATGATAGACCTATAGCTGTAGATGTGTTTAAACAATTTTGTTTTGTTAGTCATAACTTCCGGTCGTCACCGGTGGCATTTAAAAAATAAATTTTTTTACGCATCAAATTTTTTGTCAATAGAATAAATATATAAGAATAAATCTATACATAGGAAATCTCTGCGATGTAATATCATTAAAAACTTTCTACTTCCGGTGAGATATCTCAATTATCCCAGGTAGCTTTTTTAAAACACATTTTGTACCAGCGAGATCTCAGAAACTATAAGCGATCAAGACACGAAACTTTCATGGATGATAGACATTTGATTGAAGATGTTTTTAATGGTTTCATTTTGTCTTCCGTCACTTCCGGTCCATACCGGAACAGTTAAAAAAAATCGAGCTGAGCTATTGATCAGTTTAACTGTTTTCCTTTGATATATTTTAGTTAGATAAATGAAAAATAATGTACAAAAAGCAAGTATACAAGAAATATTTAATACAATTTACATTGAACACTTCCGTTTGCCCGTTTCCTGTCCACAGACCAAAAACCTGATTTCGACGAGATCTCAAAAACGGTAACGACTTGAACAACCAAACTTTGTGGTATGATAGACCTATGTATGTACATGTGTTAACACTATTTTGTTTTATCCGGCGTAACTTCCGGTCGTCACAGGAAGTACACCCAATTTAGATATTTTTAAAAATATTTTGGTTATTTAGCATTGAAGTAACATTTTAGCTATAGAAATACAAAAAGTCATCTACACATGGTAAAAAAAAGATCTACTTCCGGTGAGACATCTCAAATATCTCAGGTAGCCTTCTTTTTTAAAAACAAAGTACCCACAAGAAACTGTGATAGATCAAGACTAATATAGATAATGGACATTGATTGAACATGTGTTTAACGGGTTTCATTGGGTCCTACGTCACTTCCGGTTAATACTTGAAATGTTCAAAAGCAATAGAACTTTTTTTAAAACTTTTAACTTTTTAAAAATTTTTTTACTCAATTTGATGAACAGTAACGTACGTAGGTAAATGAACTAACATATCTACTTTCCGTTTTTTAAATCACTTCCGTTTGTTCGTGTCCGGTCCCTAGATAAAAACCTTTTTTCAACGAGATATTATAACTAACGAAAACTTGAACATCCAAACTTTGAGGAAAGACAAAATGTACATGTATCCATTTTCTGTTTACAAGATAACTGGATTTTTTGTGCAGATTAATACATGAGGAACGGAAGACCTTTTTGTTTTCGTTCGGTTTCTTTTTCCCTATTATTATTATTTTTTTTTCTTACAAAATTTGTGCAGGCGATTTTTCGGAAATGGCTGAACCGATTTTCGTAAAACTTTAAGATCAAATAGATATTAGTCCGAACTTAATATACATTTTTTTATTTTGATGACGTCATTTCCGTTCTTGAGAAAATGACGTTTTAGCGATTTTCAGAGGGTCAGCTTGTCCAGGGATCTCCTCCTAAACGGTAAAAGATATTGAGTTCAAACTTTCAGGGATTGTAGACAAGAGATTGTAGATGTGCAATTTGGCATTCATATTTGTCATGCTCAAAAGGCGTTAAAGCTCGCCTGGTCCCGAAAATTGAGACTAAAAAGACGTCGTAATTTTTCATGGTTTTCTTAGTTTATCTCTTTTCTGAAAAATATTTTGTTAACACATGTAATGCAAAAAAAGTTTATATTTACAAGACCTGTCATTTCATATCGAGAAAAAGGGGCTGGCCCCTAACATAAGGGGACCAAAGGGCTCTAAAGTCTTTCATCTGTAGCCCTTTACTGAGGGATATTTTGTGAACAGTTATAGAAGCAACTATGTTTATTTTACAGTTATGTATCCAAGCAATGTAATGATTTTATCATGTGTTACGTAATTAGGGGTTTTTAGGGGCCAAAAGTCCAGAATTTTGATCACCAATATTTCAGAAAGGAAAAATATTTTGAAATGCAGTATAGAAGAAAAGATGCTCAGAATGATGAATTAAATCATACGCAATTTTCAAAATTTCGATAAACGGCCCCTATAAGGAGTTAAGGGATCGGCCCCTAAAATGTTCTTTCCAATATATCTCAAGAACGGTAATGAATTTCTAAACAGTTGTTGAACAAAATATATTGAGATTTAAATGACCTTTTATTTGATATCAAGAAAAAGGGGCTGGCCCCTAAAATTAGGGGACCAAAGGGCTCTAAAGTCTTTTATTTGTAGCCCTTTACTGGGGGATATTTTGTGAACAATTATAGAAGGAAATATGATTATCTCACAGTTATGTATCTAAGCAATGTGATGATTTTATCATGTGTTACGTAATTAGGGGTTTTTAAGGGCCAATAGTCCAGAATTTGGATCACATATACCTCAGAAAGAGAAAATATTTTGAAATGCAGTATAGAAGAAAAGATGCTCAGAATGGTGTATCAAATCATATGCAATTTTCAAAATTTCGTTAAAATGCCCCTATAAGGAGTTCAGGGATCAGCCCTTAAACGTTCTTTCCCATATATCTCAAGAACGGTAACGAATTTCTAAACAGTTGTTGAACATAATGTGTTGAGATTTAAATGACCTTTTATTTGATATCGAGAAAAAGATGCTGGTCCCTAAAATTAGGGGACCAAAGGGCTCTAAAGTCTTTTATCTGTAGCCCTTTACTGAGGGATATGTTGTGAACGGTTATAGAAGCAGATATGTTTATCTTACAATTATGTATCCAAGCAATGTAATGATTTTATTATGTGTTACATAATAAGGGGGTTTTAGGGGCCAAAATTATAGAAATTTGATCAACAATATCTCAGAAAGGAAAAATATTTTGAAATGCAGTAAAGAAGAAAAGATACTTAGAATGGTGTACTAAATAATATGCAATTTTCAAAATTTCGTTAAACGGCCCCTATAAGGAGTTAAAGGATCAGCCCCTTAAACGTTCTTTCCCATATCTCTCAAAAACCCTAACGAATTTCTAAACAGTTGTTGAACAAAATGTGTTGAGATTTAAATGACCTTTTATTTGATATAAAAATATATATATATATAGAAGCAAATATGTTTATCTTACAGTTCTATATCCACGTAATGTAATGATGTATTCATGTGTTATGGAATAAGGATCTTTTAGGGGTCATGAGTCCATAAACCAGCTATATCTCAAAAATGAAAATATTTTGAAATGCAATGTAGAAGAAAAGATGCTCAAAATGATGTACTTTACAAAATGCAACCTTCAAAATTTGGTTCAGCGGCTCCAATAAGGAGGTAAGGGACTGATCCCTAAGACTTTTTTTTCTCAGATATCTCAAGAACGGTGACGAATTTCTAAACACTAGTTGAACAAAGCTCTTATACCTGAACAAAATAGTATCTGGCCCTTAGAATGTAGACCCCGTTTTTCTATTCTAAATCATGTTTAGCTGTTAAATAGCAAAATCAAGATCGAAAATGTATCTCAAATTCTAAAATCAGACGGAAGACCTCCTCGTTGCTCGCAACGAGATCGTGTCTAGTTATTATTATTTTTTTTCCCCTTTTTGTCTTGTGAATTTCTCAGAGATGTCTTGATGAATTTTTATAAAATTTTCAGGAATGACTGAAAATATAAACATCTAGCGGTTTTTAGTAAAAGATTTTCTAAATTCACTTCCGTTCGTCCGTTTCCTGTCCCGCGACAAAAAGCTTGTCACCTCGAGATCTCAAATACAGTAAAGACTTGAACATCCAAACTTTGTGGGGTGATAGACCTATAGCTGTAGATGTGTTTAAACACTTTTGTTATGTTTGTCGTAACTTCCGGTCGTCACCGGAAGCACTTCAAAAAATAATTATTTTAAGGCATTAATTTTTTTGTCCGTAGAATAGCTATATAAGTATAAATCTATACAAAGGATATCTCTGCGATGTAATATCAACGAAAATATTCTACTTCCGGTGAGATATCTCAATTATCTCAGGTAGATTTTATAAAACACATTTTGTACCCGCGATATCTCAGAAACTAAAAGTGATCAAGGCACGAAACATTCACGTATGATAGACATTTGATTGAAGATGTGTTTAAACGCTTTTATTTTGTCTTCCGTCACTTCCAGCCACACCGGAAGAGTTCAAACAAATCGAGCTGTTTGTCAGTTAAACTTTTTTCCTTTGATAGTTTTAGTTATTTCGATAAATAATAATGTAAGATAGGCAAGTAAACAAGAAATTATAAATTTAATTTTTATTGAGCACTTCCGTTTGTCCCTTTCCTGTCCCGAGACAAAAATTCTTATTTTGAAGAGATCTAAAAAACGGTAACAACTTGAACAACCAAACTTTGTGGAATGATAGACCAATGTACGTACATGTGTTACCACTATTTTGTTTAATCCGGCGTAACTTCCGGTCGTCAAAGGAAGTACACCACATTTTGATTTTTTAAAAATTATATTGTTTACTTAGCCTGGAAGTAACATTTAAGCTAAAGAAATATAAAAAGTCATATTCAAATGGTAAAAAAAAATCTATTCCGGTGAGATATCTCAAATATCTCAAATAGCCTTATTTTATAAAAACATAAAGTACTCGCAAGATATCAGAAACTGTGAAAGATCAAGACAACAAACTTATATGGATGATGAACATTTGTTTGTACATGTGTTTAACGGGTTTCATTTTGTCGTACGTCACTTCCGGTTCTCACTTGAAGCATTAAAGCAGAAGACTTCTTTTTTACTTTAGATTTTTTTAACATTTTACTCAATGTGAAGAACAGTAACGTTCCGTAGGTAAATGTACTAAAAATATCTACTTTTAATTTCCTTAATCACTTCCGTTTGTCCGTTTCCGGTCCCGAGATAAAACTCTTTTCTTAACGAGATACTATAGATAACAAAAACTTGAACATCCAACCTTTGAGGAAAAACAAAATGTATATATTATATCCATTTTCTGTTTACAAGATAACTGGATTTTTTTGTACAGATTAATACATGAGGAACGGAAGACCTTTTTGTTGCTATAGCAACAAGAGTCTAGTTTATTAGGGTCTTCCGTTTCCAACAGAAGACCCTCTTGTTATTCTATTGTTTCTTTATATTATTATTAGGGTCTTCCGTTTTCAACGGAAGACCCTCTTGTTATTCTTCGGTTTCTTTTTATTAAGGTCTTCCGTTTCCAACGGAAGACCTTATTGTTTTCGTTCGGTTTCTTTTTAGGGTCTTCCGTTTTCAACGGAAGACCCTCTTGTTATTCTTCGGTTTCTTTCTATTATTATTAGGGTCTTCCGTTTTCAACGGAAGACCCTCTTGTTATTCTATTGTTTCTTTCTATTATTAGGGTCTTCCGTTTCCAACGGAAGACCCTCTTGTTATTCTATTGTTTCTTTTTATTAGGGTCTTCCATTTCCAACGGAAGACCCTCTTGTTATTCTACGGTTTCTTTTTCTTTATTAGGGTCTTCCGTTTTAAACGGAAGACCCTCTTGTTATTCTATTGTTTTTTTTTATTATTATTATTCTTCTTGTTTTTCCTTCTGACTTCTTTTTTGCTTTATATCTCAAAAACTATTCAACCGATTTGCAAGAAATTTTCAGGGATTATGTTAAATACTTGTCCCTTGAAGATTTTAAACTTTCAGTCATTAAGTCACTTCCGTTTTCTAGTTACGTCATTTTTAAAAATTTCAAAAAGTGATTTTGTCCAGGACTTTTCTCGTAAACGGTTGTTTATAAAGACTTGAAATTCTCTGTGATTGTAAATCTGCGGATTTACTTATGGCAAATTTACAAAAAAAATTATTTTGTCACTTCCGGTCGAAACCGGAAGTGATTCTAATTTTTCGGAATTTTCATTTTTTTGAGCGAATAATAAAATTATATGCATGTTGTAGAGTTTGCAAAGCTAAATGCAAAACTGAAATTCGTTTTCAAATCGGATGATGCATTTAAGAGATATCGGGGTTTAAAAATTGATCTTTCCGGAAATTTTGATTCCGTGTTTTTGGTTTTAAAAATAGTGCAAATTTCACACTGAAAGTAATTTCTACTGAAAACAATTCGTACTGATAATTAAACTATATATAAAACACAAAATTATATGCATATTGTAGAGTTTGCAAAGCTTAATACAAAACTGAAATTCGTTTTCAAGTCGGGTGATGCATTGCAGAGATATCGGGGTTTAAATATTGATTTTTCCGGAAATTTTGATTCCGTGTTCTTGGTTTAAAAAATAGTGTAAAATTCACACTGAAAGTAACTCCTGCTGAAAACAATTCGTGCAGGTCATAAAACCGGACTCTGTTTTTTAATAGTTAATTAAAGTGTTTATCGATACAATTTCGTTATTTCGATCGATAATTACGTTGTTAGTTTTTATTAGTCTTATTAGTTTTAATCGAAATAATTATCGTACGATTCCCCATTTCAACTCACCATGTTTTGACTGCGAACAAACAGCTGATAGCGGTGTGTCTACATTTTTAAAAGAAGCATGGCCTGCAAGACGTCGATAGTGGAAATTTCAGCTCTACTAACGTATGACAGATTATAAAGGTATGTTTCAATACAGGATATGTCGTATTGACTTTTTCTTTTCAAAGTATTTGCACTTTTCAATCTAATCCGAGATTCCTCTGACTCTTACCTCCGCTTTTGAAGTACGTCACAATATAAAAGCGGGCGTTAGAGTCAGCGGAATCTCGGAATATTATCTGTCCACTGTATTTTCACGGTAGCTGCAGAACTGTAGCTCTCCGGGAAAAAAATATTGACAGACCGGAGAGCTACAGGGCCACCCATTGAAAAAATTGTACATGTATATTTATTGCGCAGAAAAACGTGCGCTAGTTTTGGACTGATTTACCTTATTTATACGCAAATTCTGTGAAAACATTAGTACCATTAAATTCTTCATGCAATTTACTACTGATATCGACTCTTTATTTGCCTCAGACTTTCTCCGAAACACGCTACCGACCTCGGAAAATCAAGTATGTTGAATTTACATCGAGATCGAGAGTCGCCATTTTTACATGTAAACAAAATGGACCACATGAATTTACGGGACTGGTGATGGTGTTTAAAAGACTATCCGAGGCAAGTGAAGAGAGGATATCAGTAGTAAATTGCATGAAGAATTTAAAATTAAAAGCGGTGGGAGTCCTAAGGTACACAAGAATAGAATGTTGTAATTAGAGTGCATGTTTGCATGATGATAACTTTACCCTAAATATTTAAATATAGCAGATCTTTACCATATCGCCTTCACTTAATTTTTAAATTAAAAAACTCATGCTTGTGTTTAATTAAATAAATATATTTGACAAAGTAAATATTCAATCTAATTCAAATTAGACCTTTTGTCTCGCTCTCTGTTATATATGGTTATTGCTTGTGTAACAGGCATGTAAAACAGAGTGCGAGATGAAAAGTCTCAAATTTCAAATTATATCAAGCTCAGAATTTAGGTCAATGTTCCATGATATCTATTTAACAGTCTTCTCAAGATATAAGTATTTCACAGAATCATTGTAATTTGAGAGATTAGATTATCTTTTATACATATTGATTCATTTTAGGTAAGCTTTACATGCATATCACATTTACATAGCATGTAAATAATTTTTACTGCATGTGCCTCAGATCTCTCTCTCTCTCTCTCTCTCTCTCTCTCTCTCTCTCTCTCTCTCTCTCTCTCTCTTTTAATCTTGGCAAAGACTGAAACTGTCAGAGGGCAACTTAATTTTGTGACAAAAATATCTCGATCTTGTAAAAGAAATCCAAAGTGCATTGAATTTTAAAATGAGCATGTATTATTAATCCCTCATTTTTATGCGCATTATACATAGTATTGTTTTTAAAACATGTAATTCGTAAGAAAAAAAAACCCTCGCTAAATTTATTCGCAATAAACCCCAGTACAATTGACAAAACATGGTATACACGTACCAGAAGCTTATACTTTGACACTGCATGTTTGGATTGGTAATATTCCTTTGTAGTTTATGAATTGAAATATTGCTGTCGCACTTCAAGTAAAACAAACTCTCTCTCTCACTCCTGCTCTCGCTCTCTCCCAATCTGATATGTCTATACCCAAGAAATTATTTTAATGGTATGATATTATGACTTGATATGCACATTTTTGTTTTTGTACTGGCTAAATGTTAATGTCATATACCGGTATTTGGATATGTCATACTTATAACACTGCATGGTCAGTGTATTTTTTCCAAAAATATTATGTATATGTTAATGTAAACACAGCTATTACAAGTACATGTATGTTAACACAGCTAATTTTTTGTTTTCATTTCAGCTTAAAGCAGACTCTTGTTACCACATGGCTTTTACCTGTTGATTCTTGTGGTTTCAGCTCTTGAGGTTAACCTGTCACCTCTAACCACATGCATATTCCCTGTGTTCTACAGACTATCTACCGGTAATTCAAATTAAATCGGATAATGCATGAACAATAATGGAACTTTAAGAAAGCATCATGTCCTATTGTGGTTTGTTCATGTTTGATAAGAAATTATGAAAAACAAAATTAAGGCTGTTTAAAGAAATATAATTGTTGTGAAAATTTGTTTTTCAATAAAAGTATGCAATTATATTTCCTTCATTTTTTATTTTATAAAGATATTTAGATGTGTTTACATAGTTGAAAAATCACCCAACTCTTTCCAGTTTTCTCCATTAAGATTACATGTAGGATATGTAAATGTACATTTGACTTTTGAATAACACCAGCAATGATTATTACTTTTGAAATGAGCAAGAAACAATCTATTTTCATCCTTTTAAGGTATATATGCATAAAAAGAGTAGAAAAAAACATGTCAAATTTGAACATTTTTAATGGAATTCTCCTCCGCCTCCAGCTACCCGGGTGTGTTTGAATTTAATTTTATTTAAGGCTGATGTTGAACTTGTTGATCTTACTGTTTTATCATGGTTAAAAAGAGACAAGAAACCAGAATAGATTAGATTTTTAATAAATATGATTGTTAGCTTACTTTTTTTCATGGAAAAAAGAAATCACATGCAGGAATACTTGTCTATTTATTTATTAAAATGCTACAAATCATTCAAGAAACATAAAAAGATCAAATTTTAGTATCATTGATGATTGTTTTCAAACATGTGTGAGAAATGACTCATAGAAATTGCCACAAGTTTCAGAAAATTAGGCAAAAGATTTCAAACCATGACTTTTTATGAAAATCAAAAGATAGGGGGTGGGTATACATGTAAGGGCATTTCTAAGTTATGTGAAGCTTTTATCAAGATAATATCATGTAGATGTATGTTGTATTGAATAAGGTTTCTTATTAAAGGTGGTTGAACAACAATTGACCTCTAAAAGGTCAGGTAAAGATGTTTTACTATGGAGAACCCTGTAAACCTGTGTTGAGTAAAAGAAATTGGAAATGGTGGGTTCACTTAAATGGCCATATGTTTATTAAACCTCAATGGAATTGTCAATATGTGGTATACTTTTTTCTCAGAATTGCATTTCTTATTCTAAGACAAAGACATCTGTTCATAAAATGTACTAAGTTAAAGGTAGCAAGGGACGATTCGGATAAAGTACCCGTTAATATTTTTGTAAAATTAAGGTACATCACTACACCTAGACTTATACTTTTTAAGACACTACTTCACAAGATGGCGATTTAAATGTTTTGTTGAACACTTAATATCGTTCGATTGGGTTGTATACCGTCATAGCTTAATGGTTAAAGTATTGGGTTTCTAAACCGTTTGAGTTTTAGTCCGCCTGGAGCTTTTGTTACTGTTTATTGAATTAAATTTTTGAAAATGTAATTGTTCATCCAAATTTGCACATTTTTTGCCTTTTTGACTTAAACACTTCTTATCAATTATGATATCTATCATAATCAAGTAATTTTCTGCTGATTTGAGAAAATATTTCAAGGTGTTTTGAGCCACCTTAAGAGATGCTGTACTTGAAGGCTTATGAGTGTTGCTAAGATTCATAAAATGAATTTTAATGATCATCATTAGAGGGATCTCCCTTGTTGGAATTGGTATGCAATATGAAAACCCCTAATGTTTAATACGTATATGAGAATTGAATGGTGAAACTTGCGGCTAAGACTGTTGTGTTGACTTTACACTGTGAAATTGCAAGTTACAAATGGGAGGTTATATAACTCGAAATTTATGTGGATGGGACATTATATACCTATTCACTGGGTATGAGGATGATAGCAAGTTTATTGTCCTCCAAGACAGCCACTATTTCATGGGCGAAGCCAAGTGAAATAGTTGCTGTTGAGGGGGACAATAAACTGTCTGTCATCCTCACACAACACAACAGTCTTAGTCTGTCTTTCTGTCAGTAAATAGATATAGATATATTAATTATTATCCTGAAGAAAACTTAATTTGTTGGCCATGCAGAATTTCTTGATGATAAACAAATTAGAATTATCGGACTTTGAATTTAATGCTGTGATCGGATTATACCAGAGGTGTTCCGAGTTTAAAAAAGGGAAATCGAATGCTGCCGGTGAATACTTTCGTTGACTATTCACCATGGACAGATAGCATAGAAACTATTTCACAGTTAGATGGAATAGCATGTTTATTCATTGTAATTTTACATAGGAAATATTCACAGAAATATAATAAACTTTTCATTGCTAAGTTTCTGACATTTGATGGTGCAACAAGCACACAGTTTGGAAGGTCAAAGGTGACATCTTTTGTATCTGACTCCTTTTCGGCTTTATAACTCAAAAAGTTTATAACCGATTGAAATGAAACTTTGAGAGATTATGTGCAACTATTATGCCTCTAATATAAGATCCTAAAGTTTCTTTGAAAACGACCTTTCCGTTTTTACGTTACGTCATTTAAAAAAAAAATTTAAAAAGTCATTTTGTCCGCAGCGTTTCTAAAAACGCTTTAAGATAGAGGCTTGAAATTTTCAATGGTTATGATTTTGTCGTTTTACCTCTGTGATAAGGCTCGAAATGAAAATCTGTCACTTCCGGTCAAAACCGGAAGTGAATCAAATTTTTCGAAAAATTGAATTTTTTGATCAAGTCAAAAATGAATATCTGTTTTGTAGAGCTTATTCAACTTAATCTAACACTGAAAGCCGTTTTCAAATCGGACGATGCATTAGAGATATCGGGGTTTAAAAATTGATTTTTCCAGAAATTTTGATTCCGCGTCCTTGGTTTAAAAAATAGCGTAATGTTCAAAGTAAAATTAACTCGTACCAAAAATAATTGCTAAGTCGTACCTGAACACATTCGGATTTTTTTGTTCAATCGTTCTTAAAATCGGAAAGGTTTTTGTTAAGTCGTACTTAAAATCATTCGTATTTTGTTAAGTCGTACCAGGAATATTCGATTTTTTTCATATTTTATATTAGTTACTCTTGTTATTGGTTTAAGAGCTCTGCTTCTTACAGGAACTTCCAGCTTTACTTCCGACATTAACGGAAGACCCACTCGTTGCTTTGCAACGAGCTTTGCTCTAGTTATTCTTTTTTTTCTTTTTCTGACTTTTTTGGAGCGCTATTTCTCAAAAACTATCCAACCGATTCGCACAAAATTTTCAGGACGGATAAAGCATGATCGGCGCTACATATTATAAAATTTTTAAAGGATGACGTCACTTCCGGTTTCAGATATTGACGATTTTGTAAATTTTTAAGGGTCATTTTGTCCACGCATCTCCTCCGAAACTAATCAAGATAGAAGATTGAAATTTTCAGGGATTGTAGATGAATGTATGTAGATGTACCCCCATGCTTCCAATGATGAAAATTGCTCAAGGCCTCAAAGCTCGCCTGAACCTGAAAATTAGCACCAAATTTTTTCACGAAATTTTTGCACATTTTCTGTGATATCTTTTGATGTATAAATATTTTGTTAAAACATATAATGCAAAAGTTGTTTCAAATTACACGGGCTTTCGTTTAATATCAAGAAAAAGGGGCTGGCCCCTCAAATTAGGGGCCAAGAGGGCTGTAAAGTCTTCTTACAATAACTCTTTACTGAATAATAATTTGTTATTAATTTTAGAAGCAAAAATGTTCATTGTTGGGCTGTTTATCTATACAACACCATACTTAAGTCATATGTTACGTAATTAGGGGTTTCAAGGGGCCAGAAATTCAAAAATTTGATCATTAATATCTGAAAAAGGAGAAATATTTTTAAAAGCAATGTATAACAAAAGTTGCTCAAAATAATGTTTTGAACAGTATGCTATCTTAAATGTTTTTGTTTATGACCCCGTTTAGGAGTTAAAGGGTCGGCCCCTAAAACACATTTGTACATATATCTCAAGAATGATTAACATTTCTTGAACACTTGTAGAACAAAATATGTTTGTATTTGCAAGACCTTTCATTTGATATCAAGAAAAAGGGGCTGGCCCCTCAAATTAGGGGCCAAGAGGGCTCTAATGTCTTCTTACAATAACTCTTTACTGAACAATAATTTGTTATTAAATATAGAAGCAAAAATGTTGTTTGTACATCTGTTCATCTATACAGTACCATACCCAAGTCATAAATTATGTAATTAGGGGTTTCAAGGGGCTATAATTCAATATTTTGATCATTAATATCTGAAAAAGGAGAAATATTTTGAAAAGCAATGTAGTACAAAAGTGGTTAGAAATAATGTTTTTTACAATATGATACCAAATATTTTGTTGTTAGTGGCCCCGGTAAGGGGTTAAAGGGTCGGCCCCTAAAATACAGTTGTTTAGATATCTCGAGAACGGTTGACAATTCATGAACACTTCTAGAACAAAATATGTTTATATTAGCAAGACCTTTTTTTTGATATCAAGAAAAAGGGGCTGACCCTTCAATTTAAGGGCCTGAAGGGCTACTAAGTCTTTTTATAATAACTCTTTTCTGATCAATAATTTGATATAAATCATAAAGCAACAAAGGGGCTTTTATAAAGCTTAATTTAAACTGATATCCGTTTTAAAATTGGACGATGCATTACAGAGATATTGGGATTTAAAAATTGAGTTTTCCGGAAATTTTGATTCCACGTTTTTGGTTAAGGCAATAGTGTTGTGTTCAAAGATAAATTAACTCGTACCTAAAATAATTCGGAAATTGTTAATTCGTACTTAAACATAATCGGATTTTTTTTGTTAAGTCGTTCTTGAAATCAGAAAGGTTTTTGTTAAGTCGTACTTAAAATAATTCGTATTTTGTTAAGTCGTACCAGGACTAATTCGATTTTATTCATCTTTTTATTTTAGTTTTTCTTACTATTGGTATAAGAGCTCTGCTTCTTACAGGAACTTACAGCTTTACTTCCAACATAAACGGAAGACCCACTCGTTGCTTTGCAACGAGCTTTGCTCTAGTTATTATTATTTTTCTTTTTCTTTATTTTTCTGACTTTTTTAAAGATTAATATCTCAAAAAGTTTTCAACGGATTTACATGAGGGATCAAGTAGCAGTATTGTGCCTCAAAGATTTTAAATTTTAAACTACAACGTCACTTCCGTTTTTACGTTACGTCAATTTTTAAATTTTAAAAAAGTGATTTTGTCCAGGGCGTTTTTCAAAAACGCTTCAAGATAGAGACTTGGAATTTTCTGTGTTGAAGCATTGATCGTTTTTATTTGGACATAAGGCTGGAATTTAGTTTCCGTCACTTCCGGTCCAAACCGGAAGTGTTTTAAAATTTTCGATTTTTCGAATTTTTCGTTTTAATTTCAAATGTTTACGATGTTTGTAGAATCGGTCGTGCTGAATACGAAACTGAAATCTGCTTGAAAATCGGACGATGCATTACACAGATATCGAGGTTTAAAAATTGATTTTTCCGGAAATTTTGATTCCGCGTCGTTGGTTTGAAAAATAGCGTAATGTTCAAAGTGAAATTAACTCGTACCAAAAATAATTGCTAAGTCGTACCTGAACACATTCGGATTTTTTTTGTTCAGTCGTTCTTAAAATCGGAAAGGTTTTTGTTAAGGCGTACTTAAAATCATTCGTATTTTGTCAAGTCGTACCAGGAATATTCGATTTTTTTCATCTTTTTATTTTTGTTACTCTTGTTATTGGTTTTAGAGCTCTGCTTCTTACAGGAACTTCCAGCTTTACTTCCGACATTAACGGAAGACCCACTCGTTGCTTTGCAACGAGCTTTGCTCTAGTTATTATTGTTCTTTTTATTTTTTTTTTTTTTGACTCCTTTTCGGCTTTATAACTCAAAAAGTTTACAACCAATTTTAATGAAATTTTCAGAGGTTGTGTGCAACTATAATACCTCAAAGTTTGTGAAGTTTTTTTTGAAAACGTCACTTCCGTTTTTACGTTACGTCATTTTAAAAATTTTCAAAAAGTCATTTTGTCTGCGGCGTTTCTCAAAAACGCTTTAAGATAGAGGCTTGAAATTTTCAATGGTTATGATTTAATCGATTTACCTCTGTAATAAGGCTGGAAATGAAAATCTGTCACTTCCGGTCGAAACCGGAAGGGAATCAAATTTTTCGAAAAAATGAATTTTCTGATCAAAACAAAAATGAATATGTGTTTTTTAGAGCTTATTAAGCTTAATCTAACTCTGAAAGCCGTTTTAAAATCGGACGATGCATTACAGAGATATACGAGTTCAAAAAATGATTTTTCCGGAAAATTTGATTCCGCGTTTTTGGTTAAAAAATTAGTATCAAATTCTTGGTTAAATTAACTTGTACCTAAAAATTAATTGTTAAGTCGTACTGTAACACATTCGGATTTTTTTTGTTAAGTCGTTCTTGAAATCGGAAAGGATTTTGTTAAGTCGTACGTAAATTTATTCGGTTTTTGTTAAGTCGTACCAGGAAAATTCGATTTTTTCATCTTTTTATTTAAGGTACTCTTGTTATTGGTTTAAGAGCTCTGCTTCTTACAAGAACTTCCAGCTTTACTTCCGACATTAACGGAAGACCCACTCGTTGCTTTGCAACGAGCTTTGCTCTAGTCTTATTATTATTTTTCTTTTTTTTTCTTACAAATTTTGTGTACAGGATTTCTCAAAAACTACTCGACCGATTTACACGAAACTTTCAGATTTGATAGATAGTTATCTGAACCTTATTGGAAATTTTTTTTACCGATGACGTCATTTCCGGTTTTGATTTATTAACAATTTAACGATTTTCAGAGGGTCGGCTTGTCCAGGGGTAAACTCCCGAACGATTTAAGATATTGAGTTCAAAATTTCAGGGATTGTAGACAAAAGGTTGTAGATCTGACATGTGGTATATATATTGTCCTGTGACCAAAAGCGCCGAAGCTCGCCCGAGCTCGAAAATTACAGTTGAAAAAGCGTCGTGATTTTTCGTGGTTTTCTTTCAATATCTCTTTCCTCGATTGTATTTTGTTATAACATGTAGAACAGAAAATCTTTATTAGGTCAAGAGCTTTTATGTGACATCAATAAAAAGGGGCTGGCCCTTCAAATAAGGGGCTGAGGGGGCTCTAAAGTCTTTTAATGATAAATTTTCACTGCGAAATATTTTGTGATAAGTTATAGAAGCAATTATGTTCATTCTAACGTTATCCACCTACACATGGCAATCATTAACTCCTATGTTACGTAATTAGGCGTTTTAAGGGGTCAGAAGTCCAAAAATTTGATGCTCAATATCTCAAAAAGTAGGAAAATTTTGAAAAGCAATATTGACAAAAGATGCTCAAAATATTAAGCTTAACTATCTGCAACCATAATTTCTTTGTTATGCGGTCCCTAAAAGGAGTTACAGGGTCGGCCCCTAAAACGGCCCTCTCCAAATATTTCGAGAACGGTACAAAATTTGTAAACATTTGTTGAACAAAATGTGTTTGAATTGATTAGAGCTTTCATTTGAAATCATGAAAAAGGGGCTGGCCCTTCAAATAAGGGGCTGAGGGGGACCTAAAGTCTTTTAATGATAACTTTTTACCGTGAAATATTTTGTGATACGTTATAGAGGCAATTATGTTCATTCTAAGGTTATTTACCTATACATGGCAATCATTTCCTCCTTTGTTACGTAATTAGGGGTTTTTAGGGGCCATAAGTCGAAAACTTTGATCTTCAATATTTCAAAATAGAGGAAAATTTTGAAAAGCAATATTGAACAAAAGATGCTCAAAATATTGAGCAAAACAATCTGCAACTATAATTTCTTTGTTATGCGGTCCCTACAAGGAGTTACAGGGTCGGCCCCGGAAACGACCCTCTCAAGACATCTCGAGAACGGTACAAAATTTGTAAACACTTGTTGAACAAAATGTGTTTGAATTGACAAGAACATTCTTATGAAATCAAGAAAAAGGGATCGGCCCTTCAAATAAGGGGCTGAGGGGGGTCTAAAGTCTTTTAATGATAGCTTTTTACTGTGAAATATTTTGTGATACGTTATAGAAGCAATAATGTTCATTCTAAGAATATTTACCTATAAATGGTAATCATTTACTCCTATGTTATGTAATTAGGGATTTTAAGGGGCCAGAAGTCCAACACTTTGATCTTCAATATCTCGAAATAGAGGAAAATTCTGGAAAGCAGTATTTAACAAAAGATGCTCAAAATAATGTGCTTAACAATGTACAACAATATATTGTTTGTTATCTGGACCCTAAAGGAGTTTTAGGACCGGATATCAAAACGATTTTTCCCAGATATCTCAAAAACGGTAACCAATTTCTAAACACTTATTAGCGGTACACAAAAATATCTTTTAACGAAAATGAATGAAAAGGAGCTGATCCCTTAGATAAGGGACACCAAAGGGATAGATAGTCTTTCACCCATAACACTCATAGATTCCGCGTCCTTTTCCGGATAAGTTTCGTTGACGAAGATCAAGAGTAAGGCCATTCCTTATTCTAAAAATCGGACGGAAGACCTCCTCGTTGCTCGCAACGAGATCGTGTCTAGTTATTATTATTAGGGTCTTCCGTTTTCAACGGAAGACCCTCTTGTTATTCTTCGGTTTCTTTTTAGGGTCTTCCGTTTCCAACGGAAGACCCTCTTGTTATTCTATTGTTTCTTTCTATTATTATTAGGGTCTTCCGTTTTCAACGGAAGACCCTCTTGTTATTCTTCGGTTTCTTTTTATTATTATTTTTTTTCTTTTTCTTTTTTTTCTGACTCCTTTTCGGCTTCATAACTCAAAAAGTTTTCAACTTATTTAAAGGAAACTTTCAGGGTTTATGTGCAATTATAATGCCTCAAAGATGTGAAAGTTTCCATAACAACGTCACTTCCGTTTTGACGTTACGTCATTTTTAAACTTTAAAAAAAGTCATTTTGTCCGCGACACATCTCAAAAACGCTTTAAGATAGAGTCTTGAAATTTTCTGTGGTTATGAATTTGGCAATTTACATGTGCAATAAGGCTGGAAATGGAAATCCGTCACTTCCGGTCGAAATCGGAAGTGAAACAAATTTTTCGAAAAAATGAATTTTCTGATCAAATCAAAAATGAATATGTGTTTTATAAAGCTTATCAAGCTGAATCTAACACTGAAATCCGTTTTAAAATCGGACAATGCATTAAAGAGATATCAGGGTTTAAAAATTGATTTTTCCGGAAATTTTGTTTCCGTGTCCTTGGTTTGAAAAATAGCGTAATGTTCAAAGTAAAGTTAACTCGTACCAAAAATAATTGTTAAGTCGTACTTGAACACATTCGGATTTTTTTTGTTAAGTCGTTCTTCAAATCAGGAAGGTTTTTGTTAAGTCGTACATAAAATCATTCGGATTTTGTTAAGTCGTACCAGAAATAATTCGATTTTTTCATCTTTTTATTTAAGTTACTCTTGTTATTGGTTCAAGAGCTCTGCTTCTTACAGGAACTTCCAGCTTTAATTCCGACATTAACGGAAGACCCACTCGTTGCTTTGCAACGAGCTTTGCTCTAGTTATTATTCTTTTTATTTTTTTTTCTGACTCCTTTTCGGCTTTATAACTCAAAAAGTTTACAACCGATTTTGATGAAATTTTCAGAGTTTGTGTGCAACTATAATACCTCAAAGTTTTTGAAGTTTCTACGAAAACGTCACTTCCGTTTCTACGTTACGTCATTTTTAAAATTTTCAAAAAGTCATTTTGTCCGCGGCGTTTCTCAAAAATGCTTTAAGATAGAGGCTTGAAATTTTCAATGGTTATGATTTAATCGATTTACCTCCGTAATAAGGCTGGAAATGAAAATCCGTCACTTCCGGTCGAAACCGGAAGGAAATCAAATTTTTCGAAAAAATGAATTTTCTGATCAAATCAAAAAAGAGTATGTGTTTTATAGAGCTTATTTAGCTGAATCTAACACTGAAAGCCGTTTTAAAATCGGACGATGCATTACAGAGATATACGAGTTCAAAAAATGATTTTTCCGGAAAATTTGATTCCGCGTTTTTTGTTAAGAAATTAGTATCAAGTTCTTGGTTAAATTAACTTGTACCTAAAAATTAATTGTTAAGTCGTACTGTAACACATTCGGATTTTTTTGTTAAGTCGTTCTTGAAATTGGAAAGGTTTTGTTAAGTCGTACGTAAAATTATTCGGTTTTTGTTAAGTCGTACCAGGAATAATTCGATTTTTTCATCTTTTTAATTAAGGTACTCTCGTTATTGGTTTAAGAGCTCTGCTTTTTACAGGAACTTCCAGCTTTACTTCCGACATTAACGGAAGACCCACTCGTTGCTTTGCAACGAGCTTTGCTCTAGTTATTATTCTTTTTATTTTTTTTTTCTGACTCCTTTTCGGCTTTATAACTCAAAAAGTTTACAACCGATTTTAATGAAATTTTCAGAGGTTGTGTGCAACTATAATACCTCAAAGTTTGTGAAGTTTCTTTGAAAACGTCACTTCCGTTTTTACGTTACGTTATTTTTAAAATTTTCAAAAAGTCATTTTGTCCGCGGCGTTTCTCAAAAACGCTTCAAGATAGATGCTTGAAATTTTCAATGGTTATTATTTAATCGATTTACCTCTGTAATAAGGCTGAAAATGAAAATCTGTCACTTCCGGTCGAAACCGGAAGGGTATCAAATTTTTCGAAAAAATGAATTTTCTGATCAAATCAAAACTGAATATGTGTTTTATAGAGCTTATTAAGCTGAATCTAACACTGAAAGCCGTTTTAAAATCGGACGATGCATTACAGAGATATACGAGTTCAAAAAATGATTTTTCCGGAAATTTTGATTCCGCGTTTTTGGTTAAGAAATTAGTATCAAGTTCTTGGTTAAATTAACTTGTACCTAAAAATTAATTGTTAAGTCGTACTGTAACACATTCGGATTTTTTTTGTTAAGTCGTTCTTGAAATCGGAAAGGTTTTTGTTAAGTCGTACGTAAAATTATTCGGTTTTTGTTAAGTCGTACCAGGAATAATTCGATTTTTTCATTTTATTTAAGGTACTCTTGTTATTGGTTTAAGAGCTCTGCTTCTTACAGGAACTTCCAGCTTTACTTCCGACATTAACGGAAAACCCACTCGTTGCTTTGCAACGAGCTTTGCTCTAGTTCCCTATTCTTTTTTTTTCTTACATATTTTGTGCAGGCGATTTCTCAGAAACTACCTGGTTGATTAACATGAAACTTTCAGATCTGATAGATATTACTCTGAACCTTATTGGAAATTTTTTTTAATGGTGACGTCACTTCCGGTTTTTAGATATTAACAATTCAACGATTTTTATAGGGTCGGCTTGTCCACGAAGGATCTCATAAACTAAAAAAGATATTGAGTTCAAAATTTCAGGAATGATAGTCCAAAGAATGTAGATTTGCAATAGGGCATTTATAATTTTTCAGCGCAAAAAGCGCCGAAGCTCGTTGGGGCTCCAAAAATGAGATAAAAAAGCGTTGTGATTTTGCATGGTTTTCTCAATCTATCTTTTTGTCCGGAAATATTTTGTCAAGACACGTAGAACAAAAAAGATTTATGTTTAAAAGATCTTTCATTTGACATCAAGAAAAAGGGGCTGGCCCCTCAAATTAGGGACCTAGAGTTCTTGAAAGTATTAGCTCTATAACTCAAAAGCGGTTAAGATTTCAATATGGCTGTCGCTGCAAAATATGTTCATTATGATCTTATTAATGTCGTAACAATAATATTTTGTTCGTGTATTGCGTAATGTGAGTGCAAAAAGCTAAACTTGTTACCATGTATTTGTGTTTTATTTGGCAAATAAACGGGGTATTTGTGCGTATAACTGGCATAACGGATACCAGTTTACATACGGAAAGTGTATAAACATTTTAGTTATTTTATAGTGAAACACATTATGGATAAAAGAACTGTTTCTATGCAATGCATTTGAGTCGCATTTAAAATCTAGCTGAATCCCGAGCTGTGTATGTGAACAATTACGTATCCGATCCCTTGCCCGCGGCCGAGGAAATAGGTCGCGGCTGGACTAGCGAGCGGTCTGCCGTTATCTAATACACAAGATTTGCGTCTGTCTGTAATGCACACATGGGTGTTATTTATGTAGCTGCAAACTCAAAAATTCCGATTTTAATGATTTTAATAGTAAATAAAAAAGATTATACGTTTACCTACTACCATAGACAGGTGTACTAGCTTGAGGTCGGAAAGTGTTTAAACAGTTTAATTCTTCTCTAGGGAAACACATTATGGGTAAAAGAATTGCTTCTATGCAATGTATTTGAGTCGCATTTAAAATCTAGCTAGCTGTATTCCGAGCTGCATGTATGTAAACAATTATACGTATCCGATCCTTGCCAGCGGCCGAGGAAATGGGTCGCGGCTGGACTAGCGAGCGGTCTACCGTTATCCAATACACAAGATATGCGCCTAGCTGTAATGCACACACGGGTTTATTTATGTAGCTGCAAACACAAAGACATCAGATTTTAACGATATAAAAGAGTAAATGAAAAAGGATTATACCATTACCTACGAAGTATTGCTGTTTTGCTCTCGTAACTCAAAAAAAAGAAGATAGTATGACTGTCATTGAAAAAAGGGCGTTCTTTGTGATCTTGTCTATGTCATGAAATAGTTTTTTTGTTGGAAAATAAAATTCAGTTATCAAACTGCAAAAATTTCAAACCCACCACGTTGAGTGTACAGTTTCATAACACGGGCCGAGGAGATGCCGCGCTTGTGGACAGCCGATTCGCTGTAGGACACATGCTTCTCGTGTTTATACGTTATCACACATTCCAATGCTCATTGATTCGTTGTTATTTTCATTTCCAATTATATTGGTTAACGATGCATCAAACCATTGATTAAAATCATAGTTCGTATAATAAAGGAAAAAGCTGCCACCAATGAATATAATACGTTTTACAGTCGTAAGATTTGAAATGTAAATAAATTCACTTGTGTCCGTTTGTGACATTTTGCTGCTGAGAATTAAATGCATTACACTACCAATTTCAACAAAATATAGGCGATATTCACATAAATATCTGTAATCTATGATAATGTGATACTTCATTTGGCTAACAAAATATTAGAATTTTTTATGTGTTTAGAGAGAGAGAGAGAGAGAGAGAGAGAGAGAGAGAGAGAGAGAGAGAGTTAAGCAGGATGTTGTAAGTAAAAGTTGAAATATATTTAAAAAGCGTTTGAGATAAGGCAGCTTAAGAAGTACAATGTTACATGCTTGCGGTAGGTACGGGCACAATAAAAACTAACCATTTTTAAACAAGTTGAAGTTTTATTTATTCACGCCGTAAAATAATAAGGGTCACAATATTGGTATAACCTCTTCTCAATGGTAGTCAGATTCATTAAAAAGCATACTCATTGCTGAATTTATTCATTTACTAATTAATTTTTTTTTTGATTCTGAAAGAATATGTGAGTTTTAAAAATTTAATGTACATGTACATTCATTGTAAAAGTTTTGATTGTATTCGGACAGCTGTGAAGATCAAGTAGCGAACACATGGTTAAAAATACTACATGTACTTAGTAGATTAATTCTCTAATACAAATCGAATTGGCTTTAAAATTTGCATATTCAAGCACACTTAAATAGTTAATACATAATTTATATATAATTATATTAATAAAAACGTCTGTATGCTGTATTATGTATTTGGTGTCTGATTAGGACTGTTCTTCCCCAAAAAGAAGCGCTCTGCGATCGCGTAAAAAGCGTTATGTAAAGTACAACACTTGATTGGAGTACATGCTTATATACATTTTTTTTAAAATGTGTACGTTTAACTAAGCGAAATTGTAGATGTCATGGAGTCAATAGGCAAATCAAATTCACCAATCAGGCAATAGCAGTTATCTAATGCCTATGATTGATAATTTTACAAGGTAAATTAATACATGTAAATATGAATTTTAAAGCATTCCCTGCTCCCCTGTTAAAAGCTCCCGTTACCTGCATTCTTTTATTAACGATTTTTGTGCACACATTTATTCGGAAATGGCTCAAATTTTGTAACACGGGCCCGATAAGAAGATGAGAGGATGACCCCTAAAATTTCTTTCCCAGATATGTCAAGAACGGTCTCAAATTTCAAACACTAGTTAAATAACATATAACTTATTTTGTACAAATTTTTTATGTGCATGAATAACATTGTTCCTGTAACTTAACAAAAAATGACACTTTTTGAAATCTAATAGTTTCTGAATTCATCGTTAAAATAAATAATGTTAGACGGCCCATGCAGCAAGTTTTTCTAGTCGAGTCTTTCGTTCAACAGCGCATCGATTGTGAACTTTAAGCGGGGTTTACAGGGTGAAACGACCACGAATTTTGAAAAATTTGGCTACAAAGAGTTTAAAAGAGATGGACACAAAACACAGGTGCGATTATATCTTGTAGGAGATAAAAAAATGATTAATCTATGTTTGCCATAAATACAAATTTTTATCATAAGAATATTTTAACATTTGGATCCGCCGAATATTTCCATTTCCCTTCATTGTTTGGTGCCTGATTTGAAATAACGTTTCGAGGTATAATAAGTTGAGAAATTTCTTTAAGCTGCATGTTCCGATTTGTCGGCCATTACAGTATCAACTAATTTTCCTTGCAAAACAAATGAATGATCTCACAAAGTTATAGACGTATTTACACGGAACTGCTCTCCTTTCAACGTTAGAAATATTCAAAGTAAATGAAAATAAGTTTTGGGCATACAACCCCCCCCCCCCCCCAATACATCATTCGAATGTTTAAAAAAGGAAACCGTTGGGTTTTATCCTCCGAATGATTGGGTTTATTCATCCTGCATGTTTTGCAATAATTATTAACAACGTAGACATCAAAACTATTAAGGAACAAATGTACACTGCTTTAATTTTGTTTAAAAAGTCATGCCGTATATTTTATGTTATAATAGATTATATAAAAAAGACAGATGTCAAAGTCGTTATACAATCATACTAGCTTCGACGTAAGGTGCCAGTTTAATAACGCCAAACTCTTTTATGTCGATTATTTTGTGAATATACAGCAAAACTTGTCTTATCCGGCGGAGGGGGTTCTGAAAAAAATGGCCGGATTAGGCAAAATCCAGTTTAGAGGACATTGTTGTAAATTAATTTTAGTATTTAATGCAGTAGGTCCTGATCGTGTATTCTTGCAAAATGTTCTATTGTTCTGAAATATATTAGATTTCATCGATCTTATTTACGATACCAATTTTCATTTCATTTTTTTTTTGAAACAATAAATCCATAACGGAATACTTACGATGGAAATACTTATTGAATCAAACATCGTTATTGATAATTTTTCAAACATCCGGTTTACCTGAAAAGTGCACGCTAATCCGTAAATAGTTAAATAAAACATTAAAAAGTCAACAGGTGGCTGAAATACCTGATGGCGAGAACTGTTTTGATGCAGGGAAACAATGGATAAATATTAATATAAATGAGAATTTTACTTTTAAAAAAATTGAGCATTTTGACAGATTGATATGCAACTCTGTACGTGTAGCCATACAACAGGGATAACAAACGATATCAGCAGTCTTACTCTCACAGTATCCTGAATCACGGCCTAAAAAAAATTGGGTAAACTATAATCTAATTATCAAATTTTTGCAATTCATAACAAGACTTTACGGTATTAACTGAAATAAGTTGCTACTTTGGATCTATATTTACAGTTGTTTAAATCAATAGCAACGAGAGAAAAAGTTGTTGATAATAGAGCATTAATATCTCGCAGAAGGTCGATCGATCGATAAGTGGACGGACTACGGGAGATAACTCTCACTAATTATGAGCAGTAGGCTTTTTCATTGCGCCGGTTTACAGAATAGACAGGATCCGGATTGCACAATTTTTTGGGGCTGAATAATGTCGCAGGATTGGGCAGCATGCCGTAATACACAACATCCGGATTCAACGAGTTTCAACATGTACATAATTTTTTCATTGAAATATGGCTTAACTGACCGGGAAAACTACTGCAACGTATATTATTGCACACATACTTAGCATAACCATCGTTTAAAAGCGTACAATTATTTTATTGAAAATCGGACCAAGCAGCTTTAACATTAAGATTTACATGTGAAAGACACTTTATTTGTCTTGTGCATGATCATGTCATGATCTCCAATTCCATTCACAACTGCTGTCATTCAAAATCACATGAATTAAACAAAATTAAATATTTTGTGTAGATCTCAACTGTTATGTATCCAAGAAATCTATTGATTTTATCATGTGTTACGTAATTAGGTAATAACGTTTTTAGGGGTCAAACTTCATTCACAAATTACCTTTTTTCCTTCGTAAACATTCATAGGATCGAAAACAGATTTGCTACAGAGATTTATAATGGGGAATGTTTACATCTTTTCTCAATTCGGAAGTCTCTCGGAATATCTAGCACAATTTTTCAACGTTATCATCCGGGCATTATAATGGCTGATGCAAAATGCAAAATCCCCGTAAACATTTTTTAGCCGTGTATTGAAACCTGACAAGCTAGAAGGGGCACAGGGGCCAAGCCCGTTTTAACATTAATTTCAATGTAACCATAAATAAAGAAAGGGGTCGAACTCTGACCCAAATAAAAAACTACCAGCTCGCTTCAAAAGCCTAATAAATCAATTATTTTTTTAAACACTCGCAATATGCATGTATTTTTCAGAAAAGTAATGTCTGAGATACACTCATGCCGAATTTCAAGTTGATGGGTCTTAAAATAGCGGAGATATACGTCATTATTCTCTCGAAGTCGCCAGTTTATTTTTACTCGGACATTTACCGGTCCAGGGTTCACGATGGGATTTTGCCTCTGACAACAGCAGTATTGCAACAAGTCGAGAAACATTCGCACTAATCTTTCAAAATCTTACATCAAATGCACGTTACTTACATACAAAAACTCCGATAAAATTCCTTAGATACTCTCCATAATGAACTTTTATTCTGCAGCCACATCAACTTCTGACCAGACCGGCCATTCTGATAGCTAATGTTTAACTCAATTTCATTGGTTAATATTCCTGATGGTCCAATCAGAATCAGTCTTTCTCGAAGACGTCAAAATGGCCGGTCTGGTCAGAAGTTGATGTGGCTGCAGAATAAAAGTTCATTATGGAGAGTATCTAAGGAATTTTATCGGAGTTTTTGTATGTAAGTAACGTGCATTTGATGTAAGATTTTGAAAGATTAGTGCGAATGTTTCTCGACTTGTTGCAATACTGCTGTTGTCAGAGGCAAAATCCCATCGTGAGCCCTGGACCGGTAAATGTCCGAGTAAAAATAAACTGGCGACTTCGAGAGAATAATGACGTATATCTCCGCTATTTTAAGACCCATCAACTTGAAATTCGGCATGAGTGTATCTCAGACATTACTTTTCTGAAAAATACATGCATATTGCGAGTGTTTAAAAAATTAATTGATTTATTGGGCTTTTGAAGCGAGCTGGTAGTTTTTTATTTGGGTCAGAGTTCGACCCCTTTCTTTATTTATGGTTACATTGAAATTAATGTTAAAACGGGCTTGGCCCCTGTGAGAAGGGGCGTTACAAAAAGGAAATCTTTGGATTTTTTCATACTATCGAATGAACATCGTTTGAATCAAGATATATTTACAAATATCGAATAATTTAAGAAAATGTGTGGCAAAAATATCTTGGGACAGACTTTAGGTATAATACGTTTAAATATCCATACAATACAATGATTTTCTCATGCATTACCTAACTAGGGATATTAGGGGCCAGAGGTAAAAAGTTTAATCTTTTCTATTTCAATTGGAAGAAATGCAAGTATTTAAAAAAGCAACGTAAGAGAATTTATAAAAAGCATTACAGGAAAGCATTAGTACTTCACTCCTATTTCCATATCATGTTTTGTTGTCAAAAATTAAAGTCGATGACGTCATTTCACCTTCTAAAAATCGAACGGAAGACCTCCTCGTTGCTCGCAACGAGATCGTGTCTAGTTAGGGTCTTCCGTTTTCAACGGAAGACCCTCTTGTTATTCTTCGGTTTCTTTTTATTATTAGGGTCTTCCGTTTTCAACGGAAGACCCTCTTGTTATTCTTCGGTTTCTTTTTATTATTATTATTAGGGTCTTCCGTTTTCAACGGAAGACCCTCTTGTTATTCTATTGTTTTTTTTAGGGTCTTCCGTTTTCAACGGAAGACCCTCTTGTTATTCTTCGGTTTCTTTTTATTATTATACTTTTTATTTTTTTTTTCTGACTCCTTCTCGGCTTTATAACTCAAAAAGTTTACAACCGATGTTGACAAAACTTTCAGAGATTATGTGCATTTATTATACCTCGAGGTTTGTGAAGTTTCTTTGAAAAAGTCACTTCCGTTTTTACGTTACGTCATTTTTAAAATTTTCAAAAAGTCATTTTGTCCGCAGCGTTTCTCAAAAACGCTTTAAGATAGAGGCTTGAAATTTTCAATGCTTATAATTTAATCGATTTACCTCTGTAATAAGGCTGCAAATGAAAATCTGTCACTTCCGGTCGAAACCGGAAGTGAAACAAATTTTTCGAAAAAATGAATTTTCTGATCAAATCAAAAATGAATATGTGTCTTGTAGAACTTATTAAGCTCAATCTAACACTGAAAACCGTATTAAAATCGGACGATGCATTACAGAGATATCGGGGTTTAAAAATTGATTTTTCCGGAAATTTTGATTCCGCGTCCTTGGTTTAAAAAATAGCGTAATGTTCAAAGTAAAATTAACTCGTACATGAAATAATTGTTAAGTCGTACTGTATCACATTCGGATTTTTTTTGATAAGTCGTTCTTGAAATCAGAAAGGTTTTTGTTAAGTCGTACTTAAAATCATTCGGATTTTGTTAAGTCGTACCAGGAATAATTCGATTTTTTAAAATCTTTTTATTTTAGTTACTCTTGTTATTAGTTTAAGAGCTCTGCTTCTCACAGGAACTTCCAGCTTTACTTCCGACTTTAACGGAAGACCCACTCGTTGCTTTGCAACGAGCTTTGCTCTAGTTTATTAGGGTCTTCCGTTTCCAACGGAAGACCCTCTTGTTATTCTATTGTTTCTTTTTATTATTATTATTAGGGTCTTCCGTTTCCAACGGAAGACCCTCTTGTTATTCTATTGTTTCTTTTTATTATTATTATTATTATTCTTTTTCTTTATTTTTCTGACTTTTTTAAAGCTTAATATCTCAAAAAGTTTTCAACGGATTTACATGAAACTTTCAGGGATTATGTAGCATCATCGTCCCTAAAAGAATTTGAATTTTCAACTACAACGTCACTTCCGTTTTTACGTTACGTCAATTTTTAAATTTTTAAAAAGTGATTTTGTCCAGGGCGTTTTTCAAAAACGCTTCAAGATAGAGACTTGGAATTTTCTGTGTTGAAGCATTGATCATTTTTATTTGGACATAAGGCTGGAATTTAGTTTCCGTCACTTCCGGTCCAAACCGGAAGTGTTTTAAAATTTTCGATTTTTCGAATTTTTCGTTTAAATTTCAAATGATTACGAGGTTTGTAGAGTTGGTCATGCTGAATACGAAACTGAAATCCGTTTGAAAATCGGACGATGCATTACAGAGATATCGGGGTTTAAAAATTGATTTTTCAGGAAATTTTGTTTCCGCGTCCTTGGTTTAAAAAATAGCGTAATGTTAATAGTAAAATTAACTCGTACCAAAAATAATTGTTAAGTCGTACTTAAACACATCCGGATTTTTTTGTTAAGTTGTTCTTAAAATCAAAAAGGTTTTTGTTAAGTCGTACTTAAAATTATTCGGATTTTGTTAAGTCGTACAAGGAATAATTCGATTTTTTTCATCTTTTTATTTTAATTACTCTTGTTATTGGTTTAAGAGCTCTGCTTCTTACAGGAACTTCCAGCTTTACTTCCGACATTAACGGAAGACCCACTCGTTGCTTTGCAACGAGCTTTGCTCTAGTTATTATACTTTTTCTTTTTTTTCTGACTCCTTCTCCGCTTTATAACTCAAAAAGTTTCCAACCGATTTTGATGAAACTTTCAGAGGTAATGTGAAACTATTATCCCTCTAAGATGTTAACGTTTTCTTGACAACGTCACTTCTGTTTTTACGTTACGTTATTTTTAAAATTTTCAAAAAGTGATTTTGTCCGCATCGTTTCTAAACAATGTTTTAAGATAGAGGCTTGAAATTTTCAATGGTTATGATTTGGTCGATTTACCTCTGTAATAAGGCTGGAAATGAAAATCTGTCACTTCCGGTCCAAACCGGAAGTGAAACAAATTTTTCGAACAAATGAATTTTCTGATCATATCAAAAATGAGTATGTGTTTTGTAGAGCTTTATAACCTGAATCTAACACTGAAAGCCGTTTTAAAATCGGACGATGCATTACAGAGATATCGGGGTTTAAAAATTGATTTTTTCGGAAATTTTGTTTCCGTGCCCTTGGTTTAAAAAATAGCCTAATGATCAAAGTAAAGTTAACTCGTACCAAAAATAATTGTTAAGTCGTAATTGAACACATTCGGATTTTTTTTGTTAAGTCGTTCTTGAAATCAGGAAGGTTTTTGTTAAGTCGTACTTAAAATCATTCGGATTTTGTTAAGTCGTTCCAGGAATATTCGATTTTTTCATTTCCTATTTTAGTTACTCTTGTTATTGGTTTAAGAGGTCTGCTTCTTACAGGAACTTCCAGCTTTACTTCCGTCATTAACGGAAGACCCACTCGTTGCTTTGCAACGAGCTTTGCTCTAGTTATTAGGGTCTTCCGTTTTCAACGGAAGACCCTCTTGTTATTCTTCGGTTTCTTTTTAGGGTCTTCCGTTTCCAACGGAAGACCCTCTTGTTATTCTATTGTTTCTTTTTATTATTAGGGTCTTCCGTTTTCAACGGAAGACCCTCTTGTTATTCTTCGGTTTCTTTTTATTATTATACTTTTTCTTTTTTTTTCTGACTTCTTTTCGGCTTCATAACTCAAAAAGTTTTTGACCGATTTTTATGAAACTTTCAGAGATAATGTGAAATTATAATGGCTCAAAGATGTTTAAGTTTTTATAGCAACGTCACTTCCGTTTTTACGTTACGTCATTTTTAAAAATTTCAAAAAGTCATTTTGTCCGCGGCGTTTCTCAAAAACGCTTTAAGATAGAGGCTTGAAATTTTCAATGGTTATGATTTAATCGATTTACCTCTGTAATAAGGCTGGAAATGAAAATCTGTCACTTCCGGTCGAAACCGGAAGGGAAACAAATTTTTCGAAAAAATGAATTTTCTGATCAAATCAAAAATGAATATGTGTTTTATAGAGCTTATTAAGCTTAATCTAACACTGAAAGCCGTTTTAAAATCGGACGATGCATTACAGAGATATACGAGTTCAAAAAATGATTTTTCCGGAAAATTTGATTCCGCGTTTTTGGTTAAGAAATTAGTATCAAGTTCTTGGTTAAATTAACTTGTACCTAAACATTAATTGTTAAGTCGTACTTAAACACATTCGGATTTTTTTTGTTAAGTCGTTCTTGAAATCGGAAAGGTTTTTGTTAAGTCGTACGTAAAATTATTCGGTTTTTGTTAAGTCGTACCAGGAATAATTCGATTTTTTCATCTTTTTATTTAAGGTACTCTTGTTATTGGTTTAAGAGCTCTGCTTCTTACAGGAACTTCTAGCTTTACTTCCGACATAAACGGAAGACTTACTCGTTGCTTTGCAACGAGCTTTGCTCTAGTTATTATTAGGGTCTTCCGTTTTCAACGGAAGACCCTCTTGTTATTCTTCGGTTTCTTTCTATTATTATACTTTTTCTTTTTTTTCTGACTTATTTTCGGCTTCATAACTCAAAAAGTTTTTGACCGATTTTTATGAAACTTTCGGAGATAATGTGAAATTATAATGACTCAAAGATGTTAAAGTTTCTATAGCAAGGTCACTTCCGTTTTTACTTTACGTCATTTTTAAAAATTTCAAAAAGTCATTTTGTCCGCGGCTTTTTTCAAAAACAATTCAAGATAGAATGTTGAAATTTTTCGAGCTTATATATTGATCGTTTTGCCTCTATAATAAGGCTGGAAATGAAAATCCGTCACTTCTTGTCGAAACCGGAAGTAAATCAAATTTTTCGAAAATTTGAATTTTTTGATCAAATAAAAAACGTATATGTATTTTGTAGAGCTAAGTAAGCGGAATATAACACTGAAAACCGTTTTTTAATCGGATGATTTATAACAGAGATATTGGGGTTTAAAAATTGATTTTTCCGGAAATTTTGATTCCACGTTCTTGGTTTAAAAAATAGCATAAAGTTAAAAGTTAAATTAACTCGTACCAAAAATAATTGTTAAGTCGTACTTGAACACATTCGGATTTTTTTTGTTAAGTCGTTTTTGAAATCGAAAAGGTTTTTGTTAATTCCTACTTAAAATCATTCGGGTTTTGTTAAGTCGTACCAGGAATAATTCGATTTTTTTCATCTTTTTATTTAATTTACTCTTGTTATTGGTTTAAGAGCTCTGCTTCATACAGGAACTTCAAGCTTTGCTTCCTACATTAACGGAAGACCCACTCGATGCTTTGCAACGAGCTTTGCTCTAGTTATTATTCTTTTTCTTTTCTTCTGACTCCTTTTTTGCTTCATTACTCAAAAAGTTTTTAACCGATTTTTATGAAATTTTCAGAGATGTTTGCAAGTTGGCGTTCCTCAAAAATGTTAAAGTTTTAAAAAGAACGTCACTTCCGTTTTGACATGACGTCATTTTTAAAAATTTCAAAAAGTCATTTTGTCCCGGACTTTTCTCAAAAACGCTTTAAGACAGAGGCTTGAAAATTTTAATGGTGATGATTTGGTCGATTTACCTCTGTAATAAGGCTGGAAATGAAAATCTGTCACTTCCGGTCGAAACTGGAAGTGAAACAAATTTTTCGAAAAAATGAATTTTCTGATCAAATGAAAAATGAATATGTGTTTTGTAGAGCTTAATTAGCTGAATCAAACACTGAAAGCCGTTTTAAAATCGGACGATGCATTACAGAGATATCCGGGTTTAAAAATTGATTTTTCCGGAAATGTTGATTCCGCGTCCTTGGTTTAAAAAATAGCGTAATGTTCAAAGTAATATTAACTCGTACCAAAAATAATTGTTAAGTCGTACTTGAAATCGGAAATGTTTTTGTTAAGTCGTACTAAAAATCATTCGGATTTTGTTAAGTCGTACCAGGAATAATTCGATTTTTTTCATCTTTTTATTTTAGTTACTCTTGTTATTGGTTTAAGAGCTCTGCTTCTTACAGGAACTTCCTGCTTTACTTTCGACATTAACGGAAGACCCACTCGTTGCTTTGCAACGAGCTTTGCTCTAGTTATTTTTCTTTTTCTTTATTTTTCTGACTTTTTTAAAGCTTAATATCTCAAAAAGTTTTCAACAAAATTACATGAAACTTACAGGGATTATGTTGCAATATTGTGCCTCAAGGATTTCTCATTTTTAACTACAACGTCACTTCTGTTTTTACGTTACGTCAATTTTTAAATTTTAAAAAAGTGATTTTGTCCAGGGAGTTTTTCAAAAACGCTTCAAGATAGAGACTTGGAATTTTCTGTGTTGAAGCATTGATCGTTTTTATTAGGACATAAGGCTGGAATTTAGTTTCCGTCACTTCCGGTCGAAATTGGAAGTGTTTTAAAATTTTCGAATTTTCGAATTTTTCGTTTCAATTTCAAATGTTTATGAGGTTTGTAGAGTTGGTCATGCTGAATACGAAACTGAAATCCGTTTGAAAATTGGACGATGCGTTACAGAGATATCGGGGTTTAAAAATTGATTTTTCCGGAAATTTTGATTCCGCGTCCTTGGTTTAAAAAATAGCGTAATGTTTAAAGTAAAATGAACTCGTACAAAAAATAATTGCTAAGTCGTACCTGAACACATTCGGATTTTTTTTGTTCATTTGTTCTTAAAATAGGAAAGGTTTTTGTTATGTCGTACTTAAAATCATTCGTATTTTGTTAAGTCGTACCAGTATTATTCGATTTTTTTCATCTTTTTATTTTAGTTACTCTTCTTATTGGTTTAAGAGCTCTGCTTCTTACAGGAACCTCCAGCTTTACTTCCAACATTCACGGAAGACCCACTCGTTGCTTTGCAACGAGCTTTGCTCTAGTTATTATTATTTTTTTTCCCCTTTTTTGTCCACAAGATTTCTCAGAGATGGCTGGATAGATTTTCTTGAAATTTTCAGTACTAATAGAAAGTGTTAATATCTCGTGGCGTTTTTTTTCATTTTGTCAAAAATCATTTCCGGTCGTCCGTTTCCTGTCCTGCGTTGAAAAAGCTTGTACATTCGAGATCTCAAAAACGGTCGAGACTTAAACATCTAAACTTTGTGGGATGATAAACCTATAGCTGTAGATGTGTTTAAACTATTTTGTTTTGTTTGTCGTAACTTCCGGTCGTCACCGGAAGTACTTCACAATTAACAACTTTTACGCATTAAATTCCTTTTCAATAGAATCAATATTTAAGCATAAATCTACACAAAAGTAATCTTTGCGATGTTATATCAACAACAAAATTCCACTTCCGGTGAGATATCTCAAATATCTCAGGAAGCTTTTTTTGAAACACATTTTGTACAAACGAGATATCAGTGACTATAAGAGATCAAAGCACAAGACTTTTATGGATGATAGACATTTGATTGAGGATGTGTTTAACCGATTTCATTTTGTCTTCCGTCACTTCCGGTCCACACAGGAAGAGTTCAAACAAATCGAGCTGTTTATCAGTTTAACGTTTTGTCTTTGATATTTGTAGTGTGCTCGATGAACAATAAAATACAAAGAGCAAGTATACAAAAAATAACTCATAAATTTTACATTAAGCACTTCCGTTTGTCCGTTTCCGGTCCCGAGACAAAAAACCTTATTTCGATGAGATCTCAAAAACGGTGACAACTTGAGCAATAAAACTTTGTGGGATGATAGATCTATGTATGTACATGTGTTTACACTATTCTGTTTTGTTCGGCGTAACTTCCGGTCGTCACCGGAAGCTCTTCAAAAATAACTATTTTTATGCATTAAATTCTTTTGCCATAAAATAGATATATAAGTATAAATCTATACATACGTTATCAATGCAATGTTATATAAACAAAAAAATTCTACTTCCGGTGAGATATCTCAAATATCTCAGGTAGCTTTTTTTGAAACACATTTTGTACAAACGAGTTCTCAGAAACTATAAGTGATCAAAGCGCAAAACGTTCATGGATGATAGACATTTTATTGAAGATATGTTTAACCGGTTTCATTTTGTCTTCCGTCACTTCCGGTCCACACAAGAGGACTTCAAACAAATCGGACTTTTTATCAGTTTAACTGTTTTTCTTTGATATTTGTAGTGAGCTCGATGAACAATAATGTACAAAAGACAAGTATACAAGAAATATTTAATATAATTTACATTGAACACTTCCGTTTGTCCGTTTCCTGTCCCGAGACAAAAAACCTTATTTCGACGAGATCTCATAAACGATGTCGACTTGAACAATCAAACTTTGTGGGATGATAGACCTATATATGTATATTTTTTTCAACTATTTTATTTTGTTCGGCAAACTTCCAGTTGTCACCGGAAGCACTACAAATAATATGTTTTTTCTTTATTTATTTCTTTTACATGGAATGAATATATCAGTATACAATCTTGGATTTGTCATATTTATAATGTTAAATTTTCAAATAACTATTCCTTCCGGTGAGATATCTCAAATATCTCTATGTAGCTTTCCCTTTTACAAATTTGATGCCCGCAAGATTTTTGTCACTGTACGTGAATGAGTCACCAAGCGTTCTTGAATGATAGACGTTTGATTGATCATATGTTAGTGGGTTTTATTTTGTCAACTGCCACTTCCGGTTTTCACCGGAAGGATTCAAATAAATCATATTTTTAACAACCAAACTTTGTAACCTGTTTTGTTTAGTTCGGCATTACTTCCGGTCGTCACAGAGAGTACTTCAAAAATTGATTTCTTTTTCAATCTCGTTGTTTTACATGGAAGTAACATCTGGATATATCATTTACAATACTTATCATATTAACTATTTTCTCTATGTAAGAGAAGCAATGTCTACGGTTAAATTGATTTATGTACAGTACAGGCAACGCGGATCCCGTATTGGCCCGCGTTACCGTCACGGTATTTTTATCGTTCCCGCGATACACCATCGCGGTTTTTGATCGCAGTATGGATTGCGACCGTGATGACACCGCGACGGTGTGATTTACCGTTTATCCCGCTGCTGCTTGTTGTTGTTACTTTACCTGTACTGTACATTACAGGCAATGTGGGTCGCGTAAATCCACGTCAAATATGTGACTTCAGATTTAAGCATAACAGCTGCATTGTAAATAAATTGTGATCCATATTATTATAAAATTAATAGATTAAATTTATGGAAAAGAATTTCATGAAATCGGAAACTACATTCGAATTACAACATAACATGATTATTACGCTGTTAAATTTTGTGGTGTGTAAATAAGAACACATATCTTTGTATTTGACGTGCTTATTTCAGTTATTATTTCTATTAGTTGATAATCCTGTTTTTATAACAATATTAACATTGAATATTTTCATTAGATGAACTCGTATCAATGCAGAGCAATTTCATCTTCTCATTTTATAAGTTGACACGCATAGCGCCGTAAACTGTCAATACATGTGTATGTTTTAAATTGAGAAATGAAAAAATGTCGGGAATCAACTAACAAATCTATTTTTCCATTCAGTAATAAAATTATCATTCATATATAAAGTTGGTGCTGCGTTAAAACACATGGAATCGTAACGTGTTATCAGTATGCGTTTCCTGTGTATACATATACAGTTTAAGTCACGATCATTTTCTGTGTATAAATGTTGTGATTTAGGGTAGAAAACGACATGCCCTTGAGGGTTTTCACACCTATTCACGACAAAAGAAAAAGTCTATATCGCGTACGGCTTCGTCTAATCGCACAACAACTTACAGGAGAGAGAGAGAGAGAGAGAGAGAGAGAGAGAGAGAGAGAGAGAGAGAGAGAGAGAGAGAGAGAGAGAGAGGCGTTTAGGCGTAATTTAACTTACACGTATGTGAAATATACTAATATCCAATACTAAATATTCATAAAATTAGTATTCATAAAAGATTATGGTACACTGTGATTGAATCCATCATGCAATTTCAAATTTGAGTCCACGTGCTGCATCTGTCAATCAAATTAGCCCGCTAGCTCTACCACATGTTTCCTCCATGATAAAGTTTCGTTCTATTAGTTTTATTTTCAATAAAGAAAATAAGAGGTATGTTTAACAGTTTAGTTTTTTTACAATGTTCGTGATGCATGATATACTGTGTTTGGAAAGTTTAATTCGTTGTTGTTTTTCCCTATCTCTCGTTTAGTTTATTATGGGGGTTTTTTGCGGGAAGGAACATCTTCAACACGTTTAACGGTTAAAGAACGCAGTAAAATGAATTAATTATTTGATGTAACTATTAGTAAAATTGTTTGATATGCATGTAGAATTCTTCTTGGTCAATCGTTACACAGATTATCTACCTGCCTCATTCCTGTGTATTCTGTGCGTTCAAGCGTAGAGTGATTTCCTGTCAGTGCGGCCACAGGTTTCACACCTTTGTGTAAAACAATTGGGACTAAAGTCAAATAAAGTTAACTCCGACAGTCATAAAGCGGTGGGGGGGGGGGGGGGGGGTAAGGTTACGATAACAGGAAACGGGTTTATATATTTGTAGTCAAGCTTTCAATAAGATTACATGTACATGCACACATAAAATAATATCAATACATTTACTGAAATGTTTTTTTTATCGGCATGAAATATCAACAGCAACACTTTCAAAACATGTTCTTAATTTCTTTGAAATGTGAAAGAACAAAAGAACGGTTTAACAACATTTCCTTCTCAAAATTTTTTATCTAGTTATTCTGTTAAGAGAGAGAGAGAGAGAGAGAGAGAGAGAGAGAGAGAGAGAGAGAGAGAGAGAGAGAGAGAGAGGCTCGGTCGCGAGCGAACGCTAACCTCCGTCACGGCAGGTAGCTGGTACACCTCATGGGATACCCACAATATCTTTCGATTACATAATGTTATGCAACTCTGGGTATCTCTAAGGCTCCTTACTCTCTATTTGTTATAATTCAGTTCAGAGAGATATACGTTAATTTGACTTTTCGCATTACAATGGGGCGTATTCGAAGGTGGCAAAGATTTTGATAAGAAAGGAGAGGCTGGTAGACACTCGGTATCTTCCATCTCTCGCAGCTTGGCCCTCATGTCCTGCTCACATCCAGTATGCAAGACCACAGCTCGATCGACTTCCTCAGGCCGGCCCCACTGAACGTCATTCTCATTTCCACACTGAATATTCAAGTCAGACTGAGTCTTGAAGAACACACGGCTTTGCACTTAAAGATTGTCGTCGCAAACGTAACGCACTAGAAAGTGGGAATCCTCGCGCAATGACAAACGACGAGCCATACATGTACCTAAAGTAACGCAACACAAATTCACTAAAACGTGAATTCACAAAAAATGTTCTTTACACAAAGAAGACCTTGTAAGAAATGAACGGAACGTGCTAAAAATACTGGGTTGGTAATTTTATAGGAAGCCCTAATTTTTAATCACTTGCTCATGATTAGTTGAAACGCATGGACTTCAACAACAAACAATACAAATGTAGGCGGACCAATTAATTGTTAAGAAAACACAATCACACTGCGTACACATTTATAATTTTATTGGCAATTAAAATCATTTCATGATAATTTTTAATTTAACGACCTTTTTAAAATATGATAATGGATTCGAAAATATTTTATTTGCAATTGCTGCACAAGTATCAAATTAAATACTTTTATAATTTAATTAATAGCTATGAAATAAAAATTTTTTTAAAAAAGACTCCAAGTATATCGATTATAATCTCTGTCAAAATCTGGTTAAATATCGTCATTAAATATAAAGAAACATGCAATTTATTTGTCATTCGGGGAGATAACTCCCGCTTGTATACGATACTCTTCCATCGATAATTTTACCGTGGCGGGGACAGGTAGATGATGAGTTTACCGTGATGGGAACGCGGTATACCTGTCTCACCTGGCCGATCACCTCGATGTGTTTATACCGTGACGGGTCGCGGGAAACACGGGATCCGCGTTGCCTGTACTGTATATCAAAACGGAAGACCTTTTTGTTGCTTTTGCAACAAGAGTCTAGTTATTAATGATTGTAATGTTTCTTTTTAAGGTCTTCCGTTTCCAACGGAAGACCTTCTTGTTATTGCTTTGTTTCTTTTTCACTATTATTTTTATTCTTTTTTTTTTCTGTCACGTTTTCTCAAAAATGCTTCAGCCAATTTTCATGAAATTTTCAGATCTTATTTATGACAAAATTTGTAAGAAAAGTACACGGGCTTTTTTTGGTCGTCACTACCGGTACCGAGATATTAAAGATTTTACGTTTTTGCTTGTTCACGATTTTTCTCAAAAAGTATTTACGATAGAACCTTCAAATTTTCAGAGAAGGTAGAGAGTGAACGGCCGCAGTGCCCTTCGCATATCCGAACGTCCGCCGTCACTTCTGGTCGTCACCGGAAGGAAATGAAAAACCTTAATTTTTCAAATTTTTAGATTTGAATTTTATTTATGTTTTTATTCGATAGAGACGCTTAAAACACTTCAGAATATGAAATTCGTGTTAAAATCGATCCAGGCATTCCCGAGATTTTGTGTTCAAAAGTTCTGAAGCGAGAGTCCGCGTAGCTCAGTCGTTAGAGTGTTGGACTTGTGCCCAGGCGACCCGGGTTCCATCCCCGAGTGCCGATTATTTTTTCTTCCCTAATTTTGTTTTCTTTAACGATATTACCTTTAAGATGATTTCCGTTTTATTTTTATCATATATAAAAATAATAACAGCTTTTTTAGTACAAATATAGAGCTCGTTTTTGTCAGCAGTTCGCATCGCCGCCATCAAAGACATGCCGCCGAAGCGCCCCTGCAGTACGACCGCATTAGAGTTCACTGTGTCGCTTTGCCGGCATCAAAGAATGCCGCCATCTCAATGCTGTATGCACACAACATTTAGCAATGCACCAACGTTATTCTACATGGCTTTAAAAGGAGGACTTATTAGTATTTGTTCACATATATAGATACACGCTTGCATGTATGCATGCGTTTATTGACATACGTTGCTGATATACTGATTCCCTAAACACTACAAAAAACTAGAAAATCTCTCTCTCTCTCTCTCTCTCTCTCTCTCTCTCTCTCAAGTACATAAGAACTAAGTACAGGTAACATGCAGTAAATTGGATAGAGGCTAAAGGTACATTGGCGTCCAAAAATTATACCTGTATTTATTTCAGGTTACGGGATAATGTCTATGGATTCAAATAATTTGAAATTCATTGCTAAATGATTGTCTTCTTACTGATTGGAAGTCAACGCTAAAATGTCATTTTTATTAAAGATGGTGTACTTTTTCCTTTTTTTGTGCATGTCTATATACTGATACAAATCTGTTGCCTGTCGGGATTAAGAAAAGCCTTCGAAGTTTATACACGTAACTATACAAACGAACGGGTGACTGCGACAAGGTTCAAAACTGACCACCCGTTTATGAGTGTTTGAGCCTAAGAATAAATAGATGTAAAAAAAATCAATAGTTACATCTGTCAAACAACGCTTATACATTATTCTAGCATATGTATTTTATTTAGAAATTGTGTAATATGTGATATTTAGAAATTAATATTCTACGTTTAATAAAGCAGTCAACGACCAACCCCCCACCCCCCCCCCCCCTCCCAATTCATAAAATCGTTTAGTTTTTCTGGCCCGATTTTACTTGATCTTTGTTCTTGGACCTTTAATTTTAACTAATAACCATTCTAGATAACTGTACTAATTACCAGACCAATTCGTTCATTAATAACAGAGTTATGAAGTTTTTGGCATTTGAGTTTTAATTGTCGTGCTTGACATGTACTATAAAAAAAATTCTAACTTTCAAGCCCTTCGCTCAATCCTAATGAAAATTTGTGAAAATGAACCTCGGACCCCATTCTTGTTGTCTGTGAAATATGCAGCGGATTGAACAATTAAGACAAAATTCCTGAAAAAATGAAACGGTGCTTATTGCCTATACCTGGAAATTAAATTTACACAGTACACGCACCGACCCCCCCCCCCCCCCCCCCGCCCCTTCCTATTCACAAAATCATTTAGTTTTCCTGGCCTGATTTTACTTGATCTGTCATCTTGAACCTTTATTTTCAACCTAGTTCAAGTCTAGATTACTGTACTAATGATCAGACCTATTCGTTCATTTTTAAGAGAGATATGAATTTTTGGGCATTCGAGTTTCGATTGGCGTGCTTGACATGTACTGTAGAAAAAAATTCTAACTCCCGAGCCCCTTACTCAATCCTAATGAAATTTTGTGTAAATGTACCTCGGACCCCATTCTTATTGTCTGCCAAATATGCAGCGGATTGAACAATTAAGAAGAAATTCCTGAGATCAAACGGCGAGTATAGCCTGTACGGGGACTTAAAATTTACACAGTACAAGGGATGTAAGCAGCCGCGTAATATTTCTGTTGCATGTATATTTCTTGTTTTCCGTTTAGTCTGTATCTACGATAGCGTGTGAACTACTTATGAATGTTAGAACTGTGGAAATTACTGTCATCGAATTTTTACCGAATAAATTTACGTGTTACTGATTTCGTTATTTCTACATTTATAAAGATTTTATCAGACTATCATACAAAATAGAACAGTCAAACATAATAGTAAACGACACGAAAAAACATTCTCAACACTGAAATACATGGGTAAAATGCATCAGTCATTGTTTTAGGACTTCCCCTTATTGTTATTAACCGAATCCGAGATCAACACCTCAAATTCTATTTTCGATTTATTTAAGACGAAAATCAAGCTCGGGTCTTTTCACCCCCCCCCCTCCAGACAGAAACACGCGTCAATATTTCAAATGACCTCGCACTGTTACCAAACCGGAATAGTCAGACATCTTACACGTTGTTTTTCATCTCATACAAAAACTCAGCTCCTCTCCCGGGCGGAAACTCCCAAAATTCAAAGACAAATTCGGGAATTATTTCGCGTCAGCCATGTGTTGAGACACCTGCAAAGGCTGTGTGTTCTAATCTCGCCGGAGCCAATATTTGTTCTTTCTCTCTATTTTTTTCTCTCCTTTTTGTCTAATTTTCTAACTAAAATATTCAAAATAAAAGGGTGTTTGACTGTAGTACAAGTTGAAAAACACTCTTTAATTAAGATTAAGACAAAAACAGTGTTTTATTATTAGGGTCTTCCGTCTTCAGCGGACGGAAGACCTCCTCGTTGCTCGCAACGAGATCGTGTCTAGTTATTATTATTATTTTTTTCCCCTTTTTGTCTTGTGAATTTCTCAGAGATGTCTCGATGAATTTTTATAAAATTTTTAGGAATGACTGAAAATATAAACATCTAGCGGTTTTTAGTATAAGATTTTCTAAATTCACTTCCGTTCGTCCGTTTCCTGTCCCGCGACAAAAAGCTTGTCACCTCAAGATCTCAAATACAGTAAAGACCTGAACATCCAAACTTTGTATGGTGATAGACCTATAGCTGTAAATGTGTTTAAACACTTTTGTTTTGTTCGTCGTAACTTCCGGTCGTCGTCGGAAGCACTTCAAAAATAATTATTTTTAGGCATTATTGTTTTTGTCCATAGAATAACTATATAAGTATAAATCTATACAAAGGATATCTCTGCGATGTAATATCAAGAAAAATATTCTACTTCCGGTGAGATATCTCAATTATCTCAGGTAGCTTTTATAAAACACATTTTGTACCCGCGATATCTCAGAAACTAAAAGTGATCAAGGCACGAAACATTCACGTATGATAGACATTTGATGGAAGATGTGTTTAAACGCTTTTATTTTGTCTTCCGTCACTTCCGGTCCACACCGGAAGAGTTCAAACAAATCGAGCTGTTTGTCAATTTAACTTTTTTCCTTTGATAGTTTTAGTTATTTCGATAAATAATAATGTAAGATAGGCAAGTAAACAAGAAATAATAAATTTAATTTTCATTGAGCGATTCCGTTTGTCCGTTTCCTGTCCCGAGACAAAAATTCTTATTTTGACGAGATCTAAAAAACGGTAACGACTTGAACAACCAAACTTTGTGGAATGATAGACCAATGTATGTACATGTGTTACCACTATTTTGTTTAATCGGACGTAACTTCCGGTCGTCACAGGAAGTACACCAAATTTTGATTTTTTAAAAATTATTTTATTTACTTAGCCTGGAAGTAACATTTAAGCTAAAGAAATATAAAAGGTCATATTCAAATGGTAAAAAAAAATCTATTTCCGGTGAGACATCTCAAATATCTCAAATAGCCTTATTTTATAAAAACATAAAGTACTCGCAAGATCTTTGAAAGTGTGAAAGATCAAGACAACAAACTTATATGGATGATGAACATTTGTTTGTACATGTGTTTAACGGGTTTCATTTTTTCGTACGTCACTTCCGGTTCTCACTTGAACCTTCAAGCAGAAGACTTCTTTTTTACTTTAGATTTTTTTAACATTTTACTCAATGTGAAGAACAGTAACGTTCCGTAGCAAAATGTACTAAAAATATCTACTTTTAATTTCCTTAATCATTTCCGTTTGTCCGTTTCCGGTCCCGAGATAAAACTCTTTTCTTGCCGAGATACTATAGGTAACAAAACTTGAACATCCAACCTTTGTGGAAAGACAAAATGTATATATTATATCCATTTTCTGTTTACAAGATAACTGGATTTGTTTGTGCAGATTAATACATGAGGAACGGAAGACCTTTTTGTTGCTATAGCAACAAGAGTCTAGTTATTATTATTTTTTTCCAAGTTTTGGTCCACAAGATTTCTCAGAGATGGCTGGATAGATTTATGTGAAATTTTCTAAAATAAAAGAAAATGACAATATCTCGAGGCGATTTTTTCATTTTGTCAAAAATCATTTCCAGTCGTCCGCTTCCTGTCCCGCGTTGAAAAAGCTTGTATCAACGAGATCTCAGAAACGGTAAAGACTTGAACATCCAAACTTTGCGGGATGATAGACCCATAGCTGTAAATGTGTTTAAACTATTTTGTTTTGTTCGTCGTAACTTCCGGTCGTTACCGGAAGCACTTCAAAAATAATTACTTTTTCGCATAAAATTCCTTTTCCATAAAATAAATATATAAGTATAAATCTATGCATAGGTTATCTATGCGATGTTAACTCAACAAAAAAAATCTACTTCCGGTGAGATATCTCAAATATCTCGGGTAGCTTTTTTGAAACACATTTTGTACAAACGAGATCTCAGAAACTATAAGTGATCAAAGCACAAAACTTTCATGGATGATAGATATTTGATTGAAGATGTGTTTAACTGGTTTTGTTTTGTCTTCCGTCACTTCCGGTCCACACAGGAAGAGTTCAAACAAATTGAACTGTTTATCAGTTTAACTTTTTTCCATTGATATTCGTAGTGTGCTGGATGAGAAATGAAGTGCAAAGGGCAAGTATACAAGAAATATTAAATACAATTTAGATTGAGCACTTCCGTTTGTCCGTTTCCTGTCCCGCGTTGATAAAGCTTGTATCAACGAGATCTCAGAAACGGTAAAGACTTGAACATCCAAACTTTGTGGGATGATAAACATATAGCTGTAGATGTGTTCACACTATTTTGTTTTGTTCGTCGTAACTTCCGGTCGTCACCGGAAGCACTCCAAAAATAACTACTTTTTCGCATTAAATTCCTTTTCCATGAAATAAATATATAAGTATAAATCTTTGCATAGATTGTCTATGCGATGTTAACTCAACAAAAAAATTCTACTTCCGGTGAGATATCTCAAATATCTCAGGTAGCTTTTTTGAAACACATTTTGTACAAACGAGATCTCAGAAACTATAAGTGATCAAAGCACAAAACTTTCATGGATGATAGACATTTGATTGAAGATGTGTTTAACTGGTTTCGTTTTGTCTCCCGTCACTTCCGGTCCACAGAGGAAGAGTTCAAACAAATAAAGCTGTTTATCAGTTTAACTGTTTTCCTTTGATATTTGTAGTGAAGTCGATGAAAAATTAAGGAGAAAGAGCAAGTACAAAAAAATATTAATTACAATTTACATTGAGCACTTCCGTTTGTCCGTTTCCTGTCCCGAGACAAAAAACCTTGATTCCTGGAGATCTCAAAAACGGTAACGACTTGAACGATCAATCTTTGTGGGATGATAGACCTATGTATGTACATGTGAATACACTATTTTGTTTTGTTCGGCATAACTTCCGGTCGTCACCAGAAGCACTTTAAAAATTTGTTTTATTCATTTTTCATAAAATGAAAATATCAGTATACTATCTTACATATGTCATCTATATTATAATGTTAAATTGGCAAATAAATTTTACTTCCGGTGAGATATCTCAAATATTTCTATGTAGCTTTTCTTCTTACAAATTTGATGTCCGCGAGATTTTCGCCATTGTAAGTGATTGAGACACGAATCTTTTTTAATGATTGATAGAATTTTGATTGGGAATGTGTTTAACGGGTTTAATTTTGTCAACTGTCACTTCCAGTTCTTACCGGAAGGGTTCAAACAAATCCTGTTTTAACAAGTTTAAGTGACTTTCTTGGAATTTCATCTAGCCTGATAAACAGTGATGTACATTAAGCAAATGTACGAGAAATACCAGCTTTTGTTTTTATTAATCACTTTCGTTCGTCCGTTTTGGTCCCGAGACAAGTAATATTGTTTCAAAGAGATCTTAGATTTGACAGAGATGTGAACAACAAAACTTTGAGGAAAGATTAACATATGATTGTACAAATGGTTAACATTTTTGTTTAGTTCGGCGTTACTTCCGGTCGTCACAGAAAGTACTTCAAAAATTGATTTCTTTTTCATTCTCGTTGTTTTACATGTAAGTAACGTCTGGATATATAATTCACAATAATTATCATATCCACTTTTTTTTCTATGTGAGAGAAGCAATGTCTTACAGTTAAATTGATACATGTATATCAAAACGGAAGACCTTTTTGTTGCTTTTGCAACAAGAGTCTAGTTTCTGTACTGTTTACCGACAACATTACAGTAGTAGTAGTAGTTTATTGGCGTATACATTACATACATTGCCATAGCATACAATTTAACAGTACTTTACAAAAATTGTGGGTCCAGGTGGGAGGCAGGTTATATAAATATATATAAAAGGTATGAAGTGGATGAAAAAATATCTAAAGACAAACAAAGCAGTAGTTATATATAAACTTAATTCACGTCTGATGGTAAAGTTTTCCCTCTTATTAAAACATTCGTACACATATTTACCCAGTTTTTTCAACGTAGATATAGAATCAGAATTGAGTAAATCAATAAATTTTACCATACTTGGTCGTACATAGAAGTATTTCTTAATTATGGTGGCATATCTCTGCCCCTTGTGTGCAATTTATTTTTTTATTAATTATGTCGACATGCAAGATAAATATGTTGACATGCAAGATAGTTATGTCAAAATGCAACATAACTATGTTGACATGCAAGAAAACTGCAATCAAATAAGAGTTATAAAAAATCTTAACTATCGCCAACATGTGACATCCAAGATAGATAGGCTAGATATGCTACCTAATGCAAAATGTCAACATGCAACTTATTTATGTCAACATGCAACTTCTTTATGTCGACATGCAACTTATTCATGTCTACATGCAACTTATTTATGTCAACATGCAACTTACTTATGTTAACATACAACTTATATAAGTTGCATGTCAACATATTTATATCTCGCATGTAATGTAAGTAAGTTGCATGTCAACATAAGTAAGTTGCATGTTGACATAAATAAGTTGCATGTCGACATAAATAAGTTGCAGGCCAGCATATTTATCTTGCATGTTAACATAAATAAGTTGCATGTCAACATAAAAAGGAAGCATCTAGCATCTTGGATGTCACAGGTGGGCGATATTTGAGATTTTGTATAGTTCTTATCTGATTGCAATTATCTTGCATGTCAACATAAATATGTTGCATGTTGACATAATTATCTTGCATGTCAACATACTTTTCTTTCATGTCGACATATTTGATAGAAAAATAGCTTGCACACAAGGGGCAGAGATATGCCACCATACTTAATAAATAATTTCCTTAACTCCGTGTAAAAATCACACACCAGAACAAAATGGTATTCATCTTCAACATCGTTTGAATTGCAATATATACATTTCCTTTCACCAATAGGACATTTATTATCATATCTACCAGATTCGATTCGTAGACGATGTGAAGATAATCTAGCTAAGTCTACTTAAGGCTTTCCTATGCTTATCATATAATATGTGATTAAGATACTCTGCGTGGTGCACAGACAAATTTAGATATTTATACAAACGTAAAGGGTGAGCATTTTCAATTTCTACCCTTGAATTTGGGTAAAAACAATCTGACAATCTTTGCTCAAAATATACGTAAAACATTTTTTTCATTTACCAACTCAGGGTAATACCACACATCACCGAAACCATTTGACAATTACAATTAAAGCGCCTTTGAACTTATGAACACATATAGCACGGAATCCCGATCCCGATTCAGATAAACGTGTGCTAGCCTGGTTCCCTGAGCTACCCATTACGCACAGGAACCAGGCTAGCTCATGCGCAGAATGAATTTTCCCCATTGCATCCGGTTTAACCTCACTTATATATTTTCTGCGTGGACCTCACGGTCCACGCAACAATGTACTTTAGTAAAAAAAAAATTCTCTTTTCTTTTATTTTTTGAAAAATAAAAAAAGACGGAAACAATGATGATTAGAAATGACAAGTGATCAGAAAAGCGAACTCAAGCTGGTTATTTGTACAAGGCTACACGATAAAAAAAATCAAAGTACCAAGCAGACAATGTACCCCCCCCCCCACTCCACCATCGCCACCATCCCTGTATCCACCATAAGGAAAAGGAATGGACCCAAAACTAGTAAACATAGAATATGTAATAAAATTTAGTCAATATTCTACGGGGTCATTATTCTACAACCACACGGAGAAATATGACCCTAAGACCATAATGTCTACGATGTAATCCAAGTATTCTACAACTGAGTGGGTCATTTTTCTACGTAGAAAAATGACCCTCGGTCAATATTCTACGGGGGTCACTTTTCGTCGTTACACCGGCAAGCAAAGAACATAAAATCAGTGTGTTAAATATCATGCATCGTCATACGCGTATGAAGGAAAAACAAAATATGTAAAACGAAAAGCAAATTTGTGAATTCTTTATTCCCTCTTTGATCTTTATACATTGATATTTATTTGGGCTTTATCATCATTGTCGATGATCTTAACGACTCCCATGCGTCCGTGTTTCCCCAATGGTACCATGTGATTCCATTTACATTAGACGTTTTTTTGCTGTAATACAATCCATTTAAATTGCACCTGTGACATGCATTAAACCACCAACCGTTTCCATACTTTTTTGCACAGTTATCTCCCCATTTGTCGTTGTCACTCTCTTTAGTAGAGAACATCATTCCGTTGCTATAGGTAAAGGAATCCCCTATAAATAAGATTGAAGTTTTTGTTGACTTAGGATGACCTAGTTCTGTGAATCTAAAGTGTTAAAAATAGCCTACACACCTGTTCAGAATTTAAAAACCTTTTAGAAAAAAATCAAAGGAGATTATCAGATAGTATTTTTTTTCACTTTTTGCCCACGACCGAGCATTAGATAACGTAAAGATTAAAGATAACGTTAAAAACGGCATTTCGAACGTAAGATCTTATATGAAACGTTGATTTCTAAAGATGATTAAAAAGTGTTCTTAAACATAAGATCTAAAATGAAACGTTGATTTGAAATGATTTTTTTATACCAAGTGTTCTGTCTAGTAAATTCGTTAGTCACTTACTCATGCCAAGCGATCCTTTAAAACCTCCAACAGTCAATGTGTACTTCTCAGATTTGCTTCCGACCTTAAACGTTGAATACAGCACATGTCCTTCCTCCCCGTTAAACTTTTTAAGATTGATTCTTAACCTTTTCTTGCCATCTTTAGTAAGATCATGAATGGCATCGTTTCCTTTAAAGGAAAGGCAAAATTATAACAATTATCCTTATTATAACCTAATCGCGGTATCTACTAAACGCTTTTTGAGCATGTTATTGTGCAAGATCCCAAAAAGGAATTGTGAATAATCCAAATTAAGTTTTATCTCGTACTTCTTCTAAAAAACTGCATTTAATTATAGATAATAAAAAAGATATGAAAATATTCAGAATAGTTATTTTAGGCAATTTCTTTGCATTTACTTTATTTGATGGTAAGGTGGCTCGCTACACCTTGAACTTAAAAAAACCCGTAAAAAATAGTTTATGATAGATAGCATAATAGATAAATAGTATTTAAGTCAAATAGCCGAATAAAAATGCGCAACTTTGAATACAGTTTTATTCCCCTTAATTCAATTTAGTAAACATGAACAAAACCATAGGTGGATTCAAACTCATGTCTGGTTCACACGCCTGATACCTAAACTACTGAGCTATGACGATATACAACCTTACCGACTGATACAAACAATTCAACAAAATATTTAAATCTCTATCTCCTGGCGCAGTGTCTTAAAAAGTATAAGTCCAGATATAGCGAGGTATCTCCTCGAAAACAAATTAATAGCTGAAACTTCTCTCATGACTTTCCATTGAATTTTTTTTTAAAAAGTCTTTTATTCCTTGTTTAATAAATATTTAATATGTAAAAAAGTATCTTTGGAAGCTTATTGTATAATAGTGTTACATGTAAATTAAAAAAAAAATAAGTATTTGCAAGAATATGGTCTATATTATTTAATTAGGCTTTGCTAATTTGTTTATAATCTATTTTTCCTTACCAAACCAAAACTCATGACCAGGGTGTCCGAATCCTTCAGCATATTTCTGCCAGGATTTGTTTTGAAAATCCGTGGTACCGTCAAACCTCCTCTGTATAACCTTTAATCATAATTTAGATAAATAATACTTTGCTAATTGATATAAAATGCAATGAAGAACGATTCTACCCGATATGAACTATGAACGATATAAATTCAAGAAAAAAATATTTTTGCAATTTAACGCGAAAATCTCGCAATATGCGAAACTCTCGTGAATAAACGCTTTACCTTCGCGATATAATGCGAAAATGTCGCGAATAAACGCTTTTCATTCGTGTCAAATCTGTAAAGCTTTGGAGTTAAACAGCACTGGATACAATTAGTGCTTTTCCAATCAATATCGATTCAATATCACATTATTTATGTTTATTTTTTTTTAACTTACTTTGAAAACCAAACCAAATTATCTATATTACTATATTAAAATAAAAGACTCGAATTTTGGGGCTTTAGTACCGAGAAATCGGAAGAGTACTGTCTTTTGTTTTATTAATTTTAAACATCTTTGGTACTTGAAGATTACCAATTTGTTTTTATTTTTTCTCAATCAAGCTTCGCTAATCAACAATAAACAAAAATTCCTTTTAAAAAACTGGAAATCATCGGAATTTGGGATTTTACAATCTTGCGCATGCGCATTACATTCACAATAAATCAAGGGAGGCCCTTTAGTTTATGTTTCCACAATGTCACATTTGCATGGATAATATCAGAAACGATAATACAAATACGTGTAAATTTCATTGAAAATTGAAGAATTCTGTTTATCAAAGGAAATACGGGAAATAACTCTTACTCAGTGCATTTAATGGGAAAAATTCCGAGCGTTCCGAATGTCATCACATGGTGTGTAAATTCAAAGCAAGTAAAAAACGTTGGTGAAAAGTTGTTTAATTCTTCATAAATATTAAGATCTAATCTAATCTATGAAGTTTAAGATGAAAGGTATTAACAGCCTCAAAGTGGTATGTTATCAATATTTTAACTGTTATTTTTAAATGCATCTGTTTATTAATTTTCTCCAAAACCGTTTCGGAGCGATTCTACAATTTTTTGCTACATTACGGGTATGGGAGGCATTTTAACTGTGGTATAGGCCTGTCCCGAGACACAGTTAGATTATTCTAACTAAGTTGAGTGTAGTGAAATAAATAGCATTTTTGTAGGCTAAAAGTTTGATTATATACATGTCAACAATACGGTGGTCGATGTATCTATTTCGTAAATGTCCGAAATCATATGCAATGTCAACCCGTGCACGCACGGGTCAAAGTTTAGTATGTACTGGCAGTAACCTATATCATTTATTATTCAATAAAATTATCAAACTAAATGGTTGGTCCTAAAGTAATATCACATAATGCATTGCGCTTCTTATTTTCTCATGTGCGCTGTATTATAGAAAATGAGGGATCAACATTTGCAAAATAACAATTTTAATTCGAATTAAAAGTGTTATCAAAGATTGTGAAATTGAAAGGATATCATTGTTCAAAACGTTATATATGTTTACTATCGCCGCAGCATAAATAAAGTAAGAGTAATAAGTATTTATTAAGAGTAAAAATTTGTTTGTTTTCCATTGTTGTTTTTCATGAGGGTTCTTGTATGAAATGACAATATTCATATTAAAGTTTCGCGTTTATTTGTGAAAGTAACGCGTTTATTCGCGAATATTTACATTTTCGACTGTCTTTGTCTTGATAACAATACGAATAAATTTTAACGCCTATAACCCAATAATTAAAAAAAAGATGAGCGACATAAAATGGGCGTTTCTTATAGCATAACCAAAAACGGTATCGGCTGCATTGCGTGGTAATAGTAATACTAGATAGCATGTGCTACATGAAAAAATAGTGGTTTTAATTTATGTTGTTTTAAAGCGTAGAAATTTGAAATAATATAAATATAAGTAATAAGGAATCATTTTATTTTAATTTTAGCCGGAGTGTGGTCAAATTTATCATAAAGCCCTTTGGTCTTTATTAAATTTGACCACGCCCCGACCGAAATTATCACCTGATAATACTCAAGGTATGATTCCTTATTCTTTAAAAAAATTCTTTTTACTTACGAAAATCTGCTCAAGGGAGAGTACAATTAAAATCCGTGAAATGAAATAAAACAAACACATCCCTGTTCACAAATACTCATTTTAAACAAAAAAAACAACAACGACAAAATAACAAAACAAAAAAAAACCACCAAAAAACGAAAAAAAAAAACAAAAAAAAGAAAACAAAAAAAAAAACCAAAAAAAACAAACACAAAAAAAACAAAAACAAAAAAAAACAAAAAAAAACAAAACAACAACACAGGAACGAAAACAAGAAATTAAAGATGGGAATTCTGATATAATTAAACATTCAGAAAAACTTATAAGGCTACGCACAATTTTTCACTGTTACCATTTGTGTACACTGTTGCATTGAGAAATTTCCACAGAGTTTTTATTTTTAGATGTGCTAGAGGGAGCGTTTTTAGGGAGGAAATCATTTATTTTTAATATTTTTAAATGAACATCGTTTGAACCCTGAAATATTCATAATTATCGATTAATTAGGCACATTATCCATCAATGATATCTTGGGACAGAATATAAAATATGGATATTAAGAAAGAATTCATTTAAACCACAAAAAAGCAGTACTATTATATAACTATCAACAGAAAAGAACAAGTGCACTTAACACGTAAGAGAATGGGCCTTTTTCAGTGCCGTTCTTATGCCGAAAATATCAACAAATTGTTTTTTCCGTAATAATTAAGCCCTGGTGGATATTTCTGATTTATATATGCACGCTTAAATTTACCAAGATTAGCATACAGTTCAAATAATTCAGGATTTTTAAAAGCCTATAAATAATCTAAATCCGGAAAATTCCAACTTAACCTACTTGAATTATTTTGTTGGTGGATCGATTGGCGCGTTTGCTGAATTATACTTTATGCATTATTTTGCGTCTAAAAAGAAATTCGAATAAAGCTTTGTAGTTGCATATTACCATAGTGATCAAACAAACATTCCTTACCATACCAAGTTGATTTAAAACGTGTCAATATTTTACAATAAGCACATATGACAAACTTCTACCTGGATAGAACCCACTTGATTGTTTGAAATAATTTATTCCATGCGTGGGTTCAAACACTGGTGATGCAGGTAATAGATTTTGCTTGCTATAGGAAAAACCTTGAAATTTTCATACGTTTTCCATTTTTAAGTACCAGCCTAATGCAGTACAAACTTTTTATTTTCACAGAAGTTTCTAGGCTGACAGTAAACAAAGGCTTTGAAACAAATGCCCGTCCTTTATTCACTATACAAAACCACGAATGTCGGCTTACCCTTACTATGTTGTAAAGCTTTTTATAAACAGTAATTTCAGCGATAAAACTCGCTGATTCTTATGGATTGGATATCAGTAGGTGATGTTAGGAAAAAAAGTTATGCTTAATTTGAATCTTCATTTTTTCAATCTTTATCTTTATATCTATTTCATTTACTTGTAATTTCCTTTTCTTTCTCTCAAAGTACGATTATTTCTATAAAACAATAAGTTTGATGCATACTCACTGTCCAACCCCCTCCGTCTGTTTTCATGTCACAAAACACCCGTCGCTTGACTCCATTACTCAGATATATAGTATACACTCCATCTCTGTTCCGTCTGTACGGTTCCTTCTTCAATATATCTGAGCAGTCTTTGAACTTTTGACTTGGATCTATTTCAAATCATCATAATTATAAAAACAAGATAAGGAGAACCAAAAACATCTATTTAACCCATTTACACCCCTTTTCAAAAGAAATAGTAGAACAAAAGAAACAAATGTTGATACATAATTTCATAATCTAAGAAAAAAAGACTGATAGCCTATAACATTGCAGTCTTACCTTGAAAGAAAATACATGTGCATGTACGTTTCTGCCCATATATGAAATGATGATTAGATATTGATTTAATTTCTTGCGTAAATAAAATCTTTAAGACAAAACTGACATACATTTCTTAGAGAACACCAATCCCCCATCAAGCTTGTACTTGGACTTCACAGTGAGAATCATGGGTCCCCCACTCAGGGATCCCGTCATCTCCGTGTGTTTCCAGGGTGCGTTTTTGAGAAAAGAACCAACCTCATCTACAGTATATTAGATATTTTACTTTTTGAATTCTAATTCTTGAAACTTAAACTCCTTGTACTTATGTTAGATTCCTTTAGTCATCAAACTAAAGACGCGTTTTTCTTAAATTTGAAAAACAAAACAAAAAGCACTCGATGACTTGATACAACACATAAATAATGAACCAGTAGCTTTAAGAGCACATTCTATAATCATTTACTGGTAAGTTTGAGTTATTTCAAGACAACCCCCCACAACCCAATCTGATCTAATTTAATTTTCAATTAATGATCAATAGGTAATGGCTAAAGACGAAATAGAAAATACATCTCTGATAAACTGAACTAATCATTAATAAAATTGTCTAGATTATTTATAATTCGAGGAATTATTCACAACCGACCCTTTACAGATGGATGCGGGGTTATGCCAGATGAATGGATAACTGTAACATAGAGTTGAAGGACCGCGTACAGAACTAAACACGACATGTCACCTTCTGTGCTCACAGTCCACTGTACGAATGGCTGTCAGAAAATCAATACTGAGAATATATATATGGTTTACTATTTCAAATCAACCATTAAACTGTAACATTATTCGTTTTAGCTAGAACGGTGATATGTTTTGTTTTCTTATTTTTTTAATACACTTAATCCCATGTTGCTTTTTATTGCCAACCTTATACTCACGAATACAAAATTTGATATTTTATTGGATTTATATATACAATGGTTGCGTTCAAGAAAATTATCCTCCTACATGTACTTGACATAAATTATCCTTTTCATAATTTATAGATGATATCAAGAATCAAGCATATTAAGTTTATCAAAAGTACGATTATTCATTTCACTATTCATCTATTAAAAAAAAACCATCCCCCCCCCCAAAAAAAAAAACAAACAAACAAACAAACATTTGAGTGCGAACTTGTAGATGAATCCATATATCTTATTTGTAATACACAACTCACTTTGTATTTTTCAAGTTGATACAAATGTTCATCACATATTAGAAAAAAATGAACAATGTACCTTTTTATACACTATCACAATACACACCACTTAGATAGGATTACGTGTTATTTTGTAGATTAGATACATAAAAGGATAATTATGTAAATCTATATATACATTGGCTTATTTGTCCTAGGACATTCGCTTAATCTTTATATTGGCCAAGTTATCACCATTTTTTTGGTAATCAATTTCTCTTTAAAAATATATCTCTACTTACCTGACTTTTGTCGTTACATGTAAACAATACAAATTATACATAGTTGTAAATATAGAAAAAACCGGCGTGATATTACAATTGTTTGTTTAATTTTACTCTGACTAGATCTTTATATTTTTTTTCATTATTTGAACTTTACAGTTCCATAAAAATGTTATAACCCAATTTAGCCTGATATAATTTATTTATATTATTAAACACGATATATTGAACCGTGTTCTCAGTTTTGGTCAACCTGATATGGAAACGTAATTCAATGATTTTTTTCATCATGATAACACAACGCAGAATAATGAAGAAAGTATAGATCGTTAGATATTTGATTTGTTTTCAATATCTAGGCACTCTGTGAGTTTTGTGACAACGGTAACGGTGATAAACCGAAAGGTTGTTTGACTTAATACTAAGGGGGCCTTTTCCACAAAGTGTCACTTGTGTTCCACTTTCTTCAGAACAAGCATTTAAACGCAAGATAATATTTTTAACCACAAAAACTATGTATCAATAAAATATACGAAAAATGACAAAACAACACTACTTAAGACCAGTTCTCTGTAACAATCAAAATAAGTTGGCCACGCATAGAGAAAAAAATAAAATTTTATGACATATTTTTGTAAAGATAGGTCATTGATTGTGAAATGTAAAATTAGTTTTTGATAATGGTCCTTTGTTGCTATGGAAACGGAGAACAAACTTCAGCCATTTTGTCAATTTTGAAAAACGTGTATTTAGGATGAAATAAATTGTTTAAATATATTTACAAGATTTAAAAAATGTCAAAACAGTTATTTTCTACAATTTTAGTTGGAAATTGATAAATTGCTTTAATTTTTTTTTATTTCAAATCTATTAGATGTCATATTTTTAAATCCAAATTTTCTCATATTGGGTAAATTTTGTTAAGTATTTAAAGACAAAAAATAAAAAATTCGCAGCCGTTTTAAAAAAGTGTGGCAATTAAATATGAAAGACCAATGTGTGAATATTATAAAACATATAAATTATTGGTGGGCAAATAAAAGACGTAAAAGATATACAGACCTAAATATTCATAAATATTCAATATTTGAAGCATTTCTTGATACTTAGTTACTCCCCTTTATAAACTCTCTAGTGTGTGGAGGTGCAAATTGTAGTTGTAAACAATGTGTTTTGACATTTCTCCTGTCGTCTGTTGCGGTTGTTGGTGTTTACTTGATGAAAAGAAGTCACAATCAAGAAAGAAGGTAATTTTCATTTACAATTACTTGTTTTGAACACATTCACAATGATCCTAGGTCTAACTGTACTGTTGCAAACATATATCTTAAATATTTTCTTTCCCAGGCAATCCCTTGTTACATATTATGTAACATGATACTCCATACTTTATATTGAATTGTAATAATAAAATGTAAGACAGGATGGTACAAAAATTAATCAAAATACACAATATATTCAAATAAAACCGGTATTGTAGGCCAAAAAAAAAATATGACCTCCAAAGAGGAAGACATTGCCTGTACATGAACATGCATATGTAGGTCTAGGTATTGTGTCTTTTACTGATACTAATACAAGTATAACGAGTTCCCTTTAATTTATAATTTGAATAATGTTGATTGTTTATTCTATAAAAAAAAACTGTTTTATATCAGTCAGGACAAATAAATGTACATATACATGTATATTAAATAAACACACATTGCAATTACATCATAATCTCAGCTTTTCCGGCTTTTCCAGCAGAGTTCGAAAAACACTTCAGATGTATTATATAGGACTCCATGAAAACCCCCCTTTTTATAAAACTAGATATAAATAAAACACATTTTATGATCGTGTGTTGAGATGCGAGCTAGACTTCATTAAATTAAATGGTATACTCTAAATTATACCTCAGAAGAAGCTAATATGAAGCCATAGGCGTTGAAACATCACAGACATTATAGCATTGGGTAGGGGCCAGCCCCCGTACTTTTTCTCGCAGCAAACAGAATTGTTCCTAAATTTAACATTAAAAAAAAATTAATAGTGATAATGAAAATTGAAGAGAAGGGTATACTAGCCCCCCCCCCCCCCCTCCAAAAAAAAAAAAAAAAAAAAAAAAAAAAAAAAACCCAGATAAGGAATTTCATGATAATGATTTTGGGAATTAGCCTTTTTTTTGCTTGTCAAGATTTCTGATGATCAGTCTAGCACCCCCCTTCCCACCCCCCCCCCCCCACTTTAAATTTGCTTCCGACGTCACTGAAAGCTGTCTAGTCAATATACTTAATTGATTAGGAGCAACTCCATTTGGTATGAAAATTTAACATTTGTAAATGTTGATACATTCAAGGTGTTTTTCCAAGCTCTGCCTGATAGGTTAGAGAAGTTGCGATTGACATCACAATATGACTTTATGACCATTAAAAAAACCATCACATCAAATCACATAAGAAATTAAAATTTCAAATGTTATTATAGGTGCATAAATTTTGCTCATTTAACACTTTTGGCTGTTTACCTATATATTACATATAATGATGTTTATTGCTACATATTTTAACCATGAATAAATCATTACAGGATTTGGAGTGCTCAACCTCTGATCTTAAGAGAAAGGGAAGCAGTTTAGATGACCTTCCACCTAAAAGCTAAATGACAATAGTGAGTACAGTAAAAAAATATCTATATGACATGGTTCTCAATAATTGCATACTTGGATGTAAGCTATAAATAGCAAGGTAATATCTGTTATATGAAACTTTATTTTAGGGCATTGGTTAAATGTCATTCAATTTGTCTTTCAATTTGTTAAGATCTAGTAGTTAATGAGATCTATCAACTAGGCTATAAAACAAATATATACAAAGAAATTCAATGGAAAGCTGCTTTCTTTCTTAATTTTCTAATGGTTATACTGTTTTTGTCAATAACTAGTATCTTTCTTTGCTAGCCAAGTGTCTGATATGTTATTCTCATCGGAAAACTATGATCTTATACTTGGTTAACAAATATGAATTGTATGTGACCAAAAAAAAAAAAAAAAATAAAAAAATTATGCATCGGATCTTTTAGTGCATAGCTACCAAAAGCAATACCTATGAGGTTCAGAGTTACATTTAAATAAAAAAAATAAAAAAATTCTCTCTCTCTCTCTCTCTCTCTCTCTCTCTCTCTCTCTCTCTCTCTCTCTCTCTCTCTGATATTTAAAATAGTAGTAAGATGCAAATTCATACTTGTGTAAGCTAAAATAAATGAAAAGCAATATGTCTATTTTAAATATAAATGAAATACATGTTCAGAGTGTCATGTTTACTTAACAAATTTACTCATTCACATACTTTCAGCACTTTGATATAACATGTATTTATTCTGTAGAATGTGAGTTATTCATCAAGCCAGTCAAGTCAGACAAGTCAACAGTTGACAGGGAGCCAGGAAACAAAGGACTCGATCAACAGCTAGATCAACAAGAAGAAAGATTTGAGAAACTAAATGAAATTCTGACTGTGTGTGGAGTAAGTCCAGTAAAATGTATATTGAATATAATGCAGGACTCAAGTGAAAGAACTCAGAGAAGATAACATGCAAAAGCTAACCAATGTGTTTCCCTAGTACTTTCAAGCCAGCAAATTCACAGTTTCTGTTCCAGAATTACAATTAAAGAAAAAACATGGACAGAGGCAATGTATTTTGAGCAGCAGCAGAAGAGGAAAGATTATTTCTGTTCAAAAATGAAAACTTGAAAGACCTTTCATAATATTCATGTCTTTTATTAAGATGTAAACAGCTATATTGAAAAGTTCATCAGAATATGAACTTGGTTGTTACAGTATGATCAGTTCACATCTTGATGAACTTTTAAAGTTGTCGTTTATTAGCTATGTTTATATTTGAGGAATTATCATAGTATGCAAAATTATTAATAAAACCATTTCATGCAACAGCCTATAGGCACAACCATGAGCTCTGATCATTGTGATGTCATAAATATGAAGTCTTGATAAGTCAAAAGTTTGCCTAAAATTTAACATCTTGCTCTACCAGTAGTTTTGTTAAAATAAAGAGAAATATTTTCCTTATAAATATCAATGCAACTGTAACTGTGACTCAGTATTATAACAAAACTGATTTTACAGAGCAGAAATGGTTTATTCTATTATATCCATCAGTATATTCTTTTTATACCATTGTTATTTGTATTTTAGAGCACAAATTCCTGTCGATAGTCATTATACAATATAACATATATGTTCTAAATTGATCTACTGGATTTGGGTGTGTACCAAAATTACTTTACCATGCCTTTATTTATTATCATATTATTTCGATTTGTGTTTTAAATACTGTCGTAGTTAACCAAGTTACTGGTATGAAGTTATAGAAAGGTTCTGTATGCTGCGCTACATGATCCATGTATGAAAGCTGTTAATGGGCATTTTAGTAGATCCTGATGTGGGGGGGGGGGGGTTTCTAGAATAATTTTATTTTACCTGCATTTATGATTATATTTTTTCAGTCTGTGTTTTAACACTGTCATAGCTGTTTGAATGTGAAGCTTAATCTAGTTGAATTAGAATGTCAAAGATTTGGTATGCTGCATTACATGATCCATGTATGAAAGCTGTTATTTGGCGTTTTGGTGAATTCGGGGGGGGGGGGGGTGCTCCAGAATAATGTTATTATACCTTTATTGTTTTAATCACTGTAATACTTGTTCAGATGTGAAGCTTTACCTTGTTGAATTAGTTATAGAAATATTCTATATGACACGCTACATGAAACATGTACAAAAATTTGTTAAATATATTTGGCATATTGGTGAATCTAGGGGGGGGGGTTGGATTGTTTCAGAATAATTCTATTTTACCATCATAAATGATAATATTTTTTCATTATGTGTTTCAGACACTGTCATATTTGTTTAGTTGTGAAGCTTGAATTGGTTTAATTACAGTTATAGGAAGATTCTGTATGATGCTCATAATCCAAACATGAAAACTTAAATTTGGCATATTGCCAATTTGACAATTTTTTAATTGGTTGCAAACAACATTTGTAATTATTTCCCCATGAATATTTTAAATGATTTTTATTATATGTGGACTCTAGTTTTAGATGATATGAGTGATATTCATTGATGATCCTGCATATTCCTATTATTATGAACCAACTTTATTCAATTTTTCATTTTTTTCAAAATTCTAAAAACCATGTTTTTGCAGTTTTATTACTTTGTATTACAATGTTTCGAAATATTCATGCAAAATATAAAATATATCATTTTAAAGTGTTGTTATAGTAGTTTCAAAAAATATTAGAAATCAGGGTTTAGTTTGATGCAGGGGTGTAAAACAAATGGTGTCAAAAGCAGAGATTTTACCAAATAGCTATGCAAAAATCGGCCATTTTGGTCAAAAATTTTGTATTCCTGTTACCATGGTAACGAGAGTTGCTAAGAAAAAAAATATCTCATATATTTTAGTTCTTACCTAAAATGATTCCATATGACAAGTTTGAAGAAATTCTGAGACATGATGTGGCCACTCTATTTTGAATATGTGTGATTTTTACAGAGAACTGGTCTTAATACGTAATCTTGGATATTTCACAGAATGATTATATTAAATATTAAAAAAAAAATGAATGCAAAAAAAAATCAAGAAACTTATTTGAAAGTATATTGTGCTGAAACGTTTGAGATACATAATCTATAAAAAATCTTAAAAAACAATTGATAACTATACTGATAGGTAAAGAGCAGAAAACATTTTCTAAAGCATTATTGCTCAGCGTGGGTAGTTGATTAATCAGTTCAATAAAGAACAAATATTTTGTTTAGCTAGAATCAGTAAACAATGCCGATACTGTATGATTAAAATAATAATCATTCCATTTCATGGAAATAGAAAAAAATATATCTCGTGCAACAGAACTTCGGCTTAACTAATTCAATATCATCTTCGGGACAGTTAGAGGTCCTTATTTGAGCTTAAATACCGCAAAATTGACAACACAGGTGAACAGAGAAGTCAGAATCGTTCATCCAAAGTTTCAAAAAATGCTTAACAAAGGATATGTGTTAAAGAAGAGAAAATGAATTTCAAGAATTTTATTTCATGCTGCGTTGAATATTCAAAAACGAATTATAAAAGATCTCAGTTTACTCTAATAAGTTTTCCGTAAGCGACCAGAAATAATTCAGTCTATCACTAAACGTGAAATGTTGTTTTCAATACATACAAAGGCTAAAGGAATGAAAGTTCTGTAAATCCGTTCAACGTTTATAACCATAATTTTGAACGAACTAGAATGAGGGTGCTTACATACAAGTGACAGTTTTTCTGGCCAATTTGTTTTTAATAAGATTTTAAAAGATTTTTCTCTATATATTCCTATGTAAAAATTCACCCCCACGGTGGCGCCACCATACCCCCAAGGATCATTATTTGAATAAATTTGAATTTACACTACCTAAGGATCCTTCCACACAAGTTTCAGTTTTTCTGGCCGATTGCTTTATGTAAAAATTCACCCCCATTGTGGTCCCACAATACCCCAATGGGATCATAATTTGAACAGACTTGATTCTCCATTCCCTGCAAATGCTTTCATACAACATTCATTCATCATGAAGATTTTTCTTTGCAAATTCCTATGTAAAAATTTGAACCCCCACCCCATTGTGGCCCCACCATACCTGCAAGGATCATGTTTTGAACAATATTGAATCTAAACTACCTGAGAGTACTTCCACATTTGTTAAGCTTTTCTAGCCAGATGGTTCTTAAGAAGATGATTTAAAAAAAAATTGTCTATTTATTTCAATGTAAAAAATCTGACCCCTTACACTCCATTCATGTCCAATGCATATTTCTTTTTCGATATCGTCAACATCGCGATGTATACAATATTGATACGATATCTATTTTACATTGTCAACATTGCCGATATTTCTTTGCCGTTAACATCGTCGACATCGCAACGTCGACAATGTTGAACCGATATCGAGTTTTCATTGTCAACATTGCCGACATTTCTTTGCCGTTAACATCGTCGACATTGTCGAAATCGCAACGTCGACAATGTTGAACCGATATCGAGTTTACATCGTCAACATTGCCGATATTTGTTTTCTGTTAACATCGTCAACATTGTCGACATCGCAATGTAGACCATATTGAACCGATATCGAGTTTACATCGTCAACATTGTCGACATTTCTTTGCCGTTAACATCGTCGACATTGTCGACATCGCAATGTAGACGATATTGAACCGATATCGAGTTTACATCGTCAACATTGCCGACATTACTTTACCGTTAACATCGTCGACATTGTCGACATCGCAACGTCGACAATGTTGAACCTATATCGAGTTTACATCGTCAACATTGCCGATATTTTTTTTCTGTTAACATCGTCAACATCGCAATGTCGACGATGTTGAACCGATATCGAGTTTACATCGTCAACATTGCCGATATTTTTTTTCTGTTAACATCGTCAACATTGTCGACATCGCAATGTCGACGATGTTGAACCAATATCAAATTTACATTGTCTACATTATGGATATTTATTTCACGTTTACATTGTTAACATTGTCGTTTTGTTATTGCTTTTTGTTTACAAATAAAATTACAAATGCATACATCCATTTCCATTTTATTAACGATTATTACACAATTTGAAAGCAAATATATCATTTACATTTAAAATTAAATACATCGATCTACAATACATCTGTCAATTTATTCATAATGATTATTACAACCAATAATGTTTAATTTCACTTACTTATCTTCTTTGATTCTTTTCCTGTTTCTTACCAACATATCATTATTATACATTTCTGAAATTTTCAACATAAACAAGTTGTACTTCCCACAGGACATGTGTTTCGTTGCAAACTTAAACTTAGCCACAAACTGAAAAGTTTGTTCACATGCTTCCGTGTTAATGTGTTTGAACAAATCATCAGTGTATGGGTTGACATTTCTTCTACACCATTTATCAACATGATTTGCAAAATGCATTTTGTCAACAACAATGCGTAGTGTTGTCAAAAATTTGGAGTATTCACTTTTCTCTGCCCTGATCGGATTCATTATGAATTTTTTTAGATGACAAGCATCGTCATAGGCAAGTAGATGTGGAAAATTTCCAACACCTTTGCCAACCAAATCAAAAAGATGTAGACTTGGGCCAAAGACTCACATCCGTACAACTCTCTCATGCCGTTAATATTACCGCAGTTATATACAGATGCACACACTCCTGCACTTTTGAAGTTTTGGAGATGACCATTTTCTTTAAGGGTGTTACATTCAGAATCTTCCTCTGTCTTCGCTCCTTCAGTTGGTTTCTGTCAAAAAATTTTTTTAACTTTATGTTGAAAATTTATCTTTCAAGCACAAATATATTATCATATTAAATTTAAAATTGCCTGCTCAGCGAATACTTGCAAATGTGTTTTTACTACATAACAGGTTATGCATTTGTAGAAAAAAAATGCAATGAACAAAATTCCATAACGCATACAGATACTATTAGTTAGTATAGAAATCTCTTGTATTTAATTACTTTCTTAAATACACAATTATTTCTTAATTATTCTATATATATAAATATTTATTTTTTTAATTACTTTATATATATATATAAATGTAATATTGCAAATACATGTTTTGGTAATAACCTTTTTATGTTCTTCCTTCACATGTTTATGTTCAGTACAATAAAGAGATCCCTTCATTGGCATTTTCCAACAGCCCATATGGATGCTACCTAGTTCTTCGGAGTCAATTGTTTTCACTTCCGTTGCACCACAAACTGAACGTGTTCCCTTCATATGCCCGTCAATGACTATTGCTTTACAGCACTCTTAATAAATACATACATATACATGTCATTAAAACATTAATTCAATGGTTTTTTTAATTATATTATCTCGTTTGAATTATGTCATTAAAATTCGTACCTTCGTGGTTACAGTTGTCAGTATGTAGTGATGAAGACCATTTTATTGAAAATTTCTCCCATAAGACATCCTTTTCACATTCCAGTATACCTTCCAGCTTATCCGAAAGAATATATTCTATTTCGGTTTGTAGGTTATAATTTTTCTTCATTTCAATTAATGTTTTTTTGTACCATGCCTCACTTAGACGTCGTCTCTCCAATATCTGTGTATTGTTCAGCGAATTCATCCACTCTATTCCCAAGTGTTCGTCATTGTATGCATACGCAATTCCTTCAAATGATGCCGATTTCCTGAATCTACAACATTTAAAATCAAATATTAGCTCTCTGCCATTAATTTTACTTCAGTTATCTTCCTTCTCATATTGTAAAAACCATCTTCTAATTTATTTTTGACAGTTCATTGATGAAAGTTCATTTCTCTTTTTAATTAGTTCAAATTCGCTAATCAATATGAATATGAACAATACTTTAATTTCTTTCCTATCCGTTAATACAAAAATAATATTGAATCTCGGTATAAATCATATTAAAAATCTCATTGACGATCGGACCAGCTATAACTTTCTCCACAAAATATTTTTCTCGAGTAAAATTTGTGTGTGTGAATTTTTCTAATATACTCGTTTTAATATCACGTTAACACAGATCTCGATGTTTGATATTCGTATGTGATGAATATTCATTGGGATAGATTTTTTAATTCTACATAATGATCATACATTTGTGAATAATGCGCCGACAGCCTGACCAAGATTTCATGCGGGGAAATGGGAAAAAAAGGGGGGTGGTCCTTCGTTTGAAATGTACATTGTATGAATTATTATTCAAATAAATATTTGCTCCTACTTTTAATGTAATAATATATAAAATTACTGTTATTTTGATTCAGAACATCATCAGTCTTTATCAAGCCGTATTTACATTTCTAATTTCACTTACATATCAATATCAATCCTCCTCATAAATTCTATGGAAAACACAGAGTCGCATGTTGACATGAAATACTCCTGCTCTAAAACATCGTTGTAATAAAGTTCCAATCCTTTCCTCTTATATGTACTGCATTTGTATACAGTGTTGCACTTGCTACACTTCAATTCATACATAACTCCTACCACGGGTCTAAATCTAGATATGTACACAATACACGCTTTCTGTCCTGATTTCCTTAAGGATCCACAGCATGTAGTTATAGGTGGAATAATATTCACCGTTCCAATTTCAGAAATCCCCTTTGAAATATAGTTTTGCAAATCTTTTTCCACTGAATCACGATTAATATCCGCCGGATTATCACCAAATCGTGGTAGTAAAGTCTCCAATGTTTGTACTAGTCGCGCAACGTCAGCAATGGACAACTCACTGGAATTCTGTTCTTTGATGTTCAAATTAAACACATTTCTTATATGTTCATACCTATCAGGAACTCCTTGTGGTACGATTTTGGTATACTCTATGATCTTGATGACGTCTTCGATTTTAAGAAGCGGTTTTAATAAATTGTTTAAATCCATGACTAATAACACATATTTCCTAACGGCATCGTTATATATATAAACGACGTGACTTTTCCCTGACGTTGGCAAAATAATATTATTTTGACGTCACGTTTACCATGTTTTAATAGTAACATAAACAATACAATACAAACGTTAACGTTATTGTTAGAAAAACCGCCAACAACTTTGGACGATGTCTGCCTTTCTGCACCGGGACCGTATTGAATATTGTTATAATGAAACTATACAGGAGCCATTCGATGATCTTACCAACCGAATGCTTGAAAATACTGCTCTATCAAACAGTGTTCCAATGGAATTTTTAATTCCGCCCTTTTTGACTGCAATCGCGCATTTTTTAAACAAGTCAGAAATCTGTCCCTGGGGAAGTTGGACACAGCCATCTATTATCTACTCAGCTACGGTAGGATTTACAGGGACCAACAAAACCGCAGCTATAGATGCCATCCGTAACGCAATATCGGACGTGGAGAGTGCTAATGGTATATGCGACTTACAGTCTAGAGTAATCAATGTATGTCAACAACCAATTTAACGTTTTTTTTGTCATTAGACTTCCACACTGTTATATATATATTTTCTTACAAATCTGTCTATCCTGAAAATTGATCGGAGTCATTTGAAAATAACAAAAATAGAAACCTGTACAAATTTGTAATACAACGGATAAGAATTTAAAAAAAGGCAATCACTAAATATATACGGTTATGTATTTTAAAAACCCATCACACTCTAGATGTATTTCACACATACTTTAATAATACCGCACTGATATACGGTGCATTTCGCATTCATTAATGACCGATTAGTGTAAAACAAAAAATAATTATTTTCTAACGTAGCAAAGACATAATGAAGTTCTCAATATTAAACAGTATTTAACATTCCAGTGCTCATTAGAATATATAGTATTGCATGTATTTATCAAACACCGACTTTTAATAGATTAATTGTAGAGAGAGAGAGAGAGAGAGAGAGAGAGAGAGAGAGAGAGAGAGAGAGAGAGAGAGAGAGAGAGAGAGAATTAATCATTAATAATGAGCAAAAAGATTTTCTTTTTTAAATTGTAGCAGCTACAGTAGAAAGCAGCTTAACAACGATAGCAGGCAAATTCAGCTATGGGATGAACTTAAGACATGGCAGAGCAGCCTGGGGCTGTACAAAACAGGATCTGCTTCTGATTACGATACCACCATTTATTTAACAGCCTATAATGGAGGAACATTAAAGAGACAGACATGTAGCAGTATGTTATTCATATATTTTGAATAATTGTGTTATAATTATTACCTTTATTGAAATGTGACCAATTTCATTATACATTAACTTTAATATCTATATTTAAAGGTAACATCTCCGTTCAAAAACCGGTCGTGAATATCTGTGGTATGGCACATCCCGGCGAAATATGCAGATGTCTCGACGAAGAAAGAAAAAACGCAAACTCCAATGATGGACTTTACAGCAGATTTCTTATTTGCATGCCAAAGCCAGATTTTAGGGATGCAGATGTGAATAGTGAAATTTTGCCAAACACACCTAACCTAGCAAGGTATACCATTATTTTCATATGAATATTTTAATATTTATTTTAAAATTTATTCTTGAAAATTAAAGAAATTAAACTACATGTACATACATGTATAAACACAACTTTTAGTATTTATTCATATTATTGATTTTTATTCTATTTCTTTCTAGAGTTTTTTATGTGATCGACCAGATGAATAAAACCAAAAGGGTCTATATCTACGATGACGATGCTCAGAAAGTGGCGGTCAAGTTTTACAATGAACAACAGGAATTCCTCCGAGAAAACCACAGTACTGACACCTTTATATCAGGTAAGCCATGATATAAGCCATCTGAATAGAAAGATCTGAACTGTTATCACCACGTGACTAAAAACGCTCAAATATACCTACATGTACAGCCGTCGGGTACTGAGCTGAAGGTCATGAACATTACTCTCATACATACGATGTAGAAACTTTAAGTGCAGTTTTTTTTTAAACTTCTGTGGAAATTTACGTGTTTAATTTTTACGGATTTATAAAACTCGTAAAAATTAGTAAAATTAGCAGCACGTAAATATTCCCTTATACGTTATTACATATTGAGAAGCCTTCAATTACAAAACTTTTTATGACACTTTCATAAATGTAGATATACATTAAATTTTTTTGCAATTAAACGAAAAAAATTAACACGATTGCAAGCGTTAATAAATAAATAAACAGTCTCGGTCAGTATTAGTTCTAAATACTTAATCGATTATCACTCTAATATTCTGGTCCTGAAGAATGTTGAGAAAATTTAACACAGCGTTCTTATATTTCGAGGTTATTTATGGTTATTCATACAACAATATGAAATGACTGTTTTCAACAAATAGTCTTACTATAAATAAAATATTAACATTTAAACACATTTTGTTTCAAGGACGCAGTTTTCCACTATAATGCAAACTTTCCTTTTAAAAAGCGTGGAATCTACCACATTTGTCTTTGTAACCAATTTTAAATTTATTCCTTGTTCTTACAAAAGTTATTTTTTAAAAATAAAATACTACACTGATTTTTGTACAACGTTGTAAATTATATAACTTTGTTCTTTCCACTTGGTTGCCACATTTATAGTACATGAATATTAATTAAAAAAAATTGGTTTGTAAAATTCAACCAATGGAGAAATGATTAAATTTTTTATATTATCTGGCTTTTATTGATCATGCAAATAAACAATACTGATTAATCTGAGACTAAATTTGATTTCTATTACATTTTTCATAATCAATTCATATCTTATCTTACATAAACAAACACTATCTTTCAGGAATACTAGGGAAATTAAAGGGACACACCCAGCGCCTGGCCATGATAATGCAAGCGGCCTTTAATGCGACAAAATTTTTAGAATTGATTGGAGAATGTTTGTCTCTTCCATTATCTCAGGAGTTCCAAAGTAAAGTTAAAAACGCTTTAACCAAATCCGAAGATGATGAGACCAAATGCTATGTGAACTTGCACAGCACAGAGAAATCAATCTGCCCTGCAAACTACCTTATGCAGCATAAGAAATACCTATCCGGATACACACCAGGGGGTGTTCTTCAACATACCAGTCTTCAAATCCCGCAAATTTCAAAGAAAATCCTTTTATACCCGGGTCCTATTGTCCCTTGCAATGCAATTACTAAAAGCACGCGCAATACTGCGGAGCAGGTCAAAGATGAAATGAGATCATTGTGCCTTCTCGGCTTAGGAGAAACCAAACATGAAAAACCACAGGGAGGGGGGCGATTGATCTTTACATTCATCAAGCAATCGACTAAAGATATGCCTCTGGAAAACATTGTTCAGATGACAAATTCCCTCAGTAGGTTGGGTATAGATATTAAAGACTACGAGGAGTCATTCATCAGCAACTCAGAAAATGTCCCCCCAACTAAGAAGATGAAACTTCAAGTTGTCAATAACATTCCGAACCAGATCGCAGACTTGTAAAGTGAACATGTTTTTTTATTTCTGATGTTTATTGTACACGGCCTTTCATGATTAACTTTCAAGTATTAATATTATTGATAACTCGATCTAGTTCCTAAATGTCAAGTTTACATAATAGATTAAAAATATATCTTTCCTACCTCATAGTAAGTGTTTAGAGTTGTTTTTATTCAAGCATTGGATCATAAATGTTTCTTGAATATAGTTTCATTAATTCAACGTTCGTGCCCACATATTTAGTAATGCAAAGTTTTTTGCAGAAATGAGATAAAACAATCAATGTCGTCAACTAAATTTGTCATAAAAGGGGTAAAATAAAATGGTTGACGATGCTATCTAGATTGAAGGGGTAAAATATGAAAGTTAATTACATACATATAGATATCAACACTAATAATGCAAAGTGGACAATGTCGTCAGCTTGTGAATAAGATAGTTGATATGCTCTGTAAACATCATTAAAACTTTATATCAACTACTATTGTAATCTTAACGATGTAAACCAAGCTAACAAGACTAATAAATGTAGAATCATTCATAATTTCAATGGTGCGATAGTGAAATTCCACCGACGGGACAAGATTAACGGTCTAGGACTGAACTCTGCCCTACTTTATGTTTATCACTCCGCTGGTGGTTACAAACAATGCAAGTAAAGCAGAGCATAAGATACTTTTGTCAATGACAAAATGATAACTTGTAGTCAGTTAAGCAGAACACTTACCTACAGATTGGATAATTCCTTTATTTATCATCACTAACATTATACGATGTTTGTTCAATAATTACAATAGGGTAAAAATGTCAAATGTAATACAGATAGAATATAAAACATGTTGGCCATAATTGCGATATTGACAACGTCGACGATGTACACACAATGTTTACTTGATGCCGATCAACATTGCAATGTTGACTCGATGTTGGTCAACATTGCGATGTCGACAATGTCGACGATGTAAACAGGAAAGAAGGAACACGATGTAGACACGATGCCGACTCGATGTTGGTCAACATTGCGATGTCGACAATGTCGACGATGTAAACAGGAAAGAAGGAACATGATGTAGACACGATGTCGACTCGATGTTGGTCAACATTGCGATATCGACAATGTCGACGAAGTAAACAGGAAAGAAGGAACATGATGTAGACACGATGTCGACTCGATGTTGGTCATCATTGCGATATCTACAATGTCGACGATGTAAACAGAAAAGAAGGAACACGATGTAGACACGATGTCGACTCGATGTTGGTCAACATTGCGATATCTACAATGTCGACGATGTTAACCGAAAAGAAGGAACACGATGTAGACACGATGTCGACTCGATATTGGTCAGCATTGCGATGTCGACAATGTCGACGATGGAAACAGAAAAGAAGGAACACGATGTAGACACGATGTCGACTCGATGTTGGTCAACATTGCGATATCGACAATGTCGACGATGTAAACAGGAAAGAAGGAACACGATGTAGACACGATGTCGACTCGATGTTGGTCAACATTGCAATATCGACGATGTCGACGATGGAAACAGAAAAGAAGGAACACGATGTAGACACGGTGTCGACTCGATGTTGGTCAACATTGCGATATCGGCGATGTCGACGATGTAAACAGAAAAGAAGGAACACGATGTAGACACGATGTCGACTCGATGTTGGTCAACATTGCGAAATCGACGATGTCGACGATGTAAACAGAAAAGAAGGAACACGATGTAGACACGATGTCGACTCGATGTTGATCAACATTGCGATGTCGACGATGTAAACAGAAAAAAAAGGAACATAATGTAGACACGTCGATAGACGATATTGGTCAGCATTGCGATGTCGACAATATTGATAAAACATCGTGCATTGGACATACCTCTTACACTACTGGCTCTAAAAACCCCTGTCCGTATGAAAATCCCCTGTCTTCCCCTGTCACCCCCTGTGTTTTCACTGTCATCCCCTGTACATCCCCTGTGTGCCACTGTACAGAGCCCCTGTATACCCTGTCATCCCCTGTGCGCCACTGTACACAACCCCTGTGTGCCACTGTAAGCCCCTGTAAGCCCCTGTACGCCCCTGTCATCCCCTGTAAGCCACTGTATACCCCTGTGCATGCCCCTGACATCCCCTGTACTGTCTTTTACTGCTCGCTAAGTAAATAAATAGCTTTTAATTAATTCGGATCTTTAAAAATGTATATTTAGCATTCATGTTTTAGACGGTGCTTGTTCTTCTTTGCATTTCATAGAGGGCAATATTATTACAAACGTAAATAATTTTGTCTCAACATTGACACAAATCAAGATATACTTGTATACCGATAAACCGCTTATTTTATTACATGCATTAATTAGTCTATACAAATGACCGTGTTCTGTAATTTGTATAAAAAAAAAAGAAAGAAAGAAAAATAAGTGGAGGAGTGCGTGAAATCTGCAATGTTCTGTGCCATGTATAATAACACAACATGATCAGCACGTGCAGATAACCACACTCCGATCGAAATGATGAAATGATATATTTTGAATGTTTTGACCAGTGTAATGATGCATAGAATTAAACAGCCTTTATGAAGTTCATGTAATTCGCTGATAATTGCTGTCAGTATTGTTTTTTTTTATAAATCATGAGAGAGAGAGAGTTGATTTTTTTCGGAAAGGGGGATTAGACCGGTCCATTGACAATTTTAACTTCTATCAGCTAGTGTGCATTTTCCAGTTGAGTTATCTATATGCATTATTCTATAGAATTGTCCTCATGCATATGCACTGTAGAGCAATGATACCGTTAATGAATGATTTAATGCGTGACTGTATGCAAATGCCGGTAACGGGGTACCATTTAATTATACACACATGTATTATCTTAAACAATGGTCCGGGTTTCGGATCGGAAAAATATAAGGCATTTATTTAAATCTTATTTCATTTGAAAAATGAAAAATATAAAAGAGCAATATACAGTTTTAATTCATATCACTGTGCCAAATAATGTTCTGAATTTAAAGCTCTTCAATCTTTTCATGTTTGAAATTCTCAGAACTGAAAAATTGAAATTTTCAATTTCTTGTTTCTGTACTTGACAGACTAGGAGAAAAGGTCATAAGGTGTGTTTGAACAACATATTGCATTATTGTGTAGCATTATCGAGCATCCAGACCTGAGAACGTGTGTGTATATAAAAGTACACGTGTGTCTGTCACCTCATTGTTACATGTATTAATCTCGCTACCGTGCACTGCAAATTGTCAAGAAGGGCTGTATACAGTATATAGCTATTATATAATCACTGACCGACCATTCAGATCTGAGGAACTGTGTGTATATATACGTGTACACGTGTGTATATCATCTCTTGCTTCCGTGAACTGCAAATTGTCAAGAAGGGCTGTGTACAGTAGCTATTTTATAATCACTGACCGAGTGAAATAATGTCAACATCTTCTCCTTTGAAAACTGTAGCTTCAATCAGCTAGTTGTTAATCATGTGTCTTCAAGTATTTTGATCAATTGATCTGGTCTAGTATAAAACATTGATGTATTAAAAATCAATATGACAGCTCTAATTTCATCTAAATAATTATAGAAAAAATTGGTTATGAAAATTAATTAGGATTGCATGTTTACATATTAGGAAATTAATTCCCAATTAAACTATTAGTAAATTTTCCTTCAAAATCATTGCAATCTCTCTCTCTCTCTCTCTCTCTCTCTCTCTCTCTCTCTCTCTCTCTCGGTATAAAATCCTTAGGCTCCATGTAAAGAACACACTAGTTCGACATTTACATGTATGTTGTGTATGTTCTGACCAGGGCTGCGGAATGATAAAGAATAGGTAATAAAAATTAGGATTGCATTTTTAGTAGGAAATTAATTCCAGGGTAAACTATATAATTAATAAATTAAATTCAAAATCAATGCAAACCCTCTCTCTCTTTCTTTCTCTCTCTCTCTCTCTCTCTCTCTCTCTCTCTCTCTCTCTCTCTCCAATTAGCCGGTCAGAAACGTATTGAACAAACATAATAAAATAATTTCTTAGGCAAATTCATATAAGCTATTGAAGCTTTATTTTGCTATGCACGGGAAATTAATAAAGGTATAACCAAGAACTTGGTTAGAAAAAAAGAAGAAAGGTGTACTCTATCGTTACATAGCTGATTATAACTTCTATATTCTGACTGATTTATTGGTTTTAGTTCGCTCCTATATGTTTAGATATATACAAAATTAAAAACCATGTGCCGCGCTTGATCTTAGTCTCTAGTGTGTTGTTTATTACCAAGAATCATATGATTCATAGGCTTAAGATATTCATAAGTAAAGTGTACATATATCTGTAGACAATTCAAAAAAAATGAAAAATTCACTCTAGGTTGTATTCTTATGTCTTTTTTTCAAACATTAGGGAGTAGCGATGTTCCCGAGCTCCAAAGGACAACATGCACTGAGGCTTGAACACCTAATATAAAAAATAATTCCCGCCTTCACCTGAGGTTTAAAACCCGGTGAATCTCAAATCTTTAGTTGTTAGCATGATTATTAAAGTATCAATAAATTATCAACTAAAACATGTGATTTCTAAAATAACGATAACAGTGTGTTTTGTGATTCGGCGCTGTTGAGTGCAAATATAGCTCAAAATATAACACATGTGATTTCAATAGCTGAATTAAGAAAATGATATTAAAAAAAAAACAAGTCAAAAGCCGTACAGGGGATGTCAGGGGCATGCACAGGGGTATACAGTGGCTTACAGGGGATGACAGGGGCGTACAGGGGGTGACTGGGGCTTACAGTGGCACACAGGGGGATGTGTACAGGGGCGCACAGGGGATGACAGAGTACACAGGGGTTCTGTACAGTGGCTCACAGGGGATGTACAGGGGATGACAGTGAAAACACAGGGGGTGACAGGGGAAGACAGGGGATTTTCATACGGACAGGGGTTTTTAGAGCCAGTAGTGTTATTGTTGCCCCAGCCTACCCCTTTCGATCATGGTTTGAACAAACGTGAATCTACAATACCTGACTATGCTTTCACACAATTTACAGCTTTTCTGGCTAATTGTTTGTTGAGAGGAAGATTTTAAAAGATTTTTCTCTATATATACTTATATAAAAATTTGACCTCCCTTGAGGCCCCATCATAGGCCCAAGGATAATGTTTTGAACAAACTATAATCTACACTACCTGCGTAAATAAATACTCTGAAGATGCTAGCGTTTTTGACTGAATAACAACATCTTTGTAGTTTCAAAAAAAAAAAGCAGGTCTTCAACTAATACATGTATGTTGGAAAGTCAATGGGTACCAATTGTGCGCAATTGTAAGCAGACCTTTTTCTATATTTATATTCATACTAAGCATAATATATATCTGCATGTATATAATTACATTTAATTCTGGTGCCGTTAAAAAAAAGTAATTGAAAGGACATTATTAATTCATCGTTTCATATTGCATACCCTTAAAATTACATGTTGCTAAGTCTTTTGTTTTTAGCAGATCATTGATAGTACATTGCTAATTTGAGTCATTAGGCTAAAAGTGATTGTGAATTCTGAGATAAAAACGATAAACTTTGTTACGCTAATGCCTGGTTACTAAAAGTATCGAAACTTAATAGTTCATTAGTTTTCACACAATTATAGGCTTGTTTTTGCCATAAAGTCGGCCATCGAACTGGAATTATTCGATATAGAGATACAGTACAGATGAACTATTTTCCTTAATTTTTAGTTGATATATTCCTTATGATTTTGTCGATAATTATTTTGATGAACTGAATTGCTCTTCTTTAACATACTCATACACCAAATAGTGCATTTTCTGAGAAAACATGACGTACTTTTAAGACTTTTAATACTTTAAATTAGAAATATTGCCTTTACACTTATTTTCGCTAAAGCTAAAACTGATTTATGTGACAAACAATATATGTTTGAATATATTTAGAATAATCCAATCATTTAGAATTTTTGTTCAGTTAATGTCTGTTAAGAAAGTTAGTTTAAAAAAAACGAAAAAACTTAATAAATGGTTTGGTAAAAATATTATTATTAATTAATGTTTTGAAATCTTGTTAATTATTTGAATATTCTTTTTTCAGGAATACACTAATTCTAATCCTATGAATCGATCCTTGACATAGAAAAATACAAGTTGTTAATTATTCTTAATAATAAAATTAATACTTTTTCTGAATTACATGCATTGATGGGACCAAGAAGTTTAACAAACTACACCAATAGTTCAACTGAAAAGAATTCCTTTTTATTACTTTCATATTTTACATGTGCAAATTACAAATGCAAATTGAATTAAAAGAAGGAATTCTCTAAACTTTTTTGAAGAGATTGTTATTAGTATGTTTAAGTTGTAAATTTCTACATCTATCTATACCATATTAGTTTAGTGCATGTTTTGATAATATCATTAAAAACATTCGTAAACCATAAAACTTAGGCTTCCACGGAATAAATAAATTAGATTTAGAAAAAATACAACTAATGTTAATCAACAAGTGAAATTAGAGTTAAATGGAACGCTTATGTTTGATAGGGAACTTCGCAGTTCAGATTACTATTTAAGTAAAAATTATGTTTGAACTTTTTATAAATATTTTTTTTTTTTTTGCAAACCGTTTTCTTATTTTTAGCAAAGATTTTTAGCAAAATCTAAGGGTAGCTTTGTTTAAATATTGTCATGTAATAGTAAAACTTAAGAAATAAGTACAGATATACCACTTACCCCTCTCTTTGCATGTTCACTTACACTGAGGATAAAAAGAAAATATTAACCAAACGGACTTTGAAAAAAAATATTTTTTTTAAAAAACTTCATTTTCCTTTGTTCTTTAATTCAACGTGTAATGAGCCAAAAAAAAAACTTGGTTGGAACACTATAATCTACCGTTAATCCATTCAGCTTAATTACCTTAAACTATCAAATTTCACCAAAATTGTTTGATTAAAATGTACTTATATAAAGATACAATTTTAATAACATCATCATAACAATTAAGAAGTTTCTTTACTTAACGAAGGGAACAAACGGTTAAATTGAAATGTTCCTGAAAAAGCGTATATCTTTATTTATCAGTTAAGTGTTAAGAGTATTTTATTTTATAAATGGAACAATTTCAAAATAATATCTTAAAGATGTCAACAGTAACATTCATAATTTTGATATTTAGGTCCAAAAAGATTTTGTCCTGCAAATAGCTTTATTTAATATCGAAAAATATGATCGTCAAAAGAAAACAAATATTAATGCAATACCTGGAAAGATATGTTGACCATTGATGCGATTCTGTGACTTGATTGGCTAAAGAGCGGATTGATAAAAAGGAACCACTAAGCAATCTCCAGGTTATTGTTTTCTCATACAGGATCAGGCAAAGTTTGCTTACAAACAAGTTTCATTTCTAACCTGATCTGGTAAGTCCTTTTTCTTTTGATGAAATGTAAGGTACACGGCACATGTTTCGGTAAGATCATATCAGCGTACCTCTATTCGTAGGTGTCTGAATTATGCTGATCTTTAGTTTCTGGAAAAAAAAACCCGGTTACTTCTATAGTACAGACCCTGAAACGTGCTACTACACCAGTTGCACGGTTCGGTTCGTTACGCTTTTTGAACGGTACGGTTCGCTTAGTGAACGGTACGGTTCGTTTTGTGAACGGTACGGTTCGCTTTGTGAACGGTACGGTACGCTTTGTGAACGGAACGGTTCGCTTCTTGCACGGTACGCTTTGCTAAAAATAGCTGCACGCTTTGTGAACGGTTTGCGCGCTTTATTAATGAGGTAGGCGTGGCCTGAACGCTTTGATTTTTCTCGATATAATTTTGTTTAGTTTTTGCCCGATCTACTGCAGCAAAGAAGTAATTATGACAAGATTTTTTCGTTATATATATATGATATATTACAAATGTATTTCAATCTATTTAAAATCAGAACTTCCATCCTTTCCCCCGTTTTTAATTCGTTGCGTGAAACGTGTACTCAGTGACAACCGGGAAGCGGAGGTAATTTTAATTTTGATTAGTCTATTATTATTAGTATTTAATTTTAGATGAATGTAATTATTACGATAGATTAAAAGAACTGTGACTTTAATCCGATATATTTTTGTGAATTCAGCGAGCTGTCGATAATTTTACGAAGCATCTTAAGTTTTTATTTTGAATTGAAGTCATTAAATATTTCTAACCCATTTAAAATTGCTATGAAAAATTGCCCCAACTTTATTCCGATGTTTCTTTATTTCCTTTATCGTTGTCTTGATTCTCGGCTATTTGTTTTTTTTACAAGCATCTTTCTTTTTCTTTATTCATAATTCGTACAGCATGATTATTTATTATTGCGTAGTAATGAGTACTATTGCGGATCAAATTGCCCAAGTGAATATACGATGTAAAAGTACACGCAGTTACTGATAAGATGAACAATGAATTTCAGATAAGAAATCTTGAAATCAACTGTTATATAGCTTTTTGACACGAATTTTTATTTATTTAAAAATTGATTCTATGATTTTCTGCACTTGTTTGTATACACAGATCATACCTACATTATGTACATGTAACCCGTCATTGCTTCTCTTATCTGAACTAAGATCGCGTGTATAGTCATAATATGACTATTAGTTTTTTTTTCGTTAAACTATACATGTATCATATTTCTTACGATATGTACACAACTGGATATACACAAGTCAATAGCTTTTAATGGCGATATTTATCATTTTGTTGAACAAGTGTCCGCTCTTCAGTGTATGCATGCGATTTAGCTGACGTTTTACAAATGCTGACTAACCTGTTTATATTTTATTTACCTTTTTACACACATACTTGTTGTAAACAGGACACGACAAAAAATACCCGGTAATCAACTAAAGTTTAAAGTAATAAATATATTAAGAATTTATCTAGTAACAAAAATAATACGACAGCGAGGGAAAAAGACTCTGATCGCCAGTACATGAGTTATATAATCACGGAGTCGGAAGGAAATTATTCTTGAATAATTTCAAATAGGAACACTCTTTTAAATAGGAATTTAAGAAAACATAAAACAAAACGTCTTCATACAATGATTTTCTTCTAGCCATATAAGAGGAGCCAAGTAGCACGCGGCGCATGGCCTGATCTGTACTGTTATACTTAAACTGATTGACAGGCGAAGCACGTGGAGTCCTGAGATAAAATCCCGCTCAAATGACCTACTATAGAATCCTTAAGCAAAATAATATAGTTCAGTAATAAAACTTTAATTCAAGTATTATAATCAACACACAAGTTCTCGTTCTCTCTCTCTCTCTCTCTCTCTCTCTCTCTCTCTCTCTCTCTCTCTCTCTCTCTCTCTCTCTCTGAGAGTGTATGTAATTGAGTGCAAACAATTTGGAATTATTAGATTTTTATTTGTATGAATTGAATTCATTTATTTTAGACTCATGGTTTTCACAACGATTTCAACACAATGACTAAAATTTTGTACAGTAGACGATGTATTCAGATTGAGCTCGACGGTTAAAATTTCGACGCTATTTCACAACACACATATTAGATTGAAAATAAATTTAAAAAGAGCTGTGTTTGTGATTACATATACTTTCAAAATGTTATTATCTCACTCAACTATTTACAATGTAATTTATCAGTTTTTTGGTTAATTAATGTACCCGGTAAATGATATTTTTATCGCAAGTTAATATTTGTTAAAATCTCGCATGTACATAGGGTCGCTGAAATGTTCCTCGGATCCACGCGCCGATAGTCTTACGTGTAGTTGTTTGTGTACATATTTACAGACAGTTCTTTTGTTTTTTAGAGATTAATAAAAGCCATGAAACTAACAAAGTAGAAATAAGATATATTCAGACTATACACACGACAGATTGTGATGAGTTACCTAACAGGTGTCCGTGGAAAGGTGTGAATACCGGCATCTCATGCACACCTGTTTACGCGTCCAAATATACAGAGTTAGTTGTAAAAATGAGACAAAAGCACCTGTTGTGTATAGAACCCAAGATGAAAGACGCTGTTGTGTTTCTGATCAGCTTCTGTACACATGTATCGCACGAGTGATTTTTGCTCATGAGAAATCACGACGCCATTACCAGCTATGCGGGAAATAAAGTTGAAAGTTATTCTATGGAATGCGTCACGGTGTACTTTTTTTCGTTCAATGCTTGCATTTAATTAAATACGATTTTGCACATATATTTTAATTATCTATAATTCATTATATGAGTGATTTTTTGTTTATTTCTGGCTACATAAATAGCTAAACTACAAATCATTCGAGTCACCAGTAATATGTGGTTATCATTTACTACAGCACATCCACATGTGTTTAAAAACATGATCTGAAACGTTTCCTTTTCTCATTTTTAATTGGTTTAAAGTTTAGTTGTAAATTAATTAACAAATTAAAAGGTGTTTATCAAAAGGGGTTTTTCCGATAACAGAAAATAAGACGTTAAGGCAAGCTCCCAACATTTTAATCGGATCGTCAGTTACAACATCACGTCTGTTTAGAAAAAAAAGCACATGACTTAAATTGATTCGAATTTTGATAATATATCAACTGATGAATAAATATATTTGGTAAACTAAATTGAATTTATCTAAGAAAAATTAAATTAAAATGAACCCATTTACGATTTCAGATCACAAAAAAGTATAACCACGAATTGTTTGAACATTAATAGTTTACAATGTTTCAGAAATCGGCGATGCAAGTTTTGTCGAAAACCAAATAATTGATTACGGTCTAAGAAAGGAAATTAAATTAGAATATTTTTGTAACTGCTTTCTTAAGAATAACAGTTTTAAATCTAAGTATGTGTTATCTAATCCCGTATGAAAAAATCTAGCAAAATATTGAACTTATCTGGTCAGCGATAATCTCCTTCCGTATTCATCGAAAGACATTAGGTCAATAAGCCGTATATGGAAGTTGCGCGCTTATTGCACGGTACGGTACGCTTTTTTGTCCGTCTGGAAGCGGGTCTTGCATAAATTATCTTGCGCGCTTTTTGCACGGTACGGTTCGTTTTGTGAACGGTACGTTTCGTTTTGTGAACGGTACGGTACGCTTTGTGAACGGTACGTTTCGTTTTCTGAACGGTACGGTTCGTTTCTTGCACGGAACGGTTCGGTTCGTTTTAGAGGTGTAGTAGCACGTTTCAGGGTCTGTAAATAGGTCAATCAACAAACCAGACCAAGCATTATTAATTTGCATGCTTTGCTAAAAAAGGAAAAAAACAATTAGTTGTATGTGCTATTATACATATATACCTTTTTCTATACTCTGTAATCTTTCTTTGATATCAAATTAAAAAAAATGTTTCATAAAAACAATGCCAATTTTTCCAGTTATGCTTATATCATGATACACAATTAAAAATAAAATTTCGGAATTAAATTTTTGAAAATTAATCTAGAAATTTAAATGTGTGATAATATTTACTTAAAGAAGGAAAAGAAGTATCCATTTAGGATGACTCCTCCATTCTTCCAGAGCAACTATAACCGTCGAATGTTCTTAATGCTTCTGACGTCTGTCATCATCATGCAGTTGGGGGTGGCAAATGAACGGCGTGGTCAGGAAACAAATGGTTTTTCAGAATGTGACAATACAATTATTCAGATCAACATCACATGTCGAAAAAAGGAGGCACCCATTCCAAATCATCGCATAACACTGCAAAACGACAGTATATTTGAAAAAGAAGCTAAAAATAGAACTCTCACCGAACATTTCCAAAAAATTGGCCAAAACAATACAAAAAGTGTACTTGCTTTTTCGACTCTGAATGAGAATAAAACTTGCAATTTCATAGACGATGGACAGGCAGGAAATATTATTGAGAAATGTAATGATGTAAGTGGACATGCCTCTAACTCTTCTGAGGATTCTTTTCCTTTTGAAAACGTGCTTTACGAAATTATGGTGTCCGTTGGACTTTTTTTTGTAGGGGGTACTGTTATGCTTTTGAATTTGATAGTTATTGTTGTGATGTATTTGACGCCAAAATTACGGCGAAACACATACCTAAACCTTGTATTGTCACTTTCTGTGACCGATTGTCTTTTCGGGTTCAGTACACTCTTTAATGGGTTTCGAAAAAGTTTGGGAAATATTTTAGGAAATGGAGAGATTTGCTTTATATCAATTTTGATCACCTCTTCGCCATTAGCAGTGTCACTGTACCAAACTTTCCTCAGTGGTTTTCATAGGTATCTTGTCATAACTGGATCTGCATGGGGCAAGAAATTATTTAAAAACAGACGTAAGTACATTTGGTATATAATTGGCTGGTCAATGGTAATTGTTCCATTGTCATTTTTCTACAAAACTCTTAGCACTGAAAGTGATGCAGAATGTTCGATAAACAAAGAAACACAGGCTCGGTACATAACAGTCTGCATTGTCATCGTTCCAGAGATCGTTTACATGGTATTAGTTGTAGTATTTTACTGCTTGGCTATGTGTAGTCTTAAAAGGCGATATCTGAACTCGTCGCCATCAAACGTGTCTACCAGCATTCTGAACAACAAACGTCAGAAATATTTGAAATCAATGAAGTCAGTCAGCATTCTACTTGCAGTGTTGTTAATTTTTTCTGGTCCACTTTTAGTCTACAATGTAGTTGACTTAGTTCAACCATTACCAAAATTAGTATTATACTTAACATTTGCATTAGCAAACATCAACTCTCTCTTAAATCCATTAATTTATTTCATAAATATTGCTGAGTTTAAAACAGCACTGAAGCGTCTTTTCAGCAGGACACAGTCGTCTGAATCGTCAACAGCCAGTACGATGTAGATCTTAGCAGAAAATGAAGATGTCATTGGAACATTTGATGAAATCTATTTTTAACGTTTCAGCAATTATTTAGAAATGAAATAAAATGATTTGTTAACCTTGTTGTTTCAAACAAACTGAATGTCGGTCTTGAAGACGAAAGTTGTTGAAATATGTTTCCATCAATATATCTGGTCGCCGAGACCAGATAAAGAAAACGAACGAGACACATGCACAAAAGTGATACATACAGAGAAACAAATCATATCAATTTGCAAAAAGAGGCACTTTTGATTTATTGGAACAACAATGGATTCATTCACAATTTTTAGCTGTTAGAAAGAGATCGTTGCTTTCCTGCAAATTATTAATATTAATCTTTGTGTTGATTGCATGATTTTCGCTTTGTAATTATTTTGCTTTTCCCTGATTAATTCTATTTGTAATGTCAATGTCTGTTTTGGTGTGTGAATTTTTTCTCTCCTTATGAAAAATAAACTTGACATCATTATGTCAAAACAAATGTCATTTGTTTTTACATTTTAAAAGCATTAATAATATTTGTTAATTAATGAATATATGGCAAGAACTGATTTTATAATATAAATGTGTGAACGTTCGATTTTCAACCACGCTAATTTGGTATTTGTTCCTGTTGCCCGTTTTTACCATATTTAAAAATTATTATGTGTAGTTAAATACCCATTAATTCGCCTCTCTCTTAAATCCATTAATTTATTTCGTTAATATTGCTGAGTTTAAAGCAGCACTGAAGCGGCTTTTCAGCAGGACACAGTCGTCTGATTCGTCAACAGCCAGTACGATGTAAATATCAGCAGGAAATGAAGATGTCATTGGAACATTTGATGAAATCTATTTTTAACGTTTTCGCCTTTTGCTCAAAGATAGATTTGATATATATCGTGACGTATTAAGTTTAATTATGTACATCACTCAGTTGGCATTTGTAAATAAAATATATATGTTCATCATATTTAAAAAAAAATATAATTTGAAAAAAACCCTCTTATTTTACGCTTATTTGATTGAAATCTTAAACATAAATACATTAAATATCCATACATAAGAATACATATAAAGATTTGTAATAGACAGTTCGATCATCAGGGTGTTTGCAAACATGTCAGTTTGGGAAACTAATTTATTAATTGCATTATGTTATTTTTTTTTATAAATAACATTAAAAAATAGTTCTGTTTTATCAATCTACCACGCTTTATTTGATCATTTAACCTTAATGATGTGTGTAAATGAGATATCTAACATCCGGCTGTACAGTATTTCCTGGGGCTAAAAGCGATTGAAAAAAAAGATTTTTTGAATTAACGGAACAATATTTTGACAGAGAATATTTCCTTAAAACTGTATTACATGATTGATAACGAAATTCAGCGTTATATCTAAAACATTTATGATGTCATATATACTTCGTAGTCACATGACGTGCGTATTCTAACATTGCAAATGATAAACTTAAGGACGACGGACCTAATTCGCTTTGCGCAGATATATAGAACACATAAAAATAGTAATTGCTACGATCATCGAATTCTCAATTTTACGTCACAATCATCAGAACTCAATAACAACTTGCTTATGACGCAATATTCAACTGTTCAACGTCATCAATTCACACGTTAATATTGTATGTTGTTGGCAACCTTGCTATTATTTAACATGCTGAAATATTTTTTTTAACATTATCTAACATGCACAAATTTTGTTAAGGGATTTTAAAATTCTGTAGTAAGTTTCATATCAACTAAATTTATTTATAATAGTCTAAATAGATTTTTAAACATAGTTTGATCTAGTCAACAAATCATTTACATTCCGATCCGCATCAATACTTGTACCGAAAAAATATAGTAAATCCAACACTCTGCTTCAGTTTTGTAGTATTTTATTTAAAAAAAAAAATGTATAACAAACTCTAATGATTCTTTGCTTTCATAAAACAACTTCAAAATGATGTACAACGTACAGGTGCCCCCGAATAAAGCAAATTCGATGACATGGTCATTTTTTGTATATGATATTAATCCATAATCATCATTTAAGTATCATATTTTAATTTGAATAGAAAATCTATTGCAGAATTCTTATGAAATTATTTCTTTTCTTACAAGAACGCGTTTCTCGAGTATGATCAATTAAAAAAGAAATGTAATACACACAATTCTTGAAATGATCCCTTTAAAAATATAATTCGATTTTCATGTTAATGTTTCATTGATTTTGATAAACAAGAGTACTAAATGTAAATGCTATTCTGATTATTATAAAAATCCTTTAATTTTGTAGTTTAATGTTGCATTTTAAAAATTTACTCAACTTTTTAATGTCATGATATCCATCACTGATATGCCATAAAATATCTTAGATGTTAGCAAGTGCAGAATTATCGGAGGCGGTCATGCCTAGGTTGTTTATTTTTTCTGAAATGTTCCGGACAAACGTTTTACGTATAATATTAAGTTTTTTCTACTCTCTGATTATAAATCTTTTTTTTTTCTTTCTTTTTTTTTTATAGATATTTACTTAAACAGCTGATAAATTTCTTAAGCCACTAGTAAAACACGAGGAATAAATATTCGCGTATTATCTAGATTTTATTTTTTTTCTGAAAAAAGTCCTATTTTAAAGTCATCTGAGTAACTTAGGCCATTGCCCCGGGCCTTGTGTGTCTCCGCTAGGTAACGATGTCCATGAAATCTTCTGCAAAAAGCGATTTTAACGTCAGTTCACCTTTGCATAGTAAGTTTTTTGGTGGTGTCTGGTAAGCTTGTTAAAATCTGTCCCTAAATTCAAGGGTCGGGGATACACAAAATTAGCGGAAATCACCGATATCCTCTTAAAATTCCTTAAATATGTGAAGAATCCAATAAGTGCAAGTTACAGTTGTTTGATTTCTCTGAAGAAATGTTCTCATTCGTTAGTTTATTTTATTTATATAGCTCATAATAAAAAGATAACGAGTTTTCATATAAATAACAATCTATTTCTTCCGTAGCCAAACCAGAAAAGACAAAACTGACTTACATTTTTCAAAGAACACAATATCCAATTAAGCTTGTATTTTGACATTAGAGTAAGAATCATGGGTCCCCCTCAAAGATCCAGTCATCTCCGGATGCATTTTTTTTTCAGAAAGAAACCAACTTCATCTACAGTACATCTGATATATTACTTTTTTGACAAACAAAGAAAAAACATTAATGGATTGATACTGTATGAAATGCCATGATATACATGTAATGAACCAGCAACTTTAAGAGCGTATATCCTAACATGATTCACGTTTAATTTATTTCAATACATTCCCTACCCCCCCCCCCCCCCAATATGGTCATTTTAATGAATGTTCAAAGATTTGAATGAAAGGTACAAAGATGACAAATGAAATATATCTTTGATAGAATGAAATTATCATTAATAAAAAATGTAAACAGATGACCTTGTTAAGTACTATGAAATAAACATGTAAGCTGTTTATGCAAACTGCGCAATTATTAAAATGTCAATAACCATGTTATAAAGTCCTTGGGAAATTATATTTTGGAAATTGTTTGCGCAGCAGCATGATATCATATGTCCAGGTGTAGGACAGTAATGCTATGTTTGTCATAATTGCAGACTCTGTGGAGATCTGATTTTGTATAATTGTCACGAAGTACATGTTTTCTGTTAACCTTTTAACCTATACTCATGTTTTGTACTGATGCGGGAGATTGTAAGCCCGCATCCCCCGACGCTGTGATGGACAGTTTGACAGTTTTGATACTGAATTTAGAATTAAAATATTGTTTAGGAATTTACTCACTAAATCTACACTCATGACCAGCGCAGGTGGTCATGAGTAACCGAAACTGTCTGTCCCAGCCGAAAGGGTATATATATGCATGTACATTGTTAGCACTTGAGAACAAGAAAGGAATTAGATAAGCTTGATACCACTATACGATCCAAATAAACTTGCGAAACTTTGGTGAGAGTTGGACTTGGTCAATTAACTAAGTAACAGACGGGAAGATTTGTTTGCGGGAAACACCTTGCATCTGCCTACATAGTTATTCTTGGTGCCGTGACCAGGATAAGACGAAGTACAAGAAAGGATAAGGAACACGTCTGAGAAAACTTCGTAAGGTAAGAATCCTTTTACATATCGCTATCGTCTCTATTTGTAGTGGTAATTTGAACAACTACTAACATGGCAACTGGTTATGATAAAGAAGAGTTTAGAAGACAAATGGGTCAGTTGGAACAAAGTATGGCAAGTTTAGGTCAAGATAGAGGGGAACAGGGTAAAAGTTCTGTAGATAAATCCCAATCAAGTAGTCAGGAATCATTTCATGAAACCAGGGAATATCAGTTCCGTGAACCCAGACATCGGAAGCCGGATGACGAAAAAGATTTTTTTTTAGTCAAATGAGGGCAGTAACAGCCGCTCTATCAGTACCCTTGTCCTCAGTAATCACTCCGTTTGAGGGGGACCCCAGAAAATTTAAACAGTGGCTTAAAGAGGTAGAGAAATATGCATTAATGTCAGGAAAACCAGAGTATGAAATCCCGATGTTAGCTTATATAACTAGTAAAGGGTCCATGGGAGATTTTATAAAAAGATATCTTGATGAAACGGCAGCAGCTGAGGAAGTGCCATCATGGCATGATCTTAGGGCCTCATTACAAAATAGATTCGCGGAGATAACAGACCCGCAACATGCGATAGCGGTAATGCGCAGAACAAGACAACACTCCAACGAGAGTGTACAATTATTTGCTGAAAGATTATTACAAATCGCGGAAGACGCGTATAGCAAAGATAGAATCAAAGACCCTTTAGTGCAACAACAATTGGTTGACATTTTCTGTGACGGACTGACGTTCGATTATCTAAGGATGAAAATTCTCCGAGAAAATCCGAAAGACTTAGAATCAGCGATTCAAGTTACTATGAGAGAACAAAATTTAAGACAGAGATTGGCCATTCGAGGGTCAGATATAACCGAAAGACAGAACATAAGTAATGGTTTAATTAACTCTACTTTTGATGCTACCTTTCCTTTCTTCAGAGATCGCTTAGACAATCCCGCGCCGGTAGACATTCGGCATGAAGAGCCCATGGAAATCGACCATGCGCGAAATAACAGATGTTTTAAATGTAAAAAGACAGGCCACCGAGCCAGATTCTGTAAACAAAACAAACCTCAGGTTAGGTCCCGCCCCCAAATAAATAAACCAATCAATCAAAATAGGCCTGTACATACTGTTGAACGGAGCCCCCGTTCACCTGTGGAATGTTGGAACTGCGGAAAAGTAGGTCATGTGCGTGCTGACTGTTGGAGCTCGCGTAGCTATCAGAGAACGCAACAAAACCGTGGGAGAATGATAGGTCGGCAGAATAGGTCACGCGACACTCAGAATGAAAACAATGAGAGATCGACTTCAGGATACAACCCTCGCTCTTTTAATGAACAAAATCAGAAAAACTAAGATGTTCTTCCTTCGTTGAAGCCCGAAGAAAGAACTTTAAACAAAGACCTAGATATGAACTTAATTTTACCAATAATCCCAGTAGTTGTTTATTAAAGATAGGTAAAAATAAATTTAGAGCTTTAGTGGATACCGGTGCTGCTGTATCTTTAATCAGCAAGAAAATGTTTGATAACTTATCCCCTCGCCCTAAATTGTGTAAAATTGACATCCCCACTCTTCAAGCAGCAAATGGTAGTTCCTTAATTGCGATAGGGTACGTAAATATTTCTTTTAAGATTTCAGGTTTAGCGTTAGAACATAAGCTTTATGTGACAAAGGGACTCGATCGGAATCTGATTCTTGGCCGCGATTGGCTCAAGAAGAACAATGTTCGATTATATTTTGACTTAGGACTCATGCGTATAAATGGTAAAACTTATGCGGAACTCAAAGAAGACTTACATATCTCAACAATTGTGAGAACCCCAAAGAAACTATTTGTGAAACCAAATACTGTAACTGTGTATTATAGGAAAGTGAATAACAAATTTCCTTCTCAAGAAAGTGACTTGGTTGAAGTGAATTGTATAGACAATGACTGTATAATGGAGGAACCAGGACTTTATTTAAAAGACTCTGTTTGTGAAGTTCGCAAAGACGGAAAAATTCCCTTGATCATCGTAAACCAATCAAATAAAGGCTACAAAATTCCAAGAGGGTATATCGTGGGCCGTATTACCAGCGTAAACCCGAAGGAAATCTCAGAAATATCCTCCGTACAAGACACCAAGGAGAAGATTGGCGTACCAACAAGATTTGAACAATCTGTACAAAGACTAGTAAACAAGAACAAAGACTTATTCGCCAAAAAGGATAGTGATCTTGGAGTTACGGAAACAGTGAAGATGAAGATAAACACTGAAGGTCATCACCCTATAAAGAATCGACCTTACCGAGCCCCCCTAAATAAGAGACAAATCATAGATAAGGCGATAGCAGAGATGATGGAAGCCAAGATAATAGAAAGATCCCAATCACCTTGGTCATTCCCTTTAGTGGTAGTGAAAAAGAAAGATGGATCAGATCGGATGTGTGTTGACTTTAGAAGTTTAAATAAGATTGTGAAGCCAGTGTCATTTCCATTACCATTAATAGATGACATCTTATGCTTGCTAGGAAAGGCCAAGTACTTTACCGCCTTAGATCTTAAGAGTGGATATTGGCAAGTAAAACTAGAAGACTCTAGTAAGGAAAAGACAGCCTTTGCATGCCACAAAGGATTGTTCCAGTTCAATCGGATGCCATTCGGGTTGAGTAACTCGCCGGCAGTCTTTCAAGAAGTGATGAACATAGTTCTTCAGGGACAGGAGGAGTTTACCATTGCATACCTGGATGACATCTTGATATTTTCTGAAACACCACAAGACCACCTATGCCATATCCAAGACGTATTCCATCGCTCGAGACAACACGGATTGAAATTAAAGTTGAAAAAGTGCAGTTCCTTTAAAGAACAAACATAGTATCTCGGTTTCATCATCAATGAACACGGAGTTAAACCCGATCCGAAGAAAGTAGAAGCTATACAGAAGTTACCTGCACCTACTACTGTCAGAGAGGTTCGTGGTTTCATAGGAATGTGCAGCTATTATCGAAGATTCATTCCCAACTTCTCGAAAATAGCAGAACCTTTGATTGACCTTACAAGAAAATACGCCAGATTCAAATGGACGCCTTACAGTCAAGAAGCGTTTAATTTCCTTAAAGAAAGCCTAACAGTAGTACCATTATTGGCATACCCTGACACCAATAAACCTTACATCTTATATACCGATGCTAGTGACAACTGCATAGGAGCCTGTCTTACGCAGAAGACTGATGAAGGAGAAGACAAACCAATATACTACCTGTCTCATAAGCTAAGCAAAACTCAAGAGAAATGGTCAACTATTGAAAAAGAAGCTTTTGCCATACACTATGCCTTACAGAAGTTAGATCACTATCTTCACAGCGCTCAGTTTACCATAAGGACAGACCATAAACCATTGAAGTATATCCTAGAATCTCCGATGCAGAACAAAAAGATTCAATTATGGGCACTAAGTATTGCTGGATACAACTGTAAAGTGGAATACATTGAAGGCAGATTCAACTGCTGTGCTGACCTTTTGTCGAAAGTACCATCTGGAGGAAAAGGTGATGAAACGGAAGATCAATCCAATTATGATGGACCAGATGTGAAAGATAACTTCTTTGAAATCAATGTGCTAAATTCAAACGCCTTTTCACCTAAGAGACTAGCCAAATGTGAAGTAAAGCAGCCTGATGAAATACTTAAGCCATTTATTGACTTACCTGAAGACTTTGATGTTAGAGAAAGCCAAATGAGCGACGAACAAATAAAGAAATTGAAAGATAGACACAAGAAAGGAACAGCGACAGCAACAGAAGAAAAGAAATTTCTAGAAATAGATGGATTGATGTATTATCTGTCAGACGGAGACGCAGAATGCCCAAGACTTCGCTTGTACGTGCCACGAGAATTAGAGTCCTTAGTGGTGCAACAATATCATGATGCACTTTGACACATGGGAGTTGACAAGACTTACGGCGTCATCAGACAGAAATATTATATGCCTAACCTGTATAAAAGGTTACATTCCTACATAGACGGATGTGTTGTGTGTCGGACCCGAAGTAACAAGAAAAATCAACCCCCACTGCAAGAAACGGATATACCACCTTTTCCTATGGCTAAAATGGGACTTGACTTGTCTGGACCATATCCAACATCTTTATCAGGAAATAAATACATAGTGTCATTCATCGACATCTATTCTGGATGGCCAGAAGCTTTTCCTGTACCCGACAAGTCAGCAGACAATATAGTACACTTGATACTAGAAGAAATATATCCAAGATATGGTTGTCCCCTACAAATCCTTACGGATAATGGAAAGGAAAATATCAACAAGAAAGTAGAAGAGACGTTAAAGGAACTTAACATCAATCATATAACTACGTCCTATTACAGTCCCCAAGGAAATGGCAAAGTAGAAAGATTCCACAGGACTTTACATGATGTCATGGCTAAAAAGTTGGTAGACAGTGCAGAAACTTGGGATATTCATCTTAACCAAACGCTAGCCGCAATCCGATTTCACCCCAATGATTCCTCGAAATTCTCTCCGTACTATCTTATGTATAACAGAGACGTGGTACTACCTTTGGATACCTTGTTGAAACCTCGACGAAGATACATGGGAGAAGACCAACATAAGATTGCGTTACAAGAACAACCTAAAGCCTTCATGTTGGTACATAAAAACATGAAAGAGGCCAAGAAAAAGCAGAAAGATCAAGCAGATAAGAAAAGTAAAGACGAAGAATTTCAAGTAGGAGATCCAGTCTACCTAAAGAATAATAGGAGGCAGAATAAATTAGATAAGAAATGGCTTCCGTATTACAGAATCATCGAGCAGAAAGGACCAGTCAGTTTCGTCATAAAGAACCAATTGACAGGAGCAACTACCAAGTGCCATGCACGACAATTAAGGTTGGCTGACATCTCGCATTGGCCCATTTCGTTTTCGCAAGAAATTCCTGAAGATGGTCGAAGTTTAAGAAGAAATAATTATGTGGTACCACCTGAAAAAGAATCTGATTCTTCTAAAGAAGAAGACATACAACCAGAACCACTGGAAAGAGAAATTCAATTTAAGAAACGTGAAAGAGAAGAATCTTCCGATGAAGAAGATATCCCTTTAGCAGAACTTCAACAACGAATAAGAGCCAAAAAGATCATGGATGATCAACAACAAAACACTGAATCGACAGAAGAGACAATTGAGGACTATGAGTCAGAGTCTGAAAATGAGCACCCTGAGTCACAAATTCCCTTAGATAATTTTAGAGTTCCTTTGAATGAAGACATGGAAGTAGATGAAGTTAAAATAGGTCTAGGCTTCACCCCAACCCCTAAGCAGCGAAAACCAATCCCTAAACCGCGTAAATCAATCCCTAAGCCCTGTAGACAAAATAACAAACAGGAGTATGCGTTGGCTATTATGAAGGAATTAGCCAAAATAATAAACTAAATAATTTATATTATCGTCTAATGTAGATGTAAATAATCTTGAATGAGCTTAGCTTTGTATATATTGCACGCTTTTAAAAAGGTATGACAGGATGACCCCCTGTGACATTAAAACATGTATTGAGATACGCCGACTAGCAAACGCGGACTCAGCACCTCGGTTATTTGTATGTATATGCGGAGTTGAATATATTTAACATATATACGAAATACATGAGACAGCGACTTAGTAAAGAATCCGTAAGACTAATTTTTGGTAAGTGATTTAAGATTATTGGTAAAAATAATCTAATTTTGCGATCGACATCTTGAGTATGGGACAAGGTTGCTCAGGTTTTCATGGTTTAATGTCTTAAGACTATATAAAGATATTAAAGTTTTCCATGAATTAACTTATGGCAGAATTGCCAATAAATAATTTGCAACCCATGAAATCCTCGTCTTGGGTGGGAAGCCCTTGGTTCTATGTGTGTTTAATTTTGGCTTTGGTAATAGTAATAGGACTTTGTATTAGGAAATATAAGAAAGTTAGGAAACTGGGTAGTTGCTGTGGTGGTAGTTGGACACGTTGCCACGGGAGACCTAGTGACGAAGTCGAAAAGGATTCTCCTGGAAGTACGCCATATAGCTGTGTCGATCCTGAAGCACGGACTTCCCAACATAATATTGAACTGAGAGACATTGCAACCCCTAAGAAGCCCCGTCGAAGCGGAAAGTTGGGAGACCGGAAGACCATTCATAGTACCGGAACCATTTCAGAAACTTGAATACAACGACTTACTGGAAAGAAAGACGACTTGGAATCTCCTTGGAGCAAATATTACCAACCAGATCCCGAACTCGCAAGAAGATACCTCGAGGAAAAGGCCACGATGTCTGAAAATCAGAGGAGCGTAGGAAGCACTCCGCGAGGAGACACCTTGCCATCGGCGCCAAATCTATACCCAATGATAAATCCTATGATGTACGAATAAGGAAATCCGGTGAAGACTGTAAAAAAATGTGTTGTTTCATGTATTAAAATAAATGTGAATTCATTTCTGGAAGGATCCTGTTTCCAAATGTCGACGAACAATGTGAACCTACGGCAACTGTGTTAGTTATTGGACCTGTTGTGCTTTAACAATTTTGAATTTTATATTGTAATATTGTCATGAAATTGTATGTAACAATGTAACTTTTACTACAATGAACTGTTGAAATCCTGGTCATTCTTGACCATTATGAACTGTAAAATATGTGACTACGATTGTTTGATCCTGATCATTCTTGACCATTACATTGTTTGAGATGTATAGTACTGATAGTATGTAACAGCTTATGTTACTGTTTGAATTGTGTATTTATCCTGGTCACATGAAACGATATTTATCCTGGTCACATGTAACAAGTTATATAACCTGATCACCTATATGTATCTGAAACACCTCTAAAACGTTTTACACCCTGATCACCTTTATTAAGTGTTAATCCTGGTCATCTTGATCGCATGTGATTGTTTTATTTGTTGTCCCTAGCCAGAAAAGGAAAGATGTCACTTGATACTACCTCTTAAAGAGATTTTCTAACTGGTGTGTCGCTGGAAAGTTCATCCGAATTAGGGGAGATCAAGGACACTTTCCTGCTCTGGGCACCAGGCAGAAGAAATCTCCCTTGGGATATTTCTTTTGTTTGGGGGACGTATGTAAACAGATGACCTTGTTAAGTACTATGAAATAAACATGTAAGCTGTTTATGCAAACTGCGCAATTATTAAAATGTCAATAACCATGTTATAAAGTCCTTGGGAAATTATATTTTGGAAATTGTTTGCGCAGCAGCATGATATCATATGTCCAGGTGTAGGACAGTAATGCTATGTTTGTCATAATTGCAGACTCTGTGGAGATCTGATTTTGTATAATTGTCACGAAGTACATGTTTTCTGTTAACCTTTTAACCTATACTCATGTTTTGTACTGATGCGGGAGATTGTAAGCCCGCATCCCCCGACACTGTAATGGACAGTTTGACAGTTTTGATACTGAATTTAGAATTAAAATATTGTTTAGGAATTTACTCACTAAATCTACACTCATGACCAGCGCAGGTGGTCATGAGTAACCGAAACTGTCTGTCCCAGCCGAAAGGGTATATATATGCATGTACATTGTTAGCAATTGAGAACAAGAACGGAATTAGATAAGCTTGATACCACTATACGATCCAAATAAACTTGCGAAACTTTGGTGAGAGTTGGACTTGGTCAATTAACTAAGTAACAGACGGGAAGATTTGTTTGTGGGAAACATCTTGCATCTGCTTACAAAAATAATTCCCTTTCTATCTCACTTTTTTTTATAATTCGAGAAATTATCCATAACGAATCATTTACGAATGGATGCGGGGTTTTGCCAGATGAATGGATCACTGTAACATAGAGATGGAGGACTGCGTACAGAACTATCCACAACATGTTACCTTCTGTGATTACAGTAGGCTGTACTAATGGCTTTCTGAACATCGATAACGTCAAAATATATGGCCTCCTCATTCAAATCAACCATTAAACTGAAACATTATCTATGAAAGATAGAACGGCGATATGTTTTTTTTATATTCTTTTTCATATACTTTATACCATGTTGCGTTTTTATCAAATCTTATACTTAGGAAACTGTTCAATACAAAATATAAAATTTTATTGCATTCATAATATGCAACGCTTGCAAAAAAGCTTTCAAGAAACTCACTAAATTATTCTTCTACTTGACATATATTATCCTTTTTATAATGTATGGATGATATCAAGCATCAGGCAAATTGAGTTTTATTAAAATTATGATGATTCTTTTCACTATTAATCCAACCCCTCCCGTAAAAAACAAACAAAGTGAAACAAAACCCCAATTCTCTAGGTGTTTACATGTAAATGATTCTGTATATTTCATTTATAACACACAAATTACTTTGTATTCATCCAGATGATATCTTCATCATATACTAGAAAAAAAGAAACTATGTCCTTTTTTTCTACACAATCACCATACACACCACTAAGACAGGATTTCAAGTTATTTTTTCACTTTAGATACATAAAAAGATATTTGGGTTTTGTACATATATTTGTCTAATTTGTCTTAGGGCTACATTTGCTTGACCTTCATATCGGCCAAGTTATCACTAATTTTCTGGTTATCGATTTCTCAAAAAAATATCTCGCTACTTTTTTTTATCAGTGCTGACAAAACAGGATACACCACTATCGTTGTTTGTATAGCTCGTAATATAAATTGTTTTATAGAAGAACTTGGATTAAATTCGGCAAGTGGCAATCGAACTTATAGGCCTACTTATAGCTCGCTTTCGACGGATTCTAGTCTTTAAAATCATGTCAGTTTTAAAATATTTTCAATATTTCCAACAACAAAAATGAGTTTGAAATTACTTGTATTGCATACCAAAGCTACATAAAAGGCATTACAAACAAAGATATATAAAGGCTTCCAGTAAATGTCTAAAAACACTCTTTCTTTACTTTTTTTTGTTTTTCATAATTCTATGCGATCTATTGTATTAATTTGTGATAAACCTCAAATATTGTGTTTGACGACTTTTTTTCCAATTAAAGGGACACGGTCATGATTTTAGTAAATCTTTATTTCCTGTTTTTAATATTTACAATGCTTGAAAAATACATTTCCTCTGCTAAAATGAATTTAAGAGTCAGTCGTATAGTTATGAGCAAGATACAGGGCTACCATTCTTTGTCATGTAAACAAAGATCGTGTCCTGTTTTTGTTCATATTAGTTCAATATATAATTAAAAAAAAATTCAAGCTGATTTGTCAATCTTCTTATTCACTTTAAGCATAAATAAACAGTTCCTAAAGTTTAACAAATTTATTTCATGCCTACAACTTGAATTTTCGCTTTAACATTTAAAATGTAAACAAAAGTGTTGTTTACATGTTAAAGAATTGTAAGCTCTGTAACTTGCTTATGACTCGACGAATAACACTAGTCTTAAATTTTGGCTGCCTATTAAAATTGCCTTCCTGAAGCACTGTAAACATTAAAATCGGAAAAATGATCTCTGACCGAATCGTGACCATGCCCCTTTATTAGTATCAACAGAATAATGAGGAGTCCATATTATATATATTTTGTATAATTTATAGTTTCAAATTACATACCAATACAATTCAATGTTTCTAAGTCTAATGTCGTAAACATATCATTGAAAGTACATCGCTAATCTAAGTCATTAAGCTAAAAGTGCTTCTGGATTCTCAGATATAAAAATAAAGTAAAATAGCATGACACAAAACATTCATAATTGTCAGTAAATTCAATTCTTTCCTATGTAGTTCTATTTTAATGAATGTTTTTTAATGCTAATGATAAGGTTGAAAGACGAAGATATGAAACTAAAGAGTTCATCAGTCTTCTCAAAATTATATGTTTGTATGTCGAAATGAAAGTATTTGGATTTAAATCGGAATCGACTTTAATTTTGTCGCTCACAAATATATGTCACATTTTTATGTCAGGGAAACAGAAGATCAAGATGCAGGCAATTTTATAGCTAAAGCAAAGGTAAGTAGTATTAAGCATTTGTTTTCATTTACTTGCATTTAAAAGTTCATCATACAATTCCCTGTGGTAACGGAGTCAACCTACCGGGAAAATTCGGGTGGAAAGACGATTTTCGATCGACGGACATCATTGTGTTTTTTTTTTAAAAGAGCCCCTGTATTTTGATGATAAAAGCATAGTAAAGAAAATGCCAGTGACCCAAATGCAGTAGATGAATCACACATTTATTGAATATTTCAGAACACTAACGTTGGGTAGGTTAGGCCTCTCTACATGCCCAATATATATTGAACTTAATTTTCCCGAAATAGCTCTACTCAGCAGCTAACGGGTTTTAGTTGATTTTGGCTAATAAATTCTAAAAGGGAAAGCTTAAAATATTTGTTGATCTGAAGATATCTTAAGCTATAAAAAGTTGAAAAGTGAAAGTTGCAAAGAAACTGGAGCAAAGCTTATTGCAGAGCATCGAGTAAGTCTTTCATTTGCACACATTATTAATTCTATATGCTTTTATAATACAAAAATTGCTTTAATGTTCAGTAAGTCGTCTAATTTAAGTTATAGCCTTATTTAATGCTAATTAAAACCTTTTTTAAACAAGATTATAGAAAGACATTAACTGCTGGATGCAGTTGATCAACTATGACACACTCAGTGACATATGTCTCCCTAAATTGTTAAATGTGAGTTCATATATTATGGAATTTCAATTCAACCAAAAATCAATTTAATTTAATTTAATTAGAATAATTATGCATGCAAAAAATCAACATGTTTTTTTAACTATATCATAATATGCTGCGATGATATTTTAAATTATGTAACACATTTTGATGTGCACATGTATGTATTCAGCGATGCATACGTGAAGACTCAAAACATATATTTCACATTTTGCCGTGTAGAAAAATACAAGTTGTTATCTATTCCAAATTATAAAATTTCACTGTCCTGCCTTACATGTATTGATGGGACCAAGAAGTTAAATGAACTACACCAATAGCTCAAACGGAAGAGAATTTTTTTTTCATGTTTCTTCGTGTGCAATTTTTAAATCCAAATTGAATTTTAAAAAATTAAAACTTTTTAAATATTTTTTTTATCAGTGTGTTTAAACCGTAAATTCCTACATGTGTCTATGCCTTATTAGTTAAGTAGTGCATTTGTTGATCATTTCATTTTTTAAAAAAACCCGGAAAGCATTAAACTTAGGCTTCCACTGACTGAATAATTTGATTCAGACAAAAGACAACTAATGTAAGACAACAACTGAAATTAGAGTTTAAAGAATCGCTAATGTTTCATATGTAACGTCGCAGTTAAGATTGATATTTAAGTAAAAAGTATAGTTATTATTTTGTAGTTTTTGCACTTTATATTAATAAATTATATATTGGCCATATTTATCCGTTATTTACAGCAAAGATATAAATTACATCTTAAAGTTGCTTTGTTTAAACATTAATATTCAATAGTTAAATTCATTTCAATAAAATTCAGGTTAAAAAATTTAAGTTGCTTTTTATCATTCAAGTATATTGTGTGTGACAGAAAAATTTCCCATTGAAGGATAAAATATTATTTTGTTTTTTTTCAATTGAAATGAGAGTAAATGTAACTGAAAGGTGATTAAATGGCATAGCTAAGTCATTCTGTCACCTTTCCAGACCCTCCAGTTAACATTCAGCTGACTGAATGGCAAAATGTCATCCTGTGTTTGTTTGTTTTTGTTTTTTGTTTAGTTTTGTATTGTGTGGTCTTTTTTGCAAACATTGGGAAACATTAAATTATACAAAATAAACGTAATATAACAGTCACTAAAACTATGTACTCATTCAAACTGTATCATAAATGTTAACATTTTGGTCCTAGCTGGCAAAATAGTAGAAACAATTGTAACAATATCCCTACCCCTCTTTTCCAGCAAGTAATTTTTTACAAAGTTTTTTTTTACATCTTCATAGTTTTTCTCTTGTTTTGAAAAATGTGAGCAATGTTTTTGTACTAAATCCAAAGATCCATACTTGTATAATAATTTAAATCAAATACATTTCATCTTAAATGATCATTGATGTGCACAAAACTATAACCGGAAATTTATCATGCTTTGTAAAAAAAGAAACCGGACATGAAAGCCACTTGGTCTACTTTTAATTTAAAAAAAGTTATGTTTCATACACCGGATGTAGCGTACATGCATTTGCAAGATTTAAAAAGTGATTTGTTTATTTATTGGGCATATAAAAACGCATGTACATTCACTTTTAAGATATAGAGCAAATATCAATAATTCGCACTTAAAAGAAAATTGTTGAAAAACTACATTTTACATTTTTCTTACATTTTAATGTGTAATTAACAATATAATTTTTACCGTTATTTCTTAGAAGCACTTTTTTCTACCGTATATTAATTAAACATACATACCCCAAGATATAAAACTTCACAAAATTTGCACTTTGCTGGATATAACGTACTAATACAAAGATACAATTATGATAAAATCGTAGATAAATAATTAGGAAGTTTCTCTACTGAACAAAGAGAACAAATACAGCAAAAATAAAACTTTCTTGAGAAAGCTAATATATTTTTTTTATCAGTAAATTGTTTAGTTTATCTTATATCATAAATGGTATAAATAAAATCTTAAAATAATATCTTAAAAATGTAAACAGTTATATTCTTGATTTTGAATTTTAGAACAAAAAATGTTTATCCTGTAAATAATTTTATTTAAAAGCAAAGCAAACAAGACATTGAAGCAATACCTGCAAAGATATGTTGACCATCGATTCGCGATCGCTTCTATGAGTTGATTGGTTAAAGAGCGGATTGATAAAACAGGTAACACCAGACAATCTCCATGTTATTGTTTTCTCATACACGATCAGGCAAAGTATGTTGACAAACCGGTTTTATAACTAATCTGATATGGTAAGAGTCGTATTTACGACAATTTTCTTCAAAGCTTGCTTTTATTTTTCTTAGCTGATCAAAAGAAGGTACAGTCAGTTCAAGCATATCTTTTACAACATACACCATAGCATAGCATTGCATTCTTATAGCATAGCATTGAAATCTCATAGCATAGCATTGGAATCTCATACCATAGCATACAATCTCATAGAATCGCATTCGTCATATCATATCATAGCATACCATAGCATAGCATACAACATTTTTTAACTCGGTTTTAAATGTTTTTATTTGAAAAAAAAAATATTCACATACTAGACTTTTGGGAATGGAGGCGTTTTTATTCAAATCTCATAGCATACCATAGCATAGCATAGCATACGATATCATTAAGTACTTCATTTCAATTTCTCATAGCATAGCATACAAATCTCATAGCATAGCATACAAATCTCATAGCATACAATTAAAATCGTATACCATAGCTTAGCATTAAATTGTAAAAGATATGCACGAAATGACTGTATTTGCTATCAAATAATCTATTTGATACATTAATCTATGAAAATCTTTCTTTTGGTGAAATGTACTGTATATGACACCTGTTTCAATAAGACTATATTAGCGTACTTCATTTCGTATGTTTGTGAATTATGTTGATACTGGGGGAAACCGGTTACTTCTTTAGTAAGTAAGTCAATCAACAAATCCGATCAAGCATAATTAAATTGCATGCTTTTCTAATAATTTTTGAAATTAAGGAGAAAAAAATAATTATATTTCCTTTAAATAAATATACTTTTTCCTATACTCTGTGATATTTCTCTGATATTAAATTCAAAACTGTTTCAGAAAAAACAATGTTAATTTTCCTGAATATGCTTATTGATGATACACAACAAGCATAAAATTTAGCAAATACATTCTTTTAATAAACCTGGAGATTTAAATGTGTGATACTTTTTACTTAAAGAAGGAAAAAGATATATTCCTTTAGGATGATTCCTCCATTCCTCCAAAGCAACTACAACTGTCGAATGTACTTAATGATTCTGACGTCTGTCATCATTATGCAGTTGGGGGCGGCAAATGAACGGCGTGGACAGGGAACAAATGGTTCGTCAGAATGTGACCATACAATTATTCAGGTCAATTTTACATGTCTAACAGAGGGGACACCCATCCCAAATACTTGCAGCACAAAACGAGAATATATATTTGAAAAAGAAGCTGAAAATAGAACTCTCACTAAACATTTCAAAAACAATGTTCAAAACAATACGAACAGTATATTTGCTTCTTCGACTCTGAATAAAACCTGCAATTTCATAGACGATGGACAGACGGGATATATTGTTGAGAAATGTAGTGACTTAAGTGGAAATTTGTCTAACTCCTCTGTAAAAGAGTTTTCTTTTGAAAACGCGCTCTATGAAACTTTGGTGTCCATGGGACCTATTTTTGTAGAATCACTGTAATGGTTTTAAATGTGTTGGTTATCATTGTGGTGTATTCGACGCCTTAACTTCGGCAAAATACATACCTTAACCTTGTTTTGTCACTTTCTGTAACAGATTTTCTTTTTGGGTTTAGTACATTCTTCAACGGTATCAGAAAAAGTTTTGAAAGTATTTCAAGAAATGGAGATTTTTGCTTTGTATCAATTCTTATTACCTCTTCGCCTAAGATAGTATCATTGTATCAGACTTTCCCTTTTGGCTGTCATAGGTATCTTGTCATAACTGAATGGGGCAAGGTATTATTTAAAAACAGACGAAAATACATTTGGTATACACTTGGCTGGGCAATATCAGTTGTTCCACTGTCATTTTTCTACAATACTCTTCGCATTGGAAATGATGCAGATTGTACGTTAGACAAAGAAACCGAGAATCGGAACATAATAGTGTGCATTATAGCTATTCCAGAGTTCGTGTACATGATTTTAGTTCTTGTGTTCTACTTTTTAGCTATGAATAAGAAAATCTGTCAAGATCAAACATTTTTATCGGCCTAAAATCTCAACATCATGAGTGCACATTAGTTTCAATGTTGACAGACGGTCTCAACTCCATTCAAAAGCATTCATCATGCATTGGGTGCCAAAATATGTATTGGTTAAAAGTTATGACTGCAGTTTGGACCATTTTTTCTTTAACTATCAATTTTAATTTAGGATGGTTATAATATTTAAAAAATCCTTGTTGTTTCCATCAAATTGAGTGTCAATTTCGATGATGAAAATTACAATAAAAAACGATTTAGATATGTAGACATCTAGGCAATTTCTTCAATAGTTTTGTATCCAATGTTTAAAAAATTAACTAACAAAGTCCCGGTTTTATTGAAATGAATCTTTAATTATCAACCAGAAGGTGTACAAACCTTCACAATAAGCGAAAAGTTTTGTTTGAAAATTACAAAGACACAATAACTGTAAACTCTGCTAATGAACGTTTGTAAGCGTTATTTATGATATGATATATTATATAAGCCATAAGGAGGGAATAGTATAAAAACATTGTTACAGTTTATGTGTTTAATAGATTCGCGTATTTTCCGTTTAAGTTTTCTACCTGATAATGATTTGTTATAAGATGTATTTTAAAAGTTCTTTGTCTTACCGAGATCTTTCATTCGGTATATAGAAAATGCCCCCCTCCCCACTCTTTCTCGCAGCAACTAATTTTTTTTAATTTACCTATAAAAAATTGAATTATCCTGGAGTTGCCCCCCCCCCTATTTTGGGAGTATGTAAAAAAAGGTTTGAAAATCAAGAAATTATGAGGGAAATTGAAGTTTTAGATATACCAAGTAATTTTGATAATGAATAAATAAATAAAAATGGTTAAAATTATAGTAAAATAACCGGCATCGGTCTTTTCCATGCGCGGATCTAGAAGGGAAGGGGAAGGGTTACAGAACTCCCCCCCCCGCAAAATTTCTTTCAATTACGTGTACATTATAAAATTACCAAAAATATGTCTCGGACATCCCTTGGCAAACTCAAATAACCGGCAGATCCTCATGATCAACCCCCACCCCGGAAATTTTTTCTGATCCGCGCATGCCCCCCTCCTCGAAAACCAAAATTATTCTTCAAAACCCCCTGTAAAATTTCTCCGCATATATACTTAAAGATTCATTGGCGCTTGTGTTCGATAAAAATGCGTGTAAAATGTTTGCCAATGGTCTTTTTACCTTCATACCGGGCATAACCACAGTCCCACTCTGTGAATAAAATGCGGCGAATCAAACTATAGACAACGTGTTTTAAAGATCTATATTTGCTTATAATCATATAGTATAATACTTTGTTTCTTTTACTCATTGTTTATACATCTAATATTGTACCATGGTCAGCTATCAATTTTTTTGTAATACGTCACAGGTATGACGCAGCTACGACGGAAGACCTAATCGTTGCTTGCAACGAGCTCGTCTCTAGTTTTTATTCCCTCAATGTCTAAAATGGTAATTCTTTTTCACTTATTTCTATTGTAAATTGTAGGCTGCTGTGTGGAGAATTGAGTATTTTGTGGATAGTTTGTAAGTTTTCCAGTAATTTTTTCAACAAAAAAAAATGAAACAATCGTCTAGGTAACGTTTCCCGTTATTTTTTTTATGCTTATGGCACATTCTTCTCCAAAAAAAGTTTTGCAGTCTGAAAAGAGTTTTTTCAAGTAAACCAAAAACCAAACTAGCATAAGTGGGGGCAATCTTTGTTCCCATGAGTGTTCCTCTTCACAGGATGAACCTCTGCCATTCAGTCAACTGAATGATAACTGAATGGTCTGGAAAGGTGACTGAATGGCACACATATGCCATTCAGTCACATTTCAGTTACCTTTCAGTCACCTTTCAATTCACTGAATAGCAGAGATTCATCCTTTGTTTGTCTGTAGGAAATATTTGTCATCAAAGAAAAAATTAATATTTCCCAGTACGAGTTTGATTCCCTTAAGAATAAATTCCTTCAAAAATCTGGATTGAAGAATGCTTTCATTTTTATATATATATATATATAACCATGCACTTTCATGCCATTGGTTATTGGCTATGAAGTAAGACCAAAGCATAACTAAACACAACTTACAGTTTATTAATTATAAAAGATCTATGATATATAACCAAGTTTTACTTTATAAGATCAATTACGAGGCATCAAAGTTACAGCTTTGAAGTGCTACTTGTAGTAATTCATCATTTAAAATTTTGAATTTATATGTATTATTTATTACTATAAATTACTTGGAAAATCCCCAAATATCATTGTTGTTAGTGTTACCCAAAATAAAATACACATCTTGGTAATGCTGATTTAAAGAATATCAGTAATATATCAATGCCAACTGACTCTGACCATAATGTAAACTATAAAAGTAACAACAAAGAGACGATATAAATGGATTATTTATTAATTCTGTTTCGCTCTATATTATTCATTTTGGCTTTATCATCATTTTAGATGACTTTAGTGACACCCATTTATTCGCATTATCCCAGTAAAACCATGTCATACCAGCTGATGTAGCGGTCTCTTTCTTGTAGTATATTCCGTTTAAATTAGAATGGTGACATGCATTAAACCACCATCCATTTCCATTGGCCGCTGCACAGTTTGCTCCAGCTTTATCATTATCGCGATCCTTAGTCGAAAACTTCATTCCATTGTGATAAGAAAAGGAATCCTCTGAATAAAAAAGGAACATTATGTCGCATAACGTTTCTTCTCTAATGATTTAAAGTCGTCTATATTATTACTCATTAAGGAAATACAATCTCAAAATTAAGTGCATTATTTGATGAAACTATGTGTATAAGCTGCTTAACGGCACGAATACTTTTTTCTATTTATCAAAATACAATCAATAGTGTTATTCATCACATAATTAGTTTTAATATTCGTCAACAGTACATTTAGACATAGATTCATTATTACACTTTCATAACAGAACATAAATATTATTAGCATTACAACTGACTTTTAACAAGCTTTTACCTTGACGTCAAGGGGTGTTTTTGAATGCTTTTGACAAACTTAAAATCCTTATGAAATGCTTACTGTCCCGAAAGTTATCTCAATATTTGGTGTACAAGAAACAGTTCGAATTCAATAAGTTATCTTTTTTTCACATTAATGTAAAGACTGTATATTGCTTAATGTAATTTTTTTTTGAAGGGACAGGTTCGAAATTAATATTCTTCAATAGATACAATGTAAGTTGTTGTTATACCTTTAATGTTAATGCGTGTAAATATGAACATATGTTTAATGACTTTTACATGTTAAACTAATGCAATGAATTAAGGTATGATTTATATGAAAAAAAAATCAACATAAAAATTCTCTACCAAACAGAAAATCCAATACATAAACTATGATTTCAATAAAGTCCCTGTGTATATAACGTAATCTTTAATTTAAAAAAAACACCTTTATTTCAAAGTCTGCAACTGGCTACTTTTTAATATTATAAAAATTATAAGAAAGCTTTTTTTTACACAGTTTGAAATCTCGATTACATCTGATATTCAATCAGTTCTTTTTGGAAAATATAAAAATAAAGAAAGTTATAAATTTTTTAACCTGATATTTTTTCATGCAAATATAAAAGTAATCCAACACCAAATATACATGCCTTGAAAAAGGTCATAACAGAAAGAATCCTAACTGAAAAATATTTGCTGTTGAAAAGATGTAATTCTGAGGAATACGAAAGCCACTGACAGAATATCTGTGAAAAATTGTAGTTATAGAGATAAGTTTAATTTTCTGTTTTCTGTTTATTTGATCGCTGTGAACCCTCATATCATTTCATTCGTTTTCAGTATAGCATAGTCTATACTTGTATTGTAATCCACCTGCATAATCTCTCTCTCTCTCTCTCTCTCTCTCTCTCAAAATCAGCTTCACTTCATATGAAATATACAAAACTGTACTATTAAGTAGAAATAGTCTAAAGATTATGTAATATGTTTATATAAATGTTCCAATCATTATTTTGTTATATATGTACATATGTTGTGAAATGAAAAACCCAATTAAAAAAAATTATAAGAAAGCTTCCAACAATTTAATCGTTCATTTATATAATCTTATTTCTTAATGTATGTAATCAAAAACGAAGAAAAATATACCATTTTTATGATAGATTTTTTTTATTTTTGGTATCTTCGATGCACTGGACAAACTGAGAATAAAGCTTGTAAGAGAGCCGCGGTTAAGTTTCTTAATGATACAAAACGTAAGCATTACAAATGGAAATTGTTAAGAACTTACTCATGCCAAGAGATCCTTTAAAACCTCCAACAGTCAACAAATACTTGTCAGACTTGCTCCCCACTTTAAATGTTGAATACTGTACATGTCCTTTATCACCGTCAAATTTCTTTAAATCGATTCTTAATTTCATACGGCCAGACTTTGTTAGATCATGAATAGCGTTGTTACCTGAAAACAAAAAAGGACCCAAAAAAGGTATTTTAAAAAACCCTAAAGAAAACAATTGAGTTGGTATAAGATTCTAATTTTTTTATCAAGATATTGTAAGTAATATATTAATAACGTATAGTTTTTCATAACAGAGAAAAAAAAATCTAAAGGCAAATAAAAAATCATAGTGCTAATTATCTAGATTTGAAATGGCCTGATTTAATTGTCAATGATCATAGTGAATGATTTTATATGTAACAAAACTATATATGTATTTTAAATAATGTTATATATGACTATGCGATTGATTTGTTTTCAAAAATATTTTACCTTCTCATTGAATATTTTATTTGCACAAAAATGAAAAAAGCTGAAAGTTAGCACAATCAATTTTCTAATTAGTGTTCATTTTTAACGCACCCCAATAATAAAGTTTGTTTCACATCTTATATATTTTTGAAAATACCTTAAAAACTATATAAACTTACCAAACCAGTACTCATGACCAGGATGTCCGAATCCTTCAGCGTACTTCTGCCAGGATTTGCTCTGAAAATCTGTGCTTCCGTCAAATCGTCTTTGTATTACCTTAAGTCAAAGGAGTTTATAAAATAAAAACAATTTTCTTCAATTACAAATTCATTGAGACTTTATATGGAATTTTTGAGACCTCATAAAATATCCCTGCTGTATTAAATTTATTTTGATTATAATACATTTACATTTCACATATCTATTACTTGATATTTACTATTGTTTTCAAAAAGTACCATTGTTTTCATAAAACGATTAGATCAATGCATACTCACAGTCCAACCCCCTCCGTCTGTTGTCATGTCACAAAACACCCATCTCTTGACTCCGTTACTCAAATATATTGTGTACACGCCGTCTCTGTTCCGTCTGTACGGTTCCTTCTTCAATATATCTGAGCAGTCTTTGAATTTTTGACCAGGGACTGTTGGCAGATTAAATGAATAATATATCCAAAACAATAATTAACCTATGAAAGCCAATAAAGACACCTGATTTAGAACGAAAGAAACAATTATCTGTTATGCAAACCATCACTTTTCTTGTGGAAAATTTACCTTTTCTTTGTTTACAATCACATCGTTACAGGAAAAAAATGACATACATTTTTTAGAGAACACAAATTCCCCATCAAGCTTGTACTTGAACTTCACGGTGAGAACCATTGGTCCCCCACTCAAAGATCCCGTCATCTCCGTGTGTTTCCAGGGTGCATTTTTCAGAAAAGAACCGACCTCAGCTTCAGTGTATTTAAAACAATTAATGATTTTTTTATTACATGAAGCTCAAATTTTGATTTCTGCGTGGCAAAAACATTTTTTCTTAAATTTGAAAAAGAAAATTATTAATGAATTAAATCCGTATGTATAAATATCATTAAGCTGTATCAGTAAATTTAAAAGCGTTAATTTTGAATCATCAATAACAGTCTAAATAGCATTGATTAAAAACAACAAAAAAACAAAAGTGTTCATCAATGTGCAAGGGAGTATAAGTATGAAATCCATCGTAAATACTATGAAATTAGAAAAATATTATAAAGGGTTCTTCATCTTAAGCAAAATCTTCTCTATTAGAAAGATTTTATTACAACCAACCCTTGACAGATGGATGCGGGGTTATTCCAGATGAATGGATAACTGTAACATAGAGATGAAGGACTGCGTATAGAACTATCCACGACATGTCACCTTCTGTGATCACAGTCCACTGTGCCAATGGCTGTTTGAAAATCGATACTGTCAATATATATAAATGACCTTTAAATCCCACATTAAAATGAAACAATATATTTGTAAGCTAGAACAGGTAAAGGTATTTTTTTTCAATTTCGACCATATGTTATACTATGTAGCTGTGTTGGGCAAAACTTACACCCACGAAATCATTTTTAATAAAGAGAAACAATTTGTTTTAAAAATGTGTTACAATTTATTAAGATACAAATAATGATTTATACAGTACGAACTATAAATATTCTATGATGCATACTATACAATAAGACAAGAGAAGTTTAACATCTGAGTAGTATACAATGTTTGAACACTGATTTTATATAAAAATGATTGCAGTTAAACTAGTTCATTTGTGTTTATAAAACATTACTATCACGCTTATTATAATAAAAGTTTGTTTAATTGACCTTTTGTATGTTGGCCATTTTGCATAGAACTTAGAACATGAGTTAAACGTAGCTCGCGGGTTTGCTGACGTCACAGTGGGAATCAACGTAAAAAGTTGACTGTCATAGTAAACTAATAGGCTATATTTATTTCAAAATGACAAATGAGATATTTTGAAGCATAAAAGGAAATATATTAAAAAGCTTAAATGCAGTTTATTACTGTTTATACAAACATTTATTATCATCAAGTGCTAAAAGTTTAAAGATGTCACATAAATTGTCACATTTTGTTCTATGAGTATAAGTGTTGGAACTTTTCCATTCAGAATCATGTTTTAAAATAGACAAGTAAATTAATTGAACCGTATGCATTAACAATGCTATTATTTTTTTTACAATTATAACTTCCGTAATTTTAGCTAACGATAAAAGTTTGAAAATTCTTTTAGCTTGAGCTAATTATTTTATACGATTACAAACTTTTATTTCAGTAGTTTCCTTGCATTCCTTCTTTTTTTGGCATTGATTGACTCAGAGTTTCATAAAACAAAAATAGCAATTTTCTGTATCTTTACAGCATTACATTAATAGCATTTGTGCATTTGATAACATTCACAATAATGTATAATAAGTATTTACATGTTCTAAAATGTGTTTATCAGCTAGTCTTGTCAATTAGTGCATTTAAATTTTTGGGTTTTTAGAAGTTATTTAAAGTAATTAATGTAATAGTTATGCATTTTTTATTCTCCAACTTATGTTTGCAATTTGTTTTGAAAACGACAACTACAAAATAAAATTCCACACTAAAAGTAAGTCAATCGTACGGTATTCTTTTTACTCATGGGAAAAAACAAATTATCGCTTCAATTAGTATAATGATTTTTTTTTTTACTTGAGAAAATACACGTCCCAAAGATCGTGTTTTGTTTCTCTTAACTATCGTCCTTGTGAAGTTGAAAATCTGCTATCTAAACCTTTGAGGGAAATTTGATGGCTTAACAAAAATTAATAAAACACATGAAACTGGTGTAAAAATGTCTTCCATTTTAAACAATTCATCGAAAAACAACAGCATATATAAAGACAAAAAATACATATATCAATGTTTTCCAAGAACTTAAAACAACGAACCTATGTAATATACACGAGCTCATTTTTTCGATTCTGTTTACTAGCGAATACTGCAAACAAGTAGACACTGAGATAGAGAAAAATGTCATGAGCTAACAGCAATCAGGTCTTACTTTTCTGTTAATGGTTCGTAAAGCCAATATTAGTGTCTGTGGGTCTAACGTTTTTTGGAAGTATACCGATTGTTTTGAATTTTATTATTGTGGTATATTTGACACCAAAGTTACTGTGAAACACATACCTTAACCTCGTTCTTTTCCTATCTGGGGCCGATTTTATTTTCAGGTTTAGTACATTCGTAAATGGTATTTGAAGATTATTATAAAATATTTCCGGTATTCGGGATCTTTTCTTTTTGTCCACGTCACTTATGTTTTTGTTCAAAATGCTGCCTTTTAAATCAATGTGAAAGGCATATTTACATTTGTTTCTCTAAAATAGTTTACATAAAAGTCAAAATGATAAATTATAAATGCAAACAATTAAAGAATTTGTAACAAATATACATGTACTTTAATCATCAGAGTGTATAGGAATTTTTTTGGTGCAAATATGATAAATATGATAATAAAATATGTTTGTTTAATGTTGAAATGCAACACTATGTTAAAAATACTGTTATTTCACTGCATTTCGCGATTGAAATTTTAAAACAATGAAAACTGATAATTTTTTCTCAATTAAGGAAGGAGTCTTCTCTGGTTTTCGACTTGTCAGAGGTACATTTTTTTTAAATGTTCATTAAATCGAGATGAAAGGAAATTAAAATGTCATATTGTTTTTTTATTTTTTACTATTATGCAACTTGGCATATGAATATGAATCAAAGTTAAGAATCTAACAAGGATTATATTTTGGTGGAACATTGGCGTTGGAAAAGATCACATGTTTTTGCAATTCAGAATTGCTGTAGATTTATGAGTTCATATAGCATTTTTAAAACAATAACATTAATGCAGGATTTGTTCATCTATTGTAAACTTATTAAAAGATATGTGGGTCTCAGAGTGTTTTGAAAAATAATTTGCTGATCAAGTTTCATTCAATTAATCTTTTTGAATCATTCTATAAATTGATTACGGTTAAAATAATACTTTAATCAGATTTTCTCTCCTATATTTATCAGTTCACATATTAATTTCAATTCAGTAGACATTCTGATATTCTATCATTTCATTGAAGAATAGAAACTTCACATCTCAAACAGATGTCTACATAACTGCAGATAACGACACTTATTTTTATCATCAAGTTGATAAAAAAAGGTAGTGACCTTGACCTGACCTTAATGGGGAAACAAGATGGTCAAATTTGATTAAACACATTCAATTATTTGGTTCACTGATCTGTATGGCATTAATTTCTTCATATAAGGATCATGTCTGATATCAAGATGGCTCCTTCATTAAGTTTAGAGCTGAGAGATGAGAGGTGGGAGTCGTCAATTTTCAAGTACTAGTAATAAAACACTTACCAGGTACGTGTATGTTTTGGTACAATGGGTATTGGGTGATGGGGATACTATATCACAGAATGAAATTTTGCTTAACAGTCAAACGATCGTTCACTGAATGGTCAGAAAGAGAACATTACAAACATATATAGCTGTGCAATTCAGTTACGTTTTGCTAACGATGACCTGAAAGTCCCCTCTCAGTAAACTAAATGGCAGCATTTGGTCTGTGTTTGTGTCAACAGTTCATAAATGTTATCTTCACTCCAAGGAGAAAATTAAAAAAAAAACCAGTAAGTTTTTTTATTCCCCATTTCTCTAGAATATGAATTTAAAAAAAGGAACTTACTGTCTTGATGGTGTTAAGTCAATCAACATTTAAACTAACGTGAACTTATACTTTGTGATTAGTATGATACTGTTACCGGCCATTTCCTTTCATGTAAAAGCCACATAAGACGTACTTATTTTTGGGAGTTGATTTTAATCAACTCTCCTATGCAGTTACTTTGGCAAACCGAAAGTGAAACAGTGTTTTGTCCTAAGCACAAATCATCACCGCTGACAAGACGTAGATCTTGAAAATAATAGATTAATTCGGTGTACTGTATGCTGTACCATTGTTAAGTTAAGTTGAAAAGTATCTATAAATACATTGAAAATAGTAAGATTTTATATAGTACGAACAATTCAATTGTTTTTGTAGTTGCATGTATTCCTAAGCTAGAGTTCAATATAGTCTCGTTTTACCAGACGCCCGGCTGTCTCCGTAAATCTCCGACAAGAAGAGAGTCTCTCCTGATAGTCGGAGATTAACGGAGACAGCCGAGCGTCTTGTTGAAAGAGTCTAGAGTTCAATATTGCTTGGATCCAGACGTGTACAGTTTTAAATTTTAGAAACATTTCGATTATTGATACACAGTTTGATGGAATTAATTCTATCTTTAAATAGTACACAACATGATTCATATTGGGTTTTCTCGAAATTCTTGTCGGAAAAGTTCGAGAATTCATATTTTAAAATTTTCATAACATATCATTGATTTCAAAATTGATAATAATCAATAAAATCAACTCCCAACAGTACTTCAGTAAATTGATGTGTTATTTTTCACTTTCAAAATAGTAGACCAATGACCCACATTTTGATTTAATAGCCATTAAATATTTTTGAACATTTTTAAGAAAAATCCCTCAATACTTTATACTTTGATTGAGAATATCTTAATTGTGAACATAATTCAAATTGCTAAACTCTTTTATTAATGAATTACTGTTAATTAATTGCCAATTTTAACAAATATTACAGTCCGAATTTCTTCTATTATTTTTCAAATATCGTTTCAATTTTACAAAATATTAAAAAAATAAAAAAACTAATACTAAAACATTTAGAATATTAAACTATTATTACTACTATTACGATCTTATTCTGCTGGCTTAAAATTAATGTGAGGTTAATTATAAAACTTTTGAAATATGATGTTTTTTATAGTTTGTAAGCACTTTTCAGAGTGTTTGTAGTGTGTTCGATACGTTTTTCGTAAGAAAAAAATTAAGACAAAAAACCAATAAAAATATGCAAGTAATTTTGACTACCTATTTAAATCTTAAATTATAAGTATGTAATGCTGCCGAAAATCAATATCAAATAAGTTTAAGAAAGTATTTTGAGAGGTAGTTAACCTTAAGTCCCTAGGTATTTCCTTTCAAAAAAAGGAGACCGTTATGTTCTATTTTTACACTTATTTTTTTTTTATTTTGTTACCGTGCACTCAGGACATCAAAGACTATTCATATATTCACGAAGGTATTTAAATAAGACGTATATGACGCCTGTTCTATGGATACTGACTAATTTGAAATGGATGTATAGTATTAAAAAAACCATTAGGGTCACTTTTAAAAAGCATTCTGATTTTTTTTCTGTCTTCAGTTCTGTTTAAGATACACTTAAGTCGTTTAAATTTCATATTACTCAAATCTTTAGATTGTACCAAATGACAAACCACGATGGCTTTATTGTACGCTCTTAAAATATATTCTGATAGAATATTATGATTATTTAACTTTCGCGGAATCAAAATAAATGCAAGCTATATTGAAATTCAAACCATCCTGTAAATTTCTCAATCTGCAGAATCAACTCAAGTACTTTTTCTGGCCATGTTAAAACAAAAGCAAACTTGCAACATATATATCAATATTCTTTGATTTAGATATGAAAAAGAGCCAGTTAACATAAATCAGCAAATACGTTCTCATTTTTTTCATCAAAGTATGTATACTATAATTCTTGCTTAATATTTGCTTAAATAATAGTAATTATATTCAGTAAAGCAAAGAAAAAAGACGTCTGTAATGAGAACTTTCAATGTAAGACCACAGAGGTATTTATGTGTGCATCGAGCGTGTGAACAAGAGTTGGCCATAAGTTGATATCTTATACAGAAAATTTCCCATGTCAAAAAACTGAAAAATGGTCTAACATGTACTACAAGTAGTTGCCATTTTCAATTGACATGTGGATAACCTTCTATGTAGATACCGTTTCGGTCTTTTTTCAGGTCTCATTAGACCATTATGAGAAACATGTATAATATGCAATTTAATGATATAAGTAGGATATTGAAGATCGGATATACATGTACTGTACTGATTCAAAAGAAACAACAAAGTTAGCTTTAAAGCGCCGCAGTTTCAAACGTATTGTTTTATAGTCTGCTCACACAGAACATATCATATTTAAGATTATCTGATCATATTTGTCTGTCGACTGCAGTTTGTCTGTCTGTCTGTCTGTCTGTAAACTTTTCACATTTTAAACATCTTCTCAAAAATTAATTAGCCAATTTTAACCAAACTTTAAAGTAAGCACTCTTAGGCAAAGGTGATTGAAAATTAAGGACCACACCATTTTTCAAAAGAGATTTAAAGGAATTATTAATTTTTTTATCACTTTTCAAAAATATTCTTTTCAAGAAGTTATTAAAATCATGGCCACTGGGGGTAGGGTTGGGCCCATGAGGGTGCATTTTAACATAGGGATATAAAGGGTGATTATTTAAAAAATATTTTTCTCAGAAACTAATCAGCCATAAACGCTGAAACTTGTGTGGACTCATCGTCAGGTAGTGTAGATCTAAAGTAGTTAAATTAATGACCCCCGGGGTTGGGGCGACGCCACAATTGAGGATCAATTTTTTTATATAGGAAAATATGTAGTAAATGTTTAAAAATCTTCATCTAAAACACTAATCAGCCTGAAATGCTGAAACCTGTATAGAAATTTAATTTTCAAAAAAGTCTGTAGCTGCGCAGTTTGACAAAAACATGCAGAATATCATACTTATTGATTTTATATCTATTTGAAACAGTTTTGGTCAGTTTCTGGCAGAAACAAGGTAGTTCAAAATATGTTTACATTCTTACCCTAAATAGTACAAGATGGCCGCACATCCTCCTTAACCATTTTTGTACCAAAAGTCGCAATGACAAAAACAACACATCAACAACTATTTTTGCTAGGGACACAGGACTCTTGCATGTGAAAACAATTAAGAACATAATACAAATTTCCGTATTGTCATGAATTCAATACGAAAATTCATTTTCAAAGAAACACACACTCTATATTTCAGACATAAATTTATTTCTTTTTATGAGTTATCGCTCTTTGCTCTAGGTTTCTGAAGAAAGTAGACATTGTCATTGACAACCGCTTTTATTTCTTCATTACTAACACTTGTTTGCTTAATGTTAACCTTTTGGGCGTATACAATTATCTTCTTTATTATAAATCAGTATATAGCAACTGTTAGGTCAGTATTAAAATTACAGAATGCCGTTAAATTAAAAAAGATGTTATTGTTAATAATCATAAAACATTTTCAACTTTACATTGATTTTGATATCGAAAACTTCAATGATCGAGATTCTTGCATTCAGTCAGATTCAAACCCAGTAATTAATTATTTACACAGTTAAAAAAAATGCAATCATGTGTGCTGTCAAGTGAAAATATTCACTAAAACTGACATCTATCGTTTTTCAGAAACAAACTCGAATATAACCATCAGTGATAAATTGATTACAAAAATGGGATTCGAAATAGAAGAAAAAAATTAATCGCGAGATTTATAGAATAGAAAGCCTAATGAAGTAAAGTGTTTGCATCACATCATTCATGTAAAAATTATTAAAAGTCAATTATAATGGATTCTTTGAGTTTGTACAATGGCTTGGTTTCATATTTTCAAACATTTCATTCGATTACCAGCTGTTGGACTTTGTACGTTACTGTCCTCTAGAAATGATTGCATTTCGATTTTGGTATCATTTTAAGAAATATTTAGGACTATGTGGTAAGTGCAATTTTATATACGATCATCTATATATTGGCAAATATGCTGTTAGATCATAGACATTCGGCTCCGGGATCATGAAACTGTCTTAAATTTAAGTTAGAATTTTGTCTTAAATCTAAGATTTAGACTTGGTTAAGATTGCTTACTTAAGTGGATCACAAAACGATCTAAGAAAAAACTTAACTAAGATTTGTCTTAGCTAAACGTCATAGTAACTCGAGTAATTGTTCGACAGAAATTGTTAAAAGTGGAACTCTTCTTCGGTTGAAGATTCTTATCGGCTGCATCATAAACATTATCATATATCACAAAGTTTAAAAAATTATATTTAAAAGATGCTTCACACATGTAAAAATATTAGCATAGTTTTTAGCAATATTTCAGACTTAACCCTAAGTCATTGTTTTGTGATTTACTTTAAGAACAATCTTAAAATTTAAGTGCAAATCTATTGACTTAAGTCTGACTTAAGATTTAAGACAGTTTCATGATCCCGGAGCTAGAGCTAAACAACAAAAATTCTTAGTGAAAACTATGTACATATCTAATTTAAATAAGAATCATTGTAATTTCAAAATAAAATTATAATATATTTTTTCTAACCAAATGAGATTTGTGAACCACAGAAACTATCATCGATTACGCAATGGTATCTTTTTAAATTACCAACTGATACTAATATCGATATAATTAGAAATCCACAAAAGAACTAAAATTGTTGAAACAAATATCTATATAATTTTCATGACTAGATGTACAGTAGATACAGAAGCTTTCCGATAAAAAAAAGTATTCATTTCTTATGTATCAAATTTCGTATGCCATTTTTATGTTGATTATTCTTCGTTCAAAGCAAGATAGCCTTGCACAGTATTTTGTTCTTTAAAACGTCAGTTCATACGCATATGAATTCCCTACATGTTGTTATAAGTGAGCCGGGCAATTATTTTCAAAAAAATTATCCTTTAAATTTATATTGTGTTTCCAAAAAACATTTTTCGGTGATGTATATTTGAAAATGACCCATTCTGCCTAGTAAAGGTTTATTGTGTTTTGTTTCGTTTTTATAGCAATTTATTATCAAATTCGCCAGTCAAATCGCAAAAAGGGACATCAAACTTTATTGCAACACAAAAAAAATTGTTCTCTTCTTACAACTCTTTTCAATAATTATGTTTCTTTTACTACAGACCCTGAAACGTGCTACTACACCAGTTGCACGGTTCGGTTCGTTACGCTTTTTGAACGGTACGGTACGCTTTGTGAACGGTACGTTTCGTTTTGTGAACGGTACGGTTCGTTTCTTGCACGGAACGGTACGGTTCGTTTTAGAGGTGTAGTAGCACGTTTCAGGGTCTGTAATTCATACATATTTTGTTACATGTACAACTTATATTTTAAAAAAATATAAGTTCAAGATGTGTGTTTTTTTTAAATGATACTTTCCAAAACTCCCTTTTACCGGGTTCAGTATTTCCAATCATTCACTTTAATTGTGATTTCAACATTTTTTTGCCTTCATCAAATCGTTCACATAAATGTGGTTCACGTACTTATTCAACCTAATCTATTGGATGAACAAATGTGGGATTAAAACGTGTAGCCTGAACATATTTATAAATTTCCTCAACCATTCGCTCTTTTGCTTCTTTATCTTGTAGTTTAAAATGAGTGAATTTTTCCGTTCTGTTAAAAAATCTTATTTATTTGGTCCCAAAGAAAATCAAAGTACTGAAAGTACTGGAAAGCTGTTAAAAGCTTGTTGTCAAGTTGTTGGGAATACATAGATCCCCAAACCGTATTTATTCACCTCAGAATACTCAAAAAATGATTCCCTATTCCTTAAATACTTCATTTTAAGGCACTGGAGTTCCAATGAAAGTTTCCTTTTTAAGTTTAAGTTCTAAGTTTTTATTGTGAAGTTGTAGTTAACACGCTTAACACGGTAGGATGCACATCGACTTTCTAACTAGCTTTCTCAAACGTGTCTTGTATTTGATTTATATTGTAAACTGTAAAGACAAGTCTTAAAGTCCATATGGTGAATTCTTTGAAAAACACAATTCATATACAACTAAATAAAACCTTCAAAATAAACAAAAGTTCAACAAGTTGTATTTAGGTTAGTGAAAAAAGGTGAATGGCATTAGAATGTTAACCAAATTTCGGAGTTTCGAGACAACAACTTAAAATTTCGCAGAAGTTCAAGCATGGCCTGTATGATGTACTTTTGATCACAATGACAATCGATTCTAAAGTGCGGAAATCTAACACAGCATCACGCACTCCACTACCTGTACTGTGCGGTACAAAGAGTGTGGTAAAATTTCAAGCATCTGTGAATATCAGTGGTTGAAAAAAAATGCAACACAAATGTGCTACCAACAAACAGACAGACGAAAAAACAAAGGATAGACCAGTATAGTCAGTATTAGTCAAACAATTATATTTAGGATTTATACTATAAAATGTTAAATGTATCATTGGGTATGCGTACTTTTATCTCAAAATCACCGATACTTTCAAAATGATCCTAATTCCAAAGAAGAGAGAACAAGATGACAATTTCATTTTATCAAGCAATGTTTATGAACTACAATATTCCTTTTCTCGAAATGTGGTTTCTTTCAAAGTACTGATCCGGTAAATGAGTTATTTGTTGTAATTAAAAATGTTGTTTCATAAGTTTGGATAAAACTCGGTAGCTCTATTTTGGTACTCTCAATACCTTGATTTATCAGCCCTTTTGCAAAGCTACCTAGTGTACCTAGTCGCATAATAGTTTTGGTTAAATAACATAAAGCATTTAGCGTATACTCTTACCGATTAGAAATCTGTTGTTCAAAGTCTGACGATCCGTAACAATATACAGGAGGGATTGACATCGATAATACCTATGGTTTACTGCTTCCTGCATCGTTATCTATTCCATATTACGTCATTTATCACAAATCTAATTTATTTGACATACATTGCACGTTCATCCAATTCTTATTGCACAGTTTCATTCGTACTAATTGATATAATAGTTTCCATATATGCCCAAGATCAGATTTAAATATTATTTATCCAAGCTGTAATTTTGTCTGTTATTTTTATTTTATTTTTCTATCTTAAAGTCCGTTGATTAAGTGGCTTAACAATAAAGTTTCAATTAAAAAATGATTAAATTTATTTTAACAACTGCGTATTTCACGTTTATTTATTAAGACTTTTTCATTAAACAATCTGAAATTAAAAACAAGTGAAAAGCTGTTAATGACAACAAACCGGGTTTTCTTTTATGTGAACTGTATCCATTATCCATGTCAACCCTCAATTGATAAACAGTACCTACCGTGGCCAGTGAAATGGAATACCTTATATGCAATATTTTGCCAAAAAATCAAAATCCTAGCAATATGCACACCTCTAACATATGTACAATTGATCTGCCAAAGAAAAACCTCATACATGTATCTTAGGAGGAGTTACCCATACAATGAGGCTCCCCTTATGCAATATTTTACCAAAAAAAAAGACTAAGTTCAAATGCTGAAATTTTTTCAAAAAATATCAGAAATCAAACTCCTAGCAATATGCACGTCTCTAATATATGTACAATTGATATGCTAAAGAACAACCTTCTATCTTTAGCTAGCTGGTATTTTCCATAAACTATCAGAAATCAAAATCCTAGCAATATGCACACCTCTGATATATGTACAATTGATCTACAATAAAAACAACTTCCTATCTTGAAAACTGTAGGAGGAGTTATCAGTACAATGAGGGTACTCTATATGCAATATTTTGCCAAAAATAGCAAAGTTCAAAAGCTGGAATTTTTTCGTTAATTATCAGAAATCAAAATCCTAGCAATATGCACACCTCTAATATATGTATCTTAGGAGGAGTTATCCATACAATGAGGCTCTCCTTATGCAATATTTTACCCACCCCCCCCCCCCCAAAAAAAAGACTAAGTTCAAATGCTTGAATTTGTAAACAATTATCAGAAATCAAACTCCTAGCAATATGCACATATCTAATATATGTACAATTGATATCCTAAAGAACAACTTTCTATCTTGAAATCTGAAGGTGAAGTTATCCGTACAATGAGGGTACCCTATATACAATATTTTGCAAAAAAATGTCTAGTTCAAAAGCTGGAATTTTTTTCATACATTATCAGAAATCAAAATCCTAGCAATATGCACACCTCTAATATATATATAATTGATCTGCAAAAAAATCAATTTCCTATCTTCAAAACTGTAACAGGTTTTGGCGGGTGGGCCGTACAATGAGGGTACTCTTATTGCAGCCGCCCGCCCGCCCGGCCGCCCCCGCCATTTTCACCATTTTAATAAACGGATTTTTCCGGTAGAGAACTAAGTTTAAAAAAACCCAGCAAACTATCCAGGATTAGTACATGTGAATGCAGGAATTTATATAACATTATATCATATTAACGTAAATGTTTTTGAATTTTATTTTTTTTACTTTTAGCCTATTTTGTTTTTTCCGGAGTATTCATAACAGAAAGTTTTGCGTCAGCTGTGACAACTACCGATTCTACAGGCACGGCCAGCACTGTAGAAAGCAAAAATGTATCAGTTAATGGTCCTGACACAACGCTGTACGATTCAGCAACCCAGGAGATAATAACCAATCACCAATTTTTGACAGCTGGGAATGGTTCAGGTGGGTTAATTCTGCAGCATTTAATTGATACGGTTACACCAAACATAAAGACAACAAAAGTTTGCTTAGAAACAGAAGTAACAAAACGTTTCTATTTGCTAAATATAAAAAGTGATCTAGATTAGCACAACACAATATACCGCCATATGATAAATTATTAACAAAAGTATCCAAAACTAATTATTATCAGGATTTTAAATTAAATGAAAAGGAATTCTATTAGCGACAGGACACATCAGTTATCGTTATATGTAGTGAGTATAGAGTGAACTTATTCGAAAGAATCAGATCTCATTTGTTTCTTCCATCTATTATCAAATTAAAATTCCAATTCCAGAACAAGGTCAACATTTGTGAATAGCGAATACATGTTATTACCACAGTCCATGCTAAATCAAGTGTTTGTAGCTTTATATATACCTTGTAATGCCTAAGCCATTTAACAAATCTCACAAAACTGTCAGTTTATAAGCAGCCTATATTATATATCGAAAACATGCTGCATACAATATGATGTATTACAGGCTTTGACAGTTCAATATGCATATCGATCATTTGCTCACGTATTGCAGTGAGGAATTTTGACGTCAACTGATACAGATTTCAGAGCGTCAATATGTAAACAATTCAAAAAAATACAGCAAAAAGTATTTTTGTGTATATCTATGCCTGGCGCATAGCAAACTTAATGTCAACTGCTTTATCAAAATTGTAGTTTAAACGAAGAAGAAATAGTTAATGGATTAAATCATGGTGAATAAAAAGAAGAATCCTTTAACTTTTCTTTTGGAATGAAAAATATTATAGACTTTGTTAGTACTATTATCTATTAACTAAATTGTTTAAATAACAAACTTTTTCGAATATTCGTTACTCCCCTCTCGCACTTTAAGGATATTTTCAAATTTGACAAAAGGTTTTTTTAATTCTGGAAATATGTAGAGAATAACTCAAGACTTGGTGAACTTGGTGAAAATCATTATTTGCAAATCATTTGTACCACTGGAAAGTGAATAATTCGGTAAAATGATAATATTGCTGATCAAATGAAGGCCAAAAGAACCCAGTTTTGTGAGGAACCTGCCATGCTTAGTTTCAGCTGTTAATTTACTTTGCAAATTCAATTTTGCCAGTAACATCGGACCTTTACTCGACAGACAATCGAATAATACATGTACCGTTGAGCACAAGATTTGGCAAACTACCAAGAGCGTACTTTGACGTAACTATCAGATATGGCGTTTCAATTCGCCATTGACATCCGTACGTGTATCTGCAGAAAACAAAATTACTTTTGCACGACTTTTAAAATGTTGTTTGACCATTGGACTTTGGCTTGACTGTTGTATTTTGGAACCCCTAAATAAATGGCACACACGATTTACATAAATACACTAAACATAATTGAACTTTAAAAGAAGGTTTATCGGTATTAGATTATATAGATATCGCTGCTAACTCATTTTTTCACATCTGAAAATTTTAGTTTGCACGATAAAATATGTTTTAAAAATTTAAGCATAATCAACACTGAAAATAATTTTTTTTCCGATAAACAAAACAAAATTTATTTATTTGATATATGTAGGTTCACAACTGGTAAAATTATGATAAACAATTTTTTGCCATAGTTAAAATATTCAACTAATAGTCTGCAGATGCATATATCTTTATATTTCGGCAAAATTGTCGACATGCGTGTATTTACTTACAAATGAACGTACATGAACGTAGATTAGCATTTCTCAATTTAAAAAGTTATGTATGGTTTTAAAGATAAAACCTATAAAAATTTGAAAAATCGTTAAGTATTATGTGTAACAGTTCCTAAACTGTAGACTACAGTCGAAAATTCTCAGACTATTTTAATAACTATTACAGCATGTTTTGCTTTTTGTGAAGCTGTCGTGTTTACTGGGATATTAGTATAATGTTCATCAAAGCAAAAGATGAGTTTAAATTTCTTCATTTAATATAACATGTAATTTTTAGCCACTAGATTTACAGCATTTGTCTTTTGTTTTTAGAACCAGAAACTTTCGAGTTTTTCTCTGAAATTGAACAACAAACGGAGTTGAAAGTCGGTATGAGACTGAACGTCACCCTGGTAGCAGTTTACCCAAACGGTCTCTACAGCTTAACTGGGATTAGTCTGTATGACGACACTTCCGATAAAAACTTTGACGTAGTAGACGTCACGTGTATTTTAGGACGAGGAGTTCAATATTCAATTTATTATCACCAGTCTAATTATGTTGACAAAGAGGTTAGTTTCCACTCGAAAAAGCTTTTTTTCGTATTATTTGGAATTTTAGGGTTTATTTTTTTTGTTGGGATGAGGGTTTGATCAAGTTGAAATATCATATATCGAATTTATGGCTCAGTTTAAATAGCATAAAACCATAAACAAAATTTAAAGTGCATTTGTAAATAATGTTTAAAATACTTTTTTTTATTAATTTGTTTGATTAATAAAGCCAACGCATGTTCATGTGTAAGACCAAATACTGAATAATTGCCCATAATACTCCCATAATACTTTATTACCAGTCATCTTAAGTTTGATCATATAAAAAACATTATCCAACTTAATCCCAGTTAACATTGCATGTTTTATTTATTAATGCAATGCATGTTAAACACTCAGTATTCATGTAATTTTATTTTGACCCTACTCTTTCATGTTAAATGGTTAATGAATCAAAAAATGTTAACATGTATAAATCACAGTTAAAAAATGTAAACTGTCTCGAGTTGTTATATCATTGTTATTGGTAGATAATAAACTCATTCCTTGTGTTTTTGATTTTCGCTAAAGGTACCATGTTCTGATAATGAACCAAATTATTTTACAAAGATGACACTATTTTGTTTGAAACGTTTGCAATAAAAATTCCTGACACCAGGCATTTTTTTTTATAGGAAACAAGTTATATTAATATGCAATAATAATTAATGTTTTAGCCATTTAAAAAATAGGGGCAATCACAGGAATTTAATTATTCTTGATAATATTTGAATAATTCTCTCTCTCTCTCTCTCTCTCTCTCTCTCTCTCTCTCTCTCTCTCTCTCTCTGCATTTGAAGCACGTTTTCTAAAAGTAATAAGTAAATAAAACAACTCATTATATTTGACCTTTCCATCTTTTCTGACAGTCAACCTTCTTTCGGTCTACAGAGTATGGCGAATTTCGCAAGGATGTCAACGTGACTGGCTTTGATAAAGAAGATCGAACCATAAAGTGTTCCTTCCTTGTTTATCTACACAATTCAGCTGGTCTAAGTGACAAGCAAAACATCAGCCTTTTAGCGACTTTAGCGGTTTATTCACCGAAGGAGAGTCTATATTTTGAGAAACCAGTTACTTTCTTAGCAAGAACATTTGTTATGGTATTCATTTCAATAAAATGTTCTCATTAATTTAGGCCAAGTTTTAATACAATACTATAAAACTTGTTTAATGGTACAGAATTATCATTAATTTTATTTATTTATCTTTTTGATTTGCATCAGAAACATTAAAGCACCGTCGATATGAAAGTTCCTTTCAAGTTTATCATAAGTTAAATAACAAAAGAAACAATACATTGTACATTTTAACTGTGTTTAAAAGCTGAAATTAAATATCTAATACATATTTTATTTGTATCTAGAACCCAAACAATAAATCAGCCGTGTTTGAGATTGACTCATCGTTTCTACCAGTTCTCCTGGGAAACAGAAATAAATTGAAGAAAATAATTTTCCGATGTTGGATTCCATATTATGATCCTCATATCAAAATACTCATGCGAAGTGATATTTCTACTACTTATCTAAGATTAAAGAGCTTTGGAGAGAATTTCACGCCAGTAAGTATGTAAAAAATAATTGTAGTATTCTATCAGATCCAATGAAAATTACTTGTAAATATTTGCACTTGCTAACGTATTCCCTTAACACTGTTTGCGCAATCCGGCGTTTTTCATGCATAACATCAGCCTGGGTCAGAACGTCAAAGAAGCTTATTAATAATCTTGATCACTACTTTTTCTATGTACTCAACCTTACCAACTTGCACTAAAAACATCTTATATCATAATAAAACATAATTTAAGCATAAAGATATAAAACTTATCTGTATTTTATTACACGAAGTTTTATTCTGTAACATTAATTGATCAAGGCTTAAGATTCACGTATGGTCACGTTTATGGATCGACATCGTAGTAAAGTATTCTTGAAATACAGTCACAATTTGTCAAAGTAGTTAAATCTCTGACTCTTATATATGTAACAAGCCTGATCAAAATCACAAACGCAGTATTAGAGATCAGTGCATTCGAATTCACGTTCAAATTGAACTCCTTCTGCTTCTCTAGATCTGTCCGTTTCCTTTTTTAAAAAAAGATTGTGTTAGCTGTGTTCATAAGTAATAGCTTCCAAAAAGCTTGCCTAACGAAACAATATTATTTAATGGAAGCATGCATTTATCAATTAAGCTTTCTTCTAAGAAATGAATTATAATTCTAAAAATAACTAGAATTATACAAAACAAGTCTGTGTTAAATCTGTAGATATAAGGTTAGTACTGCTTATAATAATGTTTGAGTCTGACAAGTTATATTTTGATGAATGCGTTACATTTATCCAACTATCTAAAACAAAATTTTAGTAATCAAATTGCATTTTACTGTTTAAAGGGTCATGGTAAAGATTTTGGTCAAATTTTATCTTTCTGTTTTATTTTACAATGCTTTAGGGACGCCTTTTTAATGATCAAATTAATTTGAGAGTCAGTCGTAGAGCTAATAGCACGATACAGGGCTCACAATTATTTGTCACATAAACAAGGCTCATGCCCTTATTTTGATTACATGATATGCCGGTAAAAATCTTTTTCAAGCTGATTTGTCCATCTTCTTATCATTTGAAGCATAAATAAACAGTTCTTAACGTTTAACACATTAATTTTGGTTTAAAACTGCACGCTAACATTCTAAATGTATACAAAAGTGTTGTTTACATAAAAAAAAAAAATTAAGCTCTGGAACTCACTTAAAACTCAACGAAATACCTTCAAATGTTTGTTTTCTATTAAAATGTTTTACTGGAGCATTGTTAACATTAAATTCGGGGGAATTTTAATAGAACACAATCCTGACAATGCCCCTTTAATGTATAACAGCAATTAAAAACATCAACCATACGCTTATTTTTGATTCATACATTAGTTGTCCGAAGTAATACACATGTACTTGTAGTAAGGAAAAACATGTTCTTTATCAGAATTCTTTTGTTCACTCATTTGGCTTGGAAATATTCTGCTGTTCTACCTATATTATTTTGAATTAAAACATTAGTTTGATGTTAAACATATCCTCTTCCTTACGATTCGATATCTAAGGAGTATGTTTAGTGCAAATGTTTTACATTTTAGAAATGAGAATCAATTCAAGAGATCGGACTCGATAATTAATAAATTATTTATGATTGTAGCATGCTTATGACATGACAAAAATGTATTGTCAATAGAGGGGAAACAGTATTTTACTTAGATTTCATGTTTTTTGTACAAAACAACTAAGATTAGCTGACAATCAATTCAGTTGGAAGCTTCATATTTACCAATCATTTTAGTGAATTCATTTATATTCCATCTCCCTCATTGGAAGATTTCACTTAAACGTTGTATAGCTATATTGTACCATGACAGAATGTTATCAATGCGAAACAAAATGGCGCTTCAATCTGATGTCAGACATGTTGTTACGATGTAGTATGTAGACTTTAAAGAAGGTCTGTAATGCATGTCTTAGTGAATACAAAATAACAGTTGTGGCTTGAAGTTTGCTTTTCAATTAGTTCTTGTACTTTAAAGCCACTATTGCACAGATGCGTCATGATATGAATTTTTAATGAAGACGATAAAATCAATTTCGAATTGATTATCATTGCAGAACGTGAAACAAATGAGTTCATGTTTTTATCAATGATTTAACAATTTCATTTTTTTTAAAATATAAAATATGAAAGAAAAGTTGCATTTGCTATGTGATTTGCGTTATATTTTTTGTTTACTTTTAAATACAACTCAGAGAAAAAAATTCAACACACACATTTCTATAAATTCATGCATATTAATATCTTTGAATAAATATTAATTTTTATTATACATTCAAGATCTCTGCAATGAGTTTCACTGGATGAAGCTCTGTCATTCAGTCAACTTAATGTTAACTGAATGGTCTTGAAAGCTTACTGAATGGCATAGAAATGCCATTCGGACACCTTTCAGTTACCTTTCAGTTGCCTGAATGGCAGAGGTTTATCCTGTGTTTTATGACAATTTTACTAAAAGAGTTGTTTGCAGGAGATGATTTGCGTTATAATTTTTTTAACTTTTAAATACAAAACCCACAATAAAAATCACATTTATATCTATCAATACATACATATCAAAATCTTTGTAATATATTTACTTCGATTTTTATTGTACATACAAGTTCTTGGCAATGATTTTTATTACAATTATACTGAGAGTTGTTTTTCTCTGGATATTATGGTGTGGTGGGGAAATTTTGATTGTATCTTTACAAGAAAATTGTTTTAATTATCACTATAAAAAGACATGCTACAAACAGATTAGTAACAGATTTCTTAATAACAAAGATTGACTGGTTTATAAATGATTACATATAGTTACATGAACTATAAATCTTTCATCATATTTTTAGACTCTTCCTCTCTTTCATTTGGAAGCCACTACAAATAATTAAATTTTGTCTTGAATTTTAGAAGCGAAATCTTATTTTATAGGGTGCACAGATAAAACGTTTACCTAAAGTCGCTCGTTTCGACCAGCCGGACCAGAATGACCTGGAATTAACGTTTCCAACCCACTGGGTTAACAGAGGTAATGTTAATGTGTGTGTTTCAACGATTCAATCAACTGATAGTTAGCCGTTAAAACACAGAGAGAAAGAGAGAGAGAGAGAGAGAGAGAGAGAGAGAGAGAGAGAGAGAGAGAGAGAGAGAGAGAGAGAGAGAGAGGGGATTGTTTTAATTGAACCCTCATGTGATCTATGGAGGAGTTCAAAGTTGATTATATAAATGTGTGAGGAAACTATTTTAAAATTTTCTTCTCAAGAACTAAATGCTACATTTTGTGGAATTTCAAGACATTTTTTTTAGATAATAAGAATTCTAGATTGCAAAACATTGACGCAACATTTGGACCACAAGAGGGGCTAGAAATATGGTTTCTATACTAATGTGTAGAAGAAGTTTTTGAAAATCTTTTTTTTTTAACTTCAGTGGTGCAATCTATGATATCATTATCATAATGTAAGGTTCCTCATATCAAAGCAAAAGTTAACTTATTATAATGTATTATTATTTCTATTCGTTTTCCTTTTTTCATCTTTTATACCTTCATGCCTATGATTATAAATTGATAAGTTGATACGTCTGAGATTGATAGAGATACAAGAAATGATGTTCAGGTGAGCAATGTAGTCCAGGCTGTGTTTTTATTGTTTGTTGGATGATATTAAAACTTTTGAATAGAAATATAAAATGAAGAATTATTACATAAGACAAAATCAATTTAAAAGTAAATGATGGATTTTGTGTAGAATGAGTGATAGAAGGGAAGAATATATTTATAAACAAAAACACACATGGACAAACGGATTTGATTTTTTGTTCCACGGAGTGATTATCTTTTCGTTTTTATATACCATAATGTTTCATCAGAAATAGACACGTTAATGTTTTAGGTTATCCCTACACAGAGAAAACAAGTGATGCTGATCTTTTGGAGTTTGAGGCTGGTGTAGTTATGTCAGCCTCTCTTACAACATGTGTAAACTATTCAATCGGGATCGAAGTTCTGCTTCACAACACTCAAGTCTGGAACTCTTCTGCAATATTATCTGCGTGTAATTTTTCAGATAGTGTATGTTTAGTATTGATGATTATTTGAACATTATGCATTTCTTACCAAATGGCATACCAAATATTTGTTTGATAAGCATTTTTATTAAATGTTAATTTTTTTTTCTCACAGGGAAATTTAAATAATACATTCAATATAGATATTCAAACTGTTGAATCCAGCAACAGCGAGATATTTCCCAACTCGAAATCTGAACTTTTTCTGAAAATGACACTACTAAAACAAGGACTAAATGTCATTAACATAACTATATCTTCAAAGGCGCACAGAGACATGAGTAAGCCTTCCCTTTCAATTGAACAACTGTCTGTCTTTAACGTAAGTACCGATATAATTTATGAATCACCAAATGTGTCATATTACAATAAAGGATCGTCTTTTCCGGTTGAAGCGTTTTGGACACTCTACCTTTTTAACCTTAATGACGACGAAATTGGCACTGTGTACCTGCTCCTTAAATACAAACTTCATTCAACAACTGTAACAATAGGAGAAACGTATTCATTCAAAGTGGTTTATGATGATCGGGTATTGGAGTACCGAGTACCAACTAACAAACCAATCATTTATCAGGATGAAGACTTGCGTTTAATGTCAGAAATTCACAAACTATTTGACGGTAACTTTACGACTTGTGTTGGGCTGCCAGTACAAGGTGAGAGCCCACCATGGTTTTGGATGAGACTGAATACAACCTGGCTGAACATATCGTCTTCAAACTTCGGCGTTAGAGTAGCTGGCAATCAAATATCGTGCCAGCCAAACGGACAGACGCTACTACAGGTTAGATTCATGATTACGTGTTAACAATTGAGATACACTACGGTGTATACATTTATGATAGCGGAAATCTTGTATTATAAGCTTGTCAAAATATCATCAAAGTCCTTGAGCAGTTTTGCTTTCACAAATGTTGTCGAATGTTATAATTGTAAAATACATTTAACAATTCAACATGATCTTGTAATTAAATGCAATTATCATTTTTCTATCATGAAATTGAAAAATTGAAAAAATCAACAACAAAAGAAATTGGTACAATGTTCTCGTGTAATATTGTATCCTGTAATGCCCCTATTCACTACGTGTTTCAATGTATCATACTTCAAAATGTTTATTACGCAGAGGATTAAGTAAACGAATCGTTTTAAGAACACACGTTAGTGAAAGAAAGAAAAAAAACTGACAGTATGGTATTAAGAAAAGCAATGAAAAACAAAACGTTGGATATATAAGCGTACTAAAAATAATATATTTATTTATAAATCTAGATTAGATATCTGAAATATTTATATCTTTATATTATTTCTTTTAAAGATTGCATATCCTTTGGAAAGCCCAATATTCGAAAATGAGCTGAAACACCGCATGGAATTCTGCATTTTGACTTTAACCAACATTACCTCTAATCGACGTGTAGTGGAATGTGATTACCATTGCCAATGTTCCAAAGGCAATGACTGCCAGGAAATGATTCTTTTCATGGCAAACCAAGAAAAAATGGCGCCATGGAGTTTATGTGAAATATCTGCGAGAAACGTAGTTTGAGACTTATATTGTTTGTACCTGTGCTTATATTATCTTTTAACATATCAAAAAGCAGTCCTTTCTAATAAAAAAAAAAGAAAAAAAGAAAGAAATAATACATTTTTTTCCTTAAGTGAGACTGTATTTATGCCTATCTTTTTAAAGCTTGCTTTGAATAAAACTTTATAATGCATGGAATTTCCTGTATCTTCAAAGTCTAAACATAAATCATTTAATTGTAGAACATTTTTGATATCTTAATTGTATACGTTTGAGATGACATGGAGCACCTTAATATTTTGACATGTTACCTATCAAAATAAATAATCATATCAAGTAAGCTTTTATGATGTGATTTCTTTTCCTATATTGTAAAATTTACAGTGTGGCGGAAATGTTAGAGAGTAAACTACCATTCTGTAAGTTAAGAGTTCATATCCCGCTTGGGTGTATAAAATTGTTACCATTCCAAAATCTTCTAAAACTTTATTTTTGATCAAATGCTATAAAATTTAAAAATTCTTAACCAGCAAAAGTATTTCTAATATAATGTACCGTTTTCCGGTCAATTTTTTTTTGATACGTCGATCAATAGAAAAATTATTAAAATAAAATTATTATCTTCATTTCTTAGTAGATTGTCAAAATATTGTTTTATTTTCTATATAATTCCTTTAAAGCCGTAAAATACGGGAAAAGATTCATCAAATCAATTATAACGTCAAAATGGTTCAAGCACCAAAAAGACAGTCTGGTATCATTTACTAGATTTTGACCTTAAGTTGCAACGAAAATGGAAAGTTCTTTAATCTTCCTTTAAATTCGTCAATAACATGTTGATTTCAAATGACAATCCAATTTTTATCGACCCTGTTCCATTCAAACGTTCATACTTTAATAAAAATTGAAAATGACTAGAACAATTGTAATATTGTAGATTTATGAAATGGACAGATTTGCATTATTTTAAATTGCGTTGAAATGGCTATGAATGCTCACGCTTGTTACGTTAATTATTTGTTTAAACAAATATCAACAAACAGCGGGAAAAATATCTCGACTTAGTAGATTTCGTATCATTTAAAAACTTCAGCATTTCCTTTTAAGAAATGAGCTCAATGATTACCCAAGTCTTGGTTGGGGCGTTTACGTTTTACAATCCGCAAAGCGGATTATAAAAAAACTTTAATTACTCCAACCAAGGTTATACGAGTATAACTTGGGTATTATACTTTTATAATTTAATTTCTATAACTTATTGCACAAACTAAGTGCATTATATTTTTTGAAATGATATTAATCTGTTCAAAATTCATACGTAACGTCAAACGAATTAGAACGATATTGACGTTGGTGCATTGTGACGTTCTTGTGACGTTGAAACCAGGTAATACAAAGGACTATATATGGTTTAGCCTAAAATGGCCCCTTTAAATGAACATTGTCATTTCACTGTAACTGTTTTGTTTGTACAGATTTACAATTGAAGTTTTACATCATAAATTTCATTTCGATTTAATTGCCCACAATTTTAGAATATGGCATCATAAAGTTTATCTTTTCCGCCATTTTCGCATATTTAACATAAAACGAATTGTTTTCAAGCAGTTTTTCTTTAACTAAACATTGAGCGATTGCATGAACAAAAAAAATATTTTAACCAAAGATGTATATCTCCAGTACTTATAAGTGACAAAAAGTTCGTTCTTGTTCAAAGAGCTGCTCTATATTTCCCATTCGAAAATCGGTATTAAAGTTAATGCAAATTTTTAATGATTTTGATTGAACTCTAAAAACAGCGTCAATTCTGACGTCATATACTGCCAGTGGGGCACATGAATAGAAATATATTAAGTGAAAAACATGTTTTATTTCAACTCTTCTAAATAATAAAACAACGAATTATTACCCGAAACACTTTAAAAATGGCGAAATATTGGGAAACACTTGACTTATATCATGTATAGTACCTTAATTAAATTTTTCTCTCCAACCAAATGCTGCGTTACAACCAGAATTACATTATTATGATTACGACCTCAACGAAATTTGATTCTATTGGCGACTCACCACTGCTCCGCGTTCGGCAGTTCCAATGCAGTTAATAAGTGATAATAAATCCAAGAAACTACTAGCAACAACGTGTTGTCGTTTTGTTTTTATCAATTTCCATGTGCTGCCAATGCACTACCACCTACAATGTGTCTTTTTCGTATACATGTATAACAGTATGACAAATGGAGACGTTCTTCAATGATCAAGGTGGTCAAGGATTTTTTAAATACATGAACCTAGAATTTAGTCTGTTTTGAATTCTTTTTTATTTGACATTCCTTAGCAGTGCAGTGGTTGTTGTCACATTTTCTTCGAAATGCGTTTCAAGCTATCATTTAATCTAATGCATAACATATTAGATTTCAGGTAATTGAATGCTTGTTGTAAAGGAATCTTGAATAGTGCTCCGGCTCTCCTTTGAAGAATATGTAGCAATTACAATAGCAATTAAAATCTAAAATCAGTATGATGGTAGTCAGAAAGAAAAAAGAAATCATTCATATATATTTATGAATTCATGTCGGCTTTCGGTTTGAACAATCTATTTCTAAAAACATACAATAAATTGATTATTTAAAGTACCTTTTGCACATTTTTCTCGGTACTGTCCTCTAATAGGCCAACTTAATAGATCTTGGCAAAGTTCGATTAATAAAGTAGATTACACAGCTATATTTCACCAATTTACGTGTTGTACTACCGTTAATGTAAAGGGGTGTATATTTTAATGTGAATAATTCAGTAATAAAATAGAATCACTAAAGCTATACATCTATAACCGTTGTTCTCACTGAAGATATACATGTATAACCGTTATTCTCACTGAAGATATACATGTATATCCGCTATTCTCACTGAAGATATACATGTATAACCGTCATTCTCACTGAAGATATTTAAGAAATGAACTCAATGTCTACCCAAGTTATACTCGTATAACCTGGGTTGGGGCAATTTACGCTTTATAATCCGCGAAGCGGATTATAAAAAAGCGTAAATTGCTCTAACCCAGGTTATACGAGTATAACTTGGGTAGATATTGAGTTCATTCCTTATAATTTAATTTTCTGGAATTTGCTGTACAAATTGAGTCCGTTTTACTTCTAAAAATGATATAAATCTGTTCAAAATTCAAACGTAACGTCAAGTGAATTAGTACGTTGGTGCATTGTGACGTGTCTTGTGACGTGCAAACCAGGTTATACAAATTTAACTAAATTTTTCTATCCAATCAAATGCCGCGTTACAACCAGAATTAAATTATACATGTATAACCGTTATTCTCACTGAAAATATACATGTTTATCCGCTATTCTCACTGAAGATATACATCTATAACCGCTATTCTCACTGAAGATTTACATGTATATCCGCTATTCTCACTGAAGATATACATCTATAACCGCTATTCTCACTGAAGATATACATGTATAACCGTTATTCTTACTGAAGATATACATGTATAACCGTTATTCTCACTGAAGATATACATCTATAACCGCTATTCTCACTGAAGATATACATGTATATCCGCTATTCTCACTGAAGATATACATCTATAACCGCTATTCTCACTGAAGATATACATGTATAACCGTTATTCTTACTGAAGATATACATGTATAACCGTTATTCTCACTGAAGATATACATCTATAACCGCTATTCTCACTGAAGATATACATGTATATCCGCTATTCTCACTGAAGATATACGTGTATATCCGCTATTCTCACTGAAGATATACATCTATAACCGCTATTCTCACTGAAGATATACATCTATAACCGCTATTCTCACTGAAGATATGCATGTATTACCTCCATTCTCACTAAAGATACTCATGTATAACCGCCATTCTCACTGAAGATATACATGCATATCCGCTATTCATACAGGTAACTTAAACACTGGATAGGATAAGATGGGCCGCAGGATGCAGGATACAGATTAATAAATAAAGACTGTATTTGTCGTATCCATCCTTTCCAGCACCCATTTGGCAATAAAAATCCAGTTTTCGTTTGATTATTTTCTAGAGCTGCGTTCATAAAATCTAAATGTTTTGTGTTTGACACATTTTTTCTCTAAATATAATTTTACATTTTATTTTAAACCAAAACTGATGGGTTTTTTCATTCATCATTATTATTTTAAAAAAGACTATGCAAAGATTTTACCGGGTTTTGTTTTCATTTTCTATTTTAGTTTTTAACTGATGATATAGAATGGAGAAGTAGATGAGGTAGAAGGGATAAACAATGATTGTAGATTGAATGAGACAGGATGATTGTTTCAGAATGGAATATATATTAAAATGTAAATTTTGCGGCTATTTGTATGTATTTAACGTATAAAACCTATTTTTGTGCGAGGAGTTATCAGTTAAAATTTTAGACCTATTTTGTTTCATTAAGAAACATCTCCATTCCTGAACTGTAGAAATACATATTCATAGTATTACATTGCTTATGTAATAAAAAAAAATATCCCTTTGGGATTCAGCATTTCGATTTGTTTAACACTTATGCACTTCAGATGCGGTGTACTGCTATCGATAACTCAATATTTCAAAAGATTAATGCATTAACTGTCGATTAATAACACCGCAATTGCAATTTAATTGCAAAATGTCGACAGTATATATTAAGCCAACAAAATGATATACATGTATTCCAAAAGTCACAAAGCCATTATAATAGATGATACTTAAAAAGATAATACTGGTATGCCTTTCTAAAAAGAATACATAAAATGTCTTAATTGATTTTATAACTTACTTCTGTGATCATTATGACCTATCTTTTCAAGGTGGAAGAAAGGATTTGAACAAGAGATAAATAAATCGATATCATTAATATTAAAACACTTTTAGATTCCATAATAAGATAATACAATGAACAAAAAATATACTTGGATTATATCATACAATGAAATAACTGATCAGAATCAAAGTACAAATGTGTATCCATTTCTAAACCACCTCTATCGAATAACAAAGCATTGATTTGCAAATTATATCGTAAAAATTTGTAAGCATGGATAAAAATATTTTATTTCGTAAGGATATATATCTTCTTGGTAAGTCAAAACTTTAACTCTATTTTAATTTCACATTCTTTGAAAGATGTCTAGTTATTCAGTTCATTTCACTTATTATTTATTAATTAAGTTTTGATTAATTTATGGTATGATTAATGGTCCAGCTCATAAAAATCAAACACAAGTAAAGTTTTGCTCTCAATACCCTTATTAATTTTTTGACAATTAGTCGCAACATCATTATTAAACGAAGATAAAAGATAGTCTTGATCAACACCTTTTGTTTCTCAAAGCAATATGAGCTGCAATTTTTAGGCTGAAATTTTTTTTCACGAAAATGTTATTTTCTACTAAAATGACAAAAAATATCATGGTTTTTTTAATTTCTGTTAGCCATATTTTTGTGCAAAAGGCAGTTAAGAAGCCTTAATTGAAGCAAAATTGAATTTTTGCCGTCCAGGCTCCGATTTCACAAAACAAACTTAAGTCAAATCTCAGACTTAAGTCTGAGTTTTTTCTCAAATGTTTGAGTTTTTTCTCAAATTTGAGAAAACTCAAATCTCTGCATTTCATAAAAAAATCTTAGTCGTGTTTTTTACTCAATTTGACTGAGAAAAAACTTAAGTTATCCCCAGAGCAGACTTAAGTCAAATCTCAAATATGATTAATATGTCATTAACATCATTCATACAATATTATATTGTCTGTAATGTTCATTTCTTAGATCTATTCCACTCAATAATCAGCGTATATGCAATATTTCATGCAGGTTTGATAAATATTTTGTTCATTAAAAAATAGTAATTTTGGCGGAGTTATCTCCCTTAACAAAATGTAAACAAAGGGAACTAACTCATTTGTTTGTGTTAAATGGAATAACTGTGCAGTGATTCTACTTTCTAATGATTTTAAGGTAACCATAATGTATTAAATGTGTTCTTTTTTTTGCTATATAATATATAAGATCATGTAGATATGTCATCTATAACTAGCATAACAAAATGTACATTTCATGACTGATTAACATTTTATGACTCTTGTTATTTTAATCCGATTTTCCTCTGTTGAAAACATAAGCAGACGTTTGTTTTTATTGAGAATAGAAGATATAAGGGGCCACTTGTGACAATGACAATTCTTGACTCAGCTAAGTAAAAAATTCAACTCAGCTGAGAAATGACTAAGTTTGATTTGTGAAATGCTGAGAAAAATCTCAGCTGAGTAAATTCTCAGGGTTTGAGATTAAACTTACTAGGTAAAAACTTAAGTTTTTTGTGAAATCGGAGCCTGTACAAAAACTGATCTGCTTTATATTCCTTAGAAGAGAAATCTTTCCTCTGACAAAAATTAATGATTTTTTAAATCTTATCTATCATAAAAGTTTAAGTTACATGTAGACTTATCATACTAGCAGGTTTGTGCAGCAAAATAAAATTCTAAAAAATACAGCTCATAAATTGCTCTCAAAGATTTAAAATATACTTGTAGAGAACTTTTTAATCAAATTTAAACAAATGAATAAGCATTTTGAAATGCCATTTACTGTATAAAATGTGTTTATACTTTTTGTTATAACAGTTCTACCACACATTTCCATTGTTTGCAATGATTAAAAAAGATAGCTATCATAAATTACGTCACTGATATTTGTTCCAATGCATATTTATCTACGATTGTGATTTAACAATACGTTCTGTTGATTGTTGAATAGATTGTTAAAAAATTCCTACTCTTGTAGTGGGACTATGCTTTTTACTTTATATATCAACTGCTGGCAAAGTACAGGCTGATGAAAACTTCACAACGCAGATCGTGCAAAGCACTGCTTTAACTGTAGTACATCCTTCCAACATTCCAATGGTGGACTCCAACAAGAGTGAAACTTCAACACAACTAGAATACCACACGGTTACCTCAAAGTATATAAATGATTACCCATCGATTGCATCAAATGCGTTACCCATGACATCAAGTGGACCACATGCACCTACAAAAACAGCAATAGGTTGTATATAAAACTTTTCTTTATCATGTAGTATGCCAATAAGTTGCGTAAGTGTATATTTATTTGATTTTAAAGCACAATAGTAAGATTTTTTTTCCAAAAAAAGAGATCATGTATATAGATTTTGACTGGCTCATATCTAAAACAGTAATCAGTAAAACTGTAAGTCTAATCAATTAGTAAAATGAAAAAGGTGATAATAAGCATAATCAAACCCGTGTCGGTCAGTAAATTGTTTTGTTATACTTTCATGTTAAATACTGAAATCTGATTGGTTAAGACGCAGTTAATAATATTTACTATTACCCTCAGCGTTAGCAACGCACTTGGCAACGGGTAACATTAAATAATGTTACATGCGCGAAAATTATGCGCGTACGGTTCGCTGTAGAATTCACGTTATTCCTATATAAAAGCAGTAAAATTTTCTTAAAATTTTAAAAAAGACATTCAGTATAACAAAATAAATAGTGCCTGTTTGGGAGGATAACAGTTGAAATTGACACCCCTCGAAAACCATTGTCAACCTCCGCTTCGCGTCGGTTGACAATGGTTTTCTCGGGGTGTCAATTTCAACTGTTACCCTCCCAAACAGGCACCATTTATATAATTACATGTACAAAATTAATATAAACTCTTTTTTTTTTAATTTTTGTTAAAAAAAGTTTACCATAACTTGATTATGCCCACTTATCTTTATACATTTATTGTCTTAGAATATCCCCGATTGTTTATCGAGATGAGAAATAATTCACTTAAAGAGCTTCATGTTGGCATGAAAGCAGAAGGTGTCCTGAAAGCAATTTATACGGAAGGACATTACGACTCTATCGGACTCCGAATTGAAACAGAATGCGATTGTGTAGATGTTGATAACCTATTCTGTTCAGGGGGAAGTGATGTTAAGAGTGCAAGGAACGAACCTTTCAAGACTGTCCTTAACTCAAAGGTTATTAAAATTATATCTTTTATTTAGGGCACGAAGTTACACACACTCAACAAAACGTCCAAGTGTTCACACAGGATAATGCATTTACTATGAGAAATAAACACATTAATAAATAAAATAATAATTTTTTTGTCCTGTCGTCCGGGCTTCCAGTTAACTTTTAAATTGTTAAAACGACGTATTGACCTTGACCTCAGATTGCGATCCAGAGACCTTGATCTTAATATCACAAACACTTTAGGTATCGTTAATTATGTTCAGAGCTTTTGGATTGTTTTAACTTGCCGATGGAAATAACGTTACACTTATAAAAGAGAAAAGTTATCTCAAAATGGCATTTCTTTTGGGTTGCTTGATATTTAAAACAATGTTGATGACAAAATAAACAGCTAATATAAAGTACGTCCAAATTGGTGTAGAAAAACACAGACTCCAATTTTCAAACGGTTCTTCTCAAAGACCAATTTGGCTAAATGTTTTTCTGTTTAAACTATCACTAAAGACTCATATCAATCACAAAATATGTTGGCAATCATGTCAAACATGCGCAGAAAACTACCAATATAATGTTTGAACGTTTCCTCACGGGTGATTGATTTCAATCGTTGCTGTCATTTTTTTTCATAAATAAATTTCAAAAAGCTCTTTCTACAAGTGTGAACAATTCGGAATTTTGTTGAGTGTATACATTGTATGTACCATTCTTGTTAAAATCAGCTGTTCTGATACGTTTATGCTAACATTCGGTAGATGAGCGTGTTTTGGTCAGAGACAACTCTTACGTATTGTTTCTTGGCCTTTTTTTTTTTTGGCCATCACTAATTTTAATTTGTGAATAAGATTTACCCCCTCCCCCCCCCCCCACATATCTTTTGTATTTGGTTTTATTAGTTTTGCGGCTAATGAACAAAATACATATATAAATTACACCTGATAAGTTTGAATTTACAATGAGGACTGTTTGGATTTCTCCCTCGAATTTCCTTTGGTCAGTGTGCGCATAAAAAACCCAGAAAAACAAACAAAACAAATAAATAATAAAATATTACCTCTTTTGAATATTTCAGTCAGGTTTTTTCCGAATTCCGAAGGCCGAGTTTCTGCGCCATTCAGTCAATATATCTGGATTATATACAGAGGACGACCGGACTGACGTCTGTGACGTAACTCTGTATTTCCACAATGGAGAAAGCGTAATGGATGGTGAAACTATTACCACTATCGCATATCTTACAATGCTGAAGGGGGACGAATGGGCGTATCTAGCCACAAATATAACATTTAAAGCAAAAACGTCAACCCTGGTAAGTGGGTCAATATAACATGGCCGTGACATTTAAAGCAAAAACATCAACCCCTGTAAGTGGGTCAATATAACATGGACATATCATTTGAAAAAAAAAGCAGAATCTTTTTGATGAGGGTAAAGAATTTTTTCTTTACTTTACTTAATATCAATTATTTGAATAGAATGTTTTCGACAAAGAGCACACAGCGGGTAAATAATGTCAGCGGAGGATACTCACTCCTCAATGGCATCAGATCCTACCTCTAACTTTTATAGGGGGTCCGTGTTTGTTCTGCTCCAGTTTTGTATTTAACCTTTGAAATTTTGAGTTTGAACACTGTTCGTTATCACTCAAATTCATTCTTATGAATTTTAAGATTTGACTTATATGAACTATACTTATTTAAAGTACTTATCTGAAGTATTATAATTGTGACAATGACATTAAATCTGACTAAAACGGATCATTTTCATTCGTCTACGTTTCGTTTAGAGACATTATGATCAAAATAAATTTAAAAAAGGTCAACAAATTTAGAGTCACATGACATCAAAAAGCAGAAGTTTGAACCTTTCGATATTTTATTTCTGCCAAAATTATGTTCCATTGTTAAGAAATAAAAAATTTGAAGTCAAAATTAGAAAACCTCTCTAACTTCTGCACAACTCCATCTTCATCTTGGTAAATAGAGCAGAAGATTGCTGCCACATGCAAAGCATGAATTACATTTACATGTAGAGTAGTTGCATTCTGTTCTTTTTTTATACTCTCCCCTTACTTTACTAAATTTTTGAATACCACAAATGGCTGTCCCCAACTTAGTTATATCATTTATATGTTTGATGTAATTAAGTATTAACTTATAAAAAAACGTCACCGGCCAGATTGCCTAAAGATTGCTTTTTTATTTCATCAGGCAAAAAATAAGACAGCTATGTTTGATGTGAATTTTTCGATCCCGAAGTTCATCACTGCTGAAAAAACGGTTGTCACCAAAATCAATTTCACTCATTGGATTCCATATTACAGACCGCTTCTTGAAGTTGTGATTTACGGTGAATCAGAAACAATGTTCAACTTCATTACCTCCATGTATATAAGAGTCGTCAACGTTGGTGACAACTTTTTTCCCGTAAGTAGCCTATGTAACACCTTTCAGAAATAGGTTGCTATGAATAGAATAATATCTTGTGTTATGAGTGCTACAGTCGAACACGGTTATGACGAACTCACTCATTATGAATTGACGCTTACAGCAGAGTGATTTTTATTACTACGTGGTATATAACATGTTGACGGATATACCAATTACGCTTATAACAAAACTGAATCAACTTTTCCTGGTGCATAGTTATAAGCGTGTTCCATTGTATTGTAAACGCCTGTAGAAAGGCGACTGTTGTTTATCTTATTATATATTGAATATTGTATAGGCCTATAATACAAAAGTTAATTTTAAAAATATTTGACATAATTATTTTTAAGACTTACTTTGTCAAAGAATATCGAAAATTGTTCACTAGAATGACTATAACTTAAATCAATGTGATTGAGTTATTACTTATCTTTTCCAGGGTGTGAGATATTGGGATTTAATTTACGCGTGTCATTTTCCAGACTTTGAGAATGGAACATTAACCTTGAAATTTCCATCCCATTGGGTCAATAGAAGTAGGTAATTTTTGGAAAATAAATATATGAGATATTTTGCATTTTAAAAAATAAAGATCTGTTGGTTAAAAATCGTATCATTTTTCGACAATTCTCTGTGAATTGGGCATTTATAAATATGCATGTATGTATCTGCTAGCTACACACGGCACTGTGTAGCATTATACTTAAAGATTTTTTGCCGGTGTCATACATGAAAAGATAACGTTGTCCTTTATCATGTTATCTGACATTAAATATTTTAGACTACTACTATACGGAACAAACAACAGCTAACGATCGATTCGAGTTGGAGGCAGGCATTACATTTTCCGAGTCTGCACCGGCGGGTGTGAATTACACCTTTAGAATTGATACGATGATCAAGAGTACACGAGTGTGGAATTCCAGTGTTACCATGACAACAACGGATACCTCATTATCAGATGTGAGGCAGATTTTGGTTTTTTTCCTTAAATATTCAAAAACTAAAATGATGAATAATAAAAATAAAATTTCTTTTAATATTCATACTAATAGCCAAGTATTACAATGGTAAGATCAATTTCTATGAAGTATATTCGCATTTCTATCATCAACTGTGTTTGGCTTAACAACTGAATGAAATAGTGAATAAATCTTGAGAAATAAATAAAAATGGTTTACATTTTACTATAATTAGAGTGATAATTGTGTATATGTAAATTAAGTTGTATTTTTTTAATTTAAATATGCCTACATTGTATGAGCTTGTACCCCACAAACACATATTCAAATTTAACGATGTAACTTGTGCATCCTTTTAGTGAAAATGTGTAGGTGTAACATGGCTGTACTTTAAAGTATACCTAAATATTTCTTGTACAAAATATTTAATAATAAAAAAAATAGATTCCCCAATATTGTCAGATATTATCAACAGAAATTCTGTAATACCAAAAATATCTATCATAGCAGACAAGCGGGTGTAATGAAGAATAATGAACCCCGTAGAATAATGACCAGGGGTCATTTTTCGTCGTAAAGAAGAAGAATTGGATTTTTTAAGAAAAAAGATCAAGGGGTAATTTTTCTTCATGTTAAAATGAAGAAAAAGAACCCTGTCGAAAAATAACCCGTCTTATAAACAAGAATAGATATTTGAATATCCCATACATAAAAATATTGTCATTGGATGAATTACCTATATTCTCGTTAAAAAAAGATTAGGAAGACAGCGAGCGTAGGATACTGAATACTTAATTATACTTATTACGGACTCTTAAATTATTTTTACGTTAATTTTATGTTTTTTCACGCATTACATATACGTGAATATTCTAAAAATTTGCTGTAATGTTGTATTTGCTGATCATAGAGTACGTTACTTTTTAGATTGATCGAATATATTATAATGAAATAATAAATCTCGAAACGTTGTGAGGTAAAAAGAGTAGCATTACATAGTCCTCATTTAGAATTTTATTCTTTAAGAATATGTATGAAGAAAATGTCAACAACAGATATGCATCTTTAAGTAAGATTAAAAGAAAAATGGACAGTGAAATAGAATATTATCTACAGTCCAAGAATAAAGAGAAAATTTCTGTTCTAGTGAAAGAAAATCTTGTTACACTCTCTAAGAAATATAAACAAGAGACTCAAGAGTTCATAAATTATCTAAGAAGAACTGGCACAGAAGAAAGTGAGAAAGAAAGACTTTCATTTGAACTTATTTTGTCTACACTAGAGATGAGAATAGAGAAAACTGTTGAAGAACTCAACGCAAGTTTCAATTGCAATTTTAATCAAAAGTTAACACAGTTCATGTATGTGATCACTGTGTAGGAGCGGACTGAAGTGTAGTGTGTTATGTATTTTTAAGTAAAACGGAAATGGTATTTTAGAGCTTAAGATTTAATGGATAGATCATTCGAGAAAGAATTCCTAAAGCTGGAGCAGCCTTTTATGAATTTGGTTTTTTTAATTAATTCTGGGCGCTACACATGCATACCTAGTACTTAAAGGAAGGGGGGAATTATAAACGTAATTGCAAGTATAATTCACAATCAATATATAGTATATTATTCTTTCATCGCCAATAAATAGAAGAATTCCATTATATAGTGACTAGTATCTTAAAATTATTTCAATGTGTTTTCATTAATAATGAGATGCAAGTTACTTGCTGTGATGAGAACTAAACTTTGGTACATTTTGCCAAAATTGTGTTAAAACGAAAGGATTTTTTCCTTTCTAAAATATACACATTCTTTCACTAAGTTCATTTGAATAAGGTTTATGATTTCTGTTACTTTCTGTTTACTGCAATAACAATTACAATATTATAGATACTATTTTAAACAATAAATAAACTGAAAAAAACTTACATTTTTAATGTTTTTTGTTTCATGAATTGTAGGTTTACTGCTTAGGCATTCTGTTTCACAAATATCACAAGCAACTACACTTCGCTTTATTAATATAAGTTTTACAATATGGAATGAAAAAGTGAGTATGTTAGAAGTGAGAGAGCGAATATATCACGGAAAAATTTATATACTCAGCCTATTTTCACGATAAAAAAAAATGAACACCACAAATTTATGTCCCTGAATTACTTAAGTATGGTTTGCTATTTAATACAGGATTCTTAGGGATGCTTGGTATTTTTGTGTATTATATTTATATGTTCCTCTGCATATTATTCTACAGGGGTCAATTTTCTGCTTTACACCGGCTATACTAAAATCATTAAAATGTCTATTTTCAAAATTCCACAACTACTTGATTAAAATAATAAGGCTTTTTTTTAATTATCAAAAGTGAAACAAAAAAAATTTGTTAATTATAACATTTGCGCTCAAACATACAAGAATTATGTAATCTGTTCATGTTTTCTTTTTCTTCCTAAGATGATGTCTCAGGTCAACATAAGCTTGCATCGTCCAACTTTGAACGAGCTGTATCCAACTAGTAAAGCCGCAGTGCTTATTCAAGTAACAATTCCAAGTCTGTTTTCTAATCCTATATATCTGAATGTTTCAACATTTGCTGTGACGGAAGACAACTCTCTAGTAATCGAAAGTGTGTCTATATACAGTACATCTGATGGGGTACTATGCACCTCGGTCGATGAACCCTTTCAGATGAATAACGATTTTTATCAGTATAGAAAATATGTTATAGTTGACTTCGTAAACACAGCAGATACCCCTGAATACTTGTACCTTCTTGTGAATCTGAGAGTAGATCAAAACACGAAATTTGGAAAAATACACGCAGTTGCAGCTGAAAGCAATAATCGCACAGTTGAATACAAAGTTTCACTAAACTCACCGATGGTGTTACACGATACAGAAGGGATAATCTCATCGGGACTAAATAAGATCGTAGATGGCAATTATACTTCTTGTATAAAGCTTCCAAGACAAGGCGAGAGGCCACCTTGGTTTTGGTTGACGCTCAGTGTATTATGGTTGAAAATTGCACCCAAACCGTTCCAAGTCACAGTTGTGGGTGATCAGATTTCATGCAAACCACATGGACAGAACTTAATACAGGTAGATATCCAGTATGGTACACCATGTTCAATAATCATATCAAATAATCATTCTATTTATATGTTGAAATATCAATTGGCTTCCATAATTCTTTTGTAATCATTAAATTTTCATAGGTGACCTATCCAGTGAAGAGTGCTAATCTCGGTTTGAATAACAAAGAAAGCAAGCCATTTGCTCTATGCGAGTTCGTGTATAAAGATATTCAAAATGTAAGTCGTTTCGTGGAATGTACATATGAATGTAATTGCAGAGAAGACCAGGAGTGTCACGAAATAAGCTTGTTTATGGCAAACCAAGAAAAAGGCACATATTGGAGGCTATGCGAATTGAGAGCTCAAAACACATTTTAATTATTATGTCATGAAGTGTTTCTTTTTTGTATCTGATCAATTAATGAAACATGAGAATTACTATCAAACATTTCTGTTTTAAAATTGGACAACGATATTAGGAGAAACGTTGCTTTGCTTAAAACTGAAATTAAAGCAATTTTTACTTTGCAACATGTATTCTTGTTTCTTATATATATATATATATATATATATATATATATATATATATATATATATATATATATATATATGATTGTGATGAATTTTATTGACATATACCTGATAGCTAAAACAAAAATTTCTTACAAAAAGGGTGTTCATAGTTATATTGCTATTTTGATGCAGTATTTTAATTTGTTATTGCATGTATCTCCTATAACTTGGAAGGATTATCATTTTAACACCGTCGCTTTAAGTGGTTTTAACATAGATGACAGGTTCTTTGTCTTCCTACATTCAGTGTCTACCAATAACAGAAGGAAATCATTAAACATAATCCCAGTGGTTAAAAGTTCATACTTTACTAACTGCATTAAAACTTTCAGAATTATTGTCTCAAAATTATCTCATAAGGTCGAAATGGATGAACCGAAGATCTCTTTGAATATCAATTTATTACAATCTGCATTATAATTTCAATTTTTGTAAAAAAAAAAATAAAAATAAAAAGAGACCAACCAGAGTTGCATAATAATTTCGGCATTAATAAAAATAAGAACTAAGAAAAAATTTTGTTTTTTTTAAGAATTTAGAAATGAATTTGATTTTGAATTGATTTTGAGTGGCTTGATAATATAGAATTTTGGGTATGTGAAACGATAGTGCAATTTGAAAAAAATCAACAAAAAACCGGCAATTATACGAATTACTAATGTTCCTAATTATTTGTCTTTACACAGGATATACTGGGGGTTTTTATAATTACGAAAAAATTGAAATTAAATCACAAAATTAAATCATGAATAAAATATTTCTTATTTCATGGTAAGGGTCCAAACTTTTTATGTTACTTGTTACCAGTAGAAATACGGGTGACTTTTAAATACAATGCCGATCAACCCTGAGTTTACTTTCGAGATATATGTTGGGTTTCCTCTGGGTCTGCTTTTTTAAAATATGTGTCCACTAGTGGTTTACTTTGAATCCACTCAGAGTTTCATTCTATGGTCCACTGTTCGCACTGGTTAGCAGACCCTTTTTGTATCTTACAATTCTACTGTCTTTAATTCCTGCCTCTTGGATATTTCAAAACCACATGAAGCATCTGTTTTCAGGGGGTATACCTATGATCGGAGTCTACTCTACTCCCTGTGTCCACTCTGGGTTAACTCTAGGTTTACTCTGGGTCAACTTTCGTAAACCCAGAGTAAACCCCGAAAGTTAAGTCAGGGTTGGGTTGGGATTTACTTTCTGTTGGGTTTAGTCTGATTGGATTGTATGAGATTTAACGCGATTCATTCAGATGTGTTGCTACTAACGTTTAGAACTTGGTAGATAGCTGAACAATAATCATCGTTTCAACTGATAAAGCTTTAAACTAAACCTTTATTTGATAAAAACAAAAAACAACATAGGCAACACCTCAAGTTGGACTAGTTTACAAATCACGTGACTTTGATTAACGCCCGATCCCTTCCAGTTGGTAAGAAACTTAGCAATCAGAAATTAGATATATTGAAAACACAACTTACAAATTATGAATTTTTGTTAAGGAGGGTAGATGTCATGTAATGACACGTTGAACACGTTTAGCGAAATCTATGTCACGTGACACGCGTGCCAAAAACGAAAAACTTGTGAACTATGAAAGGTTTCGTCAGGTAAGTGTTTTTCAGTTTATAATGGGGAAGAGCCACTGGACTCTTGAATTTTTAAAAAATTCAATTTGAGCGCATCAAGGATTTCTTTTTTTACATAAAGACAGTTTTTGACAACATACAATGCACGATTGCATGAAGGAAAAAAATATAGTTTAATGTGTTCCTGTACTTCAAAGATTTTTATAATCATGTAATTGTATTTTCTACGGCAGAAAAAAAAATTCTCTAAGAGTATGGATATATAAAGGAGTAAGTACATGCAAAATGAAAAGAGAAATCCAAAAACTATGATCATATTTTTTTAGCCAATTTACTGGGACTGTATTTCACAAATCCTTTATAAAAGATAAAGGAATGAATGATGCTTATTATTTTAATGTTCTAACTATGTTAAATAAATTAGTCTCATTGATATAAGTTGAAAGTACATGTTCTGGGATTTTATCTACCAATTTAATAATTCTTTTGGATGGGAGTGGTTTAATAATGTCGAATTTTGCATTTTTAAAGCAAAAAAATAAGAGAGTGTAATGATTATGCCTTATTACAATAAACGTTGTGATGAATTAGATTTGGGTGGGGAATTGGAATAACCTGAATACCCTTGGAGTGGACTACTCCAAGGTTATATAAACAGCTGTGCTGTGGAGTCTAGGAGAGTCGTCTGTGAACAGCAGAGTAGAAAGGACAAGATAGAAAAAAGAAAATAGAAAGAAGAAAGAGAGAAGAGTTAAGAGGTAGGGTTAGATAGAAACTAGTGGCAAGAAACCCAGGGAATTGGGGTGAGGTGTTTGGTGTAGTAAATCTGAAGAAGATTGAGACACCAAGTATCTCTCTCTCAATAGGAACTGGGTAAAGACACACAGTACAGAAAACCCACTTCACACATTATCCCCGTTTATTATTGATAGTGATTTAAACGTTACCAAATTGGAGAAAAATCATTGTACCAATTATTATTAACTCAGGTAGAGTTAGAGGAAAATTGATTTCATATATATTATCCCCGAGAACCCAACTCAAAACACGTTACAAAAGAAAGAAAAGAAAGAATACAGCGACAACATATACTTTTTTCTTTCTTTAACTTTTTTATGAGAAATGCAACAGAACACAAGGTATTCTGAGCTTCTCATTATAACGAAAATAATTGAAATTAAATCACAAAAATTTTATCATGAATAAAAGATTTTTAATTTCATGATAGGGGTATGAATTTTTTTTTTACCTCTTACCAGTAGAAAAACAGGCGCCTCTTACGTTGTTGCATATGAGGCGTAACGTAAAACGTCCATCACTACTAATGGCTAGAACGTTGTAGATAGCAGATCAATTCTTATCGTTCCAACTGAAAGTACTTTAAAGAGGCATGGTCGTGATTTTGGTAAAAAATTATTTTTTCAATTTTAATGTTTACAATGCTTCAGTAAGGCATTTTTAACATTTAACAAAAATTTGAGTGTCATTTGTTGAGTTATAAGCGAGTTAAAGAGCTTAAAATTCTTTGCTATGTAAACAAAGCTTTTGTTAACACTTTGAATGTTGAAGTGAAAATTCCAGTTTTAGACTTCAAATCCATGCGTTAATCGTTAGGAACTGTTTATTTATGCTTAAAATGAATAAGAAGATAGACAAATCAGCTTGAAAAAGATTTTACTGGTATATTGAACCTATGTAAACAAAAACAAGGCATGAGCCTTGTTTACATGACGAGGAATTGTGAGCCCTGTATCTTGCTTAAAACTCATCGACTGGCACCCAAATTTCATTTGATCATTAAAAATACATTCCTAAAGCATTGTAAATATAAAAAACAGAAAAATAAAATTTGACCAAAATCGTGACCATGCCCCTTTAAAACTAAAACCTCATTTAATAAAAGAGATAAGGCATATCAGCTGGAATATGATTATTTTTAATTTAATTTTAGAAATATTCCAACATATGAAAAAAATATTGCAAATTTTGTAATTTTAACAAAACATAAAATTAGTATGCATAAAAAGGTATATTTCCAAACTTAAATTCCAAATTTAATTTGAGATTTCCATGAAACAAAAAAAAACATAAAAAAGTTCGTGTCATGAATCTTGTACATGTAATTGACAAATTCTGGTAACTATAGCAACCAAAACTTGATTAAACAATATCTTTTTATATGTTATACAGGTATCTGGTTTTACAGAAAGTAGCAAGAATTTTACTGTTAAACTTATGTTTACTTCTGAATTGAAATATCTCTATCACAGTTAAGGAAAAATGTATTAAAATTCATTTTAATAGAGATTTTTTTTTTAATTTTTTTTTTAATTTTCTTACTTAGATATAATATTTTATGTTAACATGAACACGTATAAAAAAACAAAAAATACGTAGATGAAATTGATCTACAAATCGATAACGTGTTCTTTCCGATCAATCATTAAAAATTATCGCCTTAGTGCTATTAGCCCCTGCCCTTTCCCCTAATCCCATTTTCCCTTTTATTTGTAGTATCACCCTTTAGAGAAATAATTATTGTAAGATGTTTGCTTTACTTTTTTTTTATCAAATTTCTATTTTTTTTATTTATTCATTTACCAACATAACATTCCAAACAAGATGTCATCTGAGGCATCTGTGGCAATCACCAGTTTCACTACCTCTAATTCGTGTCTGATTCTGAGCAAAGGGAACAATTACCCCCCAAAAAAGATAACAAAGAATAGATCTTTGAAGCTTCTCAAGAGATTACCATTTTGGGGACAGTGTCCCCTATTAAACAAAGAAACACAACTCTGCTTCGAGTTTCGAGCAAAAAGCAAAGGAGGATAACTTTTCCAGTAAATGAAGTGTAGATTCAGATTAAAATTTCCCACACAGCTTATATTTGTCAGGCCTGTCATTCTGCAGGTATACACGTTAAAGCTGAACACCGCTCGTAAATAGGAACCGTCACACGGGTACCTGGTATATAAACCCTTCGATTTCGTTACACCCGATTGCACATCTGAAACTCGTGGCCGACGTGTAGTGGTCCTTTCGTTGTCTTTGGATTTTTATGCATTTAATTGTTATTTATGTGCATATTATGTCTGTAAATAATGCAATGACCAGTTCATTTGATGTTAGTACTCTCCTGGTTTGAAAAAGTGCGTAAAACTTGACAATTTCATCGCGACCGAGTAACATAGCGAGGCAAGATCTACGTCCACACAGGTGAGACCTCTACAGCGATATACTTTGAACTGTTAAGAGGTCTATGGCTTATATAGGGGTGTAGGAAGAGCGGTGCTGAAAGAGAAATATGGCGGACAGTGCCTATTTACGAGCGGTGTTCAGCTTTAAAGTCATCAAAATTTAGGGGAAAAAATATGCATTATATTTGGTTACATTTTTGCTTGGAAAAGTTGAGATTTAAAAATTTATTTCTGCTATATAATTATTTAAAAATGGGAACTTAAACCTTAAACGTTAACCTCGTGTATTATTTCTTTCTACATCAGAACAAGCAATTATTTTGTGAGATGCCTAAATAAAGTCATTTCTTTGCTTTAATTAATAATAACGGAAATATATTTAGTTTCATTTGAATTATCACATGTATATTCATTTTTGCATGATTCTTGGATGAGCCTTTACTTAACGATTTGCTTTTAAAATACTGAATTCAAAATCATTACAATTGCTTAAATGGTACATTTGATGCTTAATAAGAAATGAAAATTAATTATCATGGCGGTAAACCATCCATAGCACATAATTAACGTCTGATTGTTTTGCTAATTTTCATCATCAAAGCCGGTAAAATATTTACTTTTTAGCGTGGTGGTAATATTCAAGAAATAAGTTCTCTTATATATACACTCAGAAGTCAATGATCATTATATAATAAAATATCATATATCCCATAAGTTAGATTTGCTTTTGGGTATATTGCTTTGCATAAATATATATTTCTCTCATATTGCTCAACAAATAAGCAGAATCGAACAATCAATGCATTTTATGAAAAAAGAATTCTTAATGGGCCGGAAATATATGGTCTGGCCTGGGGACCATAAAACTTAGACGAACTCGCTTTTGATCTCAGTCTCACTTTTACAAAAGGAATGTATAGTGGAAAAGTGAGACTGAGATCGAAAGTGAGCTCGTATAAGTTTTATGGCCCCGGAGCCAGATTTCTTTGTTTTATCACAAATCTGCATGTGCGATAGAGCAGTAAAAATAATGGTTCTTAATGTTATAACAGAGGTACAAACAGCTTAGTATTATATCTATTCATATTAAGATAATGACATAGTGATAACAAAAACGGTTCAAAATCAAAATTCCCCAAAAAATAAAAAGCAGGCCTAGGATCTGAGCATACACGAATATAAACGCTATGGATCATGATCAGAGGAAACACGGAACTCAAAAAAAAAATAGATACTCTATGAAAACTTTTAGTAGATGGTTTTATGCTTTTTTGTAACATGTTTGCTTATATTGTTGGTGGATTTTGATACTATCATGCCAAGCTCCAGTGCGTTGAGGCTGTTTTTTTTGTTTTGTTTTGTTTTTTGATTTTTGGTTTGGTTTTTTTTTTTGGTTTTTTTTTTGGGGGGGATGGTATTTAATCATTATATTCCATTATTTCATTCTAATTGAATATTCACTAATGTAAAATAAAAAAGTTGTTGATACAAATTGATAAAACGTATTACCGTCTTTATCTATAACAAATTAAAACTAAAAAAAAATCTAATTTAAGGCAGATAAGTCATCAATATTGATGCAATCATATTGATATATTGATGTAAGACTCTTTTTTGAAGAAAACACACTAACTCGACAAAAAAGGAATATATCGTAGAGCCTATTTACGCAGTATATCTTTGAACCCCATATTCAGTTTCCTGGCCCTACAACTAAAACTGAATCCTTTATATGTGTTCTTAAATTGACACCAGGACAAGTCTGATATCATAAATTGCCGCACCGTCCCCCAGCTTTTACAATCAAAATAATGGATAAGCGTGTATTAACGCGAACATCTGTATCTCTCCATGGTAAGTTAAAAACAAATAATTATCAAATCAATTATATAATATATCCTTAAGTCATATGCATGTTAATTTTTTAGATGTGACTACCTGCATATGAAAATGTTAAGTAAAGACATTGATTGTTTTTATTATTGTGTAGTTAGAAAAATGCTGGCTTGACTTTTTTTACATTATGTTTATTGAACTGAAAAATACAAATAATTTATTTTAAAAAATAAAAACATGAATGTTTGAGCGTATCAATAAGAATTTTTTTGAGTGAATTGCTGCAATTGTGAATTGACTATGTTTGTTATTGACAGTGCTACTCTATTTCCTTTTTTCTTCCACAACTGATTGTATGACACACACTGGGGAGAACATTTCAAGGCCCATCATTTCAACATCAACTGCATCGTCTGTCAGACGTTCTACTGGTACAAACTTCCAAAAGACAATAGATAAATCACAACCGTTTACCAACCAAAGCGGAACATTCTCTTTTGAATTTGTTACCCCATATCACATGTATGAAAGGAGTCCAGCTGTTTATCAGGATAAAATATCAACCGTGGAACCAAAGACAACGAATGGACTTTCCGAAACCATGGAAGGTAATGATGATAATAACATGTTAGTCTAAGACATGTCACACAAGTGCAACGAATTAGAATTGAAAAACATGATGCAACCAATTTGCGATGAATACTGCTTTAAACCAAAGAGAATTTATTTTTTTAAATTGGTTGCATTCAATTTTTCCAAATTGTAACGTCTAAAACAATGATATGTCAAAACTTATTTTGTTAAAAAAGCTAAAAAAAATTATAATTTACAAAATTTGTTTTTTAGGATCCTTTAACTAACAATTGCAAAGTTTACAAGCTCTTTGTCAATTTTTTTTCTAGAAAGTCCTAGCTTGCATGTTTCAATAGATGGTGATTTTTCGGGAGAACTCTACATTGGCATGCGAATTGATTTTGTGCTAACAGCAGCCTACCCGAAAGGAACATATAACCAAATTCTACTCAAAACATATGCATTGACCACCTGTATAGATGTAGGTGATCCAGACTGCTCCCATGGAAAGGGGGTTAGGAGTGATTCTGTACGTCTGGTAACTGCTCCAAGTGAAGTTGAGGTGTGTTTGGTTTTTTTCATGAAAATGTATAGTAATTACATTTTAGTCGATAACTTTTCCATTGCAATGGAAGAATAAAAGTATTAACAAGTGGGGAAGTATTAACATTAAAATAGTCTATGTTTTCAAACAGACAATATTCATGTGTATAAAATAGGTATATTAAATTACATGTTTCCTGTTACTCATGACTTCATTACATCTGTATATATGTAATATATTTTTCTAGAACTGTTCATGCTAAACGCATAAATACATGTTTAAACATGTTAAAATCTGTTTAAACTTGTGTAACATATAACATGCTTAAATGATGCTCTAAAGAAACACTTGTCACAAGGTGCCATCTATCCTTTCTTGTTCATAACACATGTTTTTTTTTAATGCGTGAAACATAATATTAGTTCTATTCTAATTTGTTGATACATATTATTATACTTTCCTGTTAAAGACTGATATCTGATTGGTTTAGACACAGTTGAAATTCCGTTGTATTTCCTTTTAGGTTAACAACACACTTAGCAACGGTTAACACGACGAATCGTTACATGCGCGTAAATTATGCACGTACGGATCGCCGTAGAATTCATGTCATATTAATATAAAAGCAGTAATTTTTTTTTTTAAATTAAGACATTCGGTATAATAAATTAAATAAGTCTGTTTGGAATGGTAACTTTTAAAATTGTCATCCCGAGAAAACCATTGTAAACCGACGCAAAGCGGAGGTTGCCAATGGTTTTCGAGGGATGTCAATTTCAACTTTTACCCTACCAAACAGACACTATTAAGATAATGGGAAAAAATTGGATATATTTGTATCCAAAGACAAAACTTATATTACCTGTAATTTAACTTTTTTCTTCAAATTTTCTTTATATAATTGACTACTCAAAAAGTTACATGTACATGTAGAAATAAATCCAAACACTTTAAAATTAAGAAATTTCCTTTGTTTCTAAATGGCGCATGTTTAATAAAAACTCACTGATGATGGCATCCTTTTACCTAAGTGTTGATTTCAAAATAGCATATTTAACAAATTTATATTTTTTCATCCATAAAAAGGTAAATCGAACATCTCAAAATTCAATATACCCTCCAATATAATGTTCATAAAAATATCGACTTAGGTTATCCTTCATATGCTTTGCTTTTTGTCTGTTACCTTATATCAGGGTACTTTTAATAATTTACGACAACGATTTCAAAAACGTTTAAAGGTCTTACGGCTGTGGGTGTTAATTAATTGAAGATAAATAATGTTAAGTAACTTATAATTGGAAGTATACAAATAGCATGCATGAGAAATAGTTTGTTTCTTAACTCTTTTTCGTTACACAGCCTTTATTCATAAAAGCTTACATAATTATGCAAAAGACATTCAATAATTGTTTTTTTACGTGAAATATTTGAAACGATTATCTCGAAAACTTTTCCTGATTAGATGTTTTCTGTTTTAAGACAATAATTAAAATATGTACGTTTCAAAATATATAAAACCAGATTAACACTTTTTAAATCTTTTGAGGAAGTCAAGTGTTAGCCTTTGAAATTTTGATATCTTATCAACATCCATGTAATACTTATTTTTTTCTTTGTTTTTGATAATCGGTCAAAGTTTAATTTACTTGACTCTAAAATTTCCCATTAGCATCCAAAATAATTTTTGAATATTTTTTATCTTACTGATTAGAAGGTGTATATATTTAAAAAGTTTTTTAAAAATATTTCATTATTTATTTATTCTGGGTTTTTTTTATTCTTAACTTATTACTTTTGATGAATGCATTATAAGGAAATATTAAGATAATTTAATTTTGCAATTTTATACTTCCATTGATTTTGTAGTCTGGTTATACTCGGAATCGTATGACTGGTCGCTTAAGATTATCCACAAACATATCTGGAATCCATACTGTTGAGGAACGCTCAGAGGTCTGCAACGTTAATCTCTATTTCCACAATGCAGCGAATATCAAAGACGGACAAAACATGACCACTGAAGTGACATTAACTATATCAAAAAAGAACGAAACTCAACATTTAAAACAAATAATATCATTTATAGCGAGAACTTCTTTACCGGTACGGTTGAACTCTCTCTCTCTCTTTTTTTTCTCTCATTCTCTCTCTCTCTCTCTCTCTCTCTCTCTCTCTCTCTATATATATATATATATATATATATATATATTATATCTTATTAGGTTTGTTACTGACTGTGTACAGAAATGTGTTGGGTCGGTAAAGTCCATAGACTATGGACTCTACCGATCCCACAAATTTCTGTACACAGTCAGTAACAAACCTAATAAGTGTTTGGTTTTGTCGAGGACCTACAGTTTGATATGTAAACAAACAAAAGATAAAACAAAACATTAAAATTCATAGCTTAATTCTCCAATTTTTTACCTTGCAAACGTGGATGCCATATTGTAGGTTGATAATATTACGTCACGGGCAAAGGGGGTTACTCTAAATATTTTGGGGCTTAAAAATTATGGTTGATCGTTTGTGTAAAAAATCAGCTCAAATAACGTTACGTCCGCCATGTTGCCGTATAAATTTTGATGCTCGCAATGTAAAGAAATTTATAAGGCAATCACGTGACGCTATTAATCCATTGACGTCGAGACATTCTTGTCCGAATCAATATATATATATATATATATATATAAAGCACTGAATAGAATCAACAACACTAGCCATCTTTAAAGTGTCGGATCTAATATATAGATACTAAGCCAGTAAACTGAATATAGAAAGTACTCAAAATGGCTAACGACACGAACAATAGAAATTGTCAAATTTTCAATTTTCGGGACAACCAGTCCCTTCTTCAGGACCAAAAAATAAATTACATGAGTACAAAACAAAGAAAACAAAATCTAAAGCTACTACTTAACTACTTAAGAAACTATAAAAAAGAACAGCTACATTATAAATATTTGTTCACATTCTTAAAGAAGGTGTTGATACTGTCGCCGATCGCTTTACAGTCACTATTATATAGTCTATTATTATTATTATCATTATATAGTCTATTATATAGTTTCTTAAGTAGTTTTGTAGTAGCTTTTGATTTTGTTTTCTTTGTTTTTGTACTCATGTAATTTATTTTTTGGTCCTGAAGAAGGGACTGGTTGTCCCGAAAATTTGACAATTTCTATTGTTCGTGTCGTTAGCCATTTTTAGTGCTTTATATATATAGATATATAGATATATAGATATATAGATATATATATATATATATATATATATATGAACAAACTAGACGTCAAAATGCTTAAGCAAAAATATGTAGGATGTTTGATATACAATGTAGGATGTTTCTTACGCTTTCTTTAACAGAAAAACAACAAGACGGCTTATTTTGATGTGGACTTGTCTTTTCCTACTTTCATCACTGCTGAGAAAAATAGAGTGACAAAAGTTCAATTTTCACATTGGATCCCATTTTATAAACCACTTTTAACAGTCACAATTAGCGACGAATCTGGAATGATGCACAATTCCCTTGTATCAATATACCTAAAAATCGTCGCAGTTGGTAACCATTTTTTTCCAGTAAGTATATTCCTTTAGAAATTTCAGGGCTCACAATTGTCTTCATTTATTGACAGCAGTGGGACTATAAAAGCTATGCACAATTGATTTTTAACTAAGAAGAATTCATTCATTATTTTTTTTAATTTTTTATGCAATTTGATTGGCTGATAAGGCACTCTACCATTGTAACAAAACGATAAAATAAATATAGATAATTCATCTATTAGATAAACGATAATTTTCAAATATATACCGGGTAGAGCATACTATATTGGAAGTGTTCATACCTGATATAAAAAAGAACGGCCACCATTAATGAAAGAGAAACAATGCTTTTTGTTTAACCTGCTTCTTTTTATGCAACAAGGTTTGCAATAACTATTGTATCCATTGCAACATTGTGGTTTTCGTTTTTCAGGGTGTGACCTGGTGGGATTTTAATCGCGATTGCCATTTTCCTAACGTTGAGTATGGTGGTTTAACAATGAAATTACCGGTCTCGTGGGTTAATAGAGGTAAATTATCTTTAATCACGCATATTATATGCTATCATTAGTTATTTTGAAAACAACATATAAGAAAAGACAGTCACAAAAGAAAGAATAACACAGATAGAGACATTAAGAGAGATTGGAGGATACAAAAGTATAAACAAAAACACACATGTAGACACGCACACAAATATTAAGAGAGAGAGAGAGAGAGAGAGAGAGAGAGAGAGAGAAACAGACAGACAGACAGACAGAGAAACAGACAGACAGACAGACAGGCAGAGAAACATACAGACAGACAGAGAAACAGACAGACAGACAGACAGGCAGAGAAACATACAGACAGACAGAGAAACAGACAGACAGACAGAGAAACAGACAGACAGACAGAGAAGCAGAGAGACAGACAGACAGACAGACAGAGAAACAGACAGAGAAACAGACAGACAGACAGAGAAACAGACAGACAGACAGAGAAACAGACAGACAGACAGACAGGGAGAGAAACATACACGGAAACAAAGACCCACAAAGAGACAAACCGAACAGAGAAATCAATACACACAGAAATAATTAAAGACAGATACAGATACAGAGAGTGAGAGAGAGAGAGAGAATAAAGATGTATGACAATGATGCATAGAAAATATAATTTAGTGCACAGTCACGTATCTGATAATTGTAAATCTGTATTATTCATTCAAGCTGATTATATCATAATAAGAATAAATTGACAACCATCGAAGAATGCAGGAAATTAAATATAACACTGAATAACAAAATCAATTCATAATAACGTAGAGTTGTTTAATATATTAAGAGCTATTCAAAAAGAGTACAGTATTTTTTATTCTTAGTCATTTTATATCGGACAGCAGCCTCAACTGAATTAAGTTCATTATACTACATTACAAATGTTTTCTTTAGGGAAAAAAATCAAAAAATCATTTGATTTTGTATTCCAAGGTTATCATTACTCTAACAATACCACGGGTGAGGATGCCATTTACTTTGAAGTGGGAACTACTCTATCAGAGACGGCATCCCCAGGAATCAACTATACCTTCAGAATTAATACGCTTATGAATGAAACGGAAGTCTGGAATTCGACATTTACCATGACGGCCAAAGACGTGTCATCAAATGTAAGATGAGTAGTTTGACAATAACAAAATGTTAAAAAAAATATATGAAAATGAATAAAACACCCTCAAATTTTAAACAACCTGTCAATGGAATTAGAATTCCTGTTTTAAAATCGATATGATCTAAGTAAAGAGGAATAGTTACATGTACTCTTTTCAATCCGAGCACTTTTCTAAACTTCTTTGATCATGTTTTTTGCAGCTTATCTATTAGTCTGAATGGCGTCGTTGTTAGTATTTTCTTCAGTATCGTTTTTTAATATTTGCATTTTGAAGTGCCATTGTCTATGATAACATTACAAATCAATTCTGAAGCATATGGCTCAAAAATTACATTGAAGAGCGGCACACAGTAGATGTGTCTTATAGCATAACAGAGGAACAATATTGGCTACCCCGCGTAGTAATACATAACATGTGCTTCGTGTAAAATGGTGGTTTTAAAATGTTGTCCTAGAGTGTACTTATTAGAATTAATTTAATATAAGTAATAAGAAAATTTTATTTGAATATTATGAGGTTATTATTGTGGTCGGAGCATGGTCAAATCTATCATAAAGTCCTTCGGGCTTTATTGGATTTGACCTCACCCGATCAAAATTATCCCTCATAATACTCAAAGACTGATTCCTTATTCCTTTATCAATTCCTGATTCTGGTGTAATTCATTTTTCCTTTTTCCTTTCTCTTTTTTTTTCCAACCCATCTTTTTTTCTTTTCTGATTCAAATAGTGATGTGTTGAACTGTTCAATGTCCAGTTAATGTTTGTATCTTTTGGTAGTAAAGCTGTTTTTTTTTTACCTCTGACATATGATTTCATGAATGTAATATCTATATCTAATTGGGATGATTGACCTCCTCCTTATTTAATCTTTCTCAATTTTTAAATTTCAATTCTACCAGGACAAGTGCGTTGTTGGTTCATATATCATCCCCTCTTACTTATCAAACATTCTGCGTTGATCCTCCCTGTCTCCAAGGCGTGAGGTGTGACATGTCACCTGCTGGCAGGCTTATTTCAAACGGTTAGCATTAATTCGACGATTTGTTGGCGAATCTCTGTGACCAAGTACAAGTACTACCGTTCGATGCCCTTATCACCATATGACACCAAGTAACCAATAATACATTACAATTTCCATTTTTCGAAGTTAAGACTTTACTATACTAATCAAAATAAAAATTCATTTGGTATCAGTCATATAAAACACATGCTAGGTACAATACCTGTAAAATTGTTTTTTTAAACGGGGCTTTACTGGAAGTAAATGCAAATTGCAGATGTTTCTTTACAGATATCCGGGCTCAGTTGATGATTATTGAAAACGTTTTCATGAAATGACACATTGAGCTATTATAAAAGGGGAAGAAAACCAAAAATATGTACATGTAGTACAATAAATCAAATAACTAACATCCGTTGTGTTTGGAAATCTTATGTATTTTCAATTAAACAATAATTCAATCAAGAAATATCGATAGCTTAATTTTAACTTCTATCCTCTTTGAGCGCTGCCATTGAACTCAAATCTATGACGTCACACATCCGTTTCGGTTAGATTTATCAACATAGCATTGGTCAGTTAAACATGTACTAGATAATTTTGATATTTGCTCTAAACTAACGAGTTGTGAAAAATATGGATTAATATCGACTTGAGCTTTTGTCTTTGACTTTCCGCTAAATCACAAACCAATGATAAAAGGAACATGTGTTGACTTGAGGAATACATTTGGGCACATGATTGTCATAGTGTTAGTGGAATATCCGATCGCGTAGTTGTAGGAATCGTAAACATATGCCAAGCAACGAAGTGTCTGCTGTTGTTATTTTATCATGGTAATTCCGAACTTAGAGAATTGTGAATGCATTTTTAAAATATGCTGATTACAATTATAACATTCTTATTCAGTTGTACTCGGACTTGCCATCTATTCAACAAAAAACTATATACAGTTTGTACAGGCACATAATAATCTTTAGATTTTCATGTGAACATAAATATCATTATTAATTTTACTTAGTTGATTACGACATCATCAAGCGTTTATTTCATATCATCGTGTTCATTACATAGGGAAACCCAAACCGGAATAGATGGTGTGACGTCAAAATAATTTATTTGTTTGGCTTTAATTACAAAAGGTTTTTCCATCATGTCAACCTTCAGTATATAACGATTTTGTAGGTTACTGAAGACTAGAATAGACGATGTTACGTCAATATAATTATTTCTCCATTTTTAGGACAGAGGAAATCTTTATCATGTCAACCTCCAGCAAATAACATTTCTCTTTAAACGTGCATTACAGCAAAATTCAAGTGGTAATTTAAGCCACTTTGTGATGTGAATTTTTTTTTACTTTCCTTCCCCTTTATTGTAACCAATGAGTTTGTATAAATACTTATTCAAAATTGGTATCGTATATATAATGAATCGTTAGAGGGTCAGATATGAAACATTTATTTACACAAAAATACCCACAAACAAGAATCTATAAATATTTATCTGCTTAGACTTTCACAAGGATGATTGTGACATCACTAACAGTGCATTTTCCCGTAATTTTCATAAAACTGAGCACAAGACACCAACTCCTCTGGGGTTTTTTGAACAGAAAACTATGTCCGCAGCCATCGCCCACGATGAAACTCACATTATAACTGTATCATGTTAAAACACATAAAATATATTAATTTTGTTGTGGGAGACGGCTGCGGACACATTTTCCTTTTCAGAAAGCTATGACAAAATGTGCAATTTTTCACCATTTTTGACTAAACCTTAGATATTTGCCAAAATGTTGAAGTCATAATTTTTTTTTGAAACAAGATAAAAATGTACATGTATAATTTGGCATATTATATACACACCTGTTCAAGATTTTATATGTGTATATGTGTTTAGGAGATCTAAACAACTTTGGAATTTTAGGGCAAATATTAAAAGAAACTGTACCTTCTTCTTTGCTGAAAATAGCTCGTTTAAGGCGTAAAATTTATATCACATTGTAAAATGAATTTGCATAAATGTCTTAAAGTATAATTATATTTGTGCTTGGGTTAAAAACGTGAAAAGGGTTCAGCACGTTTTATTACCCGGCCAAACAATGGCCTTATACATGTATTTCAAGACAGTTACCATGCATTTTATATCAATGACCCTTAATATGTGATGCTATATATTTATGTACTAGTTGAATATGTCTGAATGTTTTAGTAGTACTAAAAAGTTCATAATTTCCTTCTTGTCAAATACAAAGTAGCCATTATCTGACAAATCTGGAAAATTGGGCAAACAAAAAACAACTTGATAAGACCCTAGGAACAAACCAGGAGGTAAAAGGATTTTTAATTGACCATTTGATGCCTTTTAGCAATAATTTTCATATGTAGAACAGAAAAAGAAATCTCTAGGACAGAAGTTTAGAAAATAATAAAAATATGTGCAAAACCGATACATTTCAAGCAAAATCCCATAGGGTTCTATGATAAAAATCAATCAAATTTGAGATGACCCCCTAAACATACGATGTGATAAATGCCTGTTTTTTTCATCTTAAAATAATAATTATTTCTGTAGAAATTCATGGGAAAAATTTCATTAAAACATGGCAGAACAAATTAGACCCAGCCTCATTAATTTATCGATGAGGCTTTCCTCCGCGTTGTTAATGATATAAAATTCAAAAAAAGCTAAAACACTATCCCGTTTATTTTGAAGTTCATATTTAACACGTGTCAAAGGTTAGATTAATTCTGGACTTGAAAATTACTGATTACTTACTCAAATATTCTGTGTCGCTTTGATGGAGCCACACAAACTGTATAAAGTTGGCAAGGTTTAAGAACTGGACAAATATTACTTTATTTGAGGAGGCCTTAAGATTCAAGCAGACGATTTTATTAAACTACGATTGTTCTGTTCATTGTTTTGTGGAAACCGCGGGATAGTGTTGTTTTATTTCATTCGATGTTAATAAATATATGTTAACTAATTTTACATTGTAGATATCGCCTGATAATTCACTAATGTGGGCGCAATGTACAACCCGATTTTATCGCAGTGACATCTATTTTATCGCTAAAATAGCTTTTTGTCTGATTTAAAACAGTAGTGTAACCTTACGATTTTGTGTATAAATTCTAAATTGTAAGGTTGCGTTTCCTTAACCAACCTGAGTCAGTATCATATCGGGGTTGCTAATCTTAGAATGACCTAATAAACAATGTATTTCGCCACCCAACAAGTTTATATTGCAAACTCGATTTAAAATATTAAAGGATAACCATGTGATGTTATGTACACTAACCAACCGTCATGATTAAACCCAATTTAATGAACCCGGCTAAAAACCAAATAGCATCAAAGTTGAACATTCTGCTACCAAATATTTTCTCAAAGTACCATGTTTTCTACAATTTTTTTTGCGAGGAATTTACATATTAATATATTTTATATACACGACTATGCATTTTGGGCACATATTCAATGCACTTAAATTCTATTCAATTTTTACAAAGCATTGTTTTTTGGCTGACCATCGAAAAAAAAGGTACTTTGGTTTCATCAACATACCAATTTTTATGGATTTTGTTTTTAAGTTAATCAAAATGTTTATTGAAGTACAATTTTTACTAACATGTTGTATTGATAAAATCATTGGCTACGAATTTAAGTGTCTTGAAACTCTGATTTTCAATTTATCCTCGAAAATTGATACCAACAAATATTATTGAGACCAGTACTCGTTTCAAATTTACATGGACTGATTTTTTCTACTATACACATATTCTTTATAGCTATTAAGTCGCTCTCAGACACTTTCTCGACCATGAGAGAGAGAGAAAGAGAGAAAGGGAGAAAAAGATTGATATATTCTGGTCAATAATAGTTACACGCGGAATTTCTTTGATGAATTGCATGGGGACGTTTTTTATTATGATACTTTGTAATTGATATCCTCTCAGATGACTGCCCAATACAACTGTAAAATGCGCAGATTGAACGTAGAGAAACTTTATCCAACCAGTGAAACGTTTGTTCTGCTCGAAATAACTGTTCCAAAAATGCGATCGGATGTTTTAAATATACATATTTCTACAAAGGCAGCATGGGGAGAAAACAGTTTCCTTATCATCAAAGACGTATCTGTATACAAAGAAAATGATTATATATTCTGTACATCTCTAAATACATCATTCGATACTGATAATGAATTTGGTCAAAATATAGCTTTTGTTACGTTGCACTTTATACACAAAGAAGACAGCTTCATAGATATATTAGTGCTAATCCATCTAACAGTTGATTCAGGAACTGGTAGTTTTGGACACACTGGCTTTATAACAGTAGAGTTTTTAAATTGTGTGGCTGGACTTAAACTTTCCTTGAACTCCCCGTTGCTTTTACTTGATACACTTGGAAATATTTCATCTCAACTGAGCAGAATTGTGGACGGCAACCGCACGTCATGTCTAGAACTTCCGAATCAGGGAACCTCGCCGCCATGTTTCTTGATGAAACTTAATACAATGTGGTTGAAGATATCATCTACTCCTTACAATGTCACAGTCGTTGGATATAACATAAGTTGCAAATCACATGGAGAAAGGCTATTACAGGTTTGCTTTTATGATATTATTCTTTTTAGATTTATTCATTTAATAATTAACCGATGTTTTAAGATTGTAAAATTTTTATACGTGTACGCTAACAAAAAATTCATAGTAACTTGCCCTTAGCATAAATATATTTTTATAATACTATACAATACATTTTAAAGATATTTAGGAAACTGCAATATTCTAGAGGTTTTATTCTGTACAAACTTAAAACATTAATTTCAAGCCAATTAAATACGTTTTTTAAGGTCAAGATCTTGTATATGATTTTTTGCTGCTAGATACGCGTTGAAATCATAGTTGATTTGATTCCCTCCCCTATACCACTTGTTTTATTATTTGAAATCATTTACCAACTTGGTTATCTTTATTCAATTTTCCATTATTTCAAAGAAAGTGTGATGAAAATGTTAATGTAATTTTGGATTTTAAGCATGTATTAACCGAATTTCTTTTGCTAAAAGGTATATCATCCAGTGCAAAGAGAAGGTTCGAAGGAAGACTTCCAGGAACAGTTGGCACTATGCCAGTTGGTGTCAAAAGATATAGCAAAGAAATATGGTTTTGTAGAATGCAGTTACCAATGCCGCTGTACACAAACTACTGACTGTAAAGAAATAATTGTGTTTATGGCTACGCAAGCACCAACAACTTCTTGGAGTTTGTGTGAATTGATTGCCAAAAATATTGATTGAGGTACATGCAATTTTACATATGCCACTTGGCAAATATTGATCTAGGCATAATGTCATATCTTAGCGATAACTTCATTAGATGAGATGCAAATGTCTAGCGAAATTTTGAATTCATTCTGAGTTACAAGGATTTTTTTATTCAGTGATCCAAAAGTCAAAAGTGCAACTTTTTTTAACGTCTGAAGATTGAATGAAAGCGCTAACGTTTTACTCTGTGTTGACTTTTTTAAAATTTTCTTTATATATATATATATATATATATATATATATATATATATATATATATATATATATATATATATATATATATATATAGTTCACTGCTAGGAGATTGGGTTCCAGAGGTCGTGAGTTCAAGCCTCGGTCGGGGCGGCAGTGGAGCTCCAATAAAAAGTGAATTTCCTTGTGCTTTATATATATCTATATCATTCACTATGGGCAGGTATATGTCAATTTGAGAGTTATTGCAATGTTTGTGCTTATTATATATGTATTCATCTCTCAAATGTGTGTCGTTCCGATCCTCTCAAATTGTCGTTTAACTGTATTTGTATTCTACGTGTATCTCAAACGACTGTGTAGTGCACGGCCAGCGCGTTAGGTTCCGTTCGTCATCGAAAGCATGATTTTTGTCTTGCCTAGATGACCGAGTGGTTAGCGCGGTGGCCGTTCACTGCTAGGAGAATGGGTCCAGAGGTCGTGAGTTCAAGCCTCGGTTGGGGCGGCGGTGGAGCTCCAATAAAAAGTGAATTTCCTTGTGCTTTATATATATATATATATATATATATATATATATATATATATATATATATTGCAATCCGATACATCTGAGAATGTTTCAACAAAGTTTAAACCAGGTAGTGAGAGTTTATAAATTGAGTTCCATGTATGTTATTAAATAAAGACTTATCTCAATAATTCCAGAACAAGGAGATTTTAAGTAAATGTACTACGGTTGTTCTCTACGTCATTGTACATACATCAGTAGTGTATGATAGGTTAATTTTCAAGTACAGGAAAAGGAACCATTTCTGTAAATTATGTTTCAGGTTAATGTAAGTCGTAACATTTGTGCTATTTGTGGAGAAAACTGTCAAGTCAATTGATTGAACGAGGCTTTTTGTTATTCAAGCTTTTTGAGCCTTGATATATACAATGTGAATTATTTATGACGATTTTAAAGTGGATTGTGTTGCGTTTACAATACATTCATAGAACTGATGTAATAATTGGAAAGGAATGAAATTCATTAATATCTTGAAACTGTAGAATTGTATAAATTTTATTCACTGCAAATCAATAAAACCATTCTAGTTCAACCTTGTTTCTTCCTTGGAGAAAAGGTAATTTACAACCACACCTCTCGCTCTCTCCTTTCTCTCGTTTCTCTTTCTCTCTCTCTCTCTTTCTCTCCTCTTTCTCTTTCTCTCTCTCTCACTCTCTCTCTCACTCTCTCTCTCTTTCTCTCCTTTCTCTCCTCTTTCTCTTTCTCTCTCTCTCACTCTCACTCTCTCTCTCTCTCTCTCTCTCTCTCTCTCTCTCTCTCTCTCTCTCTCTGAGTGCCTTTATATGAAATAAAGCAAAGAAAAGAAACAAACATTACATACATTTGTATGTTCTATTTTGTCGAAATCTTTATGTCGCGTAAATCAAACACAAACTAACCCAATAAACAAATTAGGGAAGACAATTAAGCAATTCTTTCAGAATGTTCCTTGGAACTTTCGATTTAGTTATTTATTCGTTTTTCAGGAAGGGGTTACAATTTACGGTATTCTTAGTGATAGATAGTTGTTAGAATTCAATTTTTTTTAATTACAAAATTCATTTATTTTCCATTTCTTTATTTTATGTTTTCGTTCATTTATTTTAATTATTTGATTTTAAGACACATCAACTTACACAACTTAATGTTTTATTGATGAAAAAAGAAATTTTATCGGATTTCATACTCATACTTTTAACAAGTAGGAACAAGTAACATTTCTTCAATGTTTCTGCAACAATATTGATTAAAAGGCTGGTTATAAAGCGCAAATAAGATTTTCAAATTTTTATAAATTAGTAATAGTTTTTCGACCGAGTGAAATAAAATATGACTAGAACATAAATTATACTTTAGAAAATAGAGCGAATTTCGAATATGATAAACTGATATAAATTTACTTGAAGACACTCACCAAATTTTGATTTTTTTGTTAATTTTTTTTTTGCGGGGGGGGGGGGGGGTTCTAATATGTTGACCGCTTTTTCTATACACTCTTCATCAATCATTACATAGGTCGTGATTCAAAATACATGATATATCTTTTAATAAATGACACAACAAGATAAAAGATTTAAGACTTTTATGACAATTGAATTATTGATGAACTGATGATACAAATGGTAATGGTAGGTAAGAGACGATTTAATGAATGGACCAAACTTCCATTTATACAAGTAACAAAAAAATAAACATTTTAAAATTCATATAAAGCACTTAAATATATACAATATATACATTGAACTTCAACATAAATAATAATATCACAACAGCTTGAACTTCATTGAATGTTTATTCACCGGAAGTAAAATTGATTTATGGGACCTCAAATAAATGGTGCCCTATGTATTTTCCCGGCGTATCCCCTCTTGAAATTCTGGTTAGATCTTCATCAATGGTGTTGAACCCCTGTTAAGCCTACATAAAACAAAAAATAAATGTTATTTCAGTAAAAACTGTCTTTTTGTTTTGCTTTTATTCTGTTTTAAAGTTAAAGATCATTGCGATATACTCAAGGTTTATTTGGAATATTTTGTCTGTCTCGAATACGAGACCGTGGTTATTTTTCTAACGACAAAAGTAAAGCAGAACAATAAAAATGACAGAGAGATAATGTCAAGCACATTTTAATCATAACAATAAATTGCATTCTTTAAAAGTCTATTTTCAACAATGCGGCATACATCATCACGCAATAAAAACCACTACTGATTTAAAAATAAACACGTACACTCTTTCGAAAGAATTATGCAAGCAGTCGTTATTACAATGCGCCCATTATACTAAGCAGTCTTTTAATGATCTTTCCTATAAAAAAAAATATACAGTTCGTATTTTATTTAGATTCATGTCACACAGAACGACTGGCAGGGCTGATGGACGGGGTTAATTACTATGATGCATATCTCACGAATGGAGGAAAATGTTCTATTTTGGAGACCCATCAAATTTTTTAACTATAAAGAAAATACTTGACAAGACTGCGCGTTATTCATTTATGTTTGTTCTGAAATAAGTGATATCAGTTCTCAAATTCATAGTCATATATAAACTGACTGTGCGTTATTCATTATGTTTATTTTGAAATAAGTGATATCAATTCTCATATTTTAAAGTCAAATATTTATTTTAAAAAAAACTTTTATTTATATAACTTCAGAATAACTATACTGTGTGAAGTTTAATCTGATACAGCTGATATCAAAACATTACTGTAAACCGATGTAAAGAAAGAAACTCTTGATTTTTTTTTCTGATTGTTTTCTGTTTGTAACAATATAATTTTAAAATGAAACATTTTAAATAGCCATATCGCCTGGAATTCAAACTATGTACCAACATTGCAAGCTTGAGATGACATTTAAATGACAAGTTCATGTTGTATACATTTTATCCCATTCCGATCGGATTATTTTTCCATAATATTTAGGCAATTAATGAAACTGTCGAGATCTTTTGGCAATATTCTTGTCAATTTCTTATCATAAATTTCGAAATATTTACCTTAATTACGAAAAGCTTATGTAAATTTAAGGAATTACGGCGTTGGTGACATTTCTCTTATTACTGCGCCATGTCATTCCGTGAAGAAATTGAATCATTAATAGCATTAACATTCTATCTAGATATTTTAACTCTCCTTTTCGTCTAGCTTATTATGACTAGTATATACTAGTACCCAGTTTTTCATTTGTTGTATCTGCTTTAAAAAAATGTTCATTGTATTGGATGCAGCAGCAAAGTTGTATAAATTGATAATTTCCATTAAATTTATTTAAGATGTTCAGATTCAGTATAAGCTTAAACGTATTCAAAAGAATTATTTACCGTTAATGGCCATGGCCAATCACACCGACATTTCTGTTCATCGAAATGAAGAGAAGCTGGACAGTCAAACAGTTTGCCCGCCTGGGCATCTTGTAAACTATTGGCATATTGGCCCCTGTTGGCTGGATTTACTACATATTGGCAAGCTAAAAGGACAGAAAAAAATCTACATTTCCAACACAAATTACACGAATAAAAAATGTCCTTTGTTATATTGACTAATGTTTGTCTGTTATTTTGTAAGTGATAAGCGTACAACATATCTACTTTTTTTAACATTACAAACCAAAACCACCAACGTGTCTATATTTGTCAAAACGAATTTCATTCAAAAGATTTGTAAATAATTATATATTCAATGTTGTTCTTCTAAATAACTCTTCAACCAAAGTCAAATTTTTATATCAGACGGACTAATGTCAACTGGACTTATTCGATCACTCTGATTGCGTTACTGAACTAAAACATTTTTATGTAAAACCTGTGTGTTCCTTTTGTCACATTTATGTATTTGGATTTTTAATTTAGAATAATTAAATTGAAAATTTGATTAATTTGGTAGACCTCAGGATACAAAGACAAACATTAAATCACTCAAAGTCGGTAATTAATTTTCAGTAAAGTCAACAGAGTTCCTTTCGTGCCTGTGTTAACGTGACCAGCATAGATCAGTGTTAAGAGTCAAATGGTCGCGTTATATGTTGTATATATCGCTTAACCTTAATTATCAACGTCAGAGATAAAGATCCAAAGTTAAATTAGAAATTCATAGGATGTCATTTATTTTCAATCTATATGCATGGTCCAATATAAGTGGGTTTTTTTTTCTTTCTCAAATTTACCTCTTGCACAAATGACATTAATTGATGAAATACAAAGGATCTTTAAAATGCAACATGCATATCGCATAATAATCATTTCTATTGGTGTCTCTTTAACAATTGATTATTCTAATTATTATATATCTATGAATTCTATTGAAATACATATCTTTATCAGTTTAAAGACATTCCAATAAAGATATTTCATTATCCTACCAAATTGCTATTCTAGGATTTTTGGACAGGAAGTTATAACTTGAAACAACTCACATGTCAAACTTGAACCGGAACTGGAGATTGGTTGGGCTTGTGGCCAATCACAGCGGCATCTGTCTACGCGGAAATGTAAACCCGCGGGACATTTTGATGTAAACCGGCCAGCCTGAGCTTCCGCTTTGCTCATAGCGTACTCGTTTTTGTTGAACGGATTGACTTCGTAACCACATGCTGTTAAGAAAATAATTTTAAATGTAAATGATTGGGTTCGTACTGTAGAAATATTTACCTATATTAACACAGCAAAAGTTAATTAAACACTTATTTTTTATTATATGTTTATCTTGTTGCGTTTGATTAATTCTGTTTCTTTAAATGATTTAATTTCTCACCAGTTGTTGGGCGACACTTTTACGAAAATCAAAATAGCCATCAGTGAGAAAATACATCTGTCGAAATAAAAGCAATTGATAATCTTTCTCATTTTCTAAAATGAGTTTAACTTACTGCTCTTAGTGGTCATCTGAAACATCTCGGGTGCTTTTGTAAAGGCTTGCTGGATGCCGAATCCTTGGGCTGCTAGAGAAGATGTCGTGTGTAGATTCTGTTTATGATCCACTACTGGCACGGTTGTCGTCTCATAGTAATTGTAATTAATTGGAATTTCTATGATAGGAATATTGTTCTTTAGTTCTGAAATCTGAACAATATCTGAAGACAACCCGTCAATTGGTTTTATGTCCAAAATGTTTGTACTAGTTAAGGAGAAGTCACTTTGTCGCGGATTTTCTATGTTAAGCATTTGGATATGAGGATTATTAATAATTTCTCTAGGCATGTTAAATGAGGTGTCCATGATATCCCGCTGATTAAGTTTAGGTGTGATTGAGTTCAGACTGTTAGACGGAGTTAGTTGTTGGTTCTGTGTTCCATACAAAGAAGTATCAACTTGGTACATATTTTGTGTCATTTTCCCCATGGGTTCAGGTTCGAAACCAGTTTGCTTCATATTTGGATGTGTTTCTTTATGTCTCCACCTTTGGCCTGCTGGAACTTCATTGATGACATTATACGAATTAGTTTCTATCTTATCATTCCTTATATTATATTCTACTCTCGATGGACTTCCGCCATTTTGCATATTGTTGTTCTGGTATAATGTGTTAGACGATTGTAATTTTTGAACACTTTTCACATTTGTAGGTTCTGGGATATATTCAACGGTTTGATGAAAATATTCTGCTGGAGATGGTGGCATGTTGACTATATTGTACTGAACGTTTTCTGCACCAGGCATTTGAGTCTGAATTTGATTTTGTCTATCAAAGAATTCTGAAGGGTTTCCTAGCTGGCTGTTGAATGCGCTGTCTTGCTGGCGCATAGGTTCTAATGATTGCTGATTATTTTGCATGGAACTGCCTTGGTTTATTGGTTCTGAATGAGTGCTTTGCTGACTACCTAACTGAGAATGACCTTGTTGTGTCCTTTGGTTAAAATGCTGACCATTCTGATGGTTTGGAACAACCGGTGGTCTTTGATGATTCATGGTTTTGGGGGGATTTCTTTGCTGATTAGCCTTTCTTTTCTTTTCGTGTGTGGTACTTGGGAGACTGGCTCTACCTAGGTTAGAAAGCGACCCTCCTAGAGAATGATTAATTGGTTCGTGTTGGCTTCTATGATGCTGTTGATTCTGATGATTGGCATGGGGAAGCTGTTGTTGATTCACTGCCATATGTTTGTTATGATGTACATTTGATAGCGTTTGCTGATTGTTTAACCTTGTGTTTTTATTAGGATTTTTATGTTTTTTACGTTGTTGCCGTTGTCCATGAAAATTCTGAACATGTTTTGGATGCGAATTTTTCTTTTCAAGAGCATTTACCATATTTTTGGCATGCATATCGTTTGATAAATGATTGCGATTTCCAGTATTTGTATTACCTCCTGCAACATATTGTGAGGAGCTTTGTGTTTGGGCCATATTACCGTGTCCAAATCTTTGACTCATTTTCTCTTGTCTCTGTAAAACCTGGTCACTGTGAGGTACTTGCGATGAAACTGGTTGCTGACCAAATCCGAGTTCATTTGCAAATCGTTTATCGTTCAACCATTCGTTATGATTACTATTAGATTCAGCATTTTGGAAATTGGAGAGAGATCCCATTCCTAATCCCATTCTTCCGTTCTGAAAATCTACAATTTCATTCAGAGGTTTATTTTGAGGTATGTGGGTGTTTACTTCTTGTATCTGTGTATGAACACTTTGATGATGAGAGTTATCAACAACGTGTTGAACAGGTCTTGGCATTATTGGTTCCGTGTTCATGGAAAGAGACCCTTGCTGACTTCCACCAATTATGATGTCTGCTACATTTTCAGTGTTTGATACTACATGTGCAGATGAAGGAACCTCAGTTGGTTTAATTGCAGGGGATTGTCTTGGTTTTTGTGGAGTTTTCATGTTAGATAATGACGTGCTTAATGCGTTATGTTGCTGCTGCCTTTGATTATGGTTCCAGTTTGTTTGCTGTAATGTTTGTCTTCTCTGGAACAATTTATTTCTATCAGAAACAGACATTTCGTGGTGGTTGACTATAATATCAGAGGGCGGCTTTTCTCCACTGACTATATGACCACCAATAACGGCTCCATCTGTTGGATTGACAAATGAGTATCTATGATCGTGTGGGTTTGGGGGCTGGCTTGTAGGGTTTGGCGTATTCTGATTAGACGAAATAGGTACACTGAATCCTTTTGTTGTTTCATAGAGTCCCTTTTCAATACTCTGCTTCCACATTGTTACCGGGGATTCTGTTGTAAAATAACCGCCTAGTATGGAATTTTGGAACGTTGTTCTTAGTTCTTCCATTTGAGTGGTTCTTAAATCAGTTTTTGTTACCGGTGGTTCAGATGTTGTTTTAGCAGTTGTTTTAGGTGATCTGGTAAACGATGTCCCTTTAAAACGATAAGACGCACTTTGTTGACCAAGTCTATAAACGGTATCGCCACTCTTAAATTTTATGGCTTTTGGTTTCAGAATATTTGGTTTATTTGTTGACATAGAAGAGGTAGTATCTGAGACCTTTGCAATTTTCTGTCTGTTGACTGCTTTCTTAATGGTTGGCTGGTCAATGGTGTAAGCCCTTTCCTGTTTAGTGATGTCAATCTTATCTGCTAACGTGGTCTTTTTTATTGGAGTTATGTTAAGTTCTTTCGCCTGTACACTTTGAACGCTAATTTTGCTTTCGGTCGGAATTTGGTCTTTGTTCAATGGACTGTGTCTGTTCGATCCTTTAAGTACATTGCTGTTTGTGTTTGAAACTCCTTGGTTTGATACCGGCGGGTAAGAGTCCGGGGTCATTTGAAAAGGTTGCTTTTGGATCAAATATGGATCCGTTGGTGTTTGCGTTGGTGCCTGGTCCCCAGGATACGAATCATAAGGCATCTGATCAGGCAATTGCTGAATATTATCTACCACACTATTGAAACTTGAAAGCGACGAAAGTGATGTCAGAGTTTTTTGTGGATTATAATACCCATTGTCTACTACAGCCACTCGTTGGGGACTTGCAGCATCAGCAAACTCAGGACTGCTAAGAGAACCTAGCATAGCCGACTTCTGATCCGGCGTAACGAAATGTTGGTGTGTTGAATAGGCCAGGTTTATCCAAGAGACAAGCAGAAAAAGAGACTTCATTGTACAATAACCCATCTACAAAATATTACCATCGGCATAATATAAAGCATTTTTTTCAAGGTAGTAAATTCGAGGGGTGACATCAAGAATATATTTCTAACTTTTTGTTTATAAAAATGTCTTTTAAAGAGAATGATCTTTAAAGCACTTTAATTACACATGTCTGTATCTTCATACATATTCTGCAATAGCTTATTTGTATTTCATATTAACAATTCTGTTCTAAATTTTATTCTGTTTTAAGTCATAATTTCAATTAAACCTTTTGAACTCACAGTTATACGCAAATGCAAGTTGAATTAGCTTTTTAATATGAGGTGACACTCATTTACACAGAAGCTGTGAGCGTCTTCAGTGGTTTTTGATTTACAATGTCAACTGCCGCTATAAATTACTTTCCTGATGACATAAAAATCACGTTTTTCTCCTATTACTCGTTGCGTAAACTGACTCACGTCTTAAATATACTCTGAAGAATGATTGCATTCGAAACGAAATATGAAAATAGGGAATTTTTTAATCTTAAAAATGTTAGCAATATTAATGCCTATATATATTTTGAAGAATTTGGCTACAAAATTTAATTTTTGTGTAAGTGTAAACTGATTTTGTTTGTGCTCGTCTTTATAGCTTTTCCGAAACATGTTTTAGAACTAAAACCAAAGCTTTTATAATAACTGAAATATTGTAGTTATAGGAAATGTTCTACTTAAATACAAACTCAAGGGTTAGTTAATATTGTTGAAATGACATCGTAAGTGCGGCATCATTCACCGTTTAAAAAAAAATCATAAAACATACATATAAGTAACCTGACTAATATGAAATTAACATTGCATTTATATTAAACAGCTGTTTAATTTAATGCTAAATCATAAAACTTTGGTACATGCACATAGTCAAAAAGATATAATACGTCAAAAAACGCATTTAACAAATAGTTTTTTTATTTACATCTTTTTTAAGTATTTACCATTAACTTTTTGCTGAAATCACCAAATAAAAAAAATAAACAGAATTTAAAGTCGAAGAAACCATCTTACCTTCTTGCCTAGTCTTGAGAATGACACAAAGTGTGTACAGTTAATTAATTCAAATGGATTAATTAAGATTCCCCGTCAGTGAGATTTCTTAAGATTTATTGGTCACAATAATTGTATCCAAAGGTTTTCATGCAAATAGCACTTGTCCATATCTAAGAGCCAGAAGTCAGCGTAAACTCCAAAAATACACGTCCACCTTTCAGACTACTCACATCAAAAATGAGAAAAGAAAAGCGTTTCCAAGATAGCGTTCAGTCAAGCATTAAATATATGTAAACCGTGTTCACTGTAGACGATCTATTGACAGTTAAATTAACTTGTAAAATCTTCGCCAATCACATCCAATTAAGGTCCAGAATTAAATTTGAATCATAATTCAGTGCCTTAATTATCATGATATTGTTGAACAAAGATGGTTTTCAAAGGGCTAATTAAATAATCCATTTCATTAGAAGTCCAACATTAGTCTTCAGAGAAATTTCATTTTAGTTAAATGCATCAGTCCATTTTATTTGGTTTAACAAAAACCGATTTATATAGGCATGTTATTCTGGCTTTGTCCTTCGTTTTATTTTAATTAATGCATAAATTATCATTTTTTGATGATAAAACGTGATTGTTCTGGAACCTAGATTAACGAGCGTAGCCAGATTAAAAGTTTGCTTTTCATGAAAACACCTACACTCTACATGTAAAGGATGTATGACTCAGCCTTTCTGCTCCTGTTCCTTAACCTTATGGGGGAAAACTACTTATAATTTTAGGATTTTTCACTAAACAACTTTGACATCTCGTGTTTGTATTGTCTAATGTTTTTCTTATGATGCAGATCATTTATCCAAGTCTACATATTATTTTAAGTAAATTTTGCGTGGGTGAAAATATGTTGCTTATAACATGCTTTCTCATACGTTCTCTCTAATTTGAGATTTATATGTTATTGACGCACTTTAACACAGTCTGACTAAAATCATGGATGAAACAAACAATATTGGGACAATAATTAATAAAATAGTTTCTGCTGATGACAGTTATCATCTCGTCCTTATCTCTCTTTTATATTTACAGAATTTTTTTCAACGCTTTAATTCTGTAAATAAGTTTTTACTCATAAAACGTGCAAAGAATCAAACGAATGTGACAATATAAAGAATTAGATGAATTATATGAATGTGAATACATAAAATATTACAAAGTGTGAGCATACATTGATGTTTTTCTCTCGTTAAAGGGTTTTTGATGAGTTTCGCGCACATCGACACGTACAATGAAAGATAATTATATACAAGGAAATACTTTTATGTAGAAATAAACCTTATTGACAAAATGATGAATCTTATGAATTAACAGGCAATAATTGTCAAGCATACATTTTTCTCTTATCCGTTGCATTGATGACTAAACATCAATTGTTTCCTTAAAACATGTTTGTACAATAAGGCCCCATTCGTTTTTTGAAAAAACTTTTCAATTTTGTTTTTCAATTATTGTCAATTTCTTAAACCTTTTCATTTCTTTATTTGTATTTTTTAATTTGCTGCAATAATTATTTTAACTATTATTTCATTTTCTTAATGACAGGATTTGTGTTTTAGTTTACAAACACACATCAGAAAATGATATGCCGTAAAATGAAAATACACATAGTTTTTACAAATATTCCCGAATTGAACCTTGGATATTTATTCAAATAAATATTTTGTCTTTTGTCTTTTAAGAGAACAATAGAACTTAACACTGCTGTAAACCCGACAATTGTCATAGATTTGTGGGAAGAAGACCTAAATAGGGGATGACATAATTTAAGTAAAAGCTAACCTCATACAACATTGTTTTAATATATTATGTATATTAAACCAAAATACCTTTTTAAAAATGAAATATAAAAATACATGTACATGGGTGTACATGCATTAGAATTTAAATTTTTGAATAAAAAGCAGCAATAAAATTTTGCCTTTTTTGAGTAAAATTAGCGTTTACATCGTTAGTGTTGTTAAAATGTCCTATGGTTTAAGTCCGGCGTAGTCCAAGCATGTTGTAACTGTCTCAATATGATACAATGATTATAAATGAAAAAGCGTCCTTATAGACAAGAAGTCTACCAGATTTGTTTTTAACAAGAGTAACAGTTAAGTAAATCGAAGTCCCAAAGTCACCAAATTGGAGTTTTTCAATCAATTTATCTGCTTTTGAAATTTATTATCCTGAAATGTACACAGTGGTTATTAATACTTATTTGGTTATTGGTTGACACATTGACAAGGTCAATGTCTGAATAATAAGCAGAAAACCATACATGCATATGTAACAATATTATAAAACTTTCTAAAATTAAACATTTTTGATTATTTTCTTCTTTTTTGTGTTTTATAGAAAAATGCAATAAACTTGATAAGAAGGAAACGTTTGCGGTTAAAGTTTTAATTTGGTTCCTAGCTATAAAGAGTTGAAAGACAAGTGATTGTTTGTAATGTACTGTTCATTATCTTTGTCATATAGTTGATTGACAACAAAATAAATACTCTTCCATTCATACAGATTTATTCATAAATACCATGGAACAGTTCCATTCAAAGTAAAGTAAGTGTTGTTTTTTATTTAACATATGCATGTTTGTAACAACAATTTGAATCAAAAGTCCTTATTGATAACCATAGCACGACAATTTGAGGTCCAAAAATATTAAAACGACATATTTAAAAAAACATACATATTAGAAAGATAAGGTTTTAAACACAGCCTAGAATGTTTTGTATCGGTCTCTTAAAACTATTATGAATTTCGTATCTGTGCGTGTTCAAGAACAAGACAATGGCATCATTAAAGGGGATTGTTATAAAGTTATGAGATGAGCAACAAAATCGTACATGTAGCTATCAAGTTGACTTATTTAACTATTGTATTAACTTACATAACAATCGTCTTAACTTACATAAGTGTAACTATTGTCTCCTTGAATTACATAGCTATTGTCTTTACTTAGAATAAAGAAAAATGAGTGCTTAATTTTATTACTTAATACACAATAGCATGAAAACAGTAGTATATTTTTCTTTGATCCAACTGCCGTTTTACCCACACTGCACGAAAATATAATAAGAGTAAATAAAAGATACAGTACTAGATAAAGCTCACATTGCCAGTAACATGTATCAACCAAAAATATAGTTATTTTGGTTTTTCACAATACAACTGATAACTGCATGCATCTGATGTATATAAACAACACTTTTTTGCGAGTTAATTTAATTTCTTTATAACATCTTAGCTCACAAAATATATTGAACATTTTTCTCACGATTGTTTGAAGGACGTCAATTGATGAAAGAAGATGAATTGCGAAAGGTGACTGGGTTAATTCTTTACTGACCTAATTAGCTCGATTTAATTACATATTGAAACGCTTGTTGTTTCGATAACCATACCTGTTGGGCAGCTCATTGGCTGTCAGTTTCACAAAATTAATTATGTTAATAGTTTTAAAAATAACATCGATCATGAAATAGCTGGACAGATGTGGTCATGTTACTTTTCTCTATACATAGGAGTCTAATGACAAACACTGTTCTTATTGAGCGGGTCTTACGCACCGTTTTTTCAAGCAAATAATCTCAATTATAAATGGTTGTAAATTAATTTTAAGTATATTTGAAAGGAAGATAAGGAAAAGTAAGTAGTATTCATGTTAACAATTCAAATGAATGTAAACACCATTCAAGATTAATTGTCTTTCGATTAATATCTGTTAAATTGTAGCTACATGAACACTTTTAAAAGCATATAGTAAACACTGTGTCGTTTCTCTTTTCTTAATGCTGTTTATTGGGTCAAATCTCAATATAACCTTTATCATTGTTCCAAAGAAAAAAATAAATAAAAGGCAGTCATCCTCACCAATTCAACTACCCTTTTTATTATGTTAACTGTCATCTTGTCATACATGTACAGACGTAGAATTGTTAACTCAATCTGGTCATGGTTCACAAATTAATGTTTAAGATTTGTTACCAATCATTAGTGGCGAAAAAGTGTATGTATTTGAAAACACTAGTATATAGACATTCTTTGCATACATTTATCTAAAATTAAAGTTGACTTATCCAAGGTTATAATCCGATTATTAACTCGCTCAACAATTTCCGCTTTTACCTTTTTTCTTGTTACCCCGTTCTGAAAAAGTTCTATCTATCAAAACTAAAATCGTGCAATCAAGAAACGAATTGGCCCATTTTATTCATTAAACATATGTCAAATCTTAGTTTCTATGCATACCCTAAAAAATTCCCATGAAATATATTCACTCTTTACCTAGTCATTCAATATTATTTCACAGCATGCATATATTTTAATGCAAATTCCCACTGACATGGATCCGCCAAAGCGTTTTCCAAACCTTACTCTCATTTCGGGCTGGTTTATCGAAAATAAAAGTAAGGTTTTAATTCATTTCTCAATAATTAATTAACAGGTAAAATTTCATTATAACTTACGAACATCAACTCACACGTGATGTAAGCTGTTACTCTGGTGCAGGCGTTTTGTATTTCTTATTTTCCTTTTTTATTTTCTTTTTTTTTCAAAATGTTTTAATTTATAATTAAAGATGGAATTTGTTTTACACTTTAAATTGTATCTCTTACATTTGATACTTTATGTATATTAATTTAACAGCATTTGTGACCACTCATTCATTAGATTAACAAATATTTCGCCGACTCACATTTGTTTGCAGATATTTACATGTAAACAATAACAATCTTTTTTAATAAGAGGAAGTTAGTGAACTCGGGTATCATTACATATACAATACAACTTTATTGATTTACCAAAAACACTTTGTTTCACATAAATATATATTATATTATTTTGAAGTATAAAACTTTAAAATGACATTAATCTTGCAATATCTTAAAGCATAATAGTTATAGTTAATAAAATATTAACAACCTTTACAGAAAATGTACTTTACGTACTAAAAATGTCATATAAAATTTAAACATGTATTGAATATACATGACGAATGAAACATTGTTATTCGTATCAAATTGTTGAACCACATCTATTTTAGTTCAAATTAACTGTATAAATTCAAAGAAGTGAAAAAAGGTATGATAGGTTTTGATAATGTCTTCAGATATATATGATGTTTCAAACCAAGACACATACGTAAAGTTTGATAATGTTATACGTCTTTTGTGATTTTTATATCGTTGTTTTCTGTGGTTTAATTAAGGTAGAGATGTTTAAACTTGTACTCTAAATAGATTCGCATTTCTTTTTAACTTTCTAATTTATTTATTCACAAGAAATCAATGTCGTAAGATTGTTATGTGGACTGCATTTTTATACTGTTTGTTTGATTGCATTACTCAGGGTCATCAAAAAGGACTGTATATACATATAATTTGAAAAATTTAATTTCATTTTAATTCAATATTATTTGTATATCTTACAATATCTAAATACTGTGGAATCATTTAAATTCGGGGGGGGGGGGGCAATTTTTTAGGGTTAAGGGGTTTTTTGCTTTTCTCGTGGGGATATAATTTCGTGGATACGTGGGTTTTCAGCTTCAGTAGGAAAACTAACTCTTTGAAAAGTTTTTTTGGTTGAGGATGTAAATTCGTGGGGGTGGACTTCCCACGAATACCACACAAATTGAGCCACAACGAATTCTAATAATTCCACAGTATCTAAAATCTAGATATTTTGATATGAAGAACAAATTATAAAAGAATATTTGATTTTTAAATGACTGCTTAAAAATGTATTAAATACGTACGATGTGATCCTTCCGTCGTAGATGACACACAAATAACATTTTCGATGTCTTTTTAATGTTCATACTTGTTCGAAACTGCTTTACAATAGACATTTTTCAGTCATGAAAACTTGAAAGCAAATTAGGAAATATCATGAAAAAAGAATTCTATAAATGAATAAAAAGGTTATAACTTCCAATAAACATTTCTGGTGCAGTGATTGTACATAAAATATCCAATGCTAATGAAACAATCTGAAGAAGTTGTGTCATCCGTTGCCAAGAGGTTGTATGACGTGTTGTTCAAGGCATGAACATTAATCTTAATCGAAATATCAAGCAATTCAATTGGGTTTCCTAATTTCTAATATTCTTGCACAAGTCTTTATTCCTATTAAGAGGTCAAAATTTAATGCACTATTTTTCCTAAGCATTGAGCAACTTGCATTTGTTTATTTGTAAATGTCAAACTGGTGTTTAACACTCGAAGTCAGTCATTTCTTTTAAAACAATGAAATATCAGACTTAATTTCGTCATATGTTCGCATAATAGAAATTCTTATTCATTTTTTTTCCCTCCTTTATGTAATTCCTTGCTTAGAAATTGACAATACTTTGACCATATCGTGAGTTTGATCCGAATAAATGTTTTCAAATAGGCTGTTAATGAAGTAGGTTTGTGACAAGAGTCAAGAAAGCTAAGGCACCATTATCAAAGTATATGGTCTTTAGCGATATTCTTGATTATTATCAACGGATCTTACAGACATGTAAGACATAACGGCGACCCCTTAATTAAACTGTATTATGTTCCTGAAATTTAGAATAATTATTACCATTTATTAGCATACGAACATTATACAATTAAATGCAATATGAAATGTTTATCAAATTATACATGTTTATGAGTTCACTAATGATCACTGAATATCCCGTATAAAAATTAAAAAATATTAAAAGTTTCTTAATAAACATAGTGAACATTTTTATAATCATATCATGTCTTTTTTTAAGATAGATGGCATAAAATATCCATGCTTGTTATATGAAAAATGATATGCTTTTGTTTAATTTACATACATGTAGCGTAAGTTTGTTTTTTCTTCGCACTAGTATTTTTTATTCTATATTCATAGATAAAAAAGTTGTTTAATAATCATTCTATTTTCATTGTTGCATTTCAAAAAGTTAAGAATAGTAATATTTATAGCTCTTTTAGTGTATTTCTTGATATCTAAAATTAAGTTTGCCTATCAGATTTTTAAAATATTGCGTTCAGAGATAAACATTCTCTATATAAAGCAAGGAATGTATGGACTTCTTGCTGAGCGATTGGTACCGACGGGAATTTTTATGACGTATCCTTTTTTCTTAACCATCGCAACAAGTCATCATCTGACAGGACAGGCTATGTTAACGTTAATGGGTTTCAGCTGAGGTCTTTACGCATATTTAATTTGTCAATTCGTTCTGGAGATTACTTCACCTTGTGTATCATTTTTCTTTTAATGCGTCGTTTCTGTGACACCTTTTAACATTCGAGTCCAAAGTGCTTTGCCTTAATTTTGTGTAATTACATACACAGAACAAATGTTAGCATTAATTAATCTGTTATAAAGGTTGTGTTGCAATGACCATTATATACTTTATCATTTAATTTCTAAAGAAAGGATGTATATGATATAAAACTCATTCAAATTTTAAAGCTTAATTATTTAGATTTCTATGTACAAAATAGCAAGTTATGACCAAAAGTACGATAAGTAAAACTTTAAGGTAGATCTGATGGAGAATATTTGTTGACCAGCCAGCCTCATTAATGGTGTTGGATGGCAATGACCATTTGAAACCTTATCATTCCTTTTTGGATGAAGAGTTTTGCAGAGAGATGTATGTATAGGAAAATGTCTGAAGTTCAAATCTTAACAAATATTTTTATTTTTTTGGTATAGATAATTATAGCTTATTGCCAAAAATATTACATATTTTAAATTTTAAGGCAAATCTGATGAGTAATTCATTGACCACCAAAACTCGTTAAAGTTTTCTTTTTATTTAAATGGAAAAAATAATTCATAGATTGGCCAGAAGCTTGAGAATTCAGTAAGAAACTAGTCGTTTAATTTCGAAGGTCATAAAAATGATAATTAATTGTTTTCTAAGCAGATGGGTGTTTTTATAAATCGTATGCTTACTTTAATCTAAGATTTAGTCATCATCATACTGTTAAAAGGTCCATTAAAATTGAAAGTTAAAATATGGGGATTTTGTTATCTCTAAATTTGAACATGATGGTGTAAAAAAGAGTTGGATAATATTAAAAAGGGAGAAATTTTAAAGGAAAATGAATATGGTATATTGTCAGATGTAAAAATGAACGCATGAAAAGGGGATTTTTTTTTCTCAAGCCTGGTACTATTACTGACTAATTCCTATTCAAAACGGCCATGCAAATTTTGTAAGATGGAAAAATAAACTCTTGTAATTAAAGTACCATGATTAAGTTTATTAGTTAAATGTCTGACAAGTTTTTTTTATACCTAAACTAAAAACGAAAACAACCTCAAGATATCTCAAAGAGATAATTACAAGCAAATAATTATGATGGTTTGACATGTAGACTAGCAGGCACTTGAAGCATTTATTCGTTGTTTTTTTTTTTTTGGTTTTTTTTTTTTTGTAATCTAACGAGGTTGACCTGGTCATTATGCGTGTCTTGTCAGGGCAATACACTGTACAAAGACACGTGTTTTCTTGTAAACTGCACGTTAAGAAAACATAAATCTTATATTCACGTGTATGTGTTGTCTCTGTATATATTTTACGTGCAATTTCCTAAAAGTCCAATGTTCATGCTAAAAGGGGATTTTTAAATCTTTTATATAGAAACATTGACTAAGTATATGTACACGTAGTTAAAAAGTTCACCTTACTAATTCACAACTTTAATTATGTTCGTAAACAATGTTTTATTTGATAGATGTCTAAACATTTCATAAAGCTGTTATCTAAGACAAGCCATTAGGATTCTTATTCACACAATCAAACTTAAAGTCGTCATACGTGTACGGGAACATCTTTTATTGTTTCTTTTGTTTTCCTTTATGTGAATAAGGAAAACGATGGGCGATTTCATTTGATTTGGTATTTAGTTAAAATACTGTCCATATTAACTATCTACTACGCTTTTAATGTTTAGAATCATGTATGTAACCATTCTGATAGAGGTGATCTTATTAAAGAAAAACGATTTATTTATTGTTTATTATGTTTTACGGTGCCACCGTTCTGGCGAGCGCAGCAAGAATTACACATACCTTGCATCGTTGTTTAACTAGTGTTATTTAGGTATCAACGAACGTCAAAGAATTTTTGAGAGAGTATTGCTCCACAATAGGTATGCCAAAGGTACTAATTTTAATGGTTATGATACATACAACGCAACCCCTCACCCCTCTCCCCAGAGAGAGAGAGAGAGAGAGAGAGAGAGAGAGAGAGAGAGAGAGAGAGAGAGTGCCCGGTCCCTGTTTGTAGGTGTGTAATTTCACACTTTTAAATCTAATGGTTTGACTTTATGCAATATCCACATGAATTACATGTAATCGTAAATAAACACCCAATTAAAACAGTGTCATTGTCTGTATGCTAAATCTTGAAATTTGACAACTAGAGAAGAAACTCTAAACGTTTAAAAGATTATAGAACTTAGAGAGTGAAACGGAAACAATCAAGTTATGAATATGTAACCCGAACATGATTTAGTCTTTTCTAACGAATCACCTGTATCTAAGAATTATCAACCAGACTTTTCGTTGCATCTTCTTGTGCTGATACTACATAAATGTCTTCATTATTATAGGTATCTAGAGTTTGTCTATTTTTACATATGTTGAATTCAATGAAAAAGTTTAATTTCTTTGTAGGAATTGTAATGTAGATTCGCCTTTGAATTATAACTGAGATATTTTTGTTCTTTTTTTGTATGCAAATATCAACGTAAATTCTTGAACTGATTCAAAATCTAATCGACAGCTATATAAGAAGACTTATTATATCAATTAACAAGAGGCCCATGGGGCCACAACGGTCAACTGAGCGACGATGGGCGTTCAAAAGATATTGTGTCATATGGCCCCTCGGTAGAATAACAAATAATAAATGTTGTAAAGTATTCGAATTTTACACTTTTTCGCAAACACGTAAACTTTGACATTGTTTCTTTATGGAATACTAGTTTTACCAAGAATAAGAAAATCCTACGCAAGATATAAAAGTAACATTTGGTAGGGGTACACTGTTAACTTCCAATTCCTTATATTTTCATTCCGCCCCCACCCCCCACTTTATAAAGCGATCAAAATATATGAGAGCATAGGTACATTTTCTTCCTCAACTTCTTACTAATTATTGTATTTTGTTTAAAAAAATTTAAAAAAATCCTATAGATGTAGAGAAAAAAATGTACCTCAATGCGCTTAATTCCTCAAATTAAAAACCATTCAAAAATTTAATTTGGCTTGTCCATTATGATTAAATGGCTGTTTTTAACCTGGCGTAAACTCGTGTGACTTTACTCTTACCTTAACTTACTATAACTTGATTGATGAATACACTGGAATGAAAAATGTTGTCACGTGACATGTTAAAGAGCTATAAAAATCAAAGTTACAGTAGTGACAGGCACATCACTCTATTTAACTATGGCTCACCGATTATTTTCATCTTTTTTCAAAATTAACAAACGGCTACAAACCAGGATAATTTTCTGCTGTAATATTTTCTTATTCCCGCAACAGAAATGTGTCAGAACTATGGAAACTGCTTAACGGTGTCGTGTGTCGTTTTTATTTACTCGAGTCTGAAAAACTATCAAAATTGATGTAGATTTAATATTATTCATTGTATAAAGAGGGGACCCAGAGATATACAGCATATCATCCTTTAATTTTTTGGTACAAGTATTTAATATTTAGTGAGACATTTCTAATGATCAGCCAAAATTTCAGCGTCAATCGTAGATTTATAAGCAAGATAAAGAGCTCACCATTCTGCTAGGCTTGAGTCATATTTTGTTCACATGAGTTTATTACATTCAGCTTAAGATTTTTAACTTGCATTGGTATATTCTATTCAGCATTTAAAATGGGAAAAAAGAATGGTCTCAGATCTGTGTACAAACATAGAATTGTGAGTAAATCTCTGTATCTTGCTTATAATTCGAAGCTTAACACTCATATATGGTAAGTAAATAGAAATTATAAACAATTAAACATAAGAAACATGCACTATAACAAATAAAGAGCACAATTTATCTTTCAAAATGAACATATATATACCTACATATTTCCGTCAGCAATATTAAACTCTATTTAAACCGAAAAAACATATTGCATTAATCTACCATTACGCAAAAGATCATAACGAATAACCGATAGAATGAATTGTATTTTAATACTTTTTTATTACATCAGATTTTGCTTAATTTGCGCAGGTAAACAGTTTACTGACTGATTTACCAATGACTCTGATTTAATACGTAAAAATTACAAAATACAGGCGTTAGTTCCCAGATTACAAACCATAAATACTGAAAACGAAACGAAAATCAAAACAAGCTAACACCAGCGTCATATGTGAAAATTGTCATCGCATTGAATTATTTAACCCCAATTTACTTTACAAAATCTGCACCAATGTATTTTGCTTTAAACAAAGAACCTCGTTTTAGAAGTGAAGTATGGAATACGAATCTTGGTATAATGGGTAGGCAAACCCGGCCGGGGCAAATTAAAAGCCAGGTAGATCGGCTATCGTCAATTCCAAACAACGCATTGTTTTGCAGCAATATTTACGTAGAATACATATATACTGGTACGTAAAATATCCTGATAAATTTAATGATACTGGCAGATTAATAACCGCCAATCTTTTGTTTTGCTCCGGCCCGGGTTGGCTTACCCATTTTACCAAGACTCATGGAACCCAAAGCTATAACTGATTGAAACATGCCTTTCCTTTATTATTATTTTCGTAAAAAATCAGATTTGAAACAGAATTAGCCCATAATTTTAAAAATTTATATTTTCCTTTCCATAAGGATTATTTATGCTAAATTACATTGAATTTGACTCAGTAGTTCTTGAGAAGATTTTTAAAAATGCACCCCTTTTTGACAGTTTCAAGGTACTTTGAATGAAGATCAGTCTTTTATTTTTGCAATTTATATTTGCCATCCCATAAGAATTCCTATTTGCCAAATTTGGTTGAAATTTGCCAAACGGTTTATGAGAAGAAGTTCAAAATGTAAAAAGTTTACAGACGGACAGACGGACAAAATGTGATCAGAATAGCTCGCTTGAGCTATTCAGCTCAGGTGAGCTAAAATGAATAAAGAGTGATAACTCTAGATAATGTGACTATAAGAAATTCTTAAATTTAACAACTGCGAATGATCACGATCATCATGGCAGTATAAATATGTTTACAAATACCTGCGGTTATTGACTTATACATGTTTGTTATAACTCAGATATATATTTCGATATCTGAAACGCCAATGATGACGGAAAAATAAAAAGTAGATAATTTTATTAATTTTTAAGATAATTTTCTTTATGAAAACAAAATGCATCATTACCGTCATACGTAATTTATGTTTTAATTCGCTTCACTCAAACAAACATAAAACACCCAGGAAATAAATGCAAACTTCTCTGTAGAATGTTAAACGCCTTAAATATGCGGTTTAATTAATTCTTAAGAATAACAAAAGTGTCTTTATTTCAAAAGAATGTCTTCAAATTTAACAAAATAAAAATTGTAAAACATAAGACAATGCATAATTATATCTACATAGATGGACTGGTGGATGGAACCCTAAGACTACACGAAATAGAGGCCTCGAATCCCTTTACCTGTACACAATAACTTTCACGGTCACTCATAAACCGTGCTTTCAGTATTAGTGTAATCTGGTTAAGCATCAAATCTATCAGCCGAATGAAAAGTAAATGTGTTTGTGTAACATTAAAAAAATATAGAAGTCATTAAGGTCTTCCGTTTCCAGCGGAAGACCTTATTGTTTTCGTACTGTTTCTTATTATTAAGGTCTTACGTTTCCAACGGAAGACCTTATAGTTTTCGTACTGTTTCTTATTATTTTTTTTTCCAAATTTTGTGCACGAGATTTCTCGAAAACTGTTCAACCGATTTCAACTATTTTTTTCAAAGAAGATGGGACTTGATGTTAACTTAATACGTTTTTGAGATTTTTCCTGTCGTCACTTCCGGTACTGATTTATCGGCCATTTTGTAATTTTTACGACCTATTTTGTGCAGAGCTGATCTCAGAAACTATCAGAGATATGACTAAGAAATTTTCAGGATAGGTAGTCGATAGTTTGAAGTTGTGCACTATTATGTTGTTTTACGCCAATGGCGCCATTTCTTGGAGCTCGTCCGGGCACGAAAATTTGGTACGAATTTTTATTCAAAATTTTCAAACGTATTGATCTGTATCTTTTTATCAGTTGATATTTTGTTAAGACATATAAACAAAAGTAGTAGATAATCAAAAGTTCTTTCCAACAAAATCAAGAAAAAGGGGCTGGCCCCTTAAATTAGGGGCCAAGACACTTGTAAACTCTATTACAAATAACTAAAAAACTATAAAAATGTTGTTATGCATTATAGAAGCTAAGTTGTTGATCGTAACAATATATATCAGAAAAAAATCAAAGCCACGCCCATTTATGACGTAATTAGGGATTTTTAGGGGCCAAAGTACTTAAACTTTGACGCAATATATCTAGAAAAGGAGACATATTTTGTTAAGCATTGTAGAAGAGAAAATGTTTGCATCTATGATTCTAATCGATTCCATTTATCAAAACACCACTGTCTGTCCCCATTAAGGATCTAGAGGGCTGACCCCTTAACTATTCAATCATTTGTATCTTAAAAAATGAACAATTCTAGATAAGTGTAAGAACAAAAAATGTTATTATTCGTGAGACCTTTCGAATGAACTCAAGAAAAAGGGACTGGCCCCTTAAATTAGGGGCCAAGACACTCGTAAAGTCTATTACACATACCTTTAAAAGATAAAGATTTTGTAATGCATTACAGAAGCAAAGTTGTTGATCGAAACAATATATATCAGGTAAAATCATTGCCACGCCCCTTTATTACGTAATAAGGGATTTTTAGGGGCCAAAGTACTTAAACTTTGACGCAATATATCTAGAAAAGGAGACATATTTTGTTAAGCATTGTAAAAGAGAAAATGTTTGCATTTATGATTCTAATCGATTCCATTAATCAAAGCACCAATGTCTGTCCCCATTAAGGATATAAAGGGCTGGCCCCTATAATATTCAATCATTTGTATCTAAAAAAATGAAGAACAATTCTAGTTAAGTGTAAGAACAAAAAATGTTATTATTCGTGAGACCTTTCGAATGAACTCAAGAAAAAGGGGCTGGCCCCTCAAATTAGGGGCCAAGACACTCGTAAAGTCTATTACACATACCTTATATAGATAAAGATTTTGTAATGCATTATAGAAGCAAAGTTGTTGATCGTAACAATATATATCAGGTAAAATCATTGCCACGCCCATTTATGATGTAATAAGGGATTTTTAGGGGCCAAAGTACTTAAACTTTGACGCAATATATCTAGAAAAGGAGACATATTTTGTTAAGCATTGTAAAAGAGAAAATGTTTGCATCTATGATTCTAATCGATTCCATTTATCAAAACACCACTGTCTGTCCCCATTAAGGATCTAGAGGGCTGGCCCCTTAACTATTCAATTATTTGTATCTAAAAAATGAACAACAATTCTAGATAAGTGTAAGAACAAAAAAAGTTATTATTCGTGAGACCTTTCGAATGAACTCTAGAAAAAGGGGCTGGCCCCTTAAATTAGGGGCCAAGACACTCGTAAACTCTATTACACATACCTTAAAAAGATTAAGATTTTGTAATGCATTATAGAAGCAAAGTTGTTGATCGAAACAATATATATCAGGTAAAATCATTGCCACGCCCATTTATTACGTAATAAGGGATTTTTAGGGGCCAAAGTACTTAAACTTTGACGCAATATATCTAGAAAAGGAGACATATTTTGTTAAGCATTGTAAAAGAGAAAATGTTTGCATTTATGATTCTAATCGATTCCATTAATCAAAGCACCAATGTCTGTCCCCATTAGGGATATAGAGGGCTGGCCCCTATAATATTCAATCATTTGTATTTTAAAAGTGAAGAACAATTCTAGATAAGTGTAAGAACAAAAAATGTTAGTATCCGTGAGACCTTTTGAATTAACTCAAGAAAAAGGGGCTTGCCCCTTAAATTAGGGGCCAAGGCACTCGTAAAGTCTATTATACATACCTTAAATACGATCAAGATGTCGTATTGCATTACAGAAACAAAGTTGTTGGTCGTAGCAATATCAGTTTGTAAAACTCATTGCCAAATCAATTGATGACGTCATTAAGGATTTTAGGGGACTAAAATCTTAAATCCTTAATGTGCTTACGTGAAAAAGTAAAATTCTTTGTTAAACATTTCAAGGGATATTGACAATCGTATGCATTATCTGAAAGGGAGTGGTTGAGGGGGAAATTCTGAAATTTCATTGATATCTTAATCGTATCGTTTAAAAATTGAACGGAAGACCTACTCGTTACTCGTAACGAGATCGTATCTAGTTATTATTATTTTTTTTTTCCAAATTTTGTGCACGAGATTTCTCGAAATCTATTCGACCGATCTCAACCATTTTTTCACAGATTGTTGGGCGTGATCTAAACTTCATACATTTTTCTTAATTTTTTCGTAGTCACTTCCGGTACCGAATTGTCGGCCATTTTGTAATTTTTGACGACCCATTTTGTGCAGCTATAAACTCGGAAACCATAAGAGATTTGAATATGAAATTTTCAGGATAGGTAGACTATAGTTTGAAGTTGTGCAGCATGTAGTTGTTTAATGCCTGTTGCGCCATTTCTTGGAGCTCGCCCGGGCACGAAAATTGGGCACGAATTTTCATTCAAAATTTTCACCCGTTTTGATTTATATCTTTTTATCAGTTGATATTTTGTTTAGACATATATTACAAAAGTGGTAGAGAATCAAAAGCTCTTTCCAACAAAATCAATAAAAAGGGGCTGGCCCCTTTATTAAGGGGCCAAGGCACTCTTAAACTCTATTACAAATAACTTAAAAACGATAAAGATTTTGTAATGCAATATAGAAGCAAAGTTGTTGATCGTACCTATATCTATTAGAAAAAATTATTGAAACGCCCATTTATTACGTAATTAGGGATTTTTAGGGGCCAAAGTACTTAAACTTTGACGCAATATAACTAGAGAAGTAGACATTTTTTGTTAGACATGATAGAAGAGAAAATGTTTAAATTTATGATTTAAATCGATTCCACTTATCAAAACACGAATTCCTGTAACCATTAAGGATCTAGAGGGCTGGCCCCTAAAATATTCATACATTTGTATCTCAAAAATGATCAACAATTTTAGATGGGTGTAAGAACAAAAATTGTTAGTATTCTCAAGACCTTTTCAAAGAAATCAAGAAAAAGGGGCTGGCCCCCTTTTTTTGGGGGGGGGGGGGGCAAGAAACTCGTAAAGTATATTACAAATTACATAAAAACGATTAAGATTTCGTAATGCATTATAAAAGCAAAGTTGTTAATTGTAGCAATATCTATCTGGAAAACTCATTGCAACACCCATTTATTACGTAATTAGGGATTTGTATACATTATCTGAAAGTGTGTGTGTGTGTGTGTGTGGGGGGGGGGGGGGGTAATTCTAAAATTAAATCGATTATTCATGGTATGATTAAAAACAGAAATCGCAAGGAAGACCTACTCGTTACTCGTAACGAGATCGTATCTAGTTTATTGTTATTGTTATGTATTCATTAATTGCAAATTGCAAATTTAATTTTGAAACACAACTCTTGTTTTTTATGCGCAGTAGCGTTATCACTTTCCATTAGATTCTTTCTAGAACCTTTTCTCGCAGATACATTACTCTTATCTGTCCATATAACTTGAAGGTTAAAAACGTTGGGCTTCTTTAAACTTGAAATAACAGCGAAACGTGTAATTTTTTATGTGAAATACCTGGTTTTCTTATCAATTTGATAGATAAATCGTTGGCTTGTAAAGTTTATTTCAACGTTTGAAATACCACAGTCATTTAACATCAAATAAAGGGTTCTCGCAGTAATCATTTTGATAACATAAAAATATCCAAGTCAATAATCTTATAAAAAAAAATATGTAAGCACTTGATAAAATCCTTAACAGGCAACAACATAAAGAAGTATTTGCAAATAAAAAATTAATAATCTAAATTTAGTAGCCTATTAAGGTTTTCCCGTTAGTTTCCGGAATAAAACGAAAGTAATATACAGTCCTATACAGTTTAAGACTTTCGCAGAGTGAAAGAGGAGAACATGGCAATACCCCTACAGCCTGAAGAACAACAATCTTTAAAGCAGATGATTGGTGGGAGCTCGAGGCTACGATTAACGCTTCTTTACAAAGTCAGCAGAGATGGAGTTAGCGCCTGGACCTTTCACACCAAGTGTGACTCCCAGGGACCCTCCATTACTGTAATCTACAACACCAAGGGTACAGTGTACGGGGGTTACACGTCACAGAGCTGGCTGGGTGCTGGAACCGAATTCGGTGCACACGATGAAAAAGCTTTCCTTTTTCAAGTTAGATATAATGGGAAAAGTGTAAATAACAAGTTTCCAATCAAAGCAGATAAGTACGCAAATGCAATTGCCTGTTGTCAATCCTCCGGGCCAATCGCAACTTCTCGGGCCTTTCCGGCAAGCTCGGAAAAACACCTCGAATGTATTAACATCACCGGATGTTAGAATTTTATACAAAATGGAGTCGCTTCCCATTAAAATAAGTATCGGCTAGACAGTCTTGTATGCCGCTTCTGTGTTATATTTTAGTGTATATCGTTTACTTTAATGAAGTAATAACTCACATCTCAACAGATCTTAAAATGTGTTCTATTTATATCAAGTTTTACAAAAAGGGGGGTTGTCATGGACGCCTAGGTAATACATTCGAGGTGTTTTTCCGAGCTTGCCGGAAAGGCCCGAGAAGTTGCGATTGTCCTCCGGGCCGGTATTTGGAAGAGGAGATCCAAACATGCCGTATTTTACAGGTAAGATAAATCCGTCAAACGGAGTTTACACATTAACGACCGCAAAAGTAGGCACTGTTTATGATATGAAAAGTACTGATATTTCTGCATTTACCAATGATAGCCTGGAAGTGCACGACATTGAAGTTTACAAAGTCGATGGTGAGTATACAACAAGTACAAAATTTTGATATTTATCCAAAACTTTATGTTATTTTCTGTTTCTACTAATAAGAAAATTATAACCGGCCACGACAACAGTACATTTCTTTGTATAGTAAAAACTGTTTATAAGGAACAAAATGTGAACATTTTGATCCGCAATTTTCACTGTTCTTTTAAGAGGGAGAATTTCAACTGACTTCACATTCCTGGAGAGTTACATCTAAATTTGATAACCAGGTAAGATGGCTGAAACTTATCACAAGAAAGTTTTAGCCAAAATTAGTCATTATATATATAATCATATAATCTTGTTAACTTTATAGTCAGTTAGATCAAACATTGCGAGGTCTGAATAACTGTGTGATACAAGTCATGTTCGTTGAAGTGCACATTCGCACGAAGACAGGATATTTTTCGAAATGAGATTGCTCCTTTATAGTGGGTTGTTTCTTTATCATTCAAAATAAACAAAAGATTGTATTTCGACATTTCTCAATAATCTGAGTAATACCAGTTTTTTTTTCATTTCTATGTCAAAACGGACAGGGTTCATTTTTGAAGGGGCTTAAAGATTGGTCTGGAATAATGTTCAATACACACATTAATATATGATAAATAAACGATAAATGACAAACGTATAATACCCTAATAATGAATGGTACAGTAGTGAAAGAACACAATTTTTAACACAAGATCTGAATATTAAGTCATGTTCTCTCCCTTTTCCAAAAATTCTATTGTTTTGTTCATCACATAGTACATGCAAGAGTTGAAAAGAGACGTGGAAGAATACACCCCGTTGGAAGAAACTGGGGTAGAGCAAGTCAAAGTGCTTCTTACCGGTCAAGTGAAGGCTGGGAAGTCTAGTTTCATCAACACCATCATCTCAATATTCAAAGGAGCCATACAGTGGTAACAACGTTATTGTTGACAAGCCAATCGTGTTAAATAGTTCGTGTAACGTGGGTGATCGTTCGTGTAACGTGCGGGATCGTGCGTGTATCAGGAAAAATAGTTTGCGTTTTTTATCGTGCGTGTTCGTGCGTGATCGTGCGGTTTTTTCGGTTTGTAACTTTTTTTACGGAACGTCAGGATTTATTCTTCAAACAACGACAAGTAGTTTTTGTAAAACAGTGTGAATTTTAAACTTTTTTCCATAGAAGAACATAAACAGTTGTTAACATTCATTCTATCTTTCATGGTTAAATACATTTATCAAGTATTTCCACAGCTCATTCAATCCTTTGTTCGGTCGAGTTAGTTTTGCATAATGTTATAGTCAGCCTCTATCAAGCATCCACTGTGTCTTGACACATAATTTCAATCATATTAGCAATAGCGGCACGTTGAATGAAAGCAGTCAAGCTTACCCACTCCCCGTTTTAAACTAAACGATTATCCCCAACGTTTTTCTTTCAAATGAAAATACGATACGCATTCCTATCTGAATATTTGTTCGAAATAATTTTTTTTATAGATGCTTTAAAATTTAGAAAAAAATATTTACTGTGAATAATGAAAATATTCAATGTGGTAAATCGAAATTCCATGGAACAAGGTGACAAATTTACCTCTATCCCGCATAATCAAATCGTACGTAAGGGAACTGGATTACATAAACAGTCAACCCGTATGTAAATAATTTCGTATAGTTAATGCATTATCTTCATTTCATTTACACTTAAGTTATTATTCGTTATGGAGACAAAAAAAATTAATTTGTGTTTGAATCATATATTTTTTTTTGTATGGATGTTTAAAAGTGTTAAATCGTAAAATACTTATGTTTACTCGTAAGATATAAAACAGTGCATTGCTTCTGTACATGCCGCTTTTTAATAAAACACAAACATAAAGCAATACAAATTAAAGCAATACGTTTTCTTAATACTAATCTTAAAAATTAATTTTGATTTTGCGTGTTTAATGGTGTAGAATCGTTCGGTTGCGTGCTTTATCGTTTTTGTTCGTGTATCGTGAAAATTCAGTAAGTTAGTGATCGTCCGTGTATCGTGCGTGATCGTTCGTGTATCGTGCGTGATCGTTCGTGTATCAGAAACGTGCGTGTCGTTTGTCAACAATAACGTTGCTACCACTGTATCAAGCCAGGCTCCGTCTGGATCAACGGGGAAAAGCCTGACAACCAAGGTGGAGATCAGTATTGTATAAAGGCAATCGCATTCAATTACGCGTGCTGTGTCAATGCATTAAATATTTGGTAACAGTTTAAGGAAATGGTGTAATATAAACGTGCTCAAAAATGATTTGAAGGTGGTATGGGAATTCTGTCGATTATAATGTTGATAAAGGTACACTATAATCAAATGGAATTTTAGTAGATTTCAAATTGGAGGATATGTGCTCACATATTTATGTAGTAAGGAAACTTTTTAATTGTCTTATAATTTTTTTTTCATAGCATTGCATTTATATTTAACCTCTGTCGTTGTAATAACATTTTGCTTAAAAGAAGTGATAATATACTAGTAGTTGACTTTTGCTACTCGTCAATGCAGTTTAGAAACTATGACGTGAAGAAGGGAAGATCAGGACCACCTTTAAACTTTAAGTTGTGCGATACGAAGGGTCTGGAAATTGATGATGGAATAGATCCCACAGAATTCTCTTACATCCTCGATGGAAACATGCCGGACAAGTATTTGGTATAAAATAGAATTCTTTAAAATTGTCTAGGGAATGTTTGATACATGTTTTAATGTGTTGTGACTTGTTCTAAAACTATCCCTAATTATTGGTCTGCATATCAAATCTAGTTTATGGTGAACATCTTGAAGCTTTCAAAGCATCTTGTTTACAAGGCTTACGGGTAGAGTAGTTGAAAACGTTAGATTGATAGAATAGTTTGTGTCTTCTTCTTAAAAGAGAAATGCAATATTATTCTACGAAATCCATTACCAAAATGTGAAGACTTTTTCCATTGCTTTTTAACTAGGCGTCATATCATCACCAAATTTGGAATACAAAATGCGTGTATTTCAAAAATTTCATTGCACTTGATAAATTCAAAATATTAAATATATTATTGTCCATCTAAAAGTAGGGTTTTTTTTCAATTCAAAAAATGAGGTCATGTTGCACGGCCAAATTTTGTGTTCTGTAAATAATAAAACATATTATAATATCGAGAGTAATTTCAATTTCAATTCATTTGGCCTAAAGTTATAAAAGATTAAACCTCAATATAGTAGCTTAGCGTAACTATAATGTTTAGAGAAACTGTGCGTACGTCATCTTGGTGTCATATTTTGAAAGCTACCGAGCTCCATGATGACAAAACATGTATAATTATAATCGGGTTACAAACAAGAGGCCCAGGGGCCACATCGCTCACCTGAGCAACAATTGCCTTAATTCTGATCAAATTAGCATTACAGTATCAAAATATCTTGACAACTAAGTACAATAAATGTTGCTAAAAAACTGAAAATCTGCCATTTTTTATCCATCTCTTTTTTGAGGTAAATACCAAGCCCTTTTTGTTGTTGTACCTATTTTCTCTATTCCTATATACCCCCCCCCCCCCCATTTCGTGGCCCCACTTTTCTCTAGGGAATCATGGTTTCATCAAACTTAAATCTGCATAACCTGTGCTTTCACACTAAGTACTAAGTTTTGGACCGAAAACTTTCCCCGAATATTTTTAAAGATTTTCTTTATATATTCCTATGTAAAAATTCAAACCGCCATCACGGCCCCGCCTTATCACTAGGGACTGTCTTGCAAACTTGAATTTACACAACCCCAGGATTCCTCTATACAAGTTTAAGCTTTTTCTGGCCAAATAGTCTTTAAAATGAAGATTTTTAAAGATTTTCTCTATATATTCCTATGTAAAAATTCATCCCCCATTGTGGCCTCACCATACCCCTGGACTATTATTTAAACATCTTGAATCTATACGATCTGGGGATGCTTCTACTCAAATTTGGGCTTTCCTGGCTTAATAGTTTTGAGAAAAAGATTGTTTAAAGATTTTCTCTATATATAAAAATGTATCCCCCATTATGGCCCCGCCCTATCCGAAGGGACCATGATTTGAACAAACTTGAATCTACGTTATATGAGGATGGTTACACGCCAATTTGAGCTTTCTTGGCCAAAAAGATTTTAAAAGAAATTTTTATAAAGATTTTCTCTATATATTCCCGTTTAAAATTTCATCCTCAACTTGTGGCCCCAGCCTACCCCCAGGGACCATTATTTGAACAAACTTGAATCTACACTATCTGAGGATGCTTCCATTTTAATTTGAGCTTTTCAGGCCGAATAGTTTTTGAGAAGAAGATTTTTAAAGATTTTCTCTATATATTCCTATGTAAAAATTCATCCCCCATTGTGGCCTCACCATACCCTGGACTATTATTTAAACAAACTTGAATCTATACGATCTGGGGATGCTTCCACTCAAATTTGGGCTTTCCTGACTTAATAGTTTTGAGAAGAAGATTTTTAAAGATTTTCTCTATATATAAAAATGTATCCCCCATTATGGCCCCGCCCTATCCCAAGGGACCATGATTTGAACAAACTAGCATCTACATTATCTGAGGATGGTAACACGCCAATTTGAGCTTTCTTGGCCAAATAGATTTTAAAAGAAATTTTTATAAAGATTTTCTCTATATATTCCCGTTTAAAATTTTAACCTCAACTTGTGGCCCCACCCTACCCCCAAGGACCATTATTTGAACAAACTTAAATCTACACTATCTGAGGATGCTTCCATTTTAATTTGAGCTTTTCAGGCCTAATAGTTTTTGAGAAGAGGATTTTGAAAGATTTTCTCTATATATTTCTATGTAAAACTTGACCCCCCCCCCCCATTGTGGCCCCACCCTACCCCCAGGGACTATAAGTTGAACATACTTGAATCTACACTACCTGAGGATGCTTCCATTTTGATTTGAGCTTTTCAGGCCGAATAGTTTTTGAGTAGAAGATTTTTAAAGATTTTCTCTATATATTCCTATGTAAAACTTTATTCCCCTCTTGTGGCCCCTCCCTACCCTCGGGGACCATGATTTGAACAAACTTCAATCTACACTACCTGAGTATGCTTCCACACAAGTTTAAGCTTTTTAGGCCAAATAGTTTTTGAGAAGAAGATTTTTGAAAAATACCCAAAAAATTTCAATAATTCTCAATTATCTCTGCTTTAAAGAGGACGTGGCCCTTCATTTGAACAAACTTGAATACCCTTCACCTAATGGTGCTTTGTGCCAAATTTGGTTGAAATCTGCCCAGTGGTTCTTGAGAAGAAGATGAAAATGTGAAAAGTTTACAACGACGACAACGACAGACAACGAACAAATTGTGATCAGAAAAGCTCATTTGAGCCTTTGGCTCAGGTGAGCTTAAAAGCATTCTCATTAATTAAAATTGATATCAATATATCAATAGAAAAAAATATTGATGCATTTAATGTCTTTGTTTATGACTTTCATGAAAAATATACTATAAACAGCGAAATTGTCCACTGACTGTCTCACTTTGATAAACCTTTTAATCCATATTGCTTTGATCTTTTTCAGTTTAATTCTTCAACGCAGTTTAGTTCTGATAGTTCTGGTTATGTAGCAACTCCATTACTGAAAGACAAAATTCACATCGTTGTCATCGTGATGGATGCCACAAGCGTAGACATTTTCCCACAGGCGATAATTGATAAAATAAAAAAACTGCAAGCAAAAGTTAATCAGAAAGGTATGATATCAGTTGAGTTTTACATACATGTAGCAATGATAACTAACAAGCATGGTCACTAAATTTTCCTAAGAAATGACGTACATGTAAGATTGTTCCTGAGATATGGCACCCTATAGTGACCAGTCTGCCCTTCCGTCAATCCATCCATCCGTCCGTCTGTCCGTCCGAGATCTCTTGTTCGGAGCATATCTTCTCTCCCCTTGACCCAATCGGGCTCATATTTCACCCACAGAGTGCCTCTGGGTAAAAGGTGTGCAGTGACCTTGAACCATGTTTCTAGGTCAAAGCAGAATTAAATGAAAAATCGTTGTCCGGAACATATTTTTTCTCTGGTCCAATCTGGCTTAAACTTCATTCACAGAGTGCCTACGATAGCAGGGTGTGTAATGACGTTGAAAGATATTTGTAGGTCAGGTGTCAAGGTCATATTAGATATTGCAAAATTCCTTATTCAGAGCATAAATATACTCTAGACTTGGTCCCATTTGACTCCTACTTCACATTACAGAGCTTTTGGGTTAATGATATGCAGTGACTTTATAATTTGAACCAAGTCAATGTGAAGGACATACCAGATTTCTTTAAAATCAGTTTCAGACCATAGATTATCTCCCATTTGCTTAATCTTGCTCAGGTTGAACATAAATGTATGTATGTATGTAAGGGGTAATGAGATTGAATTAAAAGTTTTATACCAGCTGAAAAATTTCTAAATATAGGTCAAGGTCAAAGCAAAATTCTCTGAAATGCGTTTCATTCTTTCGTCCATAATTTAAGCGGGGCTCTCTAAAAATGGTCACCATCTCAATGTTGTTTTGTTACATTTTGATACATATAATTAAATTAACAAAAATTCACATATTTTAAAAAATATCAACTATAATTTCCCTTTTCTAACAATTAGCGGTAATTTGCAATTGAAAAGCATCTCCAAATGCTCGTTACTTAAATTAAATGATTATATTTTAAATTATAAATGTAAAAATAATACTTTATTTCTGATGATTTTGCAGTTGTAAAGGGTAATTGAAGAAAATGTAGAATACTTTTTTTACTATCAAAAATATGTTTTAGGAATTCCACAAGTTGTCCTTCTTACACAAATTGACAAGATCTGCGAAGGTTTGCAATGGAACGTCTCCAATACTTTCTCTATTCCCGCCATCGGAGATCTGGTCGACAAGGCAGCGGACCTCGTGGGCCTTCCTCGTGCTCACATACTTCCTGTCAAAAACTACGAGAGAGAAATGGAGCTTCGACAAGACATCAACATTCTAGCTTTGTTAGCTCTCCGGCAAATACTGAATTTTGCCGACGATTATTTGGCAAGCTACTAACATACTAGATGAAGAATTGAATGATACTTAATGGATAAAATGATGTTAAAGTGATTGTGTTATATACATTTTAGCATTGCAGAGTTGACTCTGTAATAGCCAGTTTTAATCAATGCTATTACTTGTCTTTAATTTTATCTTAAAGCTGCTTGGTCCCGTTTTTGTTATCATAGTATCAAACAATTTTCCATATAAACCATTTGTTTTACAAAAGTTATGAACGTTCTCCTATTTACACCAGCAGAATCGGTCTCCTTTCAAAGTTACAAATATTCAAAGTAAATTAAAATAGTTTCTTTTCGGCAGACGAAAAAACAAACCAAAAGGCATCATGGGATGTTTAGAAAAGGAACCGTTTGGTTTCGTCCCCAAACAGATTGGAGTTGTACAACCCACATGCTATACATAGATTGTAAACAAAGAAAACCTCAGAAATATTAGCAAAACGTACACAGGTTTATTTGTAGTTTGCCTGAACATTATGACCTTTATTTATAGCGATCGTAAAAAAGTCGTAATACAACCATGCCTGTCTTGACGTCAGGGGTGAATTTTAACATTAGGCGAAATAACGCAATACCCTTTTATGTCGTTTGTTTTGTGAACAAATTTTGTACATATTTTTTTTCATTGAAAGTTGGATTAATTGACTGAGAAAACTACTGCTTTTTCCATTAATAAACATATACTTAGCATAACCATCGTTTAAAAACGTGCACAAAATTTGATATTAAATCGGATCAAGCAGCTTTTATAATTTTACATAAACTATATAGTTTTGATATTTTCTTTTCAAGCAAAACACGATAATTTGATATGAATAAATGATTTATAAACGTAGATACATGTAGCAGAATGCTGAATTTATTTACATTTTCGAAGCAACTATGGTTGTACTAAATCCGTATTTTTCAGATATCATAACAAATGAATAGATTTTGTATGTAAAGATTATTTTTGACGAAACAGGGGAGTTGTATGATATTATGTATTTCTCAAACAAACTGATTAAAAAAAAATATCCTGTGTGAATATTTAATGCTTAAGAAAGCTGTTTAAATATATACACAAAATTTGATTGTTCATATGCAAAATATGTTAACATAAGAAAAGATGCACATTTTTTGTTTAAAGACATTGTTGTAGAATCATTTAGAAATGTAAATGTAGCAATTTTTATTACTCTATATTTATTGATACGAAATTTCATAAACCAATCCAAGAGGATAAATGGAACAGGATATTTAACATTACAGAAAGTTGTATTTGGAAAAATGTATATATGTCTAAAATTAAGAGTATGTATGAGAAAAGAATATCAGAATTTAACTACAAATTGTTACATGGTATTTTGAACAACAATGCTTATGTAAGCAAGTGGAATAAAGATGTATCCCCGTTATGTGAAATATGTGAAGATGAAGAAAATACTAAACATTTACTATATGACTGTAAAACTATCAAGACTATCTGGGAGAAAGTCAGCTCCTTTCTAAAAGTTGATATTACTTGGAAAATTATTTACTGGGTTTCTATGCTGACGTAAGAGACAAAACACTGCTTTTAAACAACCTTATAGCTTTTATTGCCTTTAGTATGTTTAAATATAAGATGAAATGTAAATTAAAGGATGAGAAAATATCAGAGAAAAACCTCTTATTTAGTTTGAAAAGTAATCCGTGTATGCAAAATACTGTTCTAAAAATGACTGGTTGTATTAGAAATGATATTTACCACGATATAGGTAATTATTTGTAGACACTAAATGTGCGATGTATGATGATGATGATGATGATGATGTTATAATGAACATGTGAATGAGCTTGATTTTAATAAAAGAAAAAAATGATTAAATATAAAAACCGTTTTCTCAATCTTCATCTAACTCTAATAGTATATTCATAAAAATACATGACATCAGTGGTTTTTATATAGAATTAACAGAAAAAGCAACTTTCCCATATTTCATGGGTTTTTGAAAGTCGTGTAGAGTATTCCAGGTGTAATTTTTAAACAACCTAATATGTAATATTTTCTTGTTTCATTAAAGCTTTTTACTAATACACTTGAACCGAAGGTTCATTGCAAAGTAGCCTTATGTAAAAGGGGGAAATAACTTTCAAAAAAATGGAGCATATCCTTTTTTTATAAATGAGGGATTTTCATTACGTTAAATTGTTCAAGAACATTGCACCAAAAATGTCAATATACATCTATTAGTCACCCGAGTCACTCAGACTATTACTGAATATATTGATCTAGGTTTTGAACATTTTAAACTTTTACAATGCTGCTTTAATGTTTAATATAAAGAACGTGTAAGTGCAAAACGGGAAGATTTGCATCCTGTAGATTTTAATAAGAAAAGACACCAGCAAAAAATGTAATTCAGGTCATTTGTTTTTAGCATTGTAATCAAATTTACGGATATAATAGAATCATTACCTTAAATAAATGATGTAGAGAAATGGCAAATCTTTAATTTATAATATATATTTTTGCAAATCGCCGGAATACCAAGTCTGATTACTCTTTATAATTTCTGTATCAGAAAAAAGCGAAAGACAACTTGCGGTCTGTAAAAGGTAGAGTGTTAACAACAACAAGTCGACATTCCAAACCATGTACTGATTTGGGGAGTTGATTTTCATAACTTACATATATGCAATCAACTACTGCATGTTGGTGTATAGTTTTGCTGTATAGACCAGATTAATGAATCTACAATATATTTCTTTAAAGATTTGAGACAGTGCTTTTATAATTATAGACATTATTTCTAATTATGTGTCAAAAGTTAAAACGATTTCTTAAATGAAAATAAATTAATTACTTATTTAGAACAAAGCTTATAAGAAGCTGGCGAGGAACCTTAAAGGGGCATGGTCACGATGTTGGTCAAATTTTATTTTTTCTGTTTTTATTATTTACAATGCTTTTAAATATGAATGTATTTCTAATGATCAAATGAAATTTGGGTGCCCGTCGTTTTAATTTTGAATTTTAAGCATGATACAGGGCTCACAATTCTTTGTCATGTAAACAAGGCTCGTGCCCTGTTTTTGTTTACATAGGTTCAATTTACCAGTAAAAAATCTTTTTCAAGATGATTTGTCTATATTCATATTCTTTTTAAGCATAGATAAACAGTTCCTAACCATAAACACATTCATTTTAGGTATAAAACTGGAATTTTCACTTCAACATTCAAAATGTAAATAAAAGCTTTGTTTTCATAGCGATGAATTGTAAGCTCTGAAACTCGCTTATAACTCAACAAATGACACTCAAATTTTGGTTGCCATTTAAAAATGCCTTACTGGAGCATTATAAACATTAAAATCGAAAAAATAATTTTTGACCGTTTTTGCACCTTTAAATAATATTCAGATTATATAACGTTTTACACTCCAGATAAAGTGGTTTGCTTGATTTGAACAAAGCATGCACGCGGTATATTTACTTAGTGATTGGCCAAAACGTTTATATCAGCTAGTCTTTTATATCTTCTGACTGGATAAAATTAAATATAAAGGTACTTCTATTTATTTATTTAAACACAATTGAAAAACACAGATTTGAACAGCACAGAGAAAAAGTATTTGCTTGCGATGAGAAACTTTACAATTTTTTTAACATAAAGAACTATTTTACTTAAAACAAAACAATAACTCGAATGTGATATTTTTGTTGTATTCCATTTATTTTTATTTCAATAATAATTTTCATGTTTTTAAAAATCTTTAAGACAAACCGGTAAACAAAGGAGGGACTTGTGGGTTTACAAGCCACGGTGCATTTTCCCTACTTAGAATTTAAGCTGTAGAAATTGACATTTAATCACAGAAACTGACGTAAATGAAAATATAATCTTACAAATATCAAACTTCCACTTTGATTTTATAAAAATCATGGCGAAAATTTGATATCAATTACATTTTTGTCCCTTAATATTAATATCCTTATTTAAAAACTTTACCAACTTCTTTTTCTTTCCTTATATTAATCTTAAGAAAAGCGAAAACTTCGGACTTTCCAGGATTTGATCACAATACCTATTAAGTTCTTATCCCGGATAATTTTTGAAGAAGCTGTTTATTTCTTAAATTAAAAAGAGATTCCTTTGATAAAAGATTTTCATTTATGTATATCACATGTAGATCAAAAACTTAAAATAGCAGAAAATCAATGCTAGGAGCTCGAAGCTATCATAGAATTTGAAATGCTCTTTTATTTGTGGTCTTTATGGACATTCCCTTTCAGTTATGTAACCTACACAATAGCCAATCATTCATAATATACAAGAGATCTTTTTGACTTGGTCTTCGAAGGATGAAAAGACAAATTCTGAACATATCATAAATGTTGTAACGATCCCAATAATAGAGAAACATGGATATAAGAGTTGATATTGTATAACTTATCAATAATGGCTGGGCCTTATCAAGAAGGAAACCACAAAGCAACAAAGAATAAATGTATTACTGTATGCATTACTGTACATGCATGCTTGGACTCCAAACATAACATTGTTTCAAATTTGTTTTTAAAATACGAGATTATGGACTGTGCTCAATTTTTCACACAGGGTATTACATTATTTTAAATATATACTAGAGTTATATATGTTAGAGTAAGAGAGAGATAGAAAGAAATATGACTGTTTAAATGAAATTAATTTATAAATATTTGTGATATTTTATAGAGTAGTACTAGTATTTGTTTTACTATATGTTACAAGAACAGGTTTATTTGAATCGTTTAACAGTTTAACGTACCACCTACGTGTGGATATTTAGGTTTTTCCACCTTTCAGGTGAAAGATCTCTTGATTTCTTTATGCTTCTTCTTCTTCTTCTTCTTCTTCTTACCTCGGGGTCACTTTTTTGTTATTAGAATTATGCAAACAATTTAAACTTTATGTAATTGTTCATTAAAAGTTATGGTACCAATTGACTCTGTGTCACAAAACTCCCAGAACTTACAGAGTTATTGCCCTTTGAGAAGGAAATGCTTGTTATCGCTACTCCTCTGAAACCATAAGAGATAGAGACTTGGAACATTTACCAATGTCTTTAGTAAAATAAGAGGGTTCTTCAATTTTTTCATACCGAAAGGATCTAGGACCCTTCTAGTAGTAATTGCCCCTGAAAGTATTGAAACTTCGATAAAATCACTTTCAACTTTTTTATTACTTATCATTGAGACTTCGGACAATTTGGAATAGAAGTGTCTACCTTGGCCAAACAAAATGACGTATAGGTCAAAGGTCAAGGTCATTTGGAAATCCGTTAATTAATGAGTTTTTAGATTACTTTTGTTTAGGGTGGTAGAGAAAAACTTTGTCATGTATGTAGTAGGACATCTTAAGACAGTTAAAAATATAGCACCTTAGCTCACACTTTACAATAATTACAGAGTCATTGCCCCTTTTATACTAAATACTTGTTATTGCTACTCTTCAGAAACCATAAGAGGTGGAGATTTGGAACTATTACCACCCCCACGAATGTATTCGGAATGTTTTCTTAATCGGTGCTAAGTATCTAATAAATCCAGAGGTGCTCGAATGAAAGTTCACGGACTTTACCGAGATTTGTTTAGTTCCTGTGAAATTTCGAGCGGAAGTAAATGTGTTTGGATAATATTCGCAAAATACGTAAGAACTGTTTGTTTTTCATATCATATCCTACTTTTATTTATGTTAAAACATGAAAATTATTTAAAATATATGTTTTATTTCACCATCTAGCAGTTATTTAAATTAAACGATGGTGTTCAGAACAGAATTATCGTTCAACCACGTGTAAAGTGGTTGAGAATATAAACTGGGGGTTGCTTAATAAAATTATAGCCATGTTTGATGCTTGCTGTGTGCAATACCAGGGTTTTTTTTTAAAAATGATGGGTGTCTGTTTTCAATTAAAACGAAGTATATCGAGCCATTTTCAAGGAACATTCTGCATAAAATAGTATAGTCTGTTTCACTATTAATGCTATTACTAGGTCAGGCGCGGATCAAAAATAAACCCTTATGGTAAGTATGTTAATTGTTGCAACAGCAGAAAAAAATATGTTTTGTATTGTCACATTTATTTCTAGAACACATTTTATCCACCAATTAATGAAGATAAAGTTAAAAGTCAAGAAACGTTTAGATTTTATATTTGACCACAAGTACCTAGATTCTATGAAATAGACTTCAAACACGTGGCACGATTTTTATTCCGAAACTGAAAGGGTTAAATATAACCACGTGGTCTAAAATCTAAATGACGATAACATTCGCAGGGGTGTATCATGGAGACCTCGGACCACTTGAAATAGAAGCGTCTACCTTGGCTAAACAAAATGACATAAAGGTCAAAGGTCAAGGTCATTTTGAAATCTGTTAATAAATGAATTTTCATATCTATTGAAATACAGAATTATAGTAAGGGTTTCAACAGCTGGCTGGATTGCGCAATAAAGTATTCAATTGGGTCAGCCAGAGGCGTGTTCAGCAGAGAGAGCGCCCGCGAGCGTTCGCCAAAATTTGTGTTGCGGGTATAGGGAATTTTGGCGAGCGCTCGCGAGCACCCGCCCTGTTGAACAAGCCTCAGGTATCACATCAAGTCCTATGGTTACTCAAGTGGAGCGTGTTTTTACTGTCAACCCATTCATTTCTTACAAAGACATCTAGCCTCTAGAACACTCTCTTCTACTGTTAGGTTTCTATTTATATGCTCGCAATTGTGTAAAGAATATTCACTTAGCTCAGTTTTGTTTAATGTAAGTGGAAAAATATTCAGAAAAGTAATTCAATAGATGTTTACGATACACAACATGGAATTCTGAAAGAAATCGCTTGTAAAAATCTCTTTAAAAATCATTTATGGCTTTGTGGATGTCCCATTTTATAGTACAACATATAACATAGGTATAATAATTTTGTGTGTACCATATTGAGCAGTCTAGCAATTCATTAAAAAGTATTAAGGTGGAAAGACCTCTAATCGTTTGAGAACAATTAGTGTACTAGTAAAGATTGAAGTTGTAGAGCCGATGTAACAAGACCTTGGATTTTCGTTGGATGTTACAATCTAGTTTGCTCATCAACACAAGCTGTCAGATGCTGACATCCTTTCTTCTTATTTGTTAGGTCACCTGAGTAAACACAAGTGCATGGTTGCATGATTATGATGTCCATGAAGCCCTCTACAAAAATTGTGAATTCTTGACCCCTGTGTCAGGGGTTCAGGCTCTAGAGCGGGGCCAAAATAGCCATATAGTAAAAATGTATTAAATCTTTAAAAAATCTTCTTAACTCCCAAACATGTGGGCAAAAAACTGAATACATGGTTATGATGTCCACAAAGTCCTCTATCTAAATTGTGAAATTCATGGTCCCTGGGTCAGGGGTTCAGAAGGACATGGGGGGCAATATGGCAGAATAGTGTTAATGCATATAATGTTTTAAAATCTTCTCTATTCTCACACATCTGTATGAAAAACTGACTTCATAATTATGTTTAACAAGAAGTCCTCTACTAAAATAAATTTTAAATATCATGTCCCCTGGAGTATGGGTTTTGACTCTAGGGCAGGGCCAAAATGGATGTATAGGTATTGATGCATATAATGTTTAAAAATTATCTTCTTTACTCCCACACACCTGAAAGGAAAACTGAATTCATGATTTTGTAGACCAGATCTTTAAGTTTTGCGCCAAAATTATGGGTTTCATAGTTCTTTTTGAAAGATTTCAGGCAGGGAGGGGGTCGTCATTACAAATTTAAAATTTTTCTACTCGAGAATGAAACCTAGTTAAATGAATATATGAGACTTCTCGACAAGTTTATGAATGGGTTATATGCTACTCAGGTGACCGTTAAGGCCTATTTGCCTCTTGTTAAAAGAAGCTCATTATTGTATATAGACTGTCAAATTCGGAATGTTGGAAAATTGACGCTGTTTACTAGTAACTGAAATAAGCATCCTTAGATGATGTCGGACGAGTGTCAGTGCGTTTAATGCTTTCATATCTATTAGCCAATGACTGGGTAGTTAACCATTGATAGACATTAAATCAAAGGTTGTCACGTTCTGACCAAGGTCCAAGCTATAATTAAAAAGTCTCAAATTTAAAATTTGGATACAAACTCTACTATATTAAAAAAAAAATAATAATTTACATCCACCTAGAAAATTCAAAATAGCAAGTAAGAAAGATCTATGCTGCAGAACGTTCATGGTATAATTGAGAAGATCCCACAATGCTGTGTCTACTTCTGAATTATGATGTTTGCTGTAAAACTATAAAAACAAACCAAAATGTTATTTAATCTCTGTCTGTATGTGGTTTGCGTAACCCGTGAGTAGTTTTGTGTACCTTCACGCGTTGGGATGTTCAGGATTATGTTGACAATTGGCCGACTCTTGTGTTGACAGACGACGTGCTTTGAGTACGGAGAGGCCCGTGTTTACAGATAGACGACACCATACAGATGCTTGTTCCCTGTGGGACCGGTAAACATCAGCGACGATGATACAGCAGTGATACCTCAGTGCGTCAGACCCAATACTCTCCACCTCTCAACTAATATCACCTTTTTTTCATGTGAAGCAGATATTTTTCTTTCGATGCCGCTTTAAACAACACATTTTCAACCAAGGTAAGCGAGTATTTTTAATCGTTAAGTTTCATTTTGAGTTGTTTTGTTTTTACTGTCTCGCAAATCAATAGTATCACTCTTTTTTTTGACTCGAAATATTTATTCAAAATTTGAGTGCATTGACACTTATAATGAATTGAGTTAATTGTCTGTAAATGTTGTCGCATTATTGGGTAGACTAACTAAATGAAAACACGCGTACGTTGCAAATTAATAGATCTCTGTTACTAGTACAATTAATATGGGAACACAGTTTAAAAGTTTAAGAATATTTTCAACAAAATATTAGCACCGCTTTTGGAGAAAGACAAGTTCAGAATATGACATTAGACTATATATGTGCTATATATTTAACAAATATGTAAAGGGCGCCTCAATTGCCAACCTTTAAAGGGATTTATACACGATTTCAGCTCAAAGTTTGAAATTTCACATTTCCATTATTAGTCTAGAATGGTATATTTAAGCAATTTAAATGATTCATCAAAATTTGAAAGTCAAATTTTGAGATACAAACAAGGTACAGAGCTCGACGTTCTTTGTTATGTACACGAAACCCGAGTCTTGTTGTTGTTTTACATTTAATTATGTGGTATTGGTATTGAGTTTCAATCAAATGTTGCTTTTTTTGGTAAATAATATTATTTATAAACACATTGGATCAGTTTATTTTGTTTGGAACGAGTTATTTTGTCAAGAAAAGGCAATTTCTATACTTTGAATTATTTGAAAACAGTTAGAAGACTCGAGCTTTGCTAATATAATTATGGTTTTCCATACCTCTGTATCTCGCTTGTAAATTGACTTCAAACACTCAATTTTTTTGTCAATCGTTCATAATACACAAATAAAAAAAAGTTAAAATATAGAAAACAAACTGTTGATATAAAAAAATCGTGTCAAGGTCCATTTAAAGACGTCGACTGCGAAAAACTCGAGGAAATTCATCTTTGCGTTTATACCAATCAAAGGGAGTCGATAATCATTTCATAATTTGATAATCGCAGGCTTTTATTTTTATGAAGTATAGCCCTTTGCACAAAAATTTATAAACTATGAAATAGGAATTCCCTTAATAGTTTCGACAAAATCTAAAGTGCTTTTCAGGACAGCATTAGTTAAAGTTGGGGTTTTTTAAGCAACCTTTCGTGAGGAGTGATCTCTACACTCTTTTCATGATACTTAAAAAGGTGGGTAAAAGATAAATTACAAGGAAACATATGGCATAGATCATTTCCACAGAATGAAGGCTAAATAATTGTCAGAGATCACGATAACGTAGCATGAGATGCAAAGATAATTATGTTATGAACTGTATGTAAAAACTCAGAAATCTTTAGGGACATTATTGTTTACAACAACTGTAAAATGATAATTGTAAACTGATCTTTCAAGTACTTCTAAACCATTTAATTTAAAAATATTACTGCATTAAACGCATGTGGTTCTATAAGTGATTACAAGAGGATGTTACTTACACAAACAAAACACTTAAGAAAAGAAAAAAAAACAGAAGCGGAAGTCTTCTTTTGCGATGAAATTTAGTTGATATATAATAGTTGGTAAGCAACTGATATGTATTCCCTTTGAAAACCCTAAATGGTCATGTAGGATATATAATTGTAAAGTGACATTTATAATTTCTTTACAGAAACAAATCAAATTTTAGCAGCATATAAATATTTCAGGCAACGAATAAGTGCTTTGTGGGGCTCCTCGGCGGCTTACAATACTGATGCGATCAGGCAGATATACCCAATGAGGCGTAAAATGTGTTTGCTTTTGGTCTTGGTTCGATTTTATCACCTTTTGTATAAATCCTGGAAAAAGAGACAAGTCCATGAATATTTGATACACTATGTGTTACCATGTTACCATATACGGCTGCCGAGGTATGAATAATCTCCCTTGCGTCTTATTCTGCTAACACCCGATAAGGCTATCAATATCTGGTCATTTTTGTAAAATTCATTGCTAGGATGCGCTGAAAAAATTCCTTCATTTTACGATCCTAATATTGATTTTTTTATCTAACTTTTCACATTATTTTTTTATTGTATGGTAAAAAGCTTCGCCTAATCCTCATGTATATTTATGTCTTTTTAGAGTGCCAAATTTCGAGAATATTCCGATAAGATAATCTAGAAATAGACTCCATTCACTATATTTCCATTCTTCTTTGTAAATATAAATTTTTGAAAATGTTAGGTTTCTCTCTGAACTACATGCACTGGAAATCATTATAGAAGGTTTTATAAAGTATTTGAGACAATGGGGGGGGGGGGGGGGGTTCTGATGATATGTATTGCGATACTGTGCGACGATTAAAAATTAAATTAAAAGGGGAATTTATAATCTGGTACGGAGAATAAAAACTCATAAATACATGTTCTAATTGAATTGGAATTTATTTTTTTTAAGTTTGCATCTTTTAAATGTGATTTTATTAAATTGTATGATTGCCATCATTTTTAAATGAAGATGAAAATCACTCATTCATTCCTTAAAATTATAGTAATGTATATTGCTGTAAAGTTTCAACTTTCCAAAGCAAACTGAATACCTTAAACCTTATAATTTATCACAGGCTAACATTCGCAGAATATGTCTCTGTTGAAAGAAGTAAAATTAAATTTTACAGTAAATGCGACTAATTTTTGTTGAATTGTATAACAAAAGCAACTGAAGTTCAAATATATGTAGCTGGAGTGTATTAAGGAATTAAGAATCCATTTGGTCTTCCCCCCTGGTTGTTAAGGAGGATTTACACCGAAATCATATACAGCTTTTACATAGTAATTAAACTTAAAGGGAGGTAATAACATGTATATTTTGACCATTAATAGCGAAAAACAATACCCTTTAATACTAATACCCTTTAATGATTATATACACTTATATATGTGTACTTAATTACTACAGATAACCAATATAAACTATTATGAATTAAACTCAGAAAAAGTTGTTTTGTAAAATTGTTTGAAGTGCATTTCATTAAAATGTAATTGAAAGGTGCTTGAAATCTTCAAAACTAATAGTAATTTCATTAAATTAATACATGTGTATGTGTGTTGGTGTGTGTGTGTGTATATATATACTGGAACAAATGTCGAAGACAGAATGCTTTGTAGAATGAAGTTAAGTAAATTTTTAAATACTCTTTTAAAATTCCTAACGCATGACTCGGCCTAAGAAAATTACGTTTTCGACACTGTTTAAAAAAACAATAAGAGCAGGGCCCAGATCCGTGTGATAGATTTATACGTAGATGATTATAAATACATCGATCCAGTGCTGTCGTAATGCCAGACCAGGTGAGAAATGAATGTATACCTGCAACATACCTGTCACTCGACGCAAGGTAAATATTGACAAGGTGTAATACATCCCAAGTGGTAATAGTCGAGAATGCTGACGATGGACGTGTAACACTTTGACGTAGGATTTATTTAATCCTTACCAGTTATCAGGTTTTTTCTTGCTGAGGTATGTTTCTATAGCTAGTCTGTTTATTTTAAATCTCTTATTTTTTTTTCGGGGGGGGGGGGGGGGGGTTATATAATTTTTTGATGAGGTATATATAATATTAAATATTTTCGCAAGTTTCAGGGTGCATATAAATGTGTTCAGGAATATATTAAATTTTCTTTCATTCTTTCATTTTTTTTTGTTATGAATTATTATTCAGGAGAAACGCGTTATTCATATTTTTTTGTTTTGCTTGTTGTTGAATATCGCCGGCTAAATGGGTCATTGCTGTGTTTCTCTGTCGTTAGAGTTGATATGTACATAGAGTTAAGACATTTAAACATAATTTTTTCGCAAAATACATGTATCTACTGCAAATATCGCTTGCCCAAATTCGAGCTACATTTTCACAATCTGTTTGATATATAATAATTTGCTTAATCATAATAAAAATAATATGCCTATTATATACTTATTTTTCATATCGTTTATGCAATTGTTATACAATTCATAAATTCTAAACGAAAACAGAAGACAAAAAAGGAGAACATCATAGAACCATTTTAACAAGACATTGGACTTTCGGTTGGACGTAGCTGTCTATTTCTTGCGTCAAAACAAGTTCAAAATGACGCGGTTTCAGGCGAAATATGCATCGATTGCGTAGTCTTAGCTCAACCTTGTTGATTTCAAAGAGCCACGGCTAAGTGGTCAGCAATGAAATAGACAGGCCTACGTCACATTGCTGTTTGATACAACTACCCAAAGTCCAAGCTCTTGTTAAAATGGTTCTATATACTCCAACTGTTATTTGTAATTAAACTTTAACAAACAGAAATCGAATGTCCTGCTAAGCAAATAGGTGGTGACGCATATGCATGCAATTGCAAGACTGTTGAGTTGAGAAGGAAACATGTGCACATTTAATTAAGTTATTGATTAATTTATGAACTTTATTCTACAATCTTAACGATGCATTCTAAGTAGGTTAATAGTCCAAAATAACAATAAACAATATAATAGATGCATTGCATGTGTGAAAAATCATGCAAAACGTCGGCAACGTTATTGCTTATTTATTATTTTTTTTTAGGGAGGTACGAATTTAAGTATCATAATCGTGACTTAAATAGCTACGTTCTTATTAATGATTAAAATGTAAAGAGTCTTTAATCTTTTTTTTTATATTGATCGATCTAAATCAATATACAGCTTTTTTGAGTAACGTGAAACTTATATGCTAAATTTTGATTTTCCCTATCTTCATTCATCAATTATCAATAAGGATTATTATCATAAAAGAAAGGGGGAACACTGGAGGGAAAAAACAGCACTGAAATTAGAATTCCAAATTTACTTTCTCCCTTGAAGCATACATATTGAATTGACGCGTCTATTTTTAAATATTTATGCAGATTTGCTGCATTATGTATCACATACATGTACTTAATAAGAGGGTTGGGGCTATTTTTAGACCATATTACTTTCTGAAAAAGAAGAGCTTTGTATAAAGAAATAACAAAATATTCAAATTTCAAAGCTGATTTTTTTTTACTAAATGATAATTCATGGTTAAAAAAAACAAATATAAAGGTTTAAGGTAGATCTGATGTTGATTTTTTGACCACCTTTCAACCTCCTTACACTTTAGAGTCAAGTAATACTTATTTGATGTCTGCCTTAACCAACCAACGTGTACTTTTTAATATATGGGTGTTTACGAGTACGAATTCCGTAAATGTAATGTATATGTATGATATAACAGGCAAGAATTACCAAATAGTAAAAATATGTTCTATGTCTTTAAGTATGCAGGTATAGAAGAAACGAAATTTTATGTAATGTTTTTAAAGTTCTTTACCAACCATGCTTTTGAATCGAACTACTAGTATTCAAAATATGACGAATAATAAGTCATTGAGCTCACCGTAAGAAATTGTCATCAAATAAAAAAATATCTGAAAACTTTGTAATACCTGTGAACTTTATACTTGGGAACTTTATACCCGTAAACTTTATATCTGTAAACTTTATGCCCGTAAACTCTATATCTGTAAACTTTATGCCCGTAAACTTTATATCCGTAAACTCTATACCTGTAAACTTTATACCCGTAAACTTTATATCTGTAAACTTTATATCCGTAAACTTTATACCCGTAAACTTTATATCCGTAAACTTTATATCCGTAAACTCTATACCCGTAAACTTTATACCCGTAAACTTTATATCCGTAAACTCTATACCCGTAAACTTTATACTCATAAACTTTGAACATGTAAACTTTATACTAGTTAACTTTATACTCGTCAATTTATATCTGCAAACTTTATACCTAGTAGGTTGACTTTTAGAAGAAAGAAACCAAACACCGCATCAAACAACAGGATACTAACAATAAATACTTTTGATCTTATACCGAACGAGGAACGTCGTCCGCCAGAACTGATTTCAAAAACTTAGTCTAATTCAATGTAATCTCGTTTAATGCTCTCAAGAAAGGTTCTCAAATACAGGCCCGAGAAATCTGTATGACTGCAATGCCTTTTAATGAGACTCTACAATCAGTTCCTGATTCCACATTCAACGAGACCAGAATTGAGGAATCTTTCTTTAATCCAGAGATCAATTTTGAATATATATTTCATTGTTTCTCTCGTGTAAAGACAAAAGCGCGCAGTTTTGTGCACGCATCCTGGAATCTATCGTCAATAATGGCGGTGCGGAGTCTTTTTAAGTCTGCGTGAGAATTGGTATCGGTGGCTTTTAACTAAAGTCTATCAAAACGAGCAGTGGGTATCAACTGAAGTAAACCTATTACCTGGCTATAATTCCTCATAACCCTTCGTCATAAAAATGCTGTCGTGTGTAATCATCACGTCAGCCACCAATTCGTTAAAAGCTTCCAATGGCGAACATCGATGGCTCTCATGAACTGGAATTTTGGAATTGTTTTCTCTCTTGGTGCATTGTTTACATGTACAGTGTCGTGGTCTTAAAAATTGGAATAGGTTTTGAAATCAGTTTTGACCGAAGACATTTTAATTCGATATTCAAGATCAAAAGTATGTGTACAGTTTCTGGATGCTTTACACACAAATACAGTGTATGAAGCAGTATGAAATGTATAGAATTTTATTTTCAACATAAATGGTACACTAGTATACTAGCATTATAATCATTTTATTGTAGAGAAAATATTTAACCTTTTCGTAGAATAACATGATTCTTTATTATACTTAAATACACATAACCATGCGTTACCTTTGCCATTTAATTCATGCTAACACAAAAAAGTATATGTAAAATACAACAGAGTATATGAACCAGTCAATTTTCTTCATGGGTGATGTTAACACTCTATAAGTACAACTGTGTTATTACGTCCAGTGATAATATGAACTATTACTAAGTCCGTTATATCATAGCTATTCATAGCTTAGTGTTGTTGTTTCTTTTGAAGAATTCCCTTAATCGATACATGTATATCCATGTACTGTTAATCTTGACTTATTCTAGGCGTCTCTCTCTCTCTCTCTCTCTCTCTCTCTCTCTCTCTCTCTCTCTCTCTCTCTCTCTCTCTCCACACCCCCAAGGATGTAGATGTTGAGTCCAGCCATACATGGATCTGTTATTATGTACATAAGCTGTTCTCACCTGCTGTTTAAACGATTACCATGCGTTATATAAGCTTGTTTACAGACGGATATTAAATTACATTTCTAGTGTTTGTACAATCTTACTGGCTAAATTGAATACAATTGTTTAACTTTCCTGTTGAATTCAATCAATATTGATGCAAATCATGTGTAATAATTTATTTTCGCTCTGAATGAAGAATGTAGGCGGATTGTAGTCATCAATAAAACTCATCAGCTCACCAAAACAATGGATTTGACAAAAACCTTTAAAATTACAAAATATCGCCATTTTACCTATTGTTTTTTTTTCTTCTCAATTTTAAAACGCGCGTCATTGACACTGTTGACAATAATTCATGTTAGAATTTCGATTTCAGATTAAAAGCGAAAACTGTATCATGACGATCCCCAGTTTAGATTCAGTATGAAATGAAAATCATGAGGGTCTTCACTTCAGGACACACGACCACATAGCGTAATGTGGACGGGATGATACTAAACTCGACAGCGCATGCGTTACAGGAATCAGTCATTCAGTCCAGGGTGTTGAAGTTCTTCCCGCTTTTATTCGTATGGGGGTCATTAGGAGTTATTGCAATTGTTGCGAACGTGATATTTTTGTTGCTGTCCAAATTCACGACGGGAGGGAAAAGCCCGGTGCTGGTCTTCATGAGGAGCATCTGTCTCGCTGACGTCATGATCGGCTTATACGCAATATTAAAGGCAATTGTATTTTACTCCCTCGAACACACGAACGTGAACTGTTTTCTGCCGGACAGTATCTTCATCACGGCGACCACCGCGTCCATCGGTTCGCTAGTGTGGCTACACCTCGATTGCTGCCTGCGGTTCACGCATCCACTTCGATACATTCTCCACATGAAGAAGGATAACGTGGTCACAGGGGTGGTGATTATGTGGAACGCGTCCTTCGTGCTAGGCTTCCTTCCACTCATGGGGTGGAACAACGTGGACGCTCTGTGTTCATACAGCGACTTCTACACCTTGGAGTATGTGGTGTTCATATCTGTGTTGTGGTGCATCGGATTGTTTTCAAACGTGTTCATGGAATCCATTCTTAAATACTACATACAAAAAGTGAAACACAATCAGCATTTACTGACCGTCAACAGCCGGGAATTTCAGCGCTTTCAGAACCTCATTCAGACCAACAGAATTGAACTTGTGGGCTGGTTCACGTGTATCGCACTGCTAGGGGTATGTATTGTCCTTGGTGTCCTAGTGTTCAATAGACTAACAGATTTCGATAGAATTGAGGTATATGTGTTATGCATGATGCCAATATTTCTACTCCGGCCGTGCATCCTGTCGGTCGTGAGAAGCTACAAGACGACTCAGATTCACACTGCTACTCAGAGATTAAAACGACAGGTGACGAGGATCGTTCGCAAACATCAACCAGCTTCAAAGGTCAATTCCACGACTGAGACAATTCGGTCTAGTGTGGACAGCAATAAATCAACGGATGCAAATAACAGTTTGAAAGCAAGCTTCCGGAGAAATGGTCCAAGTGAGGACATAAATACCATATCAAAAGACTGTGTTCATTCACAGAGTTCGGATTCCCAGGGTTCAGGCGCTTGTACATCCGGGTTACATAACAAGACAATGGAATGCAGCACAGCGGTGGACAATCCCGTGTTCAATATGGCAGACGAGTGTATGTGTAGTTCAACACTTCCGGTTCCGGTATTTTGTGAAAACGGTCTTCCGCAAACTGAAACTAGCGTTGATATATCGGATGTGATCACACATCTGTAGATCTCGAATGTTTTAACACATACAATTATTGTACCAGTAAGTTGGTCATTTTAATAAAGATTCATTGATTGATTAGTTCGTACCATTACTCAGTTTGTGATGTCACCGTGAAAGCTCTCAACTAATTATTATTTTTCATATCATTCAAATGAACTTCATTTTAAAAGTACTAGAATGATAAGTTGAAATGATCGAGTGTCTTTTTTTTCTATTGTCTCATCATAAAATGGTGCAGAACGTCAAAGCGGACACTAAATTTCTTAAAGAAATATTACTATGGTTATTTAATCCAAAAACGTTGACAGGGACAAGCAGCAAGATGAAAACAAGGTGACGACCTCTAAACCGGACGAATCATTGCCGGGTTTCACTCGGTCGGTGCCATTAAACATACATAAAAATAGTTTTGTAATAATACCAAATACATTAAGTAAGAGTTGTGTTCTCTTCGGCCACCATTTTTCTGGTCAACAGATTGAAACTTCGGTTCTTCCTCGTGTCGTTCTAGCTAATGAAATTAACAAAAAGTACTTTTTTTCTAATGAATGTTTACTTGTTGTAGTTTGAAAAAAAACTAAGTCACTGTCTCGCATAATTATTATACTTATTCCACGGGTTCATTTTAACCATATTAACCTCGGCTCCAATATGCCGATAAAGGGTTAGAACTCGAAAAACCTTTTTAGGAAAACTAAATAATGAAATAATTTTATTCGAACCTATCCGAATCTTAATAATTAAAGCTTCAAGGTCTATTTTAATTTTCAATTGATGCTGTGAGCGGTACCAATAATATTTGTATTAACTTAAAATGTGTAACTTATATTGTGTAACTTAAAATGTGTAACTTAGCAATTACGTAATGCTCCAAAAAAATAACAGGCTGCTGACGTAGATAAATTTGTTTTCATTCTTTTTATCATCGAACGATGTATCTATGTGTCTATAAAAAATAAATAAACAAAGACAGATTTAAATATTTATAACTATATGAATGCTCTACTGTCCATCAATAAATAAACAAACTTTAGAATTCACACAACCCTCATGCATGCATCTGTAAGCAATGTAAATATACAGTAACTAATTTATGTTTTATCTATACTTAATGGTGTCTTTCTCATCTACAACATATTCATAACTTTGCATGCACATCATTCGTTGTCACAACAGTTCACAGTGTATTCAGTACTCTTATACAACTTTCACACCCCCCCCCCCCCCCCCTTCCTCTAGGATTTTGGAATGTGGTTTCGTCACAAAACTGTAATTGGAGGGGGTGTTCACTTCCAAATAAATGTACAGTGTACAAATGAATAACAAGCGAGATAAAATTCAAAATGGGAGTGAACTTATAATAATTCTTTTTAATAAAAAACTGTCACGAACAAATAAAAACGCAAGTGTTGTACAGCATTCAAGATGGGTGGGGCTACATGTTTACCCTTCACCTTCCCTATTCAGATTCGACGAAAAAAATGAATTAATATTAATTAAAAAATTATGCATCTTTTTCTCCGTCGTTTCTCCATGTCCGCCATTTACCGCACATCTCAAAACTGAGACCTCGCTTACATGGGCTTGATATCTTACAGATGTAGATATGGTAGACATGTAGTCCTAACATTTCTTATGTGTAAGCGAGAATATCAAATCAAACATCCATTACCCTAAACCTTATACCCTGGCATTACTTTTGATTTTCTTTTCTTAAATACGTAAAAAAAAATGTTCATTATTGTGTAGCACCATTTGGTTGGCGATACAGTTTTCATTGCAAGCCCTGAATACGTACTCGGTATAGCGATAAACTGTACAACATTAAACCATACCGATCGTACAATACCATTCAAATATTAATGTTTTGAACACTTGAAGTAGTAAATTAAAATGAACAGTTTGACACTGACACATTGAGCGTTACATCGCTCCATCTATGTAAGTACATGTACCTGTAAACAAAAGATATCTTCAAAATGCATAAATAAATAATGGGTAATATTACCCAGAACACACTTCAGAATCAACACAAAAGCACATTGCAAAAAATATACAGCAACGATAAGAATGATGTGTAAAATAAATATTAACAACATATAATTATAAACTCCCTGGAAAAATGTCCACAATGGAAAGCAATGCCCGTGCTTTAGCAAAGCCTGCACGTGCAGACATGTACACGTGCATACATGTACAACCCTTTCACTGCTATGCAGATATAGACTAAGGGCCATTTAGTTTATGAAGCTGTAACAAAGGACTTCAAAATATGTCTTCAGTCACTCAGTAAGTGAAAACGATTCAAGTGTTGGGACCAGTTTATCTCTTGCTCAAATATCCTTCATCACGTATTTAAAAAAAAACCTGCTGAGACGTTGTGTTGGCTGAAATATGAATGTGGTGCTATAACTTTGTTTGCACGCCTGGAATGAATACAAGATCATTGCACTCTGGAAACGGAAACGTCCGTGACGGAAGTCCCGGAAACTGATTACCGCGCTGCTGATTCACAAGGTTGTCCTCTTCTTCCGGACAGCCTCGTTCCCGTGGACCAATCAGAGTCTGGTTCACAGAGTTGTCCCCCTTTACAATACACGTGTCTTTGGTTGGATTTTCTATATACACGATCCCTTTACATACATCACGTTTTAATGCCTTTTCCCACTAAATAAAAACAAAAATCAGAAATCATGAAGATATAATCAAAATCATTGTGTGTATTGGAGCGATCATATATAGTTTTATTCTAGATAGAATCTTATTTTATTTTGACAAATAAGTAGAAATACGGCCATTTTCTATAATATTTTGAAAATATATTCAAATTTTAATGATTTTGTACATATATCCGTGTTTAAATTGCCTTGATGAAATAACAAGATCAGTGAATGCAAATCCACAACGAGGCTTACCTTGACATAATACTGGCCAGACTTCCTGCGGAGCTTCATACACCGGTTCTTGCTCTTCGTTTTCAACACCGCGAAAAGTGCACATATGAAGATGATGGAGAAAAGAACCACGAGGGAAACGCACAGCGCGAGGTTGTCCAGCAGTGCCGGGAGGCTCGGGTGATCCCCGGGGCTCACATCGAGGCTCTGGGTGGTCAGGTTAAGGAACGTAGCGTGAAAATCTCTGATCTACGGAGACAAAATAATTTAAACAATACACTTCCTGATAAGACATAAAAAAGAACGGTAAATTAAAAAGGGGCTACAAATCATTTAACGATATATTTTGTACGTGTGCAATTTTTCAAAAATTGACTTTAATTAATTTTCAATTTAAACTTTAGAAAACCATGCTAGAATTTAAATAGTATATCACAATGTATTTTTATCACAAACATAATCGTATACCCAGATTGTTTTATCTTTAAATAATTTCATGTGAATTAAATACAAAATATACCAAATCATTAGAAGCACATGAACATTTAGCGCCGGTTTTATTAATATCTTTTGGAAATGTTAGTCAAAAGCGTGAACACTGAGGAATTAATAGCTGGTAAAAAGTTTACACATGTAGTTTCAGAAAAAAGTTATTTCCATCATAGCGAAACAAAATCCAACTAGAAATTAAAAACTCAGAAGATGATACAAAAAAAATTAAATGTACGCTGTAATAATTATAAATAAGATTATAAAAGGAAAAAAGAATATATTCATTTCAGAAATAGCTTCAGTATTGAAAAGAGATTTCACAATACATTCTTACCGACCGTCATCTTTATGCTGCACAATAATAAGTTATACAATCATATATGATACCATTAATTCACGGCTTCATAAAGATTAACAACTTTAAACATAAAAAAAACATTTTCAGTTGGCTATGTGCGTTATTATAATACAATATGTACCCCTGTTAAGCTATGTAATGACGGGGAAAGGGGGTGCACTATGTATGTATGCTCTACCGTACAAGATACAAAGGGGGGGGGGGGGGTATTTAGGAAGATGATGCATCGTGGACTGAGACCAAATAATTAGTCATACCTCGTCCTGAATATACGCCGTCACTGTTGCGTTTTGAAGAAGGGTCACAAGTACTCTATCTGGTAAGTACAGAACTAGAATGAGACACATTAGTACATTAAATATCAAAGTACTGAATCGGACCTCTTTCATAAATCGATGTCAATATCTACTTGATTTAAAATGAAATAAATATATAGACGGACAAACCTCTATTGAAAATGTCTTCCGCAAACACTGTGATGTAATACAGAGATTCGTTGTGAACTCCGCGACCAAAGTGCACGTGCGAGAAGGTGTAGGATTTGGACGCTTCCCTTTGATACCTCATCTGCCAAGAAAATAGTCCCTTCAGATATACCCCGTGATCCTCCACGTAGTAGATGTTGAGTAGAGAGGCGAACACGACTTGTAGTTTCTTCCGGAAGTTTGTGAAGTTTGTATCCTATAAATACAAAGAATTTAACATAATAATAATTATTCAATTGCTTGAATTGACATCAATAGAGTTTATAACATTTTTTTTCAAAGGAAAGGTTACATTGATTCTGATTGCTTCTGCCAGTGTATACATGATATATAAGGATCCAAAACGTTAAACCTTGAAAAGGGATATAACTCTTGCATACATATGGACGCTTTCAAATTTGTCGTACTGGGGTTTCGTGACCACATGAGTTATGCTTAATGGTTAAATTTTAAATTGTAGGTATAATCCATTACCTCCTAAATCGCCATCACCACTACATATCATATGTACATACATTTACATGTATGTGAGTGACTATATCAAAGTAATATCAAATTAAACGGAAGGGGTGTGCTGAAATTTTACAATATCCTAAACAATCACTGTACTAAAGAGAAAGTTCTCTTTCATAAATCTTAATGCTTTACTTGCAAATAGGAAGCCTCGAATTCAAATGCCAAGACTACCCCACAATACGACTCATCTGCCGCGGGCTGTTCATTCTGGTTGTCATGGTCCCTGGCCGCCACTTTAGTGGTCTCTGATTGGTCAATCAGGACCTCCGTGTAGTTTTGGTGGGTCGCGTTTTTAGGGGCTACAGGCGGGTTGGTTGACGTTTGTGTGACGTTGTTTTCACCCACAGTAACGACAGTGACTCGGATATCCGGGCTGGTGAGATGTTTCCTGGGACCGGAACCGGAAGTGATGGAGGAAATCACTGTAGTGTATGTCCCCCTAGGGTCGGTTCGGCTGGTGGTAGGCTGCTCTCTAGTGGACATGGATACATCGTTCTGGTCAGAAGTGGTCTCTATGATCCCCCTGCCCTCGATGGTGGATAGTGGGGTGGTGGATGGTGGGGTGGTGGACACCGACATTTTGTTTTGGTCACTAGTGGTTTTCTCGTTATCAGTATCAGTTGTAGTAGTTAAGAGAGTCGTTCTGACTTTCTTCGTGAAAAAGTGGGGCTGTCTTATTGTGTCAAATGTATGCACTATTCTCTTTGGCAACGGGTTGACTGTGTGAAAAGGAAAACGATTATCATTTTTTTTAAACAGTACAATATATATGAATAATAATTGCTTGTCGTAATGCAATTGTATAGTACATGTATTTTAAATAATAACTGAAAACAACAATGTCATACTGCAGAATATCTGATATTATTCAAAAAGTTGAAAGTTACAATGAAAGAATAAAAGCAAATAAGATCAAAATCTAAATATTTATATCTATAAATAAATTTTATAAACTATTTAAAAATCAATGTTAAATTCCAAATACTGATAAAATTCATAATTTCCAAATCAAAAATATCGCTTGTTTTTGGTTTATATATATATATATATATATTTATTTTTTGGCAATAAACATATTGAATTGAATATGATTTGCTGATTGCATGTGTCTATATAATGGTCGGTGCTTACAGTCTAATGTCATTGGACAGCTCTGGGATAATGGGACGCAACCGTTAGGACAATGTCGCTCACTGGCCGTACATTTTTTTCTTCCTAAGAACAACGTTAAATGTATATGTGTATATATCGATTACTGACTTCAATTAAATACTAGTAAATTTTACATACAACCCGATGCAATACTTAAGAGAGAGAGAGAGAGAGAGAGAGAGAGAGAGAGAGAGAGAGAGAGAGAGAGAGAGAGAGAGAGAGAGAGAGAGAGAGAGAGAGAGAGAGAGAGAGAGAGAGAGAGTCTGTTATTTTCTCAGGTGAAATATTTACCTTGCGTGGTATACGTGGGACTGACAGGTACCCGGTAGGTAGGGTGGGGTGGGTCATCAGAAGGCTCCCCTGTTTTGGCTGTGAAGGCGTGAAGCGCCATTGGATTATCTCCTCCTGAAATCAATATCTATACATGTAATGTAATTAAATATCAAAGATATGTAGATTTACATGAAAAGGCATGACATTGTATATATAGTTTTATTTATTCTTATCCAGTTTCATTTCTTCTAAATTTTACAAGAATGTATATTTTACAAATATATTAATATGTATTATTCTTTGGTTGGTTTACAACACATGTATTTAGTACATGAACATATCTACATATTCTTGTGCCTTTGGCTATAATAACACTACCACTTTGACCACTTCATTATACTAAAAGAAGGAATCTTCATTCCTTAACAAACAAATCAACCAATATATTAAACATACATAACAGCATGCATGGAAAACAAGTTGTACCCCCCCCCCCCCCAACAACCCCCCCCCCCCCCCCCCCCCACGTATCTGTATCTCTGATTCGATTCACTCTGTTTCCGCAATTTAACTAAGTGACACATTCAGCGTAAATTGGCCTGACACATTTTTATCCACTTTATAACACAAGTTAACACCTCAAAATGTTGAATGAAACAATTTTCATACCAGTCTTCTTTTTTTAGCACTAATTTGGCATGCATTCAAAAACTAACAAGTACGCAAAGAAAGTCCTACATTTGTTCTGATTTCCCAGAGACTTATGAAAGAGGGCTGGGTGGGCGTTGCGATTTAACAGACTATATGTATCTCCTATAAACGGATAGTACATATTTCAAGTCTAAAATATTTGGTATTTTCTTAATAACTTATAGTTTATGGTACAAAAACATATATTATCCAAAGTTTCAGGAAATATATGATGGATAATTATTTGTCGACCGTCCAGTCGCCTTAAGTTATCTTGATTTCGATTGGCTGACTTCTACATGTACATTCTTCTACTCACCGACTACACAGTATCCCACATCGCACCTGTCGGGGGGACTCAGGTGGTACACAAAGAAGTCACCACAGTTGTGGAGGATCCCGGGCCGCCTGAGTACACAGCAGTCCCACTTGCCGAGGATCGTATAGGAGCCACAGACAGACACACGGAGCGAGTGGTTCACGGCGGGCACCTGCTGCTCGTGTAGGTCCACCCTCAGCGGCACCACCGTCCCGCAGGCCTTGTTCTGGAGGAGAGAGAAATTAAGGGGTCACAACTATGATATATAGTTATATTGTACACCTGTTACAATAACATATATATCTACTTGTACATTTGTACATACATATGCCACAGTCCCACACGCCTTGTTCCAGAGAGAGAGAGAGGGGGGGGGGGGGTGCTCACAACTATATCATTATCATAAACACTTACATGTATATGATTATGGTATAGGTGTGACCCCCTACTCAACTCCCACGGCCATCGGAGAGAAACAGTTATCACACACAAACTGGGGGTAGGAACAACTACTGATTACAAAAAACAACAAATTCTGCAATAGGTTTCAAGAATATATTTTCAAAAAAATCCAATTCTCATGTTCGATTGCTTTTTTCTCCGGTCTTAGAATATCATATAATTTTGAAACCATTTAAGAGCTCACTGGAGACTTTTTTCCTTTAATTGCAACGAAAGAAGTGTACACACAGTCTTCCCAACAACAGAGGAATCAAGTCAAGAGCGATTGCTGCTGTCATCAAAGCGACTTATTAACAGGTGGGTATTGTATCGAAATTATTCAAGAAGATTTTATTTTACAATTTTATACAAGTCATAATATTAAAAAAGAAAAACATGTATAATAGGTTAAAATAGTTTACAATTCCAACCGATTCTGACTCTAGTTCTGATCCTGGATGCCTATACTGATTCACAGTGCTGCTGTTCACACCAAATTCAAATCAAACTTTCATCATGATTTTTACGCACATTTTCCAGTTTACAAAAAGAATTCATACACAGAAATGTAGTTTTAGAGGTTTAGATGACCAATCATAAATTATTTTTTTTTCTTCCACGAAGTACAGAAGCTGATCCTGAGAGGAGCGATTGTTGATGGATAAATAGAAATATTCCAATTAAATCAGAATTGTTTGGAAATTGAGGAAGAATACCATTAAGGCGGAAGTTGCAGAGACGTGGTGTTTACAAGGGACCGGAAGTTTATTCGCGAGCGAAGTAGACTGACAAGTGACTTCCGCTATTTGTAAGAGAGCGTGCGATTGCACTGTTCTTCATAAACACTACTGTTTCTTCCGACTTTCGAGGATTGGATGAAATAATTCACAGAAAAACATTTGTAAGCAGTAAAAGTCTCACCAAAGTCTCACTAAGTACCTAGATTATGACTTCTTACGACCAATCGACAGTATAGAATTTTACATTTAAAACTTCACAAAAACATTATGTCATTATCTACATGTAGAACCATTTCAACAAGAGCTTGGACTTTGGGTAGTTGTGTCAAACAGCAATATGACGTAGGCTGTCTATTTCTTTGCTAGCCACTCATCCATGGCTCTTTGAAATCAACAAGATTTGTCTGACTTTTGAGCTAAGACCACGCAATCGATGCATATTTCGCTTGAAACCGCGTCATTTTTAACTTGTTTTGACGCAAGGAATAGATAGCTACGCCCTACTGAAAGTCCAAGGCCTTGTTAATATGGTTCTATTTGAATGCAATACTTTGTTTATAGTCTTTTCAGACTAGACAAATACTAGACGAATAGAACACATGTGTCACACATGTATACACATGTAGCTGGTTGTACCCTGTGTCACACATGTATACACAATGATTGCCCCTGTGTCACACGTGTATACACATGTAGCTGGTTGTACCCTGTGTCACACATGTATACCACCCTGTGTCACACATGTATACACATATAGCTGGTTGTACCCTGTGTCACACATGTATACACAATGATTGCCCCTGTGTCACACGTGTATACACATGTAGCTGGTTGTAGGGTATATACATTTAACTGATTTACGGGTTTACTATGAGGGCAATGCAGTTATAGAGTCAACCTTTTAATAAAACTCAAATTATTCTGGGTTTTTAAAATCGACAAAAAAGTGTTTGCAAAAAAGTCTTGTATAGTCTATAATGTATATGTTTTTCACTGAATAAGTTAAGTACGAAAAACTGTTTTTTAAGGGTGATTGGCCATGTAGCCAAAATAGCCGGAAAGGAAGGTTACCTTAATGCACAGTGTAGGTATCTTGGCCGGTTTCCCATTGATCTGGAACTTGTACCATCCTTCCGGAAGTCCTTGGTCACAGTTTCCGGATCCGCCATTACCGATTTCCCGCCATTTGTCGTTTAACGTTGTGTGTCCAGAGTCGCTACAAACATCTACACCTGGGGAGAAAAAAACACAATATTGATTTAATATGATTATTAATGTAATCAAATCAAGATATATATATTTTTTATTTTGGATGTTTGGGTATCGTGATGACTTCATTATTTTATGACATGTTGAATCATTTTGTTATATGTGTTGATATCATATTTTACGAACTAAAAAATTCATTATTAGGGATTTTTTTTTCTAAGAAACTTTTTATGATATATGTTACCATTATATAGCTTCTGAAGATTTTAAAATGAACGCGCTTAAGCTATATTGAACGTTTTTCGTGTTTTCTTATCTAATTTTTATCGAGAGAGAGAGAGAGACTGGATATCAAATATATCTATAATTGTTAAATGATGAATCACATGAGTATAGCGGGGATATTTAATGGGAATTTCAGTCAGTAGCTTAAATAAATTCAGTATTTTTTAAAATAAGAAACTTTTGAATATTCTAATGTTCGTTTTAAAATGACTTTTTTAATTTCTCGTTAATATCGTAAAAAGCGTCTAAATTTTCCCCTTATAAAAGCAGATAGCTACTGCTTCCCCAAATCAATTGGTTGAAGAAAAAAACCTCAGTTAATGTTAAACATATTTCATCCACATGTATATCATGTTGGTGGATTCAGGAAAAGTCATTACCAAAACAGGAACTTACAAATAATATAATTAAAACACCTTTCTCCATTTCGTTTTGTTTATGACAAATTGCAATTCTCAGTTTACGTAAATTACTCATATCAGAACATCAGTCTAAGGCCGCGTCATCTTTCTGAAACCGGATCTTTAATTTTCAGAGGTCTGGGTTTTGTTTTTTACGTTTGGACATATGATTTGTGTCTGATGTATAAACTCAACTTGGAAATGCCATTCCTAAATGTACATTAAAGTAACCTAAAGGAGTATGCGCTTTGTTTTGTTTATTCTTTAATCGTAATACAGTAAAACTCGGTTATAGCGAGTTTTACAGTATACGTGCATAAAGTGCTATACCCTAGTTTACTATTATACATGATACACATTTACCTATAAAATGATTTTTTAAATTTTTAATCTTCAAACCATTTTTCTCTTCAACACATTTGATGCATCATTGTCATATACTACTGTGGTTTCATCAATATTCGTTGAATACCAATTTTCGTGGATTTCGTTGTTAAGTTTATCCATGAAATTAAAAGTACATTGAAGTGCAATTTCTACTAATAATTGTTATTGACAGGGTCATTGGCCACGAATTTACGTATCCTTGAAACTGTGATTTTCACTTTATCCACGAAAATTGATATCCTTGAATATTAATGAAACCACAGTAATTGAGAGTCGTGTACATATATTATGCAACTATATAAAATCAAGTCAATCATCCATTATTTTGTGTCTGAACTTTAATGAAAATGAGAGAGAGAGAGAGAGAGAGAGAGAGAGAGAGAGACAGAGACAGAGACAGAGAGAGAGAGAAGTGACCCAGCTAAATTAACGAAACTGACTGAATTCCGGACACCTGAGTGCGAATGAAATTGAAACAATGCATAATTACCGCTATAAATAGAACCATGGGCTTCCGTAACACTGCCAATGCCTAGAAAAAAAATAAGCAGATTTATAAAACATGTCACCTAGAATAAAAAACATATATTTACTGTGTACATATGAAACATTTGTCGAATGTATAGGGGTTCAGACACATACGGGCAGAGTGATCGGAACGGGGGGGGGGGGGGGTGTTCAGGGAAAATTTAGTACGGGGAATTCCTTAACTTTCTGTAATAGAGATAACACACGTTTGATAAATCACCTTTTTCGTGGCTATACAGTCTTTATCTTTTACCCTAAAAAGGGCATACATATAGGACATAAATGACTCACTTTTACAGGAACATAGTGTGTACACACGTGCAAAAATAACATAGATCATAACTTTCCCGATATGATATACATGTATATCTATGAATATTTGAAAATGTCCGTGTCAGCAGAGTGAGTAGTTTAACTAATTAAAATCTACCCCAAGGTCTAAACAGGACAAACACAAATATATGTGCAGGTAATGTCATGTACAACAATTTCTACGATTTCTTCTGCAGAAGATACATAAGTATCATATGTGCAAGGTTGTAAAATACATGTAAATTCAGCTGAACAATTTATTCCAAAATAGTAGTTGATTCAATATTCCAATCTATTCCCAACAATGGTTGATTCAATATTCCAATCCACAATGAAGAATAAGTAGATCTGTAAGTTAATTCATGTATACTATGATCAAACTCTGAGACCTGATCTTAAGCGACTGTGAATTAGTTTCAGATTGTTTCTAACGAGCCCCCGTGCTCTAAGACTTTGTGTTCTAGCTGTAGAGCCCCTGTGGGTACTTCAGGGGGTCAATGGTTGGGCACTTGAATTACTGGGTAATTGACACGTACATAGACTTCAGCCTGACCCCGAGGGTCGAAAGGGTGTCCTAGAAAAAATCAATCCTCAAAGAGTGCTTATTCTATAGTCGCTTCCTCTTCAGTCTGAGAGAGTTTAGTGAATTCTAATAAAACTGTAAAAGATGAACTTATTGTTCAAAAGGTTCCAACAGTAAAGGACCCCCCCCCCCCCCCCGCCCCGTCCTTATTTTGTTTCATCAACTAAACAGGGACACACGTTAAATTGTTTTTAATTGTTTGCCTCTTTATGTATAAATATATATACATGTATATATTCACAATAAGATAGTGTCCTTCTAATGATTGTCTATAGTGTTTGTTTGTTTCTTTAATTCAAGTGATCAATACTGTTCCTTTGGAAAGCTAGGTATAAATTGACAGATTACCCTGATAACAGCCATCTCTTTAGAAGACTGTACGGCTACAGTGTATGTATACCCTGATGCCAACTGAATGGGACAATAAAACAGATTGCCTTATTAAACGTAGATAAGTATCCATTCTAATAGATTATAAAATCTATTTTAATAACGCTTATCATGCGGATAAAACTTGTAATATGAAGAAAATTGTGACTTAAATGATCTTAGACAAGAATTGTGAGGAAACAATTAATTGAAACGGGTTATAAGAGGTAAATTTAAACCCAGCTTCCCTTTTCGCTTTCTAATAGGTCTCCCATGCACATATATGTCTGCATTCAATGATTGTACAATCGTGTTTTTCAAATCCGATGGAAGCTTGCGATAAAATTATTCTGTTGTCTAGTTCAAATTGTTCACTTTAAAAAAGATCTATGAGAAAAAAGAAGTTTCAAATATTTAGAAAATTTGACCCGATATTGATTTCTTTCAAAACTGAAGATATTTTTTAACGTGCTACAAGTTTGGTTTTGTTAGCAGACGACAAAAAGAGACAAGCCTATAAAATGCATAGCGTTTCACACAACTCTCTAAATATGTAAATGACATTACCTTGATTTAAAAAAAGAGAATGAATCAAAACATTGTTCAAACTGTGTTTATCAAGTTTAAAAGGTAAAAATCACAGGAGGAAGAAAAAGGTCTATAAATAAACACTTACCCTTAATAAATATTATCACAGAGAGGCTCACAAAGCGATGGACGGCGAACATGATGGGGGAGTGAAAGAACGCTTCAAATGGGGCCCCACTTTCACTATTTTGGGGACTATACGCTAGTTATAGTGATGTTACGGACTCGAGGGTTTTTTTTTTCACCGATTATCTGAGCGGCCTGAAACAAAAACCAATTAAAACGTCAACTCTAAACCGCTGTGATAAGGCCACATTGAGGCGATCTGTAGCGAATGTATTATTGAAAACACTTCGGTTAATTGAAGTCACTTTTTTGACATTTACAACAAAACATCCCGCTCGCGTAAAAATAATCAAGTATATATAGGTGAGCTTTTAAGGAACGGAAGTATTTAGATTTACTTTAATAAAAAAAAAAATTGACACAAAATTAAGTGGTATTATTCAGAGAGGAAATGACTTCAGCCACCGACGCTTGGGGTTAAAATTAGCCCGCCAGGGTGAAAAAGAAGTCCTCAGGAAGCAATTAAGAATTCTGTTAAGAATTTTGTTGACAAAGGATGCCGTATCGCTAAATATCATAGATTTGGAAGTTGGAGCTTCCCCTGTGTTTGAATCTTAAGTCTGTTTAATTAAAAGCCCAAATGTCTAAATTACCTTAAAATGAGGATTTCTCTAGGATGTGTTCGACCTGGAAATGACAAAAAACTCAATTTTGATTGTAAAATCAACTTTTAAAATTTTATTATTGCTATGCATGGAAATAAAAGTCCCTGCAGAATTAGAAACTGTGACTCGCGGGCCAGTTAGTAGACGGTAGCTACACCCAATGCGCTACAGAATTAGGCACCAGGATTTGGCGATATAAAATTCGTCGTAATGGGTTAAAATCGCCATTTTGTGACGTACTGTCTTAAAATGTTGAAGTCCCGGATATCGAGGATCCTTAAACAAATTGAAAAAATGTTGTTATTGGTTATCATAGTACACGAAATAATGCCCACTTGAAATCGATCACAAAATGTGAATACATGTATTACTAAATACGCAAAAGTTAATGCCTACGAATATCAATTAATAAAGCTTTATTCAGCATTCTAAATACTGGTCAGTTAACATATATACAAGAATACCGGTGTTAGAAATGAATGAAGATGATTACATAATTACGCCATTTGTCACTTTGTGAGTTGTGAAACGATGACTTAATCTCTACAACAGAGTGGTATAGTTGTCTCGAGTCCATCTTCAAGTTCATTTATTTATTTCACTCATAACATCTTCAGAGTACATGTACATCACGTGACACCGACAGAGGAATCATACATTATCTTTATCTTTTAGTAGTAGTTGTTGTTTTAAATAAAAATATTACTTTAACATCTCAATAGACATGCAGCAATCGAAAATTTTGTGCATACTGTATCAGCATTCACGGACCAAGTGTTAAATTTATACTAAGTATTGCTGATATACACATGTCACTATAAATAAATAAACTACTAATACTAATACTACAACATTATAAAGATGTATAGCTGAAGAGTCATCGACAGACACGCCCTTAGTGAGTCAGTACTGTGTACTCAGACCATTAGGACTAGTCAGTACTTCTTTGGTTTTATGCTGGGGAAACACCGACAGGCGTGGATCTAGATTTTTTTTTTTCAAACGAAGGGGTGGGTGGAGAAATTTAGATATGATCAATGTCACCTCTCTCTCTTTCACTCAGTTTTTTGTTTGGAAAAACATTTCGTTGTTCAGTCTAAGCCGCAGATCAAAGTCTTTAGCAGTAAGGTAATTTAGAGATAATTTTTGTCACTTTACTGCTTTGGTATGGTAAGAGTGCCAGAATATATATAGAAAAGGTCTGAGAAACCAATATTAAATGTAAGGTGATTCTTAGAGAAATGATAAACTCCATAATAGCTCTCTCTCTCTCTCTCTCTCTCTCTCTCTCTCTCTCTCTCTCTCTCTCTCTGTGAGATGAAAAATATCCCATTTGGTCAGTGCCATGACAAGGGAAAGTTTTCAGCATCGGTATAACTACTATAATTCATTTTGAGTATATTAATCACTTTTGCCATAAACACGTGAAATATACAATAAAAAGATTTAATAACGCGGTGTTCAGCATCTAGAGGATGTGTAAACAAATTGCTAATAATTGGTAATTTGAGTCTTGTACTTGAAAAAAGGAGGAAATTAACTGATCGAAATAGAAAACCTATAATTGAACCACCCTCATGTGTCAGAAAGGGGCCTGATGATTGCTTCACTCATTATTTAAGTTTTGCACCATCAAAGTGAGAATCAAAGATAAGGTCGAAACAACTTCTACGAATCACGTGATCTTGAGTCGCAAGTCAGAATCTTAATCTTCATAGAGCTTGAAAAAAAAACCACAAGTGTATTATGTAATATGCACGTGGTCATTGATTCAGTAATACGCCCCCACCTAACTCTAAAAAAAATATATTTAGTATATTATTTAGCAGCAACAATCACCTATATACAGTGTATACTTTAATATCCCTATTACGGACTTTTTTAAATAAATAAAAAAACTGCCTTTGCGGAATTAACTTAAATTAATGCGTAACTTTAAAAGTTTAAGAAATGGCGGAATAAGTTGCGTGGAATCTCACAATCGGTAATCAAGATATATTGCGTCAAATGTAATATATAGAAAACCATTATACAATGTATATGTTGCCTTCAGCATAGTTACCTTTCAATATAACATGAACATCTTCTGTTTTTTGACATTTAATTTAATTACACTAAAACAAAAGGGTTTTTATTTAACCCACTTATATTTTTTAAATTTGATACAGTAGCTCTTTGTACATGTATGTACAACTTACACTTTGTACATAGCATTTACGTCATTGGCCCAAAAACTAAAAGATGAAAAACAAGAAGTGAAAGGCCTTTTTATACATGACTTTTGTATACCATTCCATATTAGCATTATTTGTTAATATAAGTAGCTTATACATGTAGAATCACTTTGGTGATGTAACTTAATGTATACGAAAAGAAGATTTTTGAAAATTTAACCTTATACATTGTATATTCCTATGTACAAATTTGTACCCCACCCCATTGTTGCCCAACCCTTCCTCTAGGGATCATGATTTGAACAAACTTGAATCTACATTACCTTAGGATCGATGCTCCCGAAAGGTTACATTTTTCTGGCTAATTGGTTTTTGAGAAGAAGGTTTTTAAACGTTCTCCCGTACATATTCCTATGTAAAATTTTAACCCCCATTCTGGCTCCGCCCTACCCCCTGGGATCAGGATTTGAGCAGACCTGAATCTACATCATGTGAAGATGCTTTAACATGAAATTCAACTTTTCCGGCCGAATGATTTTTGAAAAGAAGGTTTTCAAAGATTTTCTTACAAAGTACTGAGAAAAGTTTTTACCCCAGAAGAATTTTCAAAAATATTTTCTCTAAATATTTTTATGTAAAACTTCAATCCCCACCCCTACATTGTGACCCAACTCTTCTCCCAGGGATCATGATTTTGAACAAACTTGAATCTGAAAAATCTGAGGAAGCTCTTTCTTATAGATCTGGCCAAATGATATTTGAGAAAAATTTTAAAATGTCAATTAAATTTTCAGGTGAGCTAAATATGCAAAAACATATAGAAAAGAAATCTAATATTTAGTTGGTAAAAAATTACAAACAAGTACAATGTCTGGTTCTCCTCTCAGAAAGTCAGAGATTAGCATTTTCTCCCTCTTTTATTCGTGTATCTATGGGTGACAATGGTCGCATTTGAGGAATGAGACAAAAACACAATGATGTTGATATATATTTTACATTGGCAATGTAAGCACTTGAAACTTGTTCGGCGGTCTTTGAATGTGGTCGTCGTTTTCAAATCAAAAGCCACATCTGAAGTTGACATTTTGACATATTTACAGAAAACATTGAGTCTCGTCTTATGTATGTCATAATGCCAAAAAATTACATCATTTGGAAGTAATGATTGTGAAATAAAGAATCAATATATTTATTATTTCTAGCGACCTTAATAATATTTATATTACTTATTATATGCAAATTTAAGAGTAATCAAGTGACTCTCTAATTCCATTGCCAAATAAAAAGATTATTATCTCGGAGTCACTGTTTTAATCTTGAGTCTTTAAGATGGAAAATAACCGAAAAATTACAGGAAACGTGTCGAACAAAGACGGTCAGCCAACGGACCTAAAAAAAAAAACAAAACAAACAATCAAACAAAAAATATGCAACACATGAGGAATTCAGCTATAATTCGGTTTACAACCGCCTGACTACATGTATATTATGTAACTATTGTGAACTGGTTACGCCCTATCTAGTCAAGATAACCATTTTATGATCGGTAGTATATCAAAAGTGTGCCACACAGGTCACTCGGACATCAACGGTGGTCAACGGACATCAACGGACATTGGGGGACGTCAATGGACGTAAACAAACATTTATAAACATCAACAGACGTCAACAAACATTAACGTATGTCAATGGTCTACAACAGACATCAACATACGTAAACGGACATCAACATACGTAAACAGACATCAACATACGTAAACGGACGTTCACAAACATTAACGGACGTAAACAAAATTTAACGTATATCAATGGTCTACAACAGACATCAACGAACTTCAATCCTTGTCAACAGATGTCAAGGAACATCAATGAACGTAAACGAACATCATTAAACATCATCAAACATTAAAGGACATCAACAAACATCATCAAACGTCATCGAACATCAATAGACATCAACGAACGTCAACAAACATCATCGTACATCACCGAACATCAACAGACGTCAACGAACACCGACGGAGATTAACGAACATTCAATTTTGTCAACAAACATCAACATACGTCAATGGTAGTCAACGAACATGACGAACATCAACATAGGTCAACGAACACCAAAGGAAATCAACAAACGCCAAGATCGTTAACAAACACCAACGAATGTCAATGGACGTCAACAGACGTCACCGAATATCAGCAAAGGTCAACGATCTTCAACAAACAAAATGGACATCAACAAACATCAACGGACGTCAACAAACATCAAAGGACGTTAAGGAAAATCAACGAACGTAAAAGGACGTAGGCCGACACGTTCTACAAAGGTTCAGTGCAAAACGCATGTTCCGAAACGAATTTTTTTTAATCCCAAGCTTTGAACATTCTAAAACTCAAACTTTCTGCCAGATAAAACGAACTTCATGAGCAAATCAAGGACAATAAACGCATGCAACAAAAAGGAGCGGATTGAACATTTTGGCGCCTTTTGATGGACAGTGCCATTGTCTAGTGAGGTATGACTGGCCATTCATTTGTTTGTACTTTAAGCTATATAGATAAAAGACTAAATACCGATCTTCTTCCATATCTAATGCGAATTAAAAAACATTTTTTATTTCATTTTTTTGGGGGCCTTATACTATTCAAGTGAATTCGTTTAGAAAATATGTTAGGGTGGGAGTCACTAGTATCGCATACTTTTCAAATTATAATAAGTAATTGTTTGTTTTTGCAATTATGCCACCTATTACTCACGGATCTGAAAAAATAAACACTTGATATTTTACTGGGCGCCCGATACTTAAAAAAACTATCAAAACTTCTTAATTACTTATCTTTAAAAGTTCAAATCTAAATGTGCAACTCATTCAAACCCACACATTTAATGCAATTTTTACACACATGTTTACGCCCCTAATCAAAATTACTAGTATGACACATTAGAAATATTTTTGTCACGCAAAAATTCCTATTTCAAGCAAACAAAACGCCTACATTGTTTTACAATCACATTGTCATGTGATTTTATTGTTGAAAACAATTCAGCAGTTCAATAAAATTCCTAACCAATAAAAGTAAAAAAAAAACACCTTTAGAAAAACAAGAGGCCCATGGGGCCACATCGCTCACCTGAGCAACAATTGGCGTTCAAAAGATATTGTGCCATATGGTCCCTCGGTAGAATAACAAAAAATAAATATTGTCAAGTATTCGAATTTTACAATTATTTTTGCATACACGTAATCTTTGACATTGTACCTTCATGAAATACTATTTTTTACCAGAATAAGAAAATCCTACGCAAGATATAAAACTAAACATTTGGTAGGGGTACACTGTTAAGTTGTTAACTTCCAATTCCCTATATTTTCGTTCTGCCCCCCCCCCCCCCCCCCCACACACACACTTTGTAAAGCGATCAAAATATATGAGAGCATATAGGTACATTTGTTTCATCAACTACTTACTTGTTATTGTATTTTAAAAAAATATATAATAGTTATTGTATTTTATTTAAAAAATCCTTCATGTATAGATGTGAAGAAGAAAATTGTACCTCAATGTGCTCAATTCCTCAAATTAAAACATTCAAAAATTTAATTTGTTTTCCATTATAATTAAATGACTGTTATTTACCTCGCGTACAAACCAGGATAATTTTCCGCTGTGATATTTTCTTAGGAATAGCGATAATTATTTTATCCCCGTAACAGAAATGTGTCAAAACTATGGAAACTGTTTTAAAGATGTCGTTTTTATTTACTCGTGTCTGAAAAACTATCAAAATTGATGTAGATTTCACATTATTTATTGTATAATGAGGGGACCCCAGAGAGTAGGTATATACAGAATATCATTCTTTTATTTTTTTTGTTCAAGTATTTAACATACTCTAATTCATATAGAATTTCTAATGTTCAACCAAAATTTCAGCGTCAATCGTAGAATTATAAGCAAGATACAGAGCTCACAGTTTCCCTAGGTTTGAGTCATATTTTGTTGACATGACTTTATTACATTCAGCTTAAGATTTTTAACTTGGTATTTCCTATTCACCATTAAAAATGGAAAAAAAGAATGGCCTAAGATTTTCAATTCTTTTATTCACTCAAGACCAGTTCATTGGTATTTAAGGTTCAAAATCAGTTTATACAAATGTACACAAACACAGTCAAGGATCACATGTACAGTAGGAGTAATAATGACGAAAAAAGGTTAAGTTTACAATACAATAAGTTGTTAAAATTGGTTTCTGGAAGAACAGACTTTGAAAATTTTCTTAATAAATATTGACAATTTTTTTACTTTTTTAATGTTTAGTTTTTAAGATCTGTGTACAAACATAGAATTGTGAGCAAATCTCTGTATCTTAATTGCTTATAATTCGAAGCTTAACACTCAAATATGGTTAGTAAATAGAAATTGTAAACAATTAAACACAAGAAACATGCATGCACTATAACAAATAAAGAACACAATTTATTTTTTCGAAATGAATCATATATACACTGTAACACATGTATATATACCTACATATTTCTTTCAGCGATATCAAACTCTATTTAAACTGAATAAACTCGAGAAAATGCCGAGCATCGATCTCAACAAAACCTATTGCATTAATCTACCATTACGCAAAAGATAATGCCGAATTACCGATAGAATGAATTGTATTTCAGTACTTTTTTGATACATCAGATTTTGCTTAATTTGCGCAGGTAAAGAGTTAACTGTTTGATCTACCGAAGTCTCTGTTTGAATTGATACGTAAAAATCACGAAATACGAGAGTTCCCAGGTTAAAATACAAAGCATAAATAATGCATACGAAACGAAAATCAGTCCTAGCTAACACCAACGTCATGTGTGAAATCTGTCAACGCATTGAAATATTTAGCCTCAATTTACTTCACAAAATCGGCACCAATATATTTTGCATGTTTCAAAAATTTCCCTTCATACACGAACTGTTGCATAAACAAGCAAATTCATCATAGTCAGATCGACCCTTTTTCGTATAATGTCATGGCTGCTTTAAACAAAGAACCTCGTTTTAGAAGTATGGAATACGAGTCTTGGTAAAATGGGTATGCAAACCCGGGCCGTGGCAAATTAAAAGCCGGGGTAGATCTGCAATCGTCAATTCCAAATACGCATTATTTTGCGGCAATATTTACAGCGAATACAAATATAACTGGTCCATCAAATATCCTGAAAATTTAATGAGATTGGCAGATTAATAACTGCCAATCTTTTGTTTTGACCAGGCCAAGTCTTGCCTACCCATTTTACCGGATGCCGAACCGAACCGAAGCTGAAACACGCCTTTCCTTTATCATTATTTTCGTAATAACTCAGATTTGAAACTGAATTAGACCTTAATTTTTGCAATTTATATTTTCCTTCCCATAAGGATAATTTATGCTAAACTACGTTGAATTTGCCTCGGTAGTTCTTGAGAAGAAGATTTTTAAAAATGCACCCCCCTTTTTCTACAGTTTCAAGGTTTTCTCCGCTTTGAATACAGATCGTACTTTTATTTCTGCAATTTATATTTGCCATCCCATAAGGATGCTTTGTGCCAAATTTGGTTGAAATTGGATAAGCGGTTTTAGAGAAGAAGTTCAAAATGTAAAAAGTTTACAGACGGACGGACGGACGGACGTACCAACGTAAGGTACATTGTGTGATTTTTGGTGTCTGTACTTTGTGGGGAATGAATGATTGGTACAAAAAATCAGTATGGGTATTAATTTTTCTGTTGGTATAATTAGTCATTATGAAAATTTCTTGTCTGTTCACAGTGGGTACCACATTCATAGGTACAAATGAAATGTCCGTCGTTGTGTCTGTACTATGGGGAATTTAAATGAAACTATCAAGTTAATTAGATTCATAGGCGTCAGAACTGTGGGTGCTAAGGGAGGCTTAGCCACCCCCCCCCCCCATGTTTTTGCAAAATAGACATCATTTAGGTATCCAACATTGGGGTGTAGGTTTAGCCCCCCCCCCCCCACTCCTCTTTCAACAGGCACGTTGCAGTGAAGTCGAGGAAGTGTAATTGGTAAAGTATGAAAGAAAAATTTTGTACTGAAAGAAGTTCCGACCCCCCTCCCCCAATAGGATTTTCGTTGTTGTACAATAGACATAGTTTCATCTTTTTTTCTTTAGCTTGACAAGTTTCTTTCAGGTTTGAATATTTTTTTCCCTTCGACAGTCACCCCTCCCCACACCCCTTACATTTAATTTGCTTTTGACGCTAATGTGATTTCGTAACTTTCCTTTAAAATGTAGCAAATATCAATAGCATGTGCGTCGGAAGCAAATTGAATGAATGTGGGGGGAGGGGGTTAAACTAACACAAACAAGCTACTTCCTGGTAATTACATGCAAGTCTAACTTTGCAAAAAAGGGGGTTGCCAAGTCCCCTTAGTACTGACAATGGAAAGAATGGATGTTCATTTTGCAACTTCAGTAACCTTGTGATCTACAGTTTTCATTCAAAATCAGTATTTTGTTTATTTACTCAGATTTTGGGTAACCATTCTGGCTCCAAACCACAGTGGGTGAGAATCACATGATTCAAGTATAACAGTACTATGCTTGCAGACTTTGATAGTTCTAGTTCTAAGTGTTACTCCATCAAGTTATTTTCTTTGATTTCAATATGTAGAAAAAACTGATCCAACACCAGTGCAATACACTTCACTATGAATTCTCCCTTTTTATATTCTTCTTTTAAATTGGTATATTTCGACTTTGTGCAAAACAGTGATTTTTTTCGTATTATTTATCCTACTATATGTCCATGAAGAAGTTAACAGCAATGGAAATTGACTCCATGTTAAGTCTCCTATTTATTGTCCCTCTATCCTTTAGATGAAAAGAATATGTCAGCCACATATTTGACACACAACAATACATAATTTTCACATAATTTAATAGTTAAATGTATATCTCTACAAATAATGCATGCAAGCATACATGTAACACAATGAGCTTAACACTTTCTCATGCCTTTGATGAAAGCACATTGAACATTAATCATTATTACAGAAAAACTGTTCTTTGGTTAAAAAATAAAATATTTAAAGGGTTACATTATCAAGGTCTACAAAGACCACAGGTTTTTTTTTAGTAAATACTCTTTTCAACCATTATTCACATCTTTAATATTTAAACCAATTATTGAATAAAATATTTGTGTACTCTCGTTCTAATCTATAAACAAAATTTTCTTCCCAAAACATCAATAAATGTAGCATAAATTGAACATGTTTCAAGTGGTGACAGCAGATAATGTAACATCTTTTTAAGAGAGCACATGAAAAGGAAAGTCATGAACACATGAAAAAAAGTGTACATGTGGCAATACTGCACTGCTTTCTATCAACTATTCCACAGCCTAATTCTTAAAAAAAAATCTATTTTTAAAGCCCTTATGTAAGGGTATTTCCTTGAATTACCTTAAACCAAGTTTTCGTTGTATTATTCTAAATATAGACAATTGAAAAAATTCAATTATCTGACAAAAGAAAGTGCAAGACAAAAAGTTAAGATGAAATATTTTAAAACTTGTGATAAACATCACTTTCACATTTAATAATACCATCTTTCAGAAATGATGCTTTTGTACATGTACAAAACCTACACAGCAAAAATATGTAATGAACAGGATGTGCAATAATCATCACCAGTGCTATTAACTTCAGGAATCAGTGAGCAAAAGTAAAAAATCAAGTAGTCAACTGGTCAACAAAAAGTGAAAAAAAAATATTCACTATATTTTCATCCATGTTGAATTGAAAGGAAAAGTGGACTTTCTCTATTTCTAATATTAGCGAAAGTTAGTTTGTACTTGTAGGTGATCATACTAAAAGGTGGGTCAAAACAATTGATCATTAATTTAACAAAACATATCAAACTAACTATGTTTCGCATTTTACATGTACTTGAAATAATGGGGACTTTATTATCGATTTTTTAATGCTAATATTGAATTGTAACTTCCAGTTATTTTTGTCAATTAAAGTCTAGATAGACTTCTTTCGTTTTTACAAAAAATCTAATACAACCCTTGAAAAATGAATATACAATGACCTTAACTTTTGGTAACAAAAAAAACAAATAAGTTTTAAGTATCTTAGTATATTAGTATATAATAGCTCTTAAAACTCTATTCACTTGCAATATGAGGCATTTTTCGGAATGATTCAATTATGTCATTACAAATCATTATTATTTTTTCTAGCTTTAACCAGCATACAACTGACTTTCTTCTTAATGTTGTCCCTTGGTCTTGTATGCAGTAGACCCCCATATTTCTTGCTTTGGGCCATCACTTTCTCAACGTCTTTTTGCCTAGGACACTTGTCCCGGGCAAGAAAACCTGCAAACCTCTTCTTTATTTCTTCTTCTTCTGCTACTGTCCATTTCTTCCTCGTAAAACTGGCCTTTTTCTTCTTGCTTGTCTCTGTAAGAAATACTTCAATCATTACCATTTCACAGAACAGTGTATAAGAAAAAGATATTGATGGAAAACAATTTGCATACAGTGATTACCAGCAAGAAAATCGTGAGACCAATGGGATTAACAGTTATCTGATAAAGCACATGTGAAATAAATTTGTAAATGTTAAAGTAATACTACCCCCCACCCCACCCCACAAGATTGAAAACATATAAAAAAAAAAAAAGTCCCCCTTTCAAAGATTGTTGAAATCTCACATTATTTATGCTGCTTTTTAAGATGAATTATATGATGGTTGGCTAAATTCATTCAACTAATAAATTTATTTTTTTTCAAATTCTTCCAAATTTGTACCAGTCTTGAAAAACAACTACTGTATTAATAAAAAAAAATAATTTTTTGGCCAAATATTTCTCACCATGGATTCATATTACTTACTGACTAGAATTTCTTCCTCTTCATCTTCTAACAGGTTTGGGATGAACACTTCATCTCTGTCCAAGAATCTGTCATCATTCTCATCAACATCATTGTTTCGTCTGGTTCTTCAATTAATTCTATGATTAAAAAGAATGATTTTATTGCATTTATTAAATAAAAATGTTTGGTCATATCATTTTGAACATTATCCTATTATATTTACATTTTCCAGTGTCTTCGCCTGTGATAACACTACATATCGATTTTGTACTATATAACCCATAATACAAATGACGCCAAATCGAGGCGCCAGCGGTGTTTGCTAATCTATCATTTAAATGTATAATGGTACGATGGCTTAAAATTATATAAATATAAGTAATAAGGAATCATTCTTTGAATATTATGAGATGATAATTTCGGTCGGGGTGTGATCAAATCTAACATAAAGCCCTTCGGGCTTTATTGGATTTGATCACGCCCCGACCAAATTATCACCTCATAATACTCAAAGAATGATTCCTTATTTAATAAGAGTTAGCAATAATGAAATAAGAAATATGTTTTATGTATAGTTGGTATTCATTTGACTACATGTATGGGATAATTTTTTATAGTTTTATGAATAATATAAAACATTTGCTAAGCACTTACCTTCCAAGCTAATTTCTTCCAATCTTTTATTTTTGAAATATCCAACCTGCTTCCTGTCCATGAGCATTAATAATTTTGCAATGTCTGATCTCTCTATGATATCTGATGTACATCTATAGTGAATGTTGTGCACATCTAGAGTATGGCCCATGTGATCGATGATCCACTTTTGCTGCTGTGGTGTCACATCCAAGGCCTAAAGAAAAAGATACTTAAAATCTGTATTTAAACCTTTACAAGAGAGAAACTGATTATAATTGCAGAGCGGTATACAATTCTGAGACTTAAGTTTAACTCTTTACAACTTGAATTGTTATGCAACATACATTTAATGTCACGTAATAGAATATGACGTTACTGTTTCCCCACAAGCACTTTATAGCCTGGTACAAGTTTCTCTAAGTTTAGTGTAAATAATATTATGACGTAACATTTCAATAAGAAAATAAATTTTCTTCTTTTATTAGATTTTATTAGGTATAAAATAAAAGGACTTTGGCAATAAAGTGAAGATTAAATGAACTTTTTAAAGTGCGTGAAAATGTGTGATTGCAGGAAACAGTATATGCGTGATTTCGCATTAGAAATAGGAAATGGCATATGCATTAAAATGCGGGACTGCAGGGAAGGGGTTTACAGTCTTTAGCACAAAACATGGTTTAAGTAGGGCGTTTAAACAAAAGTTAAATTTCACTGTATGTTTAAAAGGATAAAAACTAAACTTACCTGGCATAAAGTTGCCATGAGACGTCTCATGTTTGTTCCTCTTATGCGTTCCGGAAATTGAAGATCAGCATTCTGTGTCACAAATTGTACAGAATCATATCCCCTAAAAACACCTGCCCCTACAAACAATATTTATTTTTCATCAATTTCAATGATGGCATAATCAGGAATGAATGTTTCAGTATTTTGTTTCCATTTTTTTTTCTTTGACAATTATAACAGAATCAAAAGCATTAACTGTCATCTGCAGTAGAGATTGAAAGCAAATTTAAGGCATCTTTCCCCAAAACTCTTTTCCCCATCTTTGCCACAATTTTTTTCATAATGCAAAGTTATATTTTGAATACTAAAATTTCACTCCTTTAGTTTCTAGTTGAAATGAGGTTATGATAATTACAGACCTGTTTACCTGTATTGCTGTCTCTCAGTATTTTTTATTAGATTTGTCAGCAAGATTTGGCATTTGCAAGAAAGATTACAATTTACATCGATTTTTTATATATCACTAAAGAACAACTACATTTCTCATCTTTTTAAACCACTGCATTTTGGCCACCTGACATCACTTAAGTGTTTGAAAACTATCTCTTGTTTTAGCGATCAGAAAGTGTCAAACAGAGACGGATCATAATGAAAACTAGCTGTTAAAATCAAAACAGATTTCTTTATTTTCACTTCAGCAAACCATGAGATGTATTTTGGACTTAAAATCAGTACAAAATACACCGAAAATCATAAGAATAAACAGGTCTGTAATTGTGTAGTATACAAATTATATAAAGAGAATACCAGATCAATTGAAAATATATAGATAAAGCCAGATCAACTGTAATTTGTTAAAACTCACTGTTTGTTGCAAAGATATGGACACTTGAGCTTGGTATTCCTGCAGCTGCTCTTACACGTTGATTACATAGATGTGCCAGAATCCCCCGTACATGCTTAGGAATGATCACTGGTACACATTTTCCACACTGTTAGAAAATAAAAAGATCAAAATTAAATGCACAAGATTGCATGATACATATTTTAAGTGCATTTACTTCCAAAAGAATGATGTCTTAATGTACATGTATGTGTCTACAGCTACAACAGTACAATTAACAGCAAAAATTAAAAACACATACACAAAATAATTGTTTTATACACAATATACTTTTAAATGCTAAAAAAAATTCAGTTACAGCTTACATATGCATGTAAAAGTTGCTAACCTTTCCCCTTATTTCAATCACATCTTGTTCTTCTACAAGTTTTCTTTCAAATTCTGACAGTGATTTCACTATTTCTTCTCCAACACCAGGATCTATTCCAGTCTTCCTGTTGTGGTAATCAACCAACCTGTAAAATCAATGATTATGTCAACACAATTTAATAATATTACAAAAAATATTAATATCATATCCCTCCAGAAAAGCAAGGGAACCAGTTACACATCCTTTCCAGCAATCTGACCTCTAGAAAAGTAACAAGGACTTCTATTCCCATGTGAAGCTTAAAAATACTGATATGAAGATAATGTCTATCAAAACATAATATTTTCACCTAAATTCAAGGAGTATATCCATATTGTATTATAATTGTACATTTATAAATTTGATTAATAGCCTTAAAAATACCTCATTGCTTGAATTTCCCCTGGACGCCGTCGGTTATAGGTAATAAGTACTGCCTCAGTCAGTGTCGACCCCTTTTTGAAATTCTTGGTAGGCTCCTCTTCGAATGAAGCTGAAGGGCTCTGTGAACTCAAGGTATGGGATGGTGCCCTCTCTTGTCCTGGCTTATCACTTGTAATAGGCTTCTCTTCACATGAAGCTGAAGGGCTCTGTGAACTCAAGGTATGGGGTGGTGCCCTCTCTTGTTCTGGCTTATCACTAGTGGTAGGCTCCTCTTCGAATGAAGCTGGAGGGTTCTGTGAACTAAAGGTGTGGGTAGGTGTTCTCTCTTGTTCCGGCTTATCACGTGTGGTAGGCACCTCTTCACATGAAGCTGGAGGGTTCTGTAAACTCAAGGTGTAGGGTGGTGCCCTCTCTTGTTCTGGCTTATCACTTGTGGTAGGCTTCTCTTCACATGAAGCTGAAGGGCTCTGTAAAGTCAAGGTATTGGGTGGTACCCTCTCTTGTTCCGGCTTATAACTTGTGGTAGGCTTCTCTTCACATGAAGCTGGAGGGTTCTGCAAACTCAAGGTGTGGGGTGGTAACCTCTCTTGTTCCGGCTGAACATTTGTGGTATGCACCTCTTCACATGAAGCTGGACCGCTCAGTAAACTCAAGGTGTGAGGTGGTACCCTCTCTTCTTCCGGCTTATCACTAGTGGTAGGCTTCTCTTCACATGAAGCTGAAGGGCTCTGTGAACTCAAGGTGTGGGGTGGTGTCCTCTCTTGTTCCGGCTTATCACTTGTGGTAGGTACCTCTTCACAAGCTGAAGGGCTCTGTGAACTCAAGGTATGGGATGGTGCCGGTTTGTTTTTACTCAAAGATTTAGCATATTCTACATCTTCCATGTATTTATTTTTCAGATCAGCCTGCCTCTTTATTTTTTCTGAAATTAGTAATGATGCATTCAATTTCTTGCATTACAATATGCGAGTACTTGTATTTTTAACTAGTAAAATTAAGTTTGTTCATTTGCAAAGTTTAGTAAAAATACTTTAAGAAAATACAAGGGTTGCAGAATCCTGAGCTTTCATTAATGTTAAACATTTTTCTGCAGTTTTAGAACCAGTAAATCATAAATTATCTGTTATTAACAACTCTTATTGCTTTGTTTCACGCTAGTAATTTCATTCATCTATCATTCTTTGGGAGTATTGGACAGTTGTTTCGCTGCATCTTATAGGAACATGGTAGGACAAATTTGTACGAATTATCAATTTAATGAAACACATTGCCAAGACATGATTCATGTTTGAAAACACATAAATTTAAGTTGCCCGATTCCTAAAAAATAAATAAAATTGTTTGGTTATATAGTCTTGAACATTTATAATACACCACATGATGTAATAATTTAATTCTGTCACATTTTAGAAGTTTAACTGTCCAACCCTGCCCTTCTTCTCATAGCATGCATTAGTAGAAAACAAAAACAGTCTGGTTAATGTTAACAATTCAACATTTTTTATATGGATGTGGAATTTTTTTCTTCTGGGATAGTAGTACTTATAAAAGAAAAACAAATAAATATTCATCAGTGATTATTTCATAAGTAGGAATAACTTATGTTTGACTGATGAACAAGTATCTTAGAAAAATATCCATTTCTTGGACTTAAGATTAAATGAAAAAACATTCTGAACAAAAGGAACTAATTTAAACCAAACTTATTTACTTAAACTTGAAGCAATCAAGTCTGTGTCTGTGTCACATTGAAAATTACGGAGATTGTGGCTGTTACATGTAATCCTACAGATGTGAAAAACAATTACATATATTGTGTGCTAAGTATACACATTTGCAAAAACTTTTTTTGTACATGAAGGAGTATAACTATTTAACAAAGATATGAAGTTTGTTAAAGTCTTACTGATGCAGTGAATTTTCAACACAAAGTAAATTTTTGTACACCTTAACATAATTATAGATCAGATTTACTGGTACTTAAAATCATATACTAGTATCTTGCTTACAATAAATTCCTTTTTATAAATCACAGACCTTCATATAAAACATTTTAAATGAAAAAAATCTATATCCTTTTAAATCAAATTATTCCTTACCTTTCCTCCTCTTTCCAAAAGGAAATTTGGTACACATCGTTTTTCAAAACACTCTCCACAGCACCTGGCCACCATATTCCCTTCCAGTAACAGTATACAATTTGGCCTGTTAAATAAATAAAGATACTTCAGCCATCGTGATCATCCAAGAGAAAAGGTCACCACATCATTAATAAGTATCTTTGAATTTTTCTGCCTAATAAAGAACATGGTTGTTTTCTCATTACTAAATCTAATACTTTGTGGTGCTTTTGCTGAATAACAGGTAGAAGAGAACTCGCGTAGAAACATAATATTCAAAACAATTTTTAGGATATGCATGTTAAAAGTTGGAAGTAAAACTTGATTTTTGTATTTTAAAATTTAGTCTTGCTAAAATCCCTTCAGTTAAATTTGTTTTGTCTTTCTGTCACTCGAAAAATGACTAACTGATAGCTTACAGCACTAGAATATGGGGGCATATCAATATTTTATAATATTCAACACTTACCTTTTACATAAGTAACTTCTTCAGTCTTTCTACTTTCTAAAATAAATTTTAAAAAATGCATTTATTATACACTATCTAAAATGTTGCATCAAACCATGGGAAAATTTGTTTGCAAGGTATTTCTACTCAAATAAGTATTTGCATCATCCTAAATACTCCATAGGGGGTGGCCAAATTAATATTTAATTTTTTTCATACACGATTATAATAAAAAACACACTTTGCTATTAATTTTTAATTAACCAAGTTTACCCATGTTAACTAAGACTGTTTACCTTTCTTCCTCTTCCTTGTTTGAGCTGGCATCTTCAGATTCTTGAAAAGAACAAAGAAATTACATTTAAATCATTTTTCTTAATAATAACACTAAAATGGTTACAGATGTTTCTTATTTAATACATTAAAATGATTAATTTTATCCATGGGCATTATTGTCAAAGCCATTGTGGGCTTATTCTGTCTGACACAGTGGGTTTTTTTGTCTATCAGTATGGGGATTATAGTCAAAGCCATTGTGGGCTTATTCTGTCTGACACAGTGGGGTTTTTTGTCTATCAGTATGGGGATTATAGTCAAAGCCATTGTGGGCTTATTCTGTCTGACACCGTGGGGTTTTTTGTCTATCAGTATGGGGATTATTGTCAAAGCCATTGTGGGCTTATTCTGTCTGCCACAGTGGGGGTTTTTGGTCTGTCAGCTTATGTGGGCTTATGTTGTTTAGTTTTCCTATGTACTGTTGACTATGACTGTCAAATTGGAATTAAATCTTTTATTGGGAGGTCAAACTATCCGTCCTTATGGATCTTTTTTATTTTGTTTTACATTCCTTTTATTTAATCTAAGTTTTCCTTTTTGTTTTGTCTGTCACTTTAGGAATTGAATGTCCTTTATTGTGGGGCCAAACTGTCTGTTTTTCTGGGTCTACCCTTTTTTGGCCTTATATTTCTTATATTAGATCTATTATGTTGTCTGTCACTTTGGGAATTGAATGTCTTTTATTATGGGGCCAAACTGTCTGTCTTTCTGTGTCTACCCTTTTTGGCCTTATATTTCTTATATTAGATCTATTATGTTGTCAGTCACTTTGGGAATTGAATGTCTTTTATTATGGGGCCAAACTGTCTGTCTTTCTGTGTCTACCCTTTTTGGCCTTCTATTCCTTTTATTAGATCTTTTATGTTGTCTGTCACTTTGGGAATTGAATGTCTTTTACTATGGGGCCAAACTGTCTGTCTTTCTGGGTCTACCCTTTTTGGCCTTATATTTCTTATATTAGATCTATTATGTTGTCAGTCACTTTGGGAATTTAATGTCTTTTATTATGGGGCCAAACTGTCTGTCTTTCTGCGTCTACTCTTTTTGGCCTTATATTCTTTTATTAGATCAATTATGTTGTCTGTCACTTTGGGAATTGAATGTCTTTTATTGTGGGGCCAAACTGTCTGCCTTTCTGGGTCTATTCATTTTGGGTTAAAATCTGTTTTCATTATCAGATTATGACTGTTTTTGTTGGGATTTTTTATCGACTAGCCTTCTGAGCATATAAATACACAAGTTATCAAAGTTTTTCTAGTAAAACATATGTTAAACAATTACAATCAACATAAAAATAAATTATTTGATTACTTTTCAATTAACACGCACAAAATAAAGTCTTAATTATCTTAAATTATATACAAGATATGTACCTCTTCATTACTGAATAATATCATTCCACCTTCTGAAAAAACTTGTCCACTTTCGAAAGAAGATAAAAAGGAAAATGATACCAATACCTAAGATCATCATAATTATGATACTTGTCACTAATATCATCAACAGCAAAACCTCCATTTCTCTCCCTATAAAAATCTGTGTCATTCAGAGTCTGCCAAGTGTTTCATGTCAGTCTGTCATTACGAGGATAAAATGACTAACAGAGTGGGCCTGGGCAGTCAATCTAGGATTACTGTTGAATGCCTCAATTGAAATACTGAATTTAAATTAATTTCCAAAAGAAATACCAAACAAAAAATAAAATTCTTACCTTAACATCTACTAATTTCCTTTTTTTTTTTTTTTTTTTTTACTGCTGAATATACTTATGAACAGAAAAACCACTGAGGTTGCAAAAAAACAAAACTGCACTAAATTCCATTTGTAAAAAAAATACTAAACAACTATAACCATATATTTCAGTTTCTAAAACATCTATATCCATGTCAGAGCAAAATGCACATGCTTGAGAGAAATCAAGATCAGAATGAAATAGAATAACTGCACATGGCAAATCACAGTCCTCCATCTTGAATGTTTTTCACATGTGATTGATTACTTCCTGTTTATGGGATTAAAATAGAATTTCAATAAATCAAATAACTTTATTCATACATGAGGCCAACCTTATTACAAATCAGAGATTTATTGGATTATAGGATTATTGTAGGTAAATAAAGCTCTACTTACTTTATGCCACTTATTGACAGAAACAAAAATTTTGAAAATAGACAAAAAAGTTTGAACATCCTAAAAATTTGAAACTTTAAAAAACAAGAGGCCCATGGGCCACATCGCTCACCTGAGGAACAATAGGTATGATAAAGTCAGCTTAATGGAGTCATAATACAAACAATCTGGACAATGTACAATAATACATGTAGATCCTGTATAAATAAAATCCATTTTTCCCCCTTGGAACTCGGATAGCCCTGATTGCTGCCAATATTTACAAGAGCAGACTTTAATCACCGCTCCTGCACATATATAGGGACTCAATGTTACGCAGGGAGGGATGACCGCACACCTACGCTACTCAACAGGTTCCAATGTTAACGCAAGCAGGGATGACCGCACACTTGCGCCAACAGCTCAACCTAATGCAAGCAGGGAGTGCCACACACTTGTGCTAGAAAGGCCTGAACACCAGCAGGGATGACCATACAAAGCACCACCACCGCAACCACCACCAATACAAGCAGGTATGACTGCACACTTGTATTAATGCGATACAGGGCAGGAATGACCGCACACTCTGTATCGAAGATTAGATAGAGCAGGGATGTCCACACACTCAATCTATTAGTACCTGTTCAAATTTAACCCCAAACAGTCGCTCTTCATAATGCTATAGACACTGTCCCTATATATGTGCCGGCCTAAAATAATTCATAGTATCTAAAAATTGGAAATCAAAAATAAACAAACTAATCCGGCCTAACCCAAAACTTCTTATGCAGAACAACTTATATACATTAAAGTTTTATTATTGTATAAAAATAATCATCACAATAATTGGTTAACAGTGGATGCATTAATTAAAATAATCAAGAATCAATAAATCAAGGGCAATAACTCACTACAGTAATACAAAAAGATTCTAATGAAAAAATAGCTGCCTGCTTCAATTTTATAGTCATATCAAATGTTGAGTATTGCAGTTCTCAAAAAGATCCTTTACAATTGTTTATATATGGGATATTTAGCTACATCAAACTCTGAACCTTCTTGTGAGACCGAAGAATTGTCCTGGAGCCAAAGTCTTAACAATTATAAAGAATCATCTTGCTGATTAGTTTCTGAGAAGAAGATTTTTAAAGATTTACTCTATATATTTCTATGTAAAACTTTAACACCCCCCCCCCCCATGTGGCCTCACCCTACCCCCAGGGATCATGATTTTCACAACTTTGAATCTACACTACCTGAGGATACTTCCACATAAGTTTCAGCTTTCCTGGCTGATTAGTTTCTGAGAAGAAGATTTTTAAATATTTACTCTATATATTCCTATGTAAAACTTCGACCCCCCCCCCCATTGTGCCCCACCCTACCCCCAGGGATCATGATTTTCACAAATTTGAATCTACACTACCTGAGGATGCTTCCACACAAGTTTCAGCTTTCCAGGCTGTTTAGTTTCTGAGAAGAAGATTTTTAAAGATTTACTCTTTATATTCCTATGTAAAACTTCAACCCCCCATTGTGGCCCCACCCTACCCCCGGGGGTCATGAATTTCACAACTTTGAATTTACACTACCTAAGGATGCTTCCACACAAGTTTCAGCTTTCCTGGCTCTCTGGTTCTTGAGAAGAAGATTTTTTAAAATATCTCGAAATTTTTCATTAATTTCTAATTATCTCCCCTTGAAAACGGGTGTGGTCCTTAATTTTCACAACTTTGAATCCCCTTTGCCTAAGGATGATTTGTGCCAAGTTTGGTTGAAATTGGCCTAGTAGTTCTTGAGAAGATGTTGAAAATGTGAAAAGTTTACGGACGGACAGACGGACAGACAGACGGACAGACAGACGGACAGACGGACGACAGACAAAATGTGATCAGAATAGCTCACTTGAGCTTTCAGCTCAGGTGAGCTAAAAACCCAAAAACAATCAAATAATGGCTGTAAAAAAGTTTGAGTCGGGCGCATTTTTAGTGGGTTGATAGGCAACTGCAAACAAACGATTTTTTTTTTATTTTAGGCCTGAATATTCTTCAAAACTAGATGTGTTGTTACACCAAGATTGCTCCTGCAAACAGCTAAAATTTCAAATGCTACATGTACAGGGGATGAAATGAGAACATGTGAGAAATCATTTAATAGAAGAAATAAAACTTGAAGCAAGTGACTAAAACACGGTGGCCATAAATCGAGGTTTTTACAAAACTTGTATCCTGTAGCTCTCTCTCAGAATTTCATCAGTCACAGAGCTAGAGTTTAGCAGTAATAAGAAAAGGAATCCTGTAATATTCATGTATATGCTTTTATCTAAGATTTCATATTAGTTGTATGCCTATATGGTTATCTTACAAAAAATGTTTTGTTGCCCTTTCCAAATCGACTACCGGTAACCAAAAAAGGCCCTATTTAATTTTTTATTACATTCCAGGACATATTTTTTTCTTTTTAATTCTTTTATCCCGTCATCAAATAAGTCAAATTTTTTTGGAAAAAAGATTTTCTCACCTACCTACCACCCAGTAATTTCACCCCGAGTCAGGAAAGGACAAGAAAACATCATTTTAAGATGGACCAATCTTAAAATTCTTACCCCTTTGGCAGTACAAAATTGACACGTAAACTCCAAAACAAAACAGTAAAAGGATGTCAATAACCAGGGAAGTGTAAAATAGGACAGGGAACTTGAAGAAAACACAAGCGACACGCAATACTAAATTCAATAAAAAGTAAACAAAAATAGACAGAAACTCAAACTTTTCCATATTTCCCCTGAAAAAAAAATTTAAAATATTTGGCAAAAAAATTTTTTTTGATTAAAACTGTTAATTCTTATTATAAAATCAATTAAACAATTCATACCTATTTTTAATTCACTGACAAAGAACTTATTTGCTGTATTTATGACCCTACTGTAAAATCACATATTCTCGCGGGTTAAATTCTCGAGGTTTAGGGATGATAAAATATTGCTTTCTGTACATCTGTATCTATACGTTGTAGATTCCAATTATGACTTTTTTAAAACAACAGTTTGTTTATATTAGGACTTGATTTCGTGGTTGGCGAATGTTAAGTAGTAATGCATACAATTTTTTTTATTTTGTGGAAGTCACAACTAGGTATATAGAATTACCAAAATGCCCGCGATTTACCGAAATGCCCGATGAAAACACCGAAATGCCATTAAAAAATTCTCAATTTTCAATCATTAAAGATGTATTTCAGGACACCTAATATACAACTTTGTAACTCATTACATTCCAAAATATGAGAAATATTAGATAGTGCCCATGGTTAAAGAGGACAAATGAAATCCTAGGACAATAATTCTTCCATTTCTTTAATGTTATTATACATTTTTTTTTCCTTTTAAATTTTGTTAAATTTATCTTTTATTAATCATTTTCTTGTAAAAACAATAAACCAAAACAATAGGTTTGATTATATATTTTTTGTTGAACAATTCACCGTATATATTGTTCTTCACTCAACAGGTCCAGCACAATCTCTTGATTTAGCTATACAGCTTGAAAAAGCTATATAGCTTTATAAAGCTATTCAAAATAGCTTAATAAAGCTATTTATATGCAGTTTTTAAAGAAAATATTTATTGTAAGAAATGGACGAAAAATCGTAATTAACTTGCTACTCATATTTGTGCCATTGACCATTATAAACTTGACCCAAATTAAAGATAGATTTAACTCTGCAGCTTTTAAACACTTTTAAGCAAAAACTATATTTCCATTGTTTGGGTAACTGTTCACCACTTTGTGTGCAATGAAGCGTGGATAAGTATGATTTCTTCTCATTGTGATAAATTATTACCAATCAATTATCTTGTTCACCATAACTGACCTCCTTTATATTTCATTCAAGAAGTAACTGTGTGGTCATGAATCAGTTGCCCCAAAACTTATAGTGCAAAGTCTCTTAAGGAGACGCAAACTTATGAGTAATCTTTACATGCATTGTTTACAGAACAGTTCAAAGTTGAAAATTATCACTGCACTAAAGTGCGATTTTTTATACATACTGAAAAATTACACATTTAAGAAAAATATATGACAAAATAGCTAAATGAAGCTACTCTGAATAGCTTAATAAAGCTATTTAGCTTATTCAAGCTATATAGCTAAATCTGGAGATTGTACTGGACCTGCTCAAATGTGTTTACATGTGAAAAACGTAATTATTTCATATATAGTCATATTCATTGCCGGAAACATAAGGAATAACAAATGAACATTTAAAGGGCATTTCGGTGTTTTCAATGGGCATTTCGGTATATTGGGGGGGGGGGCAGTTCGGTAATTGTAGTTACCCGTCACAAATTTGTATGTCTCTCCTGGGTCCATGCTTCTAACACAACGAAAATGACCCCTCACGATAATAAGTAATACTAATGCATATTAGAAAATAGTAGTAAATGTATGTTAGCTTATTATTTCAAGCTTTCGTGGCATCGAAAAGCACAACCAACTTGACGCGTCAATTAATCCGAGATTCCTCTGATCCAACCATGAACGTCCTACGAAACTTTCCCGTTTCTATTTTTAAACTGTATATGTAATAACAAATGTCTAAGTTTAGTAAGAATTAGGTGGTTATCAATGTATATAAACTCAAAGATGAAATACAGGTGTTTTTTTTATCTTTTCTACCAGCACACTCACCTTCTACGTTTATCGGTTTCCACCATGCCATGTTACATCAAAATGAGCATGCGCAAAAAATTACGTCACACGACGGAAGTGGCAAAGTAATCCGATTGACAATACCTAACGTCTAGAGGCTCTCCGAAAAAAATCCGAAGAGATCCGAAATCAACTATTTCACGGTCAAGGGGGAAGGAACTCTTGTACTACAGACATTTTTCAATAAAGACAAAGTTGACTATGGACATCGGACAATTCACTCTGGGGATGTCTTTGTCACTGAAGAACAATCATCCCCACAATTCATTTAAAGACACTCCGCCTTGTGGGGATATCCCCACAATTCTAATTTTCCCCACAATGTATGTTTGAACTTGTATTCATCCCCACAATGTAGCTCTCGTAAACCCGGACGGACAGACAGACGGACAGACGGACGACGGACAAAATGTGATCAGAATAGCTCACTTGAGCTTTCAGCTCAGGTGAGCTAAAAAACGAAATTTTACGCCAAAAAAAATCTGTCAGTAGTTGGCAACAGGAAAGACAAAAATTTTAATCAAAAGGAAATTGACAATATAAAAGACCAACCCAGAAAAAATCACCTTACAGAAGAAATGTCCTTTCAGTAGCAAGAAGTGGACTAATTGTCTTCACAAGTGGTTCAAGTTCAGCCATTGATAGAGTAGCTGATAGGAAATCATGAATAGAGAAAAGCACGACTTTGTTAACAGAGCGGACATGTGTATTGAGGGGGAGTGTTCGAGTTCGAGTGTATTCATACATCAAAAAGTGTGCTATCCCCCCCCCCCCCCCCCTCCTTTCGTTAGATATCCTATATATGATATAATAGGCCTAACAAGAAAAATACAAAATCGAAAATTTCTTCCAAAACGCAACATTTTTAAATGAACGCATGAAAAGGATAAGTGTGTATTATGACAAGAAAATCAACAATTTTTAAACTAAAGTAGCTTTCATGTTACAATCTCTTCAAAAAGGAAAATAAACGACAATGCAAACACAAGTCACATTTTTCAGAAAACATAACTTGAAACTTGAAAGATAGAGAACTGGCTCTCTTTGAAGTTTCTCCCCGTCTGATTTACAGGTATTAACGTTTGTTTGCACAATTCAATGACAAGCCCAAATCAATGAGCGCTTTTTGTTTGTGGTTCCAATGTACTCCAAGTCATCAGATAGCAAAGCAGCTAGCAACATTAACAGGAAAATGCTCTTTTTTATTGTGTGTTATGGGGAGGGAGGGGGGTACAAATCTACAAACATGGTGCACAAAAATGAGCGGATCAAGAATGGGGTTCTGGAGGTATGAACCCCTCCCCCCACCCCCCCCCCCCCCTGAAAAATTCAAATTTTATAAATCCACAAACACAATTATTCATTTGCAACATCCCATCCCCCCTGAAAAAAATATTCTGGATCCGTGCATAACAAATATAATCTTTGAGGTTCTATCTAGACGATAAAAATTGACTACCATCATTTTTATAAAATTCAGAATAGTTAATTTATTATAAAGTTAAGGTTTAGATTTTTTTCACGGGTGCCCTACGTGATTTATATTATTTTGTCTATTTAAACAATATTTTATTGAAAATTCCAATGGCCAATTGGTTTTCTCTTTCATTTTTACCATCAATTATTTCCTTGATCAACATCCTTCAGTTATATATTGTATCCCGGGCCCTTTCAGACAGCTCATTTTAATTATGTCATGTTTGTTTAATTTCTTCAAGAAACTAAATTAAGGAGAATATTTCATAATGTTGACATTCTGCCTATCATCAATTATACAAACTAGTAACTCAGAAACATTATTACTTTTTATTCCAACATGTTTCGTAGAATTCAGTGATTTTGACCCAAAATCCTACATATCCTTTGTGAACATTCAATAATTGTGAACATACATGAGGTAAAGTACATGTACATATCTGTGTAGTTGAAGGTGAAACCAAGGAATTTTAATCATGAAAACTCTCTCTCTCTCTTGCTCTCTCTTTCTCTCCTCCTCTCTCTCTCCTTCCTCTCTCTCTCTCAATTTGAAAAAGTATCTATAGAGCATTACATGTATTTACAAATAATTACATAGTAATCTCTTTATACTTTCTCTCCTTATTTCCACACTCTCTTTCTATTCTGTGGAAGTATTAGCCTCTGTTGCTCTCTTCCTTGACTTTGCTGGGATATGCTTTCTCTGTCTGGGATTCTTTGAGGCCCAGGTGGAGGTAATTCTGCTCACATAAGGAATTTCCCTTACTTCCTAAAATAAGACAACCTAATCACATGAATAAATTTGTACAAAAAGAAATATATACTGGTAACCGTATATACATTGGAATCAGATTAAGGATCCTTACAGAAATGATTGGAGAAAACCTACTAAAAAAATCTGTTCAGAGAATCTCTGCCAGGGTCTTGTACATAAATATGTAGAGTAACCTACCCTGGTGATCTGTTCAGTAAAGATCTGCTGGGGGACATTACTGGAGCCACGGATGAGGGTGTTCACATGAACTAGGTCAACCAGACTCAGGGGCGTGGTGATGTAGATGGTCTTCCTCTCCATGTCAATGGCTCGAACCATACCTACAGAGGTCAAAGATATATGTATACACTCAGGTTAAAATGTACAGGTAAAATGTACAGGTATATGTATGTGGTGATGTAGATGGTGTTCCTCTCCATGTCAATGGCACGAACCATACCTACAGAGGTCAAAGATTTATATACACTCAGGTAAGATGTACAGGTATATGTATGTGGGGATTAAGATTGTCCTCTTTTCCATGTCATTGACTCGAACCACACATACATAGGTAAAAGATATACACTGTGTATACACTCAGGTAAAAATGTACAGGAAAAATGTACAGGTATATGTATGTGGTGATGTAGATTGTCCTCTTTTCCATGTCACTGGCTCGAACCATACGTACATAGGTATAAGATACCGGTAATAAAGATATATATAAAGGGAAAAAGTACAGGTATATGTATGTGGTGATGTTGATGGTTTTTTTTTCAAGTTAATGACATGAACCATAGAAAAGGTATTCAGGTAAATACAGGTATTCATGTATATGCATATGTATCAAGGTAAGTATTGACTAAATTAAAAAAAAAAAAAAGACAAAACTAAGAAATTAAATGTTTACAAGTTGAAAAATATTCAGTTGACAGTAAAAATCAGTACAGGCATCAAAAAAAATATACATGTAAGTTAACAATGGTAAAAAGATATTCTGGTATTAAAAAAGAAAGAGGTAAAAAAAAAATACAGGCCAAAAAAAAAACCCCAAGAAACAAGCAGGAGAAAATGTACACATGGAAAACAATGCAGTTGAAAAAAACCTCTGTGAGACACTCGGGTCTTAAGTGTTAGTTTTCACTTTGACAATGCCTACTGGGAATACTTACCAAACCCTATACAGGGGCAGACAGGGGTGGTGTCAAAGAAATAAGGCTCATCCTCTCCATCTTTCCTGGCCTGAAACGATTCATCAAGAATTATGACATGCATTTTATAATAAAATGTATAATATAAATATAATTGTTATTTCTTTGAATCCCCTGTGTACCTCTGACAGATCAGCATGAGCCAGACCCACTATTGTAGCATTAATGGCCGACATCCACTCCTGCTTGGGCACGCCCTTCCTACAGATGTTGATGGCGATGTTACTCCACGGAACTCCGTACGGCGTCTCCAGACTCAGACTCGAGTCTTTACTCAGAACAGAACTCATGTAGCTGATCACGGCCAGGTCTCGCAGCTCAAAGGGCTTCCACTGATCTCGCCGCCTGAAGAAAGGTTTACAAATTGTTTTAGAAATCTTATAGAGCCTGGACCCTTGGTCATAAAACTTGACGAGCTACATAAATGTAACTCAGTTTGCCTCTACTTGTATACATTCATTTTGCCGAAGAGTGACTAAGATTTAATTGAGCTTGTCTTATTTCTATGACCCTAAGTCAAGTTATTCCATTGCAAAATTTTCTATTTACAGAAATTTTACAAGTTTCTGATGAATGCAACTACATGTATCTCTATATGATGGAGGAAGTGGAAAGGCCACGTATGATGCACAGCTAACTGAATGATATCCTTTACTACACAAGCTTTCATAAGACACAGTCACTAGGTTTGTTCCTTCACGTACCTGGTAGTGTTAGCCGGAGAGTCGAGCGCGAGCAGACAATGTTCTGAGTTCCCCTGTAGACCGGAACAGTCACGACTTCTGTAGAACTAGATAGAAATTAGTCCTACATGAGAATACCAGCATAGCTTTTCATTGTAAAAAGTTTGCTATAGTCACTGTTTTATGCTATACCGAATCATTGAAATCAATAAATTCCGTGCGGGCCAATTTTTGCGGATTGCTTCAATTTCATTTAATACTAGTTTACGCTAGTCTATTTTTGATGAACAGAAAACCCCAACCACATTAAAAGTTTAAATGTTGAAAAAAATCAGCTAGAGGTAAATGTAATAGCAGGACATTCACGTACATGTATATAACAAGGGCTCCCAACAAAATTGATATTTTAGTTTTTGTGGTATGATTTCCCTTGAGATATTGATATGGTCCCCCAACACTACATACAGAGAGGCTTACCCTGGAGTGCCCCACACCCACACTATATACAGAGAGGCTTACCCTGGAGTGCCCCACCCCACACACTATATACAGAGAGGCTTACCCTGGAGTGCCCCACCCCCCACACTACATACAGAGAGGCTTACCCTGGAGTGCCCCACCCCACACACTATATACAGAGAGGCTTATCCTGGAGTGCCCCACCCCCCACACTACATACAGAGAGGCTTACCCTGGAGTGCCCCACCCACCCTGGCTGGTAGTTCACAAACTCAGGGGTGAGGGGCTCAGCGTTCATCTTGATGTTCCTGAAGTTGATCTGGACTAACACACTAGGTAGGGTCATCCTTATGATGCTGATCAACAGTTCCAGGCCCAGATCTACAGAGGACAGCATGATACAGTCACAGGGGCCAAGCCCGTTTTAACATTAATTTTAATGTAACCATAAATGTCTGAGTAAAAATAAACTGGTGACATCGAGAGAATAATGACGTATATCTCCGCTATTTTAAGACCCATCAACTTGAAATTTGGCATGAGTGTATCTTAGATATTACTTTTCTGAAAAATACATGCATATTGCAAGTGTTGTAAAAAATCATTGATTTATTAGGCTTTTGAAGTGAGCTGGTAATTTTTTATCTGAGTCAGAGTTCGACCCCTTTATTTATGGTTACATTGAAATTAATGTTAAAACGGGCTTAATGTTAAAACGGGCTTGTGTAACCAGATAGCCGTATATATATGAAATATAATATTATGATTGTATTCTGCTTTACGGTAATTAGTCATTAGCTTGTTGTGCACTCGATACGAAATAAGTGTATAGTGAACAATGTTAAAGGTCATTGACCGAAAGGGACAACTGCGTAGTTAGAACTCGTGGTGTTAGCGGAATGACCAGGAAGAATAAAACTCTCGATGGTGATTGGACTTTGGAAAGCGGTCAACGGATGCAAGACTCTTAATTGTAATTAACCTTTAACAATGGACTTCGTTATAAGTCACTTATGAACTGTGACCCGAAAGGATGTTCTAACAATTGATTATTTTATTTTACTGATTTATATACTTATGATTTGATTAATAATTAGGAGATGGATTTTGGATTGATAGCAGATTGATTATATATTGCTTTTATACCACTATACGATTACAGTGCTTAATAAATATCATAAAACTCCAACTGACTTATGATTTCAAAAGTCTAAAGAATAACAACAGAAGGATCACACTTGGCCCTTGTGGATAGTTCGGATGCAGTCATAGTATTTGATTACTGTGATTTCATCTACCGGTATATTTGATGAACACCAATTTTTGTGGATTTCCTTGTTGATTGAAGTGCAATCATTACTACCATTTTGTATTGATAATATCATTGTCCACGAATTTACCTATCCTTGAAACTGTGATTTTCATTTTTCAATCCACCAAAATTAAAACCCACAAAATATTGCTAAAACCACATTACAAGGTCTATATTATACACATCCTGGTGATATCTATAGAAGTAAATATACATCCTTATGATTCTTACCATGAGGCCTAATACCCCACCTCCCAAAAGGGAGGCAATCAACAACACTGTCTTATTAATCAGTTATACAAACAACCAAGCTTGTCAGAAATAAGCTCTGTGGCGAGTTACCTACCCTCGATCCAGCCCATGGTGTTGACCACTAGGGGGAGCTTCCGGTGGTGCCTCTGTTCCATGTTGCGGTACTCCTGCAGACATTTACGGATACACTCTATGTACAGGTTAGGGCTGTCTGTGGCAGTAAGTCCTCCAAAGTAGTGGCACCTACAGACACACAAACCAAACCAGCACTGATTAAGGTGCATCACCACTGATTAAGGTACATCATCTTTCTGTACTCTAACACTTATCTTTACTTCAGTATGAATTTTTCATGATCTTTCAAGAGAAAAGTAAATTAGATTTTTTGAGACTGAAATTTATACAATTTCAGCACATAATATGAGGCAAAATTTGAAAGTTTAAAATGAATGGAAAGAATACAATATGGATGAAAGCATTTTACATACTATGATCAGATTATGGCACAGCAATTATCAAAATCTTTACTCGGTACTTACACCTTGGGTACCTTCTGGTGGGTAAATGGCGGACCTACAAACCAATTTATCTATTTGAATAATTTCATAATGATAGAACAGTATATATTAAATTGACATATCGTTTACAACATTCATTCTTTTATACAAATAATACCATTTCTGATTTAAGGAAGACAGACCTAGAACTGGTGAGCTGACAACCTGTAGACTGATGCAGCCAGGGGGAGTGAACTCTGTCTGACCTATATCACATTCCAGAAAACAGACCTCAGGAATTCTGTAACAAATCAATCACTGATATACATCTCCACTCATGGCACCAGTACATTCAAATCAGGAACCATTATTTATTGGTGAAGCCAGTATACAGTTAATAACTACAGATATAATCATTCAATGTTACAGTGATATGATATCAATTAAATAATTATCAAACATCATTTCATTTTTTTCAGTTACAGGTATTTCTAAATGTTGATTGGATAATATTAAATGTCAATAAAGTGTCTATGCAATGTTAATGAGTTATCTATTCAATGTTGGTGGGTTATCTATTCAATGAATGATATCTATTCAATGCTACAAGATATCTATTCAATGCTAATGAGATATCTAATTCATGATACCGGTAAGGCCTAAAAAAAAAAAGTGTTTGTTTCCGCTTTCCCGACCGACCCTAGCTTTTACCCCCCGACTCAAAACTTTTTTTCAGGATTTTTGATGGAAAAATCGTTTATTTCCGTTTTTATCCGATTTGGAAAAAAAAATTGCTCAAAATTTTGGTCATAAAAACGCTTGAAGCAGTTACTCTTCTCAAATCAGTGTAACTCAAACGTTTTGTTTCAAAATGGCTGTATGTTTCCATGTGTTGTAGATTTTAATAATGCTCTCATCGTTGGCAGAGGAAGTATCTGATATGATATCTAATATAATATCATTTTTGTGTTTTTTTAAGGCCAGCTTAATATTCAGGAATGATATTTAAAGTATTTCTAATTTTATACCATTCAGCAGTGTCAGTATCTAACCGCTATTTATGGATACTGCAAAATTAAAGGGAAAAAAAATATTTCAAAAAAAAAAAAATTTCCGACCGACCGACCCTACTTTTTTTCAGCATGAAAGCGGAAACAAACCATTTTTTTTGTTAGGCCTAATAAGATATCTATTCAATGTTGATCAGATTTCCAAGATAATAAAATATATCTTTTGTTTAACATAAGGTGATATGGGACAGCCTTGATAATAATGTGGATTAAAGTACATTACAATTAAAATACTTTCACCAGATTGAATTTTCAAATTTTACAATATTTAACCAAAATACCGGTATACGTTTTAAACATTTTTGGAAAGGCAAATATTTAAAAATCCCCAGAGGGATTCGAACTCATGACTTCCAGATCCGTACTGAACCCTCTGACCCACTCTGCTACGGTGTTAGGTGACAATTTTGGGAAAAAAACTATTTATAAAATTATACTTGATTTCATTGTTTATTTCAATAGATAATATGTCTTAATATTGAGGTATGTCCTATACCACCATAATAAGATATCTGGTCAATGTTGATATTAAGTATTGATTCAAATGCTCATCAAATATTTATCTTTCCAGTTATGGTAATCATCTCCAATCCTAATTCATGTTGACCCTCACTCGTTTTGTGAGTTGAGTTCATTATCTACATAATTCATGTTGACCCTCACTCGTTTTGTGAGTCGAGTTCATTATCTACATAATTCATGTTGACCCTCACTCGTTTTGTGAGTCGAGTTCATTATCTACATAATTCATGTTGACCCTCACTCGTTTTGTGAGTCGAGTTCATTATCTACATAATTCATGTTGACCCTCACTCGTTTTGTGAGTCGAGTTCATTATCTACATAATTCATGTTGACCCTCACTCGTTTTGTGAGTCGAGTTCATTATCTACATAATTCATGTTGACCCTCACTCGTTTTGTGAGTTGAGTTCATCATCTACATAATTCATGTTGACCCTCACTCGTTTTGTGAGTTGAGTTCATTATCTAATGTTAAACTTGATACATACTTATTCAGGGTGTGGTTAATCAAATATCTATTCAATGTGGATTTTCCTGAATTCTTTCCACCCACAACCATTATAATTGGTTCCTTATCTGAAAGTAATGCAATACAAATAATGTACAATTTTAAAATAGAATTTTCAATCTAACCAAGAGCTTCAAAGCCCTCTTGAAACTTGAGTAAATAGCAATTTCAAAAATACAATTCAAATTTTAAAGTCAAATCGTAAACAATTTCACTATATCTTGTGAGTAAATTTTCAATAGAAACTAGCATTTGACTTGATCATCTTGACAAATCTATAAATAATTGAATTTATTTTACCTTGAAGACAGTTATCTTTCTTACTTAATGGTTAGTGCACCATAATTAATGTAGTCTCATCTAACAATTATGAATTGCAATATAAATTCAATATACATGTTAATAAAATTTTTATTTTTTACCTCAATTAAACCTCAATTCTATCTCTTTTCTGATAGACAGAATAGATAAATAACTCAATAGATTCATAATTTATCTCATAATAATGTACCTGAGTTAAGAATATCATCCCACTTCTGAGCTATCCCGAGCTGTTGCTTTGAGACACTCTGTTTTGAGATATCTGTCTGGGGCGAGATATAGGTCATCCTGACCGAGTCAAGTTTCAGGTCAACAGGAGTTTTCTCTTCTGTCCTTGACTTGAGAGGAACTGGGTTATCCCAGAGTTTTGTAAAAGCTTTGAAGGTGGAAATGTAATCAAAGACATTGGAATCCATTTTTCTAACAATCAAAATGGTGATGTTTTCTTTAGGTAATTTTTCCATGTCACTACTCAGCAATAGACACTGGGAGTATATCTTCCTCACCGTCTCCTGTTCTGACAAATCCTCCACTGCTTTTTCGCTAGATTCAATTTTCTTTTGAGAGGTGTCAGCTACCTCTTCAACTCCAGCCTCCGTTTCAGGGTCAGTAAACTGGTTCCCTTTGGTAGTGATGGTCAGTAAACTGTTACAGGCTGGGGAGTAGAAGGCCTGGAACTGATCTGTTAACCGGTACCCGAGTACCTTCGCCTGACCGTGAACACATTTGACAAAGCATCTGCCCAGAAAACAATAAATGCCTGGATTCTGTAACACTAGAAGCACCTGTCCATCAAACGAAGCCAAAGCATGGAGTCTGTGGGGGAAAAAGAATAAAAATGACAGTAATTTCATGATTTGACACAAATTGATAAGATAATACCACAGTTTTAAAACCTGATCTTGATCACTGTGTACCTGGGCAGCATTTTACAAAAGAACTTACGACAAAGTCATAATTATTTTCAGTCTTATGGAATAATCATAATTGTGTAAACATTAATTCATGGCCTTTTATTCTGAACTATTTTCTTAAAATACATGAAATAAGTATGTATACTCAATTGGATTTACTTTATGTAAGCTCAAACATTTGGACGCTTGAAAATAATGAGCATTGTAAAATTTGGTACTAAGTCGTAAGTTCTATTGTATTAAACACAGCCCTGTTTGATATTTGGTTTTATAAAATGAAACTTTAATTTTGACAGTCAATTTTATTTTAAGAAAGGAGAGGTTTAAAAAAATACATGTAAAGAGTCTTTTTTTGGCAATTTTCTTAATAAAACATTTTATTGAAAAACATTTAAAAAGTTAGATTTCTTTTGTTACCTAATTACCTTGTTACCCAAAATATAATTCCATACCACACTTTGTATCTTATCGTTAGTTAGTTTTAGTGAGTAACAAAAATTTTGACTCTCCACTGCTCACAATTTGTATATTCTAAGTCGCATGTTGCGAGCTGTTTATAGGGAATTTCTAACCTTGCAAACCATGTACAAGTACATTTGTTTGGTATTTTGTCACAACTTAATCCTACCTCGGTGGATCTTGTTCTTTAGATTTTTTGGTCATTTTAGAGTCCTTTTTGCCTCTGACGTCGACGGATCCTGCAGTCTGGGGAGAGGGGGACACTGTAGCATCCTCCTGTTGGCACACAACCCCGGCAGCCTCTGTCTCAGGTTGTCCGTCCTGACTTTGATCAGGTTCAAAGTTCACAGCCTCGTTTTCAGTATCATCCAAAGTGAGATCAACTAAAGAGAAGTCACTGTCAGACATTTCAGATTCTGAACTTATCAAATCAATCACTTCTTCTTGAAGTGGTACAGTTGACTTATTTTCAGAGTGGGATGGCACAGTTGACTGGTTTTCTGGGTGAGGCTGTACGGTTGAATCAGTTGATTTAGCTGATTGGGAAGCAATTTCTGCCTCTGTATAGACAGAATTGAAGTAATACATTTAATATATTTAAATTGTTTAAAATACCATATCCTACAAGCAATTCAGTCACCCAGAAAATAAGAAGATAGGTATGCATTATTTACCTCATTTGCAAAAGTGACTGGTGTTAAAAGTTAAGACTGTTCAGATAAAGATACAAATACAGGAACACCTGCATGATTACTTAACTAAGTAGATATTTCTTATTTAAACTGATCAATACTTATTATCAATAGTCTTTGGTATTTTTTCAAATCATTGGTAATAATTACACATAAAACTTAACATGAATGATCAGAGTTCCCTACCTTTAAACTTCTTCTCCCCTGATCCTTCAGTCTTGTCTTGATCTGTTTCCCTCCTCTTTCTCTTTGATACACTGCACTCATTCGACACAGTTTGAGGAGTCTTACATTTTGCTGTATTCCCCTTGTTCTTAACTTTTTTTACTACTGATTTTGTTTTCTGCTGACTTTCACTGTCCACTGCTGTGTTACCTGTCTCTGATGTTTTGTCAGATTTAACAGTCTGAGCTGTGGAATTATTTCCTGCAGATTTCTTTCTAGATTTATTTTGTTTCACATTAGTCTGTTTCCCATTTACTATGGGCTTAAGTTTCTTTCCAGAAGAGTTGTGGTCGACTCTTTCTGTGTATTCTTTAACAGATTCACTCGCCTTACATGTTGGTTCACTAACTTTCAATACATTAAAAGCACTCTTTCCTCTAGTCTCATTGTCTTGCAAAGCTTTAGATTCCTTTTTTTTCTTTTTAGACAAAAGTTTTGCAGACTTCTTTCTCTTTTTCAATGAATAATTTTCCTGAATCGCAGAAATATTCTCAAGAGGAGAACCGCTGATGCTCTTTCCACCCTTTTGCAATTTGGGTTTCTTTTTGTTATGTGGTTTGAAGGTACTTGTTTCTTTCACCTTTTTCAACCTGTCTTGGTTTCCAGTCTTTTTCTTTGTTTTTCCCATCTGAAAAATCATTCAAAGATATATACCTGTAAACATTGAGTCAAGATGTATACTATACCATGTATACATGCTATGCTTGCCTATTTCTCACAATGTTTTGTTTCTACCTGTACTTCAGTTCACCAAATGAAAAGTCGGTTGTAAAATTTCCAAAATAGAGTAATGATCATATACTAAATATACAGAGTAACCACTGCACTATCGGAATAAATCATTTGACGATCGGTTTTATTTCAAGAAATTACAACATCGGTCAAAATATTGCAGCATGTGTCACAGAGGTGGTGAAGGACTTTGCACGCATAAATATCCACACTGACAGCATTTGGATATTCAACTTAGCAAATATCTAAGCAGAGTGCAGTTGAAATTTTGCTAATACAATACCAATCTCGGTGATCACTCGTCGCAGAAGTATGGACTTTGAGAATTAAAAAAATCACGGTAAGATAAGCGGAAACATGTGCGCACACGCTAAAATCAGAACCGAAAACTAACGGAAGCAACAGTCCCGAAAAATTTAACTACAAAATGTATGCTACCGCAGTGTTTTTAGTCTTCGCGTAGACTTTTTATGATGTGCTTATTATAGAATCCAAGTTCAACTGCTGCATGTATGTTTATAAATATGCCAAATCAACTGCCTACTCCCGAATGGAATACGCCATATGCAATAGGCCTAATACAAAGATGTTATAATAATTTTAACCACTGATCAAAAGCAAATGAATTAAAATCTTAATATAAGAAAATACACATGCGAGGATCCAGTATTTTTTTTTTTCGAGGGAGCACCCCCTAGATTATTTTCACAATCCCCCACTTCAACTCTCACCCTCCCCCCACCCCCACCAAAAAATCGTCATGAAAAAATGCTCAATTTAATACATACATGTATTTTGAAGAACTAATCAATGATGTCACTGTTTTCAGCATCTTCCCAAGTCAAGGGTTTCCGATCCGCTCTGCTCTACATAATTGTAGAGCGGAGCGGATCAGAAACCCTTGACTTGGGAAGATGTGTTTTCAGAAGATGGACATCAAATTGAATTTTATTTATCACTTTAGCTAAGTATCTGGATACCATGCACCTACATATGTACCTTGACTACATGTACCTTCCTCCCCCCCCCCCCCCCCCCCCCCAAGCTCCTCTATCCACGCATGATTTCATGTAAATGTATTTCGCTGTGGAAAAAAATCCAAGTGTGCGTCTTTAAATAATTATTGGTCAAAACATTATCAAGTCGCTCTGTCGATTGTGTACATAGGAGATATCAATGTAGATAAACCAGAATAGAAATTTAAAAGTATAGAAAAACGAACAAAGAAGGAATGTGGCTTGTCGGGGGCCTATGTTGACACTCCAATATCTTGATACGCTCCCTCGTCACGCTCGAGTAGCCAGTTATGAATGCACATGGATGATTTCATTATTCGGTCGAGAATGTGAATTTTCAGTGGATTGAGCCTCACCTGTCCCGTGACGACTTCTTTAGTGAATACAGATGAAGAGGAGACGAGTTTTGAGATTGGCACAAAGTTAGGTTCAGACGAAAAAATGCCGATATATCGATCAAACGACGTCAACAGGTGAAGAAAGGACCCAAATATATACACCTTCTGTTTACAAAATAATAACCTACCTGTACAGGTGAGAATGGTAATGTGATGAGACTGTTTCTGATAAAGAAGATTGTTTTGATTACTGTGCTAGTGTGGGGACTGGTCTCCTATACATTGATAGGTACACGGGAGAAATAATTAACGAAATCAATCAGGATATATATGTGACTGACGATAATTAGGATATGGAGGAATGAACAGTGAGTTCGCCACCTCTCGGGTACAAGAGATAATGAAAGCTGGGGATTCGGTCAGGGATAATGCTACACACATGCCCTAGACTCGGTTCTATCGACGACGGGTAAGCCACACCCGAGCACTTCAGCAGAAGAATTGATCCTGTTACATGTATGTGTGCCAAAGTGTGCCACTAATTAACGCCGTTTTATAAATGGCCTTGTGTTTACATTGTCTATTAGGAGTGCGTATTTAAACCGAAAACAGGAACCGGGTCATTCCCGTTGTTGGGACAGTATTCAAGACATCGCATGGATATATACCAATACAAACCTGGCAGGTTCTCCAGGAGATTACCAATATAACATTACAGCATGGCATTGTATTGTGAACGTGTATCAATGCGGTCTGTTTTCAGAGGCCCAAGTAATATTTCATAATAACAAATCTAACCGTGCAATAAGTCTCAGTTTGATTTTTGAAGTGCCTTTAATTATTCTCAAGAAATATAAACAAGATTAGGAGCTGTACTTTCGAAAATTGCATACGAGAAAAAAATACAGTTTAAATTCTATGCTTACCCACCACCAGTGGAAGGAGCATTAAAAGCATCAAACGTACCCCCACGCCAGCATACCGTTACCGTGTTCACTGCAGGATGTAAATGTGACTTAATTAATTCTGACACCTTGTTGTGACCAATGTTTATATTTTATTTCACTACAAGCGATCCGTGATTTGTGCTCAGTCTCATCAAAGAAAAGGTCTGCTACTATGTCACTCTCTCTCACATTCACCTTTGCCCTCTTGACCTCTGTTCTGATTGACCCAGTGTCGGGAAACCAGCAATGCCAAGCGAGCCCTTTGCTTATCAACCCTACTGCGCAGGTGCGGTTTTCCGTGGTGAGCAGCATCCGCCAAAGCACCAGGACGGAAGAATGTTACAGGGTATCCCAGAATGCTGTGCAGTATCTTGCCGCCATACAGTGGGCAGTTGACGTCATCAACTCCTTGGAGTTTCTCAAGGTCATGTCTCTTGGTAGGTACATGTATCCAATAGAAAATTAATGAACAGATCTAGAATGGTGGATGGGAAATTCTGACCCCCCCCCCCCCCTCCCAGAAAATTCACATTTCTTAATTAATTGTACACAGAATAATTAGCGAAGATAGACCTCGGACCCCAACCTCTCCACGGTAAAGTTACATGTAGATATCCTGTAGGACCCTGGTTATTGTATAACCCCAAAATGAGAATGCACATCATCAAATGAATTGTGTTTGAATATTTGGTGTATTTTTGTCTGTCGGGATTTATTGAGAAAAAAAATGCATTTTAAGTAACTGTTTAACTTCCTCATGAATCAAGAAATTCCCTACAGTAACATACTCTTGCAGCGAACATTTATTAATACATCTTGGTCGCCGTGAAATCAAGCAGTAACTGCATGCTCCATCAGATTTTAATTGTAAAACCAATTTTTGGGGGAATATGATAAGCTGCAAGATGTACATATTCAGCACGAGTTCACAAAACATCTCTCTCTCTCTCTCTCTCTCTCTCTCTCTCTCTCTCTCTCTCTCTCTCTCTCTCTCTCTCCTCTCTCTCTCTCTCTCTCTCTCTCTCTCTCTCATACACATGTACACACAATATGGCAATTTTAGCATTCACTATGCTTTTCATTCATTTATACCTTTAACTAAGTAAAATACTTCTGTAATTATGTTTTGTAAATATCTTTAAATATCTCAATGAATGTCGTGTAAATAAGAAAAAAATCTCCAGTAGATAGGCATATGCCCTTCCTTGTCAAACTTGTTTCAGGATTTAAAAAGAAGTAAGATCGACTTTTTGATAATAAAGAAGATCGGGTGTCGAGGCATTTCACTGCAAGGATTAGAGATAGGAATTCTTTAGTGGAGCATTCACCCGAGAATCCCCTCCATTTTGTTCTGTAGAAATCTGACCGATAACCCGAAAACATTCAATGAAGTCAGAGGGTGATTGAGTTCTTTAAAAATACAGTAGCCACAGGATATCTTATTCATTTGTGCAAATTCCTTTAATTATTATTATATATTTTTTTTTTGGGGGGGGGGGGGGGTATGTTATTCCATTCATCTAGTACATGTATTTATTCGTATACAGTACAAACAGGACAAATCTTTAATATGCATTTAATACTTAACCTAGAATTAGATTAGGGTCGACTCAAAATAAAAAATAATTAATTTATTAAATAATTTAATGATTCTCATTTGTGCTTGGGAATGTTTTGTTATCGATAATGAATATTCCCCTGTACATATAGACGCTCCTTATTGTCTAAAATAGGTGCCGTTTTGTGTTCAATTTGAATTCGCATGTAGATGTAACTATAAATGCTAGGTATATATGTCAATATGATTTGTATTCTACATGTAACTTGATTTTAAACTTACGACAATTAAATGGAAAGACAAAATGGCGATACTGTTAGGTACTGGGGGGGGGGGGGGTGTTTGGAGAGGGAGAGGGCTATAAAACAAGGTCATTCCCAATGTCATTGAGTGACCTTTGTAGTATCTCATGTAACAAACAATATCACAAGGTTTAAATATTTCTGTAGTGTTTGTTGATGATTGTAGGAATAAAAGGTATTTAAAAATAGGATACGCCATAATTTTTATAACAGGTATAATTTTACCTGCAAAATATAGAGCAAAGATACCATCATGATGATCCGACAAAATATGAATAGTTAAAGGCAATATGAATGCAAGATCAGAAAAGAGCAAAGATTGGGAAGGGGTTGCATTGTTTGGTCAATATTTCAGATTGTTATATTCAGTTGAACTGAACTTTATTTATTTTACAACGATTGATAAACAAGTTCTACAACTTATATTAATATCTCTCGTTGGCACGGATGTTAGCGCGAGGGGGTCATTGGTGTGGGAAGAAGCCGGAGTACCCGGAGAGAACCCACGTGTCCAAGCGGGCGACTGCCATACCCAGTTGTATATTCTGACTAGATAACTCTATATAAACAAATAGTCAATAACTGAGATATTAGCTTGTCCGAAAAATATTGACGCTCTGCGTCGGGCAATATTTTGTCTCTCGGGGGTTAATATAATCAATGCTGCCCTCCACCCAAAGTCAATATTTTTAAATATATAAATCTTATTGTAAAAAATTAAAAGGTTAGCGACCTGATAAGTTGCATGATCTGTCATCAAAAACTTCGACTTCATTTCACCCCTCCCCCCCCCCCCCCCCCAAAAAAAAAAGTTGAAAGGAAATTTAAACAAGAGGTACTGTGAGCTTGCTCCCCCCACTAAGAAACTATTACAACTCAAATATTTTCTAGTGGAAATAATGGATTTTCCATTACAAGATATGGCATAGACAGGAATTAGGCATTTTTCTTCCACTGACCTTGAACTTGCCCAAATGACCTTGGGTCAAAATCATGACATACCCTCTGGTCATGAGCAATCTTTGTGTGAAGTAAGAACTTCCAATGTTTCTCCATAAGAAAGATATTCATTTATTTAACTGAACACGAATTGGGTTTTTCCTTCCAGTGACCTTGACCTTGCCCAAATGACCACGGGTCAAATCCATGACACGCCCTCTATGGACCAGACACGATCGCACAGACGGACAGAGAGATTGACGGACGGACAAAACGATTTCTATATGGCCCCCAAACTTTGTTTGCGGGGGGAATATTTGTAAATGTACCAAAAGAAATTAAAAAATCGAGTCCTATATCTTTATATCCCTAGATAAATCTTGTGCCTGGGACCGTATCAATGTATTATGTTTGTGTTCTTCATTGCATATTTATGATTTGGAAATATATCACAGTTACGTGTATAGCCGCGGTGCATTCATTTTTAGGATACCTTAAAAGTGTTGGTACATGTAGCAGCAGAACAAAGTTTTAAAAGCCTTTATTGATATATTTTACAACCACGAAACTGAAGCCGGTATCAATTTTCACCTATCAAATTCATACAAAAATCTTTTTAAACCAAAAATACATCAGCTTTCAACAATCTATAAAGAAGGTGAGCGGATAAAGCGTGTAAAATGCCTATAAAAGGACGGAGAAGATACTAAAAAAATTATTAGAATATCAACAATTAAATCTGATTTTAAAAAATCATTCAAAACAATGTACATATTTAACATAACACCGATTTGTAACCCTTAAATATCTTCAATTCTTAGAATATAGTGTATGTTTATTTCAACTGGCGTATGCGTATCAAAGCCTAGCCTTATATAACTAGGCTTTTTAGGTTGCGGGTTCGATACCACCAAAACTTAAGACAAAGTTATTTTTTCATATCGTTTGTTATAATATTCAAAACTAAATAAAGTTAGAAAATGTGCCTTTGCAAACTGATAAACATTATCAAATTGATTTAATTGGAAAAAATAAATTTGAAATTGTATTTCGGATTTATGCAAATTGATTTTTGCGTTATCTTATCCCCCATCTCCTTTGGGAGGCTCCTGTTAAATTGAATCATTACCTTTTATTATGATTTGAAGATTTTAGTGATTTTAATTTTAGGTTACAAATAAAAACGATTTGAATTTTGTATTTTATATGGATTTTGTCACCAAATACTATACAAGTAGTTTCTGTTGTTTTCTCATTAGTAAATTGATAACAAATAATCACTACAACGAGAAAGATTTAATTGGTTGGCATATTTTCAGGAAGCGTACGCAAGTCTGGCCGTGGGTATTTTCTATGGCGAGCACTGCCAATGTCTTCCAATCATATATTGTTGATTTGTACTGATGTACTAATTTTTTTGGTCTTATCTCTATTTTGGTGACTACCGTTCTAATTCAGGGTTTGATGTATATGACGACTGCGGGCTGGACAGATTAAGTACCTATGGTGCCATGAATGCCGTCAGTACGTCATTTCCGGCCAAAGTGACTAACTGCACAGAGAACAAGACAATTTATAATTTAGGTAAGGCCAATATTAAACTTTAAGTCTCTTTACATCACATTATTAAAATTAAAGAAATTTAACATACTAGATGCAAGCAATAAAAAAAATCCACAAAGTTCATTTTAACCTTTGTTAAGTTACTTAGTATTCGTCAAAATCCAACAAGATTCGATCATCTTGCACCGAAAGTTGTTCTTAAGTGCACAATGTAACGTGTCAACTGGTAATTAAAGATATCGATTATAAGGTGTAAACCATCTACACTAAGCGTACCACAGTGTAGACAAATCAAGCGCGCCCTAAACTCAACCACGTACAGTGTCATCCCATTATATTTTCTGCATTGTCTTTGTCGAACAGGAATACTCGGTACTTCAAGAAGCCAGACGGCCAAACATGTGGCGAGTCTTCTAAAAGGCACCAATATCCCCATGCTGAGCCCCTTCGCCTCCCTTCCTGAACTCCGTAACTATGACAACTTCCTACGAACTACGCCAGACGATACTCAACAGGTCAAGGTGAGGCTCTGTTCTACATGAAGTAATAAAATCCTTGTTTATTATAATAAAGACATCTGTAAGTATACGTATATAACGCTTTTGTGGTAGTTTTCATTATATTTTCTGGGATGATTTTGTTGTTTTAATTTTGAATTAACTGGTTGAAGTAATCACAAAAACTACAACAAGTAAAAAATTATCTGTTATAGATTTTCAATTTATTACTACAAAGTTAATTAAGAATTAACAACTAGAAAGTTTTTGGAAAAGTGATTAAGGTTGAGTTTGGTGTTACAAAACTCAGCGCCAAATTAAATAGAACCAAGTAAAGTTCTGTTGTCATTTCAGGCCATTGTTCAGTTGTTGTTGGAACTTGATTGGACCTACGTGGCGGCTATACATACTGATGATAACTATGGATATAACGGAATCAAGGAAATCCAAGTTCTTGCAAAGATCCACAACATTTGTGTCGATGTAGTCGAAAGCTTTAGTTCCACAGAAGATTTCAGTTCGGACACCACAAGACAGAACCTGTATGGAAAACTAGAAAAACAACAGGAGCGTTCAGAAGGACGCCGATTGGGCGTTATCTACTTTGGGAACAAGAACGTGATCAAATCGTTGTTAAGTCGTATTCGATTGGACAACAAGTTCAAAGAACTGATCTGGCTCATGACGGACTTTGTGGGGCGGAGTGAGGACGTGTTTAGCACTGTGGAGAACGTTTCCAGTGGTTATATCACAGTCTCCTCTGCATCAGTACTAATAGAGAGAGCAAGAGAACACTTCAACGATACGTGGAATAACAGGACCTCGGGTTCAGAGGATCCAATCGAAAGATTGTTGTCTGAAGTTGGAAACGAGGCTCAGGAGAGTTACAGGTCGGATTATGTTCGTCCAGTCGTGGACGCGGTGTTTGCCATGGCAACCGCTTTCAATGACGTGTTTAAGGATAAGTGCCAGAGCTACACCTCCGTTTGTGACGGATTTTGGGAATACTTGCAGCAGAATTATTTACGACGGTTGAAATTAGTTGATTTTTCGTATAGTTCGCTGAATTCCACCCTGGAACCGAAGGAACTAATAGAGATGGGAAGAAGAATTCGGTTTAGCGGTCTGGGGGATTACCTAGCCACTGACACAACGCCGCTATACGACATCAACGTCTTCCGAAATGGAAAATTTGAAAAGGTAACTGTCAAATATATTTTGCTTTATCGAATAAAATTAGCTAGGTTACTATGGTTAGAATACGTTAAAATGTACTTAATTTTACGTTATGGTGCAAGAAAGGTCTAAAGTCACTCTCTTTTACTCATAAAAAGAAATGCGTAGAACTTGAATTAAATCATGATTGCAAAATCCGAATAACTGACTGATGGGTTGTTTTTACTGTCTTTAGGTCGGAGAGTATTTAAACAGAACGTTACAAGTGAACACTTCTTCACTGCAATCGTACAAAAGCTCGGTCTGTGCGAGGGTTTGCGAGAATTGTCGATCAAAACCGGAAATACCCTATCGGTATCAATATGGAGGGGACCAGAGTCAAGCAATAATACTAGGGATTTTCCCTCTGCACACTATTAATGAGACTGATAAATATGGCTGCGGGGATCTGGACACTGGGTCGTACTTTGTCTTAGTCGTGGAGGCGTTTTTCTTTGCAGTGAAAGAAATCAGCCAAAAAACAAACATGAACTTCAGTGCTTTAGCCTTTGATGACTGCTACAGCAAAAACAGGATTTCCCTGATACTGTCAGAATTCTTCTCCGGAAAATTGAAAATTCCGGATGAACAAGGAAATTTCTTGGACCCAAACAATGTGGTGACAGTTATCGGCGCCGCCGCCAGTGGTGTTACTGTGCCGATGACATTTCAGTTCACGGCTTTGAGTATTCCGGTCATAAGTTACGCGTCGTCCTCGCCTGATCTTGACGATCGAATCAACTACCCTTACTTCTTGAGGACAGTCCCTAGTGACGTGGACCAAGCCAGAGCCATGATAGAGATAGTCAAGCACCTTAAGTGGAAGTACATTGGAGGCATTTTGTACGTGAACAACAACTACGGGAGTAAAGGGAAAGAACTCTTAATGAGATACGCCAATGAAAGTGATATCTGCATCGGAAAAGCCATCGAACTTCAAGAAGCAGAAGACAATTCTTACGATGTAATTGATGAAATGAAAAGAACCAACTCCGACGTGTTTTTGTACTTCGGGACGGACGTACGTCTGAAATCTCTGCTGGTCAATATGAAGACGGACAATTATAAGTCTGTGGTTTTCCTGGCCAGCGAGGACTGGGGGGAGAGGCAGGACATTCTAGACGAGCACGGTGATGCTGTGATTGGTTCGATCACGTCGAAGTTCGAAACTAGGTCAGCCGTAACCGGATTTGATCCCTATTTACAGGATCTCAAACCCGACGTCCAAAACTCGAACGACTGGTTTCGGAAATTTTGGACCAACTTCTTTAACTGTAATCCTCCTGGGAGATTCGACAAGACCAAAACCAATGATTGTCCTCCCAGTACGGAGTTCCCTCGGCCGAAAATTGAGCAGTGGGTCAAAAATCAGCGTATTGTCCACGTCATGAACGCGGTGTTCGCTGTGGGGACGGCCATGGTCCGGGTGAAAGAGAAGCTGTGTCAGGGAGTCTCGTACCCGTGCGAAAACATCAAGAGTCATGTGGACGACGTGGTGAAGGAAATCCAGGCTGTGGAATTGTCAGGTGGCGGTTTAACCTACTCTGTGTTCAATGCAAATCGAAATGGGAATGTTGGATTCCAAATTCTCAATATACAGAGGAGAGATGTTACGTCTTACCAATACAGACAGGTATTTCTCTCAAACTATCTACTGTTTCTCTGTTTAACTATCATCACAGGGATTTTTATGCTGAAAAGCATTATCTATTTTTTAATGTTTAATGTAGTGTTTCACTCTGCTTTTATCTGTTTTATTTTGATTTCCGTGTCCTACTATGACTGGGTAGTTGGTGCAATAAAAACTTACACCTTAATATCATTTTTTCTTTATTAAAGGTTGGAGAGTACAAGAATGGACAACTAACGCTCTCTTCCAACTTCCGGTTCTATAACGCCAGTGGTAATCCCCGGGAGATAAAAGCGCTGTGCACCAAGGAAACCTGCTCACACTGTTTATTCTCCAAACCTGCAGAGAGCGCCTCAAGCACGTCTATAGTCGATCCGTATGGAACCGAGGAGTTCCGCATAGCTGAAATCATTTTAATCGCGCTACTCGGATTTTTCTTGGTCTTCTTCATCTTTTCAATAGTTATCATAACGAGATACTTCAAATCCAAAATCAAAGGTATAAATAGAAACATGTTACATGTCCCTGTCTATTAATTTACAAATATTGATGGCATATTACTATCAACCTTAGACTACCTCACAAGCCTTACAAATCAAGTCAAATTCTAGAAATAGTTGCTATATAGTTGTCAACATAAAATTAAATAAAAGAAAAAAAATCATTATTTCTTAATGCATGAAAGCAATTAGTGTTTTGCTGAATTTTGTCATTTCAATAACATTACTTTAAGTTTCCAAATTTAACAGCAGATAAAGAATTTGTAACAAGATAAGCAGTTTATAAATTAAAATTATTCTTTTTTTCTTTTTAGGTATCATAGAAAATAAACCCAAAGTAATGTATGTTAACGAGACACCTGCTGCGTCGAATCCCTTACTTTTAGGAAACGGAATCCATTTTCAGAATCCGGGTCACTCCAATGGCACCATGTCCGTAAGGAACGACGGATCATCCGGACAACGTGGTTTTGACAACCAAGCCTTCGTTCGCGAAAGCTACAATCATTTAAACGACGGCTCAGAAACCTCTTCTTCTCGAGGACAGAGGCTGGACTACTCTCCTCTCTCCCCAGACCCGCCAGTGGTCGGGGGAAAACGGATCAAAAGGACGAGCGAAAGTCAGGAATTTCGACCCGACTTGCCTCCAAGAGATCATCCGCCGTCGCGGATAAAGTACAACAGTAACTCGTCTCTTGACAGCGGCGGGACAACGACCCCCACCGTGCCTAAGATGGGGATTACACGCTCTATGCAGGCCAATGGGCAGGTGCCCGGGGAATCTGGTACCCCATCCCCGACTGGACCGAAATCGGCACGTCTCCTTCCAACCATTGACCCCATCACTCACACACCAGTATCGCCATTAGCATCACCCACACACTCATCGTCGTCCTCAAGTCAGAAAATGGGGCCTTCTCCGCGGGTCATTTTACGAAATTTACCCTTGGCTGATAAAAATATGCACTCCCCGTCAGGAGGTTATCAGATGACGTCAGCGCATTTATCTCACAACCTTAATTCACCACATGGAAGTGTTTCGCCGGAAGATATATCCGCGGAATTTCCTCCACCTCCGGATTTTACTCAACCAATTCCAACCTCCGTTCCTCAAACTGCAAAAATAAAATCTAGAATCAGCGCTAGCAGGTCCGCAGAAGAAGCCGCTCGCATTTCTAGAGTTTGATTGTTTACAATTGTATGAATTATACCGATATCCGGAATGAGAATCTCATAATCATTTCCAGTTTTATATAATTCATAAAAGGAAAAAATCGTATCCGGAAAGGGAAATTCACGATACCAGGGATCATTGCATGAATATTTATAATGTGTTTACTGTTCCTACATTCAATGTAGGACCATATGTCATTAATGTCACGTCATCAGAGTGTTTGCATCAGTTACCAAAAAGTCGGAAAGCTTTCTACGTGGACGTCATTTTAAAAGTGACTTCTGTTTTCACTTGGAAATCAGATTTTTGATAGACTGATATTATTACTCATTTTGATTAGAACAGGATTCTTGTTACCTTTATTCGTTACATCATTCTTTTCATCATTGACATACGACTTATGCAAGTCGAGATATTACTACACGTATAAGATTGTGTATATACTATTTTTTTAAAATGTTTATAAAAATAAAATAAATATATTTATTACAATAGTATTATAGAGCGATTATTGGTTGATTATCCAAGAATCCATATGCTACAATTTAGACTTGAAAATGGTTTTAATTAGCTAACACTGGATACAAATGAAAACTTGATTATTAATTGATAAAAAAAATGATCGATTTATTGATCGATTAATTCAACAACTACCTTTCTCCTTAAAATGTTTTACGCATTTGGAAGTCTTGCTACTCTAATTAATATTTTGGAACGAATTTGGGATCGATGTTTCCTAAATTGATATTGATTTGTACAGCATCTTCAAATATTCAGGACCCTATTATCATAAACAGTGTTTTGAACACATAGGATGACGGAAAATTTAATTAAAACACCATGTGTCTCCCTTCCCGACATGTCATGTTGTTTATTGTATGATAATGACTGAAGATCTACAAGCCAGATCCAGAAAGTGTATAATGCACGTGTTGTTATATAAGAATTGTTTCTAAATTCACATAAAAATTGAAGTATCAGAAAGCTTGCCCCCCATTTTCGGTAGAATGTAAGAGACTGAAATGAAAAGAAGGAAATACATGTATTAATCATCGTTAATAGTGTTATAGGAAAAAATTAGAGAGTCATAGTCATAGGTATACCTCCCCCCCCCCCCCCCCCCCCCCCGATTAGGAATTTAATGATTTTGGAGAGAAAAAATTTGGAAGTGAGAATTTTTTTATGGAGTTATACTACACCTACCCCATCCCGCCCCCGCCCCCTCCCCCACGGTTTAGGATTTTGTGATTAAGCCTTTTTTTTTTTGCTTGTCAAGATTTCTGATGATTAGTCTAGCCCCCTCCCCACTTTCAATTTGCTTTCGACGCCACTGGCACGTATTACATGTATCTAGCAATCATCGATGACATATGTGAAAAACTGTAACAGGGAAGTGTTTTAGGATTCCCCCTACGTACGGTGTATGTTACATGGAACACGTTAAGTAATCTGCCCATGGATGACAATTCAGACAAAAAACTTATTTACCAATTAATTCCGTCCGTTTACAATTAAGAACAAAATTAGTTGAACTAAAAGTAAAGGAAGCTCAATTAATGCAAATTATCATAAAACTAAAATGATGTAAACCTGTTTTAATTGCTATTTTCAACTGTAGCACAAAATTCGTTTTCAACTATATCAGGATTTATAAAGCAAGTTATATAAGACAGTTAAGCTTCAGTATCGTACTATAAACTTATTACCTCAAAAATATGTACTTGAACAAAAGGACGGGATTCTGCTTACAAGGCGCGAAAAAAATGATATAAGTAAAATAAGAGCATTTACAGTGATGCGAATTAGGATTACCTACAGAATTCAACAAAAAATAAGTCATCCCCAGTATTAATGATTACACAGTATTAAGTTCCTACCAAGGTCATTGACAAAGTAAGACCCCCCCCCCCCCCAACAAACTCCAGAAAAAATAAGAGTTGTAACTTTCATGTTCTTTTGTACTTGCACAACACAACAATAATTAATTCATTTGTAGTGTCATGTTGTAAATTTTGAATTTACTAAGTGGCAGTAAATTCAAAATTTACAACATGACAGTAAGGGGGGGGGGGGGGGGGGGTGTGCAGAAAGTCAATCCAATCTAATCTTCAACATCAAACGCACAGTCATTTTGAAAACACTTTCTTCAGCTTTAATATTTAATAACGAGCAACTTGTAATAACAGCTAAAGAGCCAACCAATCGATAACAACTGGCCGCAGGTGTTTGGTGATCGTGCGTGTGGTACGGGTTGTGCCAGCCCTGGCCCCACGTGACTGATCGCAGCGTTAAAAACCGTGTCGAAATGTTTGAGAGTACAGCGTAAGACAAACGAACGTTTGACGTGCCAGTCGTAGATGTCACATAAAATTTTGTTTAAGAGAAGGTTGCCACTCGCAAATTAAAGTGCGATGCCTGTAGGAACCGTACTTCCGTCTCACTATTATCGTGCACCAGACGTATGTTTGCCTTGCAGTAATAACATTTGTGTCGTAGGTCACAAGTCAATCGTACGAACATGCTTTCTTCATCACACTGCACGGACAATTATTAGTTTTTGCATTAAGGAAGTATGTGACACTTACATGTTGTGACGTATTGTTGATCGAAATAAACAATAAAATGAAGTGTGATTATATAAGTAGTTTCTTTCCCAATACTGTCACCTAACAGCGTAGCGCAGTGGAATAGAGTGTTTAGTACAAATCTTTAAGTCATGAGTTCGAATCCCGCTCGGGGTTTTACAATTTTTACCTCTCCAAATATTTTTAAAAGCTATTTTTTGGTTATGTATTGTAAAATTTGAAAACTATAAACCGGTAAAAGTATTTCAGTTATAATGTACTTTAAATTACAATAATTTCGACAGATGTCCCTACTACCTGAAATAAAGAATATTTTTTCTTTAAACATGTACTGAAATAAATCTACCGGAAGCAATTGAATACTGAAACTTCAAAAGAACTCGAAGAAAAAGAAAAATATAAATTATGTGCGTACGGTTCGGCGTAGAATTTACGTCATTTTTATATAAAAGAAGTAAAAAATTCTCTAGAATTAAGACACTCAGTATAATAAAATAAATAGTGCCTGTTTGGGAGGATAACAGTTGAGATTGACAACCCTCGAAAACCATTGTCAACCTCCGCTTCGCGTCGGTTGACAATGGTTTCTTCGGGGTGTCAATTTCAACCTTTACCCTCCCAAACAGGCACTATTTATATAATTGTATCACATAATTACGGATTATAAAGCGTAAAGTGCCACAACCAAGGTTATACTCGTATAACTTGGGTAGACATTGAGTTCATTTCTTAATTATTTTGTGATATGATATTGTATCATATGATACTATTTTATATAAATAGTGCCTGTTTGGGAGGGTAACAGTTGAAATTGACACCCCAAGGAAACCATTGTCAAATGGCTCCGCGAAGCGGAGGTTGACAATGGTTTTCGAGGGGTGTCAATTTCAACTCTTATCCTTCCAAACAGGCACTTTTTATTTTATTATACTGAATGTCTTAATTTTAGAGATTTTTTTATTACTTTGATATAGAAATGACGTGAATTTCACGGCAAACCGTACGCGCATAATTTACGCACATGTAACAATTCGTTGTGTTACCCGTTGCGAAGTGTCTTGCTAACGCTGAGGGTAATATAACGGATTATCAACTGCGTCTTAACTTATCAGATTTCAGTATTTAACATGAAAGTATAATAATGTATTATATAATTATTATATAATGATATTGTATAATGTGATCGAATACAATACTGCATAACACAATAAAATGTTATATCATATGTTACAATATCATATTGCATCATTATTTATTACAGTATTTTATGGTTTTATACGATATATATTGTAAGTATCATAGGATGCAATATCATATTTTATATTATTGTATTGATTAACATTGTATCTTATAATTCCGTATGAAATGAACATGTGATTATCATGCACTTTTTTAACATATCGTATACAATATTGTGTCAAAACAGTATCCATGAATATCCAAGATCATTAACTATGATTTTCATATAATATGATAAAGATGGTCTCATAAAGGTGATGCCTCGTCTCGGTGAGCTTTGTAATCTGTGATTACCTATGTTTAACCGAAACAAATTATACCTCATATGTTGAATGTCGAACTATATAGTAATCGGGGGGGGGGGGGGGGGGGGCAAATGTGTGCCACGTGACAGGGCCGACTCAGGATATTCACAGGCAGGACTTAGCGGTAGATAGACAGATGGAACGAGGACAGAAAGATAATTTAACAGTTTGAGCGGTTACTTTGCAAACAGGAAGAAAACATGTCATTGCATCGATTTTTGTCAGTAAGCATTGCTTTCCTGTTTAGCCGTTCAATGTAAAATGTATGATAAAAATAGAGAGAGAGAGAGAGAAAGAGATGATTTACTTTTTCGTTTTTTCCAGTTGTGCGTGTTGTTGTAATTTAAACAGATCATTCAATTCCGCTCAGTCCGAAGACAATAATTTATAGGGTGAGTTTTTGTGATTGTTTTTAAATTCCAAGTGGTATAAATGTAGATTCTTAGTATAATTGTGTACCAGGTTGACTTTTTGCAGCAATATATATTTTGACAATGCTTTGAGTTTTACTTTAAAAATTTCTGCGCGGTTATGTATCGCACAAATTATACTGATGCAAAAGATTTTTTTTCTTCATCTTTTCATCTTAAAATGAGTTATTAGATAAGAAGTTTCTAAAGTACTTTATATACTGTGGAATCATTTAAATTCGTGGGGATCAATTTTCGTTGATTATATCATTTTTGCTCATTCGTGGGGATGAAATTTCGTGGATGCGTCGGTTACTGTTTCAGCATCAAAGATAACTCATTCTAAACTTGTTTTCGTTGAGGATTTAAATTCGTGGGAGAGGGCTACCCATGAATACCACGAACATTGAGCCACCAAGAATTCTAATGATTCCACAGCAATATATTAACAAGAAGCTTTTCTTATAGAAAGAATAGACCCGTTTTATCAGTATAAACAGAAACAATGCACAAATCAATTATTAAAATTCGATACGTTAGATCAGTTTATTGCTTACTCAAAATCTGACCAGTACCTTAGCAAGAGGCCCATGGGCCTTATCGGTCACCTGAGTAACTGCAGTGTGGCTTTTGCATTGTATAATCATGTGCATAATAAGTAAATCATTTTTATTGTTCCGGTATTTTTTGATCCACTTTCAAAAATTCTAGAAAAGAATATTTAAAAATTGTAGCATAACATACGGTGACAAAATTAAACAAATATTAAGTACAAAAAATAATCGGTCGAACAGAACCCCTGACCCAGGGGCTATGAAATCTATAATGTTGGTAGAGATATTCTTCCTCATCATAACTATGTACATGTACTTAGTTCATTGGCTAAATACCCAGGAGCATAGGGGAGGATTTTTAAATGATTAATGCATTTTCACTATATAATCATTAGAGCCCCACCCTAGCGCCAGAACTCATAACCCTGGGCCATAAATTTCACAGTTTTGGTGGAGAGCTAAATGCTTATTACAATCATGCCAGCAGTTTGACAGCTTGGTGTCCAGGAGTAAAAAAGATTTTTTAAAGATTTCATTAATTTTGATGGTTTAAGCCTTACCCCTCAGGCCCCGGGAGGGAGAAGGGTCTATGAATTTCACAATGTTTACTTTCTTTCACCCATAGATGTTATGTGCCAAAATTTAATTGAAATTGGTTCAGTGGTTCCAGAGAGGAGGCTAAAAATGTTCAAAAGTTTACGACCGACGTACGACGAATGATGACGTTCAAAAGTTTACGACCGCGTGAGATACGACGACGGACAAAAACAGATAGCAATAGGTCACTGAGTGACTCAGGTGCCCTAAAAAAAACTAAAGGATTTACTTGTATAATATTGTGTAGATAAAGTAAAGCTATAGTTGACAGATTTGACGCAGGTTAAGGAGAAAAGAGCGGGCACTTTTCAGTGAGATAGAGTTATCAACTCTAAACCCCGCTTCTGACAGTGACGGAAAGCAAAGAAGAGGAAGTGATGGATTACATAGAAGAAGAAACGTGAGAATATTGCTATTCTTATCAAAGATCAAAATATTAAGTAAAAACCATTTAAATGCATTCAGTTGTATTTCATTATTAAGACGGCTGGATGGTTTAGACTTATATCAATATTTTGATCTCCTCGAAATATAGGGTTCTATATAAAGACATAGGAAAGTGTTTTATAAAGAACCTAAATTCTTCAATGAATTATTGTTAACGGCCAAAACTGCTATGGTATTTAAAGGAAGATCTTTTTAGTAATTTGTTAAAGATCAAGCCTCCTTGAAATGTTCTAAACATTGGCATAGCCTACATATTGTAGATTGGCAATAATCACGATGGTTTTAATTTCTCTATGTTCGCGATTTATTATTTCCCCGCAAAATTAAACCCATCGTAAATACGAACATAATTTTTTTTTTAAAAAACGTGTAAATGCTTATACTTTAATTAACTGGGTTTCTTGGAGCGTGAAATTAAAACTATCGCGATTGGTACTTTTTGAGAAATCGTGAAATATTAACATCGTTGAATTAAAACGACCTACAGTATTGCTTCAGCAAATTTAGTCGCTGTGAACCAGTATATCTTCATAAAACGTGCACCTTAAGTTTGGTATTTGAAAAGGCATATTGTAGCAAATTTACTAGTATTTGTATACACTTATTATTATCATTATCATTCATAAATAATAAAATATTTTGCTAGAATTTGGCGACCCCAGGCGTCAGGACAAGAAAGCCTAATTGACGAATTCATGGAGAAATTCTACACCGAAGATGATCGCCCCAACATGATTTTCTCAGTGATTGGTGACTCCAATAGCCTCGTTCCCAAAATTTGGCCAAAGTCTCGTTTTCAAGTGACATTGACTTATGCGGCAAAAGCTGCCGGAGGTGGGTTGTTGTTCTCGTCTTGATCAAGTTCAGTAGCTTCCTGAACTTGTCCTTGGTTCATCTCTTAATCTTGCATTTTATGTCATTTTTTTCCTGAACATCTTTTTTGAGATCGGCTTCGGCCAATCACAGTTGTTTACGTACAAGGCATCCGACAAACTTTTCTTTTTGCGCACGCAGTTCACCATGCACTACCTTGTTTACTATGCAGTGACAGCTTTATAGAAATCTTTAATTACATGTCGATTACTAAAAAAAACATCATTCTGATGTGTTTGCCTTGAGATTAAAATATTTATACAGTTTCATAATGATTCAAATCACGTTTTTCTTTACACGCGTAAGAATTTTAATCAGATATACACTTCGCCTTCAAAGAGTAAAGTTTACTAGTATTCATTCCTTGCTATTTCTGAAATCAACAAAACAGTGCGATATATTCTACTTATCATGCTTAATGCATATTGTGCTTTCTTACGGTCTGATTAAAGCCACCCTCTCTTCTCCATACACTCATCAGGGTCACGACCTCTAAATTTGCATACAATCTAAATATATCTAAATATACCCCAACCAATTGTAAACATGCCTTTATTTGTTTTAGAGAGGTGTAACTCTTTAATACTGGCGGTAACATAAAAAACAAGGAAGAATTGATTTTTCTACCTTCTTTTGAAGAGTTCCATTAGGTTTTCCAAAGCAGTGATCATGAAAGCCCTTCCCTGATTGGTCAGAAGTAAAGGTTCTGTAAAGATGACCTTCTATCGATACCTGTCAGACCCTGACGAGTTTAAGGAGAAGGGGAGGGGCGTGGTTTTAATGAGACTGGCTCTCGCACTGCATTAACATGGAGCTAACTAATGCAAACACATGCTGATCACCCCTTTCAAAGGAACACTTCTTTCATTTTGTTTGTTTGTTTGTATGTGTTTGTTTGTTGTTGTCGTTGTTTTTTTTTTTTTTTGGGGGGGGGGGGAGATTCAGAATTAATCTACATATTTACCAGTAATGCATTCTACATTTCTGTAGTGAGTTGGATACTAAGTCAGGGAGAGCCCCTGAAGATCTCCAAAATCATTCGAGAAATGGTGGAAGAATATGTTTATTTGGAGAAACCGAACCAAGCGTCTCCCATTCGTCTGGTTTCGATCCCTTCTAAAGAAGTGGTGGACAACGAAACACTTTACTTTGACTTGCCGGAAGTTTACGAAAATGAAACTAAGGTATGTTAAGGTACATTGACCCCTCCCCCTCCTCGATTCCCTCTCTGACCAGGGGTTATTTACAGGAGTAAATGACTGTCGTGCTTCCTTTTAAATTAAACAAGCATCCTTTTTATTTTGTCCAACGAAGAATCTCGTGAGTTTTGTTGATTCATACAAATGTAGTCCTCAATTTAAAATTTCCCGCCAAAAATCTAATTTATATGCAGTGCAAACAATGCATAAGAATGAGATTGAAAAGAGTCATAGCCGTCTTTATTTCATTCAATGAAATAAAATTCAGTTAAGATTGCTGGAAGGTCATGGCCGTTTATATATTTGTATGCTATATTTACTTCCTATAGACTAAATGTTCTATATATATATATATATATATATATATATATATATATATATATATATATATATATATATATATATATATATATATATATATATATATATATATATATATATATATATATATATATGGATACAACTAAAACTATTATATTTAAAAGTTTAAACCAGATCTGATGCATTGGTTGATTTATTGACCACCAAGGTTACTCAATGTTTAATAAATAACTTCGTGTGACGCAACGGTACTACTTGTACATTTACCTGCTTTTTAGCTCAAGTGAGCTATTGTAATAACTTTTTGTTCCGCATCTGTCTGTTCTTCTCTCCGTCTGTAAACTTTATTTTACATTTTTGACTTCTTCTACAGAACCACTGAATCGATTTCAACTAAACTTGGCACAAATCAACCTAAGGTTAAGAGGATTTCAGTTTATTAAACTGAAGGTCCGGTCCACGCGTTCTTGCAAAGGGAGATGATTACAAATCATAAAAAAATGTTTGTATCTTTCAAATCTCTTTCGAAAAAACCGATGGGCCAGAGAAGCTGAAACTTGTGTGAAAGCTTCAAGTTTGTTCAAATCACGATCCCCGAGAGTAGGGTAGGGTCAGAATGAGTGGTCGAATTTTTACATAGAAATATATAGAAAATAATCTTTAAAAATCTTCTTCCCAAAAACCAATTGGCCCGAAAAGCTAAAACTTGTGTGGATACATTCTCAAATACATGTACTGTAGATTCAAGATTGTTACAATCATGATCCTTGGGTGTAGGCTGGGGTCACAATGGGTGTTCGAATTTTACATAGGGATATATAAAGAAAAAATCCTAGAAATATTCCTCTCAAAAACGAACTGGTCAGAGAAGCTGTTACAAGTCTGAAAGCATTCTCAGATAGTGTAGATTGAAGTTTGTCAAAATCATTATCTTTGAAGGTAGAGTGGGGCCACACTGGAGGGTCGAATTTTTTCCTAAGTTAGATTTTGTAATTTATTCTCGAAAAATCAAATGTTTCAATATCTGGTATTACATATACTTATATGCAAACATTTTGATGTATTGTTAATCATAAATTCCTTAAGACGTGGGCCCCTGGACAATTATTGAGCCCCACAAAAGGTTCAAAACTTGATGTAGGTTTACATATCTATGACTATCAAATCATCCTGTTAGAAAAGGGGCTCAATGTATTACATAGTATGAATATCTGAAAAAAAAATTGAAAATCTTATAATTCAGTATCTATTCTACAACAGATATTTTTTATATGACTCCATATAGGTTATTTAAGTAGGACATTTGTGGGTCAGGTGCGCGATGTGGTCCATTGGCCTTTTTTGCTGTTATTTGATATAAACTGCATAATTACATGAAAATCTTGCAGACAATCTGTTTTATCTTAATTTGCATATTTATCATCGACTTAATGAAAATTTAAACGTAGAGAAAAGTACAAAACTATATGTACACATTACAATACTAACAATTAAGTAATTGTTAATGTATTTTCATTTTACCTATTTTCCCAGCAAAGACTTATCTGTCCGTATTGATTTTTTATTGATTGATTAATTGATTAATTTTTAGCCGGGCTTTGCCGAAAGCAGAGTCCTGACTATAGGCAAGCAAAGTGCCAATGATACTATAAATAGCACACATTCAAAAGTAAAACAAAAAACCGAGCAGCGTCAAAGTAAAAGCTTCCGCTATACCAAATAGTTACACATAGAGCCATGCTTTGTCAAATCTATTGGTTTTTCATTTGTTTGCGAATAAATTTTTTTCTTTCTTATTAATAACGTGTTTATTTTAACAAGACTATGCGTTTTAGGCACATATACAATGCGCATGAATTTCCATGAACTACTTTTCGAAGCATTGGTGTTTGGCTGCACATCGAAGTAATGAAAGGAAGGGGTTGATTTTATAACGCTCGTTTCAAATTTCAATGCAACTGTTGATTTTTGGGAGTTGATTTTAATCAACTCTCCTATGCAGTTACTCTAACAAACCGAAACTGAAACAGTGTTTAGACCTAAGCATAAATCATCACCGCTGACAAGACTTAGTTCTTAAAAATAATCGTTAAATTCGATGTAAAGTACGCTGACACATTTTTTAAAGGAAACTTATTTATAAATACCTTGGAGATAGTCCGATTTTAAATATTACGAACAATTAAGAAGTTTTTTGCAGTCGTATGTATTCCTACGCCAGAGTTCAATATAGTCTCGTTCAACCATCGGCTGTCTCCGTACTATATTTAGAGGTCGCATCATCAAGCTATCCCGTGACCTGGAATCTCTTATTTTTCGGAGATTAACGGAGATAGCCGAGCATCTGATTGAACGAGACTAGAGTTCATTATTGATTGGATCCATACAGTTGTTGAAATATATCGAATACCGATACATAATTTGATGAAATCAATTTATGTTTTAAATATTCCACAACATGATTCACTTAAGGTTTTCTCGAAATTCTTGTCGGAAAAGTCCGAGAATTCATATTATAAAAATGTGCGTAATTCAAATACAGATTATAAACTACTTGCCAAGCAAATTAACATATTGATGATTTTAAGATAAATAATAATCGATAAAATCAACTCCCGTCAGTACTTCAGTACTTTGATTTTCTATTAGAGAGGCATAATTGGGAGTTGATTTTAATCAACTCTCCTATGCAGTTACTCAGACAAACCGAAAGTGAAACAGTGTTTGGACCTCAGCTCAAATCATTGCTGCTGACAAGACTTAGTTCTTGAAAATGATTGATAAATTCGATGTAATGTATGCTAAAGCATTGTTTTTCAAGGAAAGTTATTTATAAATACCTTGAAAATAATATTTTTTGTAGTCGTATGTATTCCTACGCCAGAGTTCAATATAGTCTCGTTCAACTCGACACTCGGCTGTCTCCGTAAATCCTTGTCGGAGATTTACGGTGTCAGCCAAGCGTTTGGTTGAACAAGAATAGAGTTAAATATTGCTTTGATCCATACAATTTTCGAGAAATATTTCTATTACTGATAAATAGTTTGATTAAATTAATTTTATCTTTAAATATTATTTAACATGATTTATATGGGGGTTTCTCGACATTCTTGTCGAAAAAGTCCAAAAATTCATATTATAAAAATGTGCGTAATTCAAATTAGAAACTTCATGTACTTGTCATGCAAAATAACACATCATTGATTATAAAATAAATAAATATCGACAAAATCAACTCCCGTCAGTTCTTCAGTACTTTGATTTTATTTATAGTCGCTTACAAAACAATAAACAATTCAGTCGCTCTCTGGCGCATTTCCGACTTTAAAAGCATGAGAGAGAGAGAGAGAGAGAGAGAGAGAGAGAGAGAGAGAGAGAGAGAGAGAGAGAGAGAGAGAGAGAGAGAGAGACAGCGCTAAAGAGAGAGAGATTACCAGTTTTTACTACACAATATGCATAATGACACATCAAAAGAGCTCGGCTTTCAGTACTTCAGTTCTTTGATTTAAATCCAGCCTGTGGTTCTAATGTGTAATATTACTCAGAGTGTTACATTTACATCTTCTTTGTTGTTTCACCTTCCGTATATAAATGTACTCTCGTGGCTGTGAAACATGCAATGATTTAAGACTTTCTATCTTATTGCGTAATACTTGTATAATACATAATATGATAACATATTATTCAATATGTGATGATTAGTTGATGGTTGGAAGGATGTGGATATTTTTTATATAAGTAAATCAAAAATTCTTTACTACGTGTTAGTGTATGATTAAATAATCTTATCTCAAAATTTAAAAAATAGATCATGTGGCTATATCTTTTTTAAAAATCCAATGATCAGCCTTTGATATTAGGGCACGTACCAACCGGATATCAGATATCTACCGGATATCAGATAGGAATCTCGTGTGAGAGCATTTCCTCGTTGTTTATATGTAGATATCGAATCAGAAGCCCGCCGTTAGAAATCATTGATATCAAGCATACCCATTGGATAATCTGAAAACTGAAATTTTAAGTTGTGATCTTTTTTAGATAAAGTTAAATGTTAGTAAAATCTATTTTATTTTATTATGTTTCCCTGTATCGTTGGTCTATTACTGGAGAAAACACGGAAATGATAAATAAAAAAAAATCTTAGACATATTGAAGAATTATGCAATTGAATACAACTTAATTAAGCAAATTTGCTCTTGATATGCGTTGAAGAAATAAATATATGAATAGTATATATTTATTTTCTTATCATTGAGTTATGAAAAATAAAGGTTTTAAGTTACTATTTATGTATAACCTATTTAAAATGATGTCAGATTAGATTTTTAAAAAAATGTCATTTTTTGTTTTTGAAGCGGGATGCGAATTAGATAGTATATAAAAAAAAAGCAAAATGTTTAATATAAAAAAACCCAAAAACCTTAACACAAACAGCAACTTGCTAGTCTTCAGATATAGGCGCTACCTGACAATACCTTTCCATGAATATTTGCTCTAGTCTCTTCTCTTGAATTTGCGGCAAAACCAATTTTAAACAACATTTTAATATCCTGCGTGAAGTGAATCAATGCGAATTCGACAGAGGTGAATTTTCGAGCATGAAATTTATTTTATCTAATTTTAAAATTGTTGATGATTTATTTTCTACAGGATGAGTATAACAATAGTGTGTACATGAGTCTACGTGCCCATGCCTGTAACACTGACTACATAGATTTCAGACTAACGTTTGAGAGCAGACTACACAGACCTCAAGCCAATGGTAACTTTAAACAATCTTGTTTCGCTCATAGATGCATGTAAACTGTAAAAAGTCTACATTAGTTAGTACTACTCTCTCTCTCTCTCTCTCTCTCTCTCTCTCACTAACTAATTATTTAAAAAGTTAACTAGCTTTTAGTGCGTTGATTTTGTTTGATAACAAAATACAGTTTTCCCTCTTCAAAGAAAAACACGGTTAAATATACATTTTACAGTCATAATTTGACGCATATATATTTAATAAATTAAAGGAATTGTATCACATAATTTTTTAATCTTCCATTTCAAAAATCCAATAAAAAGAGGGAAAGGAAATGAAATCATCAATGTTTTGACAAATTGTATAAATGATTTTACTGTTACTGATTTGATTGTTGATTCCAAGAATGGTCTCAGTAGTAAACAGACGAATCTACTGAGTTTCTATTTGTTTATTCCACCACAGAAAGGAACGCGGTGTTGCTGGTTCTCGTGGAGGGGGACCTGTCCGCCGTAGATCACGTGAGGCGGGCCACCGAGAGCGGTATCCCCGTGGTGGTGGTCCAGGGTACGGGAGGGGCCGCCGACCTACTGGCTCAACACATGTAGGTACCCCGACTTTATGGAGGGGAGGCTTTAATATCAAGTACTATAACCAGTTCAGTAAAATTATGTACCACGCAATCCACTCCATTGCCAGGATGGTTAAATGTTAAGTACATTAGCCGGCTCAACATATGTAGGTACTCCACAAACCATGGAGAGAATGTCTATATATAAAGTTGTACGTATATGTATATAGCCCATACATATATGTAATAGCCAGCTCAGCACATGTATATATTCCATAGTCCATGGAGAGGGTGGTTATACATTAAGTCGCTAGAGCATTCATACAACCCATTTATATAATACATAGCTTCCACTTTAAAAACCATCACACTGCTGGAGAAGATTACTAGACATTTAAAAGTGGCAAGAACGTGTATCCAATATTTGTATCATATGGTAGCCAGTTTAAACAGATATTCCCGCTTAACCCCCCCCCTCCCCCTCCCTCCCCCCTCCCCAGAAGATCATCTTGTTCAAATAACTTAATTCTAATTGATTTGGTATGTTTCGTGCAATATACAGTTTATACACGTATGGTTAAAAGTTTCCTTGTGTCGTTTATCTGTAGCATTATTTATCGACGGCATCACATTTTTAATTTTCGGGAATGTTTCATTGTCTATTACTTAGTAAACTGTTAACCTTCAAACTACGATCAAGGCATGTTTGAATGTTATAAAGTGAAAGTTTTTATTAATGAGGGTTTTAGGGCTCAATAACCATTATAAGCGAAGTCAAATCAAAAATAAGTGTAGTACGGAGTATTGAAATTAAGCTCCTCCTACGATATTTAAAAAAAAACCGATTAAAACAAGAATTGAAAGTTTATGATTTGTTTTTTCCAAATTCATTCTTCAGAAACGCAGTAAAAAATAACCAAAGTTTGGACTGGAGAATATTTCTGCCTACATTGTTTGGTATTCAGTTGGAGGAGGTCGTAGTGAACGAACTAGAACGAGACTTGGAGACCATAGGAGACAAAGCCTTCTTAGTAGGTGCAATCTAGATGTACATGTATCCGTCACTGTCGAAATTATATGGGTCATACATTGTAAATTCTAAATACAAAAGAAGGATTTATTTTTTAGCAGAAATAATTTACAAAAATGACGAAAATGCTTACGTTTTAATGGCATCTCAAGAAAACGTTAAACAATTCTAAATGATTCATGTATATATGAAAACTAAGCGTTTAATACAAATATATTTTAGTGCTCCAAAATGAATAAAGTCAATGATAGTGTGACTACTGTAAACGGACTTCTATTCGCAATGTCTTTATTTCGCAAGATAAAGTTGTTCGCGACTACTTATTTTCGCTGACAAATCTTACCCACATCCATGTTCATATAAATTCATATACATGAACTGTTTAGTGAGCGAATATTAGTTTCTTTACAGTGTTAATTATCATTTTTGTAGCTTGTGTATTTGAGAGGCATGACTGTACTCTCTAAATGTTGATCATTGCTCATTGGTTCACCTTGTCATTGGTCAACCTTGTCATTGGTCCACCTAGTTTTTGTAGATTGTGTATTTGAGAGGCATGACTGTACTCTCTAAATGTTGATCATTGCTCATTGGTCTACCTTGTCATTGGTCAACCTTGTCATTGGTCCACCTAGTTTTTGTACCTTGTGTATTTGAAAGGCATGACTGTACTTTCTAAATGTTGATCATTGCTCATTGGTCTACTTTGTCATTGATCTACCTTGTCATTGGTCTACCTTGTCATTGGTCCACCTTGTCGTTGATCCACCTTGTTATCGGTCTAACTTTTCAATGGTCTCCCTCATTTGTCCACATTGTCATTTGTCTATCTTGTCATTGGTCTACCTTGTCATTGATCTACCTTTTCATTGGTCTACCTTGTCATTGATCCACCTTGTCATTGGTCCACCTTGTTATTGATCTACCTTGTCATTAGTCTACATGTACCTTGGCATTGGTCCACCTTGTCATTGGTCCACCTTGTAATTAGTCTATGTTGTCATTTGTCTATCTTGTCATCGGTCTACCTTGTCATTGGTCCACCTTGTTATTGGTCTACATGTACCTTGTCATCGGTCAACCTTGTAATTTGTCTACCTTGTAATTGGTCTACCTTGTCATTAGTCCACTCAATCGCAACTTTTCGGGCCTTTCCGGCAAGCTCGGAAAAGCACCTCGAATATATCTACATTATCGGATGTTAGAATTTTATACAAAATGGAGTCGATTCCCATTAAAATAAGTATCGGCTAAAAAGCCTTATAAGTCGCTTCTGTGTTATATTTTAGGTTAAATCATTTCCTTTAATGAAGTTTAGCTTACATCTCAACAGATCGTAAAATGTGTTGTATTTATATCAAGTTTTATAAAAAGGGGGGTTGTCATAGACGCCTAGCTAATACATTCGAGGTGTTTTTCCAAGCCTGCGGGAAAGGCCCAAGAAGTTGCGATTGTAGTCCACCTTGTCACTGGTCCAACTTATCCTTGGTCCCTTTTGTCATTGGTCTTCCTTGTCATTTGTCTATGTTGTCATTGGTTTACCTTGTCATTGGTATACCTTGTCATTGGTCTACCTTATCTTTTGGTATACCTTGTTATTGGTCTACTTTGTCATTAATCCACCTTGTCATTGGTTCACCTTGTCATTGGTCTACCTTGTCATTAATCCACCTTGTCATTGGTTCACCTTGTCATTGTTTCACCTTGTCATTGGTTCACCTTGTCATTAATCCACCTTGTCATTTATCCACCTTGTCATTGGTCCACCTTGTCATTGGTCAATCTTGTCATAAATCCACCTTGTCATAAATCCACCTTGTCATTGGTCCATCTTGTCATTGGTTCACATTGTCATTTATCCTCCTTGTCATTGGTCCACCTTGTCATTGGCCCACCTTGTCATAAATCCACCTTGTCATTGGTCCACCTTGTCATTGGTTCACCTTGTCATTGGTCCACCTTGTCATTGGTCCACCTTGTAATTAATCAACCTTGTCATTGGTCCACCTTGTCATTATTTCACCTTGTCATTGGTCCACCTTGTCATTGGTTCACCTTGTCATTGGTTCACCTTGTCATTGGTCCACCTTTTTCATTGGTCCACCTTGTCATTATTCCACCTTGTAATTGGTCCACCTTGTCATTGGTCTACCTTGTCATTAATCCTCCTTATCATTGGTCCACCTTGTCATTGGCCCACCTTGTCATTAATCCACCTTGTCATTGGTCAACCTTGTCATTGGTTCACCTTGTCATTGGTCCACCTTGTAATTGGTCAATCATGTCATTGGTCTCCCTTGTAATTGGCTCACCTTGTCATTGGTCCACCTTGTCATTAATCAACCTTGTCATTGGTCCACTTTGTCATTGGTCCATCTTGTCATTAATCCACCTTGTCATTGGTCCACCTTGTCATTGGTCCATCTTTTCATTGGTTCACCTTGTAATTGGTTCATCTTGTCATTGGTCCACCTTGTCATTAATCCACCTTGTCATTGGTCCACCTTGTCATTGGTCTACCTTGTCATTAATCAACCTTGTCATTTGTCCACCTTGTCATTGGTCCACCTTGTCATTGACCCACCTTGTCATTATTCCATCTTGTCATTGGTGCACCTTGTCATTGGTTCACCTTGTCATTGGTCCATCTTGTCATTGGTCCATCTCGTCATTGGTTCACCTTGTCATTGGTTCATCTTGTCATTGGTCCACCTTGTCATTAATCCACCTTGTCATTGGTTCATCTTGTCATTGGTCCACCTTGTCATTGGTCCATCTTGTCATTGGTTCACCTTGTCATTGGTTCATCTTGTCATTGGTCCACCTTGTCATTAATCCACCTTGTCATTGGTTCACATTGTCATTGGTTCACCTTGTCATTGGTTCACCTTGTCATTGGTCCACCTTGTCATTAATCCACCTTGTCATTGGTCCATCTTGTCATTGGTCCACCTTGTCATTGGTCCATCTTGTCATTGGTCCACCTTGTCATTGGCCCACCTTGTCATTAATCCACCTTGTCATTGGTCCACCTTGTCATTGGTTCACCTTGTCATTGGTCCACCTTGTCATTAATCCACCTTGTCATTGGTCCATCTTGTCATTGGTCCACCTTGTCATTGGTTCGCCTTGTCATTGGTCCACCTTTTTATTGGTTCACCTTGTCATTGGTGCACCTTGTCATTGGTCCACTTTGTCACTGGTCCATCTTGTCATTGGTCCACCTTGTCATTGGTTCGCCTTGTCATTGGTCCACCTTTTTATTGGTTCACCTTGTCATTGGTGCACCTTGTCATTGGTCCACCTTGTCACTGGTCCATCTTGTCATTGGTTCATTTAGGTGGACGTGTTCGACCTTCAAAACAAGAATGAGGAAGAGTTTGCAGCAATGGTGGGTGAGCTTGTATATAGGGCCTGGTCACATGAAGAGATGGATTACGTAAAGGGAAACAGGCAAAAGAGTACGTTTCAATACCTATCAAATAATTAAGTAAATCAAAATCTATTGACAAAGATCAAAGTTAATTAGTATATGCTGTGTATTTTGTCAAAAGAGAGGATACTCGCATATCTTCTATCAAAGGATCACTTGTATATTACAAAAGAATTGACCTATTAGGCCGATATTTGTGTCTGTCTTTACATAGAGCATATCGATGTCCGTTCCACATCTTGATTTTAGTCCAAACACAGCAAACTCTTAGGTTCTAGTTCTCATAATGTATACTGATCGAAAAAACTTCCCAGTCGTTGTCCGAGCAGCATGAGTTATGGATGATTTTTTTTATACTTTTATTATTATCTTTAAATTTTATTTTCTGTTTACTTTCTATAATACGGTACTTTATATGTGTTTATTTACAACCAAGGGACACATTAGCAACTATCGAAAGTCTCGCGTTACGCGATTTTAAAGGTCGTTTTATGCATAAATTTTCATTTATTCTATTGTCTATTAGTAGTTAAAAAAATTGATTGTCAATAAGTTCATTACTAATTATAATGAACTCAATGACAAATAAAAAATTGTTATTTATGAAAAGATACTATTGAAACTATTAATAAAATATCCTGTAAAATTAAGAAATATGTGATTTTACTACATTCCCGTACAGGATCATAATTACGATAATTAAATTCTCACATATGCCGTGTTCACAATGACGTTAAAATCGTGGATATATGTTCCTTATATCTCATCCAGTTTTTAACACGATAATTTAAAATTCATAAACCAGATCCGTATCAGCAAAAAGGAACATATTCATTTGCTTTAGTCAGAAGCAATGTTTTTAAAAGATTATTTTATATTTGAACTTATTTTTTTTTTCACAACGATTGACAAGCAAGTTCTCATATTAATGTGGTTCTTAACGGGCAAAAAAGACACCAATGCAAACGTTCTTTGCAAAGAACGAACTGCATCTACTTTGCAGTACTTCTCCCACAATTGTGCCATTTCCTATGGATGTTCTGGAAAGGCAAATGCAACAGTTTTTGCTCGGAATGATTTTTTTTACGTGACACCTATCTCGAGTAACACAGATTGAATGTTTCTTGTCCTCAAACAAAGAGTGCTTACACTTAAGTATTGTTACGGTTGAGTGATTTCAGCTCAGTACATACTTTTTCATAACTGTCTTCAATTTGAAGAGCAAACGTGCATTAAAAAAAGAAAATCGGAGAAAAATACAAAATGCATAATCCTGAATGTAAAGAAACGTGTTTATACAAACAGATAGTTTTAAAAAAGAAAAATCATGCCAACAGGTGGAATCGAATCGGGATACACAAAAAACAATTGGATGTGCGGTAAGTGACAGCTGTGTAACCAAATTAACTATTCACAACTTACAGGTGTTACACATCTAAATAAACTACTATAGTATAAATAATTTTTAGAAATATTTGTAGGTTTTTCGCAAATTTCGACCTCAGAGCAGGGGTGCCCCTAAAAAATTTATCTTAATTTATTCCTTTGATCAAAACCTATCAAAATATCTTAGTTTTTAAGGGGACAGGCCTGCCCTGATTGATTTTTAGGCCAAAGTATATGCAGATATAGACCGTTTTACTGCAAAAATGATGTTTAAGCTAATTTGAAGGTCAATTTAAGACTTACAAGCGCAATATGCTAGGCTCTAAATGAAAATTTGATCAATTTTGAAATATGTTTACTACAGAAGAAAATATTAAATGAACCTTAATTTTCAAAAGTTTTTTTTAGGAAATCGAACTCCCCTTTGGGTCAATTCTTTTGTTATATACAAGTGATCCTTTGCATTTGGTATATTTGGTCATAATCCGTTAAAAAGATGTACAGAAAATATAACACATTTTGAGAAATTAACAATTAATTAAAGTACATCAAATTGTGTTACCTGTATCAAGGTGTGTCAAGGTCTTTAAATTGTTTGAAGTAACGTGGATGTGTATTCCTTTGTTAATTTCATTTACTTTTTAAATCCTTAATTCTAGATACCATCGGGCGTTCTCACAAAGATGTATCAAGGAAAGACCGCAGCAGATCTTACTGCGTGTCAGTAAACTGGAAAAGAGAAAAAAGCACGTGGCACATTGCGAAAATTCACGAGACCCACTCGTTAACATCATTCTCATCACCGTTTTCGCTTCCTTTGGACTTTTTCTTTCAGTTTTCTAAGCATTTGAATGAGAATGACTCGAGGGTCTCTGAGCAATTCACCGAGACAGCTAAGGTAAATTTAATGACAACAAAAATGCTTAAAGGCTTATTTTTCTTACAAAATTAAATTTATCAAAGGTGTCAATTTTTTTTAAAATATATTAATTATTTTATTTTATATACATGAAACAGTGGTAACTATAGGTTTTTTTTTTCTTTATTAAAATATGTACAGTAGTATACAAATTAATGCAGGCTACAGTTTTAACGAATTCCTAATGTAGAATGTTTATCCATAGAAATTGCACATTGGCCTCTTTTGGAGACTACTAGTATTTAAAAAATTCCAGCTGGTTGATTGAGTTATCTTTTAGCTGCAATAATGTAGCCCTCTCCGATTTCTTATATCTGATGGTTACTGTAGAGGGCTACAATTCCATAGGTGCAAACATTTTTTTTTTATTGCAGCAGAGATCATTTTTATATCTGACTTCCTTTAGATAAAATGATTTTTTAATTCAGATTTAACAAACTAACCGTATATGAGTCAAAACCAGATAAAGCACATCAGCATGATTATCAGTCGGCAGTTCTCGCATGATTTTATGGGATTTACGCCTGGAGTTTTTATGGGTTTGATAACGACTGTCAGTGTAAAGCGGTCTTTCTATGTACTATCACTAAATCATTATTTAGGGAAAAGGTATATTATAGAAAATTCATTTTTACCGCGTTAATTATGTTTAAAATAGGAACATTCCTATATTCAGTTTAAGATCCGCTTCTTTGTTTTCATTGGCTGTACCAAAATAAAACCGGTCAAGGTCAGTAAACATATAGCGGACACATTCAACTCGCATTATTGATATACACGAAAAATAACCGATAAATGGACTAAACTTGATATTTTTGGATTAGTTTATGCCAAACACAACTCAGTTTTGAGTTCAGGTAAGAAATGCAAATGTTATTGTTATTTATACACAATTTTAGCCGAAATCGTTGTGGGAGTGAATCACTCGGGCACTTGCACCATTACGGAGATCCTATGGAGCTGTAGCTCTCTGCCCCCCAAAAATCGGGAGAGGGCTACATTATTGCAGCTAGTTATCATTGTACACTCAGAAAGGTATTATTTCTCTGAACACACCTTGGTGTTCTTTTTCCGATAGTGTCACGTTCAATTATGTCAGCTGTTTCATGCATACAAAAACCCGTCCCTTAGCCACAAACTTTCTGATAGGTGGATACAGCTATCCGCTGATTGGCTGCTGGTGTAGACTTATCGCTGATTGGCTGCTGGTGCAGACTAAATTATGCACGAACAGAACAACAACTTATTATGAGAGAATGAACAATTCATAGAGTTACTTTTGGTTGTTGGAACTGGGGTATTTTTTTTTTAAAGTGTATACTGCATACGGTACATATAGCATTAGCTCTACGAGGAAAACTTTGGCTAGACTACATATATGTATATGTATTTTAGAAGCAGTACATACGATACCTGTAATTTACGGTGCACAAAGTTTACGCTAGTTTTGAGCATATTAACGTTATTGCATACCTCATTCTGTGCAAATAATCCATTTTGAAAAATATTTCATTCAGTTTACTATTGTTCATAGTTCCTGTTTTACTTGCCCAATCTTTCTCCTAAAAATCAACATTTAGGCTAACCGACCACGGAAAACGATTCAAAAGTCGTAATTTTTGGGAGTTGATTTAAATCAACTCTCCTATGCAATTACTCTGGCAAACCGAAAGTGAAACAGCGTTTGGACCTAAGCACAAATCATCACCGCTGACCAGACTAAGTTCTTGAAAATAATAGAAAAAAATTCGATGTAATGTATGCTGAAGCATTGTTTTTTAAGGAAACTTATCTATATACACTTTGAGTCAAGTTTTATATACCTGTACTACGAACAATTTAAATAGTTTTGTAGTTTCATGTATTCCTACGCCAGAGTTAATATAGTCTCGGTCAACCAGACGCTCAGCTGTCTCCGTAAATCTGCGACAAGCAGAGAGGGGGCTCTCTTGCTTGTCGGATATTAACGGAGATAGCGGAGCGTCTAGTTAAACGAGACTAGAGTTCAATATCAATAGTGCTTGGATCCATACAATTTTTAGAATTGTTTCGATAACTAATACATACTAGTACTAGTATTTGAAATATATCTTTAAATATTACACAACATGATTCATATGGGGTTTCTCGAAATTCTTCTCGGAAAAGTCTAAAAATTCATATTATAAAAAAGTGCGTAATTCAAATTCAAACTAGAAACTAATTGCCATGCAAGATAAATTGATTTTAAAATAATTGATAATCGATAAAATCAACACCCGTCAGTACTTCAGTACTTTGATTATATATTTACATCATATAGTACGATTCCCTCTCGGATATTGATTGTATATTCAAAGCTCTGTTGAAACTGACAGGACTGAAATCTACAAGCCCCTTTTATCGATTGGTCGAAACCTTTAGCGATCTGAGGAAAATCACCGACTGAACGAAATAACCATGCTGATGTCAGACTTAAATTCCTATAGAAGATTTTTTGGCTGTTTTCTTTTATCTAATGTACTGATGTACATTCACAATAACTTAGCTGATTTCCCTTTTTTACGATCAATTTATTAATTTGTTAAGAGAGAGAGATGTAACAACAAAATGCTTTTTTTTCGCTTTATGCGGTTTATGAAAGTAGCAATCTTTTCAGAAAAAAATTTAAAAACCAGCTAACGAATTCATTTCCACCAGTTGGACTGGTTATGGTTAGTAAGTAATGCATGCACATGATCATACTTTTATATACGTGGAATGAACACAGATCACAAGCCATTTATGAATATATTTTATTTAACGTCATCGCCGCAAATCACGGTCAACAACCTGTTTCCCATCGTGGAGAGAGCTAGGCGTACTATTTTTGTGAAATCCTTGAGCTCCTGCATTGCGTGAGCGTGAATAGATATCCCAGCCTAAGAAAACGAGTTAACCAATCAAAGCTCACCAAAGGCGGTTATTGTTTATGCTAAAGGTAGCTGACAGAATTGATCGCGATGCTATCGAAAAAAGCACACTAAAGCGGCAATGATAATAAAAGATGACATTGTCATAAACGAATTGAAGATTTTACAAAGAGAACAATAGTGTTGTACCTTTTACTTATTTCATCTGACACGCTTGATGATTGTATAACTCTTTACTGGTATAAAACGATTTAAGTTTGAACTTAGGTGGGAGCTGTCTGCTTTACTTTGGACTGGTATTAAGTGACTAAAGCGAGAGCTTTACTGTTAGCTGTCTACTTAACTTTATACTGATATTAAGCAAAAGCTTAAGTATAGGCTGTCTGGTTAACTTTATACTGATATCAGCGAAAACTTAAGTATAGGCTGTCTGGTTAACTCTATACTGATATTTAGCAAACACTTAAGTATAAGCTGTCTGGTTAACTCTATACTGATATTTAGCAAAAACTTAAGTATAAGCTGTCTGGTTAACTCTTTACTGGTATATAGCAAAAACTTAAGTATAAGCTTTTTGGTTAACTTTATACTGATATTAAGCAAAAACTTAAATATAGGCTGTCTGGTTATCTTTATACTGATATTAGCGAAAACTTAAGTATAGGCTGTCTTGTTAACTCTATACAAATATTTAGCAAAAACTTAAGTATAGGCTGTCTTGTTAACTCTATACTGATATTTAACAAAATCTTAAGTATAGGCTGTCTTGTTAACTCTATACTGATATTTAGCAAAAACTTAAGTATAGGCTGTCTGGTTAACTCTATACAAATATTTAGCAAAAACTTAAGTATAGGCTGTCTTGTTAACTCTATACTGATATTTAACAAAATCTTAAGTATAGGCTGTCTTGTTAACTCTATACTGATATTTAGCAAAAACTTAAGTATAGGCTGTCTGGTTAACTCTATACAAATATTTAGCAAAAACTTAAGTATAAGCTGTCTGGTTAATTCTATACAAATATTTAGCAAAAACTTAAGTATAAGCTGTCTGGTTAACTCTATACAAATATTTAGCAAAAACTTAAGTATAGAACACTGTGCCGGATAATTATGCCAGTGCCAAGGTGGCATTTTTGCACCCGCTTAAGCTGCATATATCGAAAAATTCAAATATGCCATATGATAGACCATTGTTTAAAGAGTTAACAACCACCTTTGTTATCAGTGTATCTCACCTGTCAGGTAAGATATTTACCTTTCAAAAATAAATTCCTATAGGAAAATAATTTTTCCCATAGGAAAATCAATATTCCTATAGGTAATTTGAAATTTCCTATCGGAATACAAGAACTTCCTATAGGAATTTTAATTCCTATAGGAATTGATAAAATCCGTTAGGAACACTTAATATCCTATAGGAAAACTACATGTCTGAATCAAATTCCTACAGGAATTACCATTCTCCTATAGGAAATATAATTCCTACAGGACTTTTAAAAAATCCTATAGGATTGTCAATATTTCCTGTAGGAGAGTCAATTCTCCTATGGGAATTATCATTTTCCGATGGGATATTAATTTTTAAAGGTAAATATCTCACCTGTCAGGTGAAACACACTGAACATAAAAGTGGTTATATACTCACTAAACAATTGTCTAATATTTGGTATACATGGATTTTACCGAAACTGCATCTTAAGCGGGTGCAAAAATGCCACCTTGGCACTGGCATAATTATCCGGCACAGTGTTATAGGCTGTCTGGTTAACTCTATACTGATATTTAGCAAAAACTTAAGTATAGGCTGTCTGGTTAACTCTATACAAATATTTAGCAAAAACTTAAGTATAGGCTGTCTGGTTAACTCTATACAAATATTTAGCAAAAACTTAAGTATAAGCTGTCTGGTTAACTCTATACTGATATTTAGCAAAAATATAAGTATAGGCTGTCTGGTTAACTCTATACTGATATTTAGCAAAAACTTAAGTATAGGCTGTCTGGTTAACTCTATACAAATATTTAGCAAAAATATAAGTATAGGCTGTCTGGTTAACTCTATACTGATATTTAGCAAAAATATAAGTATAGGCTGTTTGGTTAACTCTATACTGATATTAAGCTCCGATTTAAGCAAATGCTTTACTATTAGCTGGCTGGTTAACTTTATGAAGATATTAGAAAGAACTAAAGTGTGAGCTGTGTGGTTTCAGGAACTGTTGCTGGAGGCCTTGCTCACCAACAGGACGGATTATGTCGAGGCTCTTCTGGACTTGAACCTGTCTCTGTCAACAGAGCAGATAGACAAACTGTACCACGTAAGTAACTGACCGTACCGAGTAAGTGACTAACTGTACTGATTAAGGGACTAAAGTTACCGAATATGTGACCAACTGTACCGAGTAAGTCACTAACTGTACCACATAAGTGACTAACTGTGTTAGTGAGTAATTGTACCGAGTATTTGACTAACTGTACCAATTTTGTGACTAACTGTACTGATTTAGTGACTAACGGTACCGAGTATGTGACTATAGCTAAATACCAATTTATTTTGTGACTAACTGTCCTGATTAAATGACTAACGGTACCGAGTATGTGACTAACTGTACCAAATTAGTTACTAACTGTACCAAGCCAGTGACTTACTATATTCACTAAATGACTGACTGCTCCAGGTAAGTAACTAAGTGTATCGATGAGTGACTAACCGTACCAAGTATATGACTAATTGTATCCACGAAGTGACTAACTGTACCCAGTTAGTTACTAACTGTACCAGTAAGTGACTAACTGGTTAGTTGACTAACTGTACCAAGTTAGTGACTAAATTTATTAAGTTATTGACTTTTTACCCAGGAAGTGACTTACTGTACCAAGTAAGTGACCAACTTTACTTATTAACTATCTGTAACTAGTAAGTATTTAACTTTACCCAGTTTGTGAATAACTGCACCAATTAAGTGACTTATTGTTTTGAGAAAGTGATTACAGGTAGAGCAACTTCACCAAGTAAGTGACTAATTACAGACAGACCAACTATATCGAAAAAGTGTCCAACTATACTGATTTCGAACTTTACCCAGTAACTGACTCTGATTAAATAACCCGAGTCACTGACACTGTACAGTTAGACCAACTTGATCAAGTAACTGAATGTAGAGTTAGTGTCACAATAGAATGATAGACGTTAAATTACGGTGTCACCGTACCACGTAAGTGGCATTGTTGTTACACCAAATATCACCAGAAAATAGCGCTTTACAGAGTAAGTGGCATTGTTGTTGAACCAAATTTTACCGGAAAATTCATTAATCTGGGCACTGAGCAATCCGTAATCTAGGGAAGACCAAAAACTTGCTTTTCAAGCTTTTGATGACGAAGTCCGGCACACCGTGACACTATATAAAGTTTTAGAAATAGAACTGAAATAATTTGTAATACTAGTAACTTTAATTGATTGGATCTTACCGATACACAATGCATTAGAAATAATAAGAAATATTGCTTATAGAGCAATATATATCTTTTTGACAGACGTGAAGAAAAGAACCATATGAAGGTTATTACATGTAGCAAGTGGACATATATTTTTTAGTTTTTCAAATGTATCTTAATTCAAATTATGATAAAATGTGTATGACAAAGATCTTATTTAAGAATGATATAACTTTTCACTTCACTTGAATCTCAAAGACCGTATGTTATGTAACTGTTTCTAGATTTTGTTCGTTTCAAAGGCAAGTTCCTAGACTTGTCTAGATGGCCGAGTTCTTCTTAAAATGGTCACACACTGCTCCGAGAGTGGGTTCACGGGTCAATTCAAGGCTGTTGAAGAGAGCTTCTAATACTGCCAAATGTATCTGAGTGTTTTCATATTCTCTAATTGTTTGATTCAGAAACGGTTTCAAATAAATGAAGATCCAAGTGATGGTATCAAGGAAGATGATGATTTGTTCTGGGTTATTAAGGTAATTAAACAGGTCTGAAAAAATATCAAAATCGGTTTTTTTATTCATCGTCCTTAAGGGAGATGTGCGGCCATCTTGCACATTTGAGGATTAAAATGTAAACATTTCTTGAACTGGCTTGTTTCTTCCCGAGACTGGATTAGCCGCACATCCCCCTTAAAGGGGACTAGACACGATTTGAACTGAACATTTTCAAATTTTATTTTTTCAGTTTTAGTGTATAGTTAATATATCAATATATACACTGACACTGAAAACATAAAATGTTGATAAAGTAATAATAGTGACTATTTGAAAAATTTGAATGTCAAAGATCGAGATTATCTAGCTGTATCTCGCTTTTGACTTGACTTATAAAATTCGAATTTTGGCTAATCATTAAAAACCCCAAACTCATTTTATACTTAACTTATGAAACGAATGAATTTAAAATCATCAATTTCAAATCGTGCCTTGGCCCCTTTAATTTGACGAGGTGATACAATTTTAGAAACTTTATCATTTTCTTATCATGATATGTTGTTGTTGATTTTTGTGATAATCTTTTTTTTTAAAGAGGTTTTGCTCACCTAAACTGAAAGCCAAAGTGAACTTTTTTGATCACTTTTTGTCTGGCCTCAGTCTGTCTGTCTGTCCGTAATATTTTTACATTTCTACTTCTTCCCCAGAATTACTGGGCAAATTTAAACCAAACTTGGCATAAAGCATCATTGAGTGACGGGGAATTAAGATTCTTAAAATGAAGGGTCATGCCCTCTCTCAAAAGGAGATAATTAAGGTATTCAATGTATAACGACCACATTTTGTACCTAATAAATGAATTATTCAATATTCTTAACCATGGTATCATTTTAAAGGTGTTATCAAATACAAATTCTCCATTTGCAAAATTTTAACTACTGTCCAATTAATTATACCTTGAATTTTACATTGAAGTCTATGTGCAACGCATGTTTTATAAAGATATTGTAAAAAGTAACTTGAAATTTAAAAAAATCACTGGGTGAATACAAGCATAAACTTTCTCTGTATTAATATCAAATAAAATGAATCATTTACCGCAAATATTTTGACAAAATTAAAATTTTCTTCTTTTTTTTCATCAAGAGAAGATAACTCTTTAAAAACGTCTAAGGTGCAAATTGGCGGGCTTCCTATATGATATCAGTCATGTGAATCTGGTTCATTACACTTTCATTGATATCTAGAAATACATTTTTAACTTATTTAAATTGATTTTCATTTCAAAACTGTTTAATATTCCTCCACTAATTATTGAATACCTTAAGAATTATTAACAAAAATTGTTGGGTTTTTTTTTTCAAATCTTCTCACCAGAAATCGATTGGCCAGAAAAGCTTTAACATATGTAAGAGCATCGCAAAGTTTATAAATTCATGTTTGTTCAAATCATGATTCCCTGGAGATAAAGTAGGACCGCAATGTGGGGGGGGGGGGGGGGGTCGAATTATACATAGGAATATAGGAGTAAATTCTTCTTCTCAATAACCGGTCAGCCATAAAAGCTAAAACTTGTGTTGAAGCATTCTCAGGTAGATTAAATTTCAATTTGTTCAAATCATGATATCCAGGGGTAGGGTGTGGTCATAATGGGGGGGGGGGTTTAAATTTTTTACATAGGTATATATATAGAGAGAGAAATATCTTTATTAAGCTTTTTTTCTCAGAAATCAATACTGACCAGGGATCAATTTAAGCAGGAAACCATTTCTTGTCATTACGTTGACGCGTCACACTATCAACACGTAACATTACTTTGTGGCAAAAAAAAAATATATATATATATATATATGTGTGTGTGTGTGTGTGTGTGTGTGTGTGTGTGTGTGTGTGTGTGTGTGTGTGTGTGACTTCATAAAGCTTATTATGTATATTGATTCCCAGGTGAGTGATGTGGCCCATTGGCCTCTTGTTATTTTTATCACTCAAAGCTTAAAACTATCGGTATAATATATTATTAGATACAGTAGAACATATAAATATTAGACCATTATTTATGATAAAAATTGCATTTTGTAAAAAGTAACCAATTTTACCTGGACATGTATCATATAGAGATTGTGCCAAGAAGGCTAACGTCATTATAATTCGGGACATGTGATATCATATGTCACTATCTTGCAGAACATGGCTAAGAAGAAAAATGCATTTCAATTGTTGGAAGGAAATAAAACGCACGAAAATGCGCAAAAGATTGTCAAACAAATACTCCATTATGAAGGTAAGTCTCTCTCTCTCTCTCTCTCTCTCTCTCTCTCTCTCTCTCTCTCTGGAATATTCAGACTCGCATTTGACAGTTGCTTCTTACCAATGTTACAGAAACCGAAGACCCACGGATAGAAGCTGGGTGCAGTACGAAAAGACGAAAGTCGTATGTCGTCCGCCAGAAGTCCTTACAGGCGATTCTGCTCTGGTCCCTGCTTACAAACAAAGCTGATATAAGCACTCTGATGTGGAAGAGAGTAGCCAATCAACTTTGTACGTAAACGCTTCTATAGTTTGCGTGAAATTAGAACCATTTGAACAAAGAGTTAGGACTTTGGGTAGTTGTGTTAAACAGCAATATGACGTAGGCATGTCTATTTCAACAAGATTCGTCAAACTTTTGAGCTAAGACTACGCAACCTATTGATATTTCACTCGAAACTAGCATCATTTTAAACTTGTTTTGAAGCAAGAAATAGTTACGTCTTACCGAAAGTCCAAGGTCTTTTTAAAATGTAGCTTCAGGTCTGTAGCTCCCGGTCTGAAAAAAAATTCCGAGGGACGACGTTGGATGTACAGTACCTCCCATAGTAAAAAAAACTGCAATTTACGGCGCACATAAAATTGCGCTAGTTTTGGACTGTTAGTTAGTTAGGCCTCTTCATGCCAGGTGGCACATAAGGCAGCCACACAGTCCCTCCACCCAGTCCGATCCTTTGCTTTTGCCACCACTGTTTTCCATGATAACTCTATCTTTTACAGCTCACTCTCTGCTGTTCTTGTTGTTTTTGGCGTACCCCTTTTCCTTTTGCCATCGGCCGTTCAGAAGATGCTTTCTCTGGTTTCCCAGAGAAAAGATTTTGGACTGATTAACCTTATTTTGAATTCTTACATTCTTTGAAAATTATTAGTACCATCAAATTTTTTCAGTCACTTAACTATTGATATCGGTACTTTACTTGCCTCAAACGCTAACCGACCTCGGAAATTGATAGCTCCCAGGTCGTCCAACTGATCTTTTTCAGAGCTACAGACCTGCAGCTAAAATGGTTCTAAAACAAACTTGTCAAGGTGCATTTTTTCTCTGAAGTGAGTCTTATGGTATTCAGTGTATAATGAGGGGATATTAAGAAATTTTGAATCAGTTTAAATTAGTTGAATATGTATTGCTGGATAACAATGTAAGTGAAATGAACCAAATTCACATGACAGATAACATAAAAGAAGTTGATCAGTTTGCATTCGAACTTTTTTTAAAGAGTTATCTTTCCTTGATTAAAAGAAAAACATTATAAAATTGTCAAAATATATGTGGTAATTCGTTTATTTCATATTTTGTTAAAGAAAAAGTTTATGCATTTATTCGCTAAGAGAACTGTATGAATATCAAGTTACTTTTTACAATATCTTAATAAAACAAGAGTTAATTGCTTATATACTTCATTGTAATATTCAATTTGCAATGAATTGAACAATAAACAAGAACACTTCTTAGGTGGAGTATTTTTATTTGATAACAACTTCAAGATGATATCATGATTAAGAATTTCGGACCATAAATTTATTTGGTACAAAATGTGGTCGATATACACCGAATACCTCAACCAGGTTCAATGCATGGTCGTATTTTTTTCTTTCTCAGGACAAAGATTTTTTTTTATTTACTAAACGATGTAGAAAAAGAATATAACTTAATAAAACAGCAAATGCATTTGCGTTAAAATACGCCATCTTGAAAAATCCAAAATGAGGCTGCCCCCCACTTTTAAAAACGATGCTACGTTCCTGAACATCGTCTGTTTTATCTTATTATAGATCTATGTGACATTTCATCTTTCAATGCAAAAAAGTCATTGTTTAATGATAAATATGCAAAAAAACTAATAGCAATTGCGTGTTTTATTCTAGATACAGGTATTGTAAGCTCTGTGATTTTAAAGATTATGGCCAGCCATGCTGAACTGAAGGACAAAAATCTCGCCAAAAGTTTAGATGAACATTCAAAGTATGTACATATACATTTGTAAAAAAACACCACTTTACTTCTTTTCTTCCTAATTCCATTTGTTAGAAGTGTTCTCCTCTTTTTCTTTAAAAAATTCAAATAGACACTGCACAAACGACTAAGATTTACAGTTTTATAACAAACCAATCGCGTATGTCGATTATATGTAATCCATCAACCAACGGCTGTGGATTTTTATGCATTGCTCTCTATCTTTCCTGCCCGCATGAATTTGCATTTTCAAATTATTGCTTCAATACAACATAATCATTTATACATCATATACGCCGTGAAGGGGGCTCAACATCCGGTAACTTTAAGTTTTCATGACATGTCACAAGATGGCTATTCAGCTCATTGTAAAACTGTGTTTATCGCCAAATTGATGTGTTTACCTCTGAAGTGCAACGGGTATAGCTTAGACCTACTTACCCGCAGGTTTCGAGTTCGAATACGGCAGGAGTGTTTTTTTTTCGGATAACGATACGTGTACATTTTTAGCTCACCTGAGCTTGTGTGGAAGTATCCTCAGGTAGTGTAAATTCAAAGTTGTGAAATTCATGACCCCCGGGGGTAGGGTGGGCCCATATGGGGGGGGGGGGGGGGGGTTAAAGGTTTACCTAGGAATAAATAGAGTAAATCTTTTAAAGTCTTCTCAGAAACTAATCAGCCAGATGATTCTTTTTAATTGTTAAGACTTTGGCTCCAGGACAATTCTTCGGCCTCACAAGAAGGTTCAGAGTTTGATGTAGCTTTATATCCCATATATAAACAATTATTAAGGATCTTTTTGAGAACTGCAATACTCATCATGTGATATGACTATAAAATCATCCTGTTAGAAAAGGGACTAATGATTATAAACATAAGAATATCCAGGGGGGAAAATGGATTTTATTTATACATGATCTACATGTATTATTGTACATTGTCCAGATTGTTTGTATTATGACTCCATTAAGCTGATTTTATCATACCTGTTGTTCCTCAGGTGAGCGATGTGGCCCATGGGCCTCTTGTTTAGTGGAATATATCCCCCCCCCCCTTAAAAAACGGATCTTATTTCTGTCGTTTTCATGTCAAATGCATGGTAAAATTCTTCTTTTAAAACTATGTGCTTGTATACGACACTTTTATCAAAGACGGAGAGAGCCCTTGAGGAAGCAATATGTGATGTCAAACCAATCATTGCTTTATTGTCAGGAACAACTTCTTCGCAGGAATAACAACATTTTAGATAGTGTCTATATGTTCTCAGATCATTTCATTTTTGTCCGTCAGAACAATGTTTCTTCTCTATGCTTTAGAACTTTCAAGATCAGAGCTTTGAACATGATGGACACGCTTTTCCAGACGGATAAGAAGGTGGCATTTGATATAATGGATAGTTTGGAGACAGTCTGGAAAATCCAAGCAACACCCATTGCGTTTGCATATGAATTTCAAATGTATGACGTCATTGCGCATCCCAGTACGGTGGCTTTAATGAATAAGAAGTGGTACCGTGATATGGTTCCAAGCTGGAAGCAGTTGTTCACCAAAGCCTTGGTAAATGATTGTCTTTTTTCTCCATAAAAAGCCAAAATATATATGTTTATAGAGTACTGAGAGACTAACTGTCATATTATGTCAAATGTTATCCCACTGATTAAATTCTTAACCATCTTTTTAAAATTGGAATAATGTCCTTTCCGATACATTTTATTTTATCAAATAAAATATACACCATGATTAGTCAATATTTTATTTGATAAAATGAAATATATCAGAAAGGACAATAACATAATTTTCGCCTTGGGGATGGTGAAAAATACCATAATATGGATCTTTAATATGGTTCACTTACATGTACATGTATGAAATGAACTTCAGTACAAATCAGTTTGATATTTTGGTAGCAATGTACGCGATTGTTAATTTCTGATGATATGAAGCATTTTTCTTTTTTCCAGAAAAATCCCTGTTTTGTCTTTAACATGAGATGTTCCCACTTCGTTCTACACTACGTAAGTCTTGCTTACTAAGTAGATACATACTATATAGTATTTACCAGCAGTTACGTCCCAACGTAGACAGATTTTTTCTAGGGTATTCCTTGGTACATGTAGTTGAGATAAGTTGAAAAAGTCATCCGATACACAACATGATCAAAATATTAGCATTGAATGTGCAGGTTGTGTGTTAACTGCACAATGGGTACGTAGAATAATAATTAGCACATTTTTAGTGAAAATGAGTCGTTGAATGCATTTAAATTTTAATATTGAGACATTCATCTAGAACATCATATTCATTTTGCATTGTTCTAACTATGTGTTGTTGTATGTCTATAGTTAGTGTATTTAGTGCAGGAATGTGTTAATAACGTTTTGTTATACTTTCATGTTAAATACTGAAATCTGATTGGTTTAGACGCAGTTCATAATATGTTCTATTACCCTCAGCGTTAGCAACGCACTTAGCAACAGGTAACATTACGAATTATCACATGCGCGAAAATCATGCGCGTAAGGTTCGCCTTAGAATTCACGATATTCCTATCTAACAGCAGTGATGTTTTCTTTAGAATTAAGACATTCAGTATAGCAAAATAAATAGTGCCTGTTTGGGAGGATAACAGATGAAATTGACACCCCTCGAAAATCATTGTCAACCTCCGCTTGGCGTCGGTTGACAATGGTTTTCTCGGGTGTCAATTTCAACTGTTACCCTCCCAAACAGGCACTATTTCTATAATGTCATGCTAAGTAAGCATTGAAATATAGTGATAAAACCGAATTGACATTGGTATAAATACGGTTAAACTATAGCTATGGTTTGTCCCAAGTTATTGTTTCCGTCACGTAAGGACGTTTTTTATAAGAATACACATACCTGTTAAAGAAGTACGATTGATATTGATGAAACGGAAAACATCCAAGATATCTTCATTGACACAATTTCGTTTTTTCACTCGAAAAATTTACAGCAACAAAACCAGATTTTTTAATCAGATTTGTAATGGGGAATTTTGTCATCTTTTATGGCATTCGGAAGTCTCTCGGAATACCTTGGGCAATTTTTTTTAACGTTACCATCCAGGTACTTTCATGTCTGTTGCAATGCGAAATCCCGTAGAGGTTCGATTTTGGATTTTTTAAATATTTGAATGAACATCGTTCGAACCCTAAATATCGAGTAATTAAGCAAAATGTGAATTATAGATGCATGACGGTTACTTTAGGAGATATAGAATCCATGAAACATGCTATTGACACCATAGATAAATTTTGCAAATTAGGTGGATCAAAGATAAATCTATCAAAAACTGAATGCATATTGTTAGGAAATTTAAAAGACCAGTTCGAAAATCTCGAAGGTATTAAAGTAGCTAAACAGGCTGTTAAATGCTTAGGTATTTTTATAGGACACGACAAAATCGAGTGTTATGATAAAAATTGGATGAAGATTTACCACGATATTGAAATTTTGTTTGAATCATGGAAAAAGAGAAAATTAACATTATTCGGTAAAGTTACTGTAGTTAATTCTCTTGCCTTACCTAAACTTATATATGTTTCTAGCATTTTAGAACTTCCCGAAAGAAATTATGTGAATGATATAAATAGATTAATATACAATTTCATATGGAATAAAACAGACAGAATCAAACGAAATACGATGATAGGTGATATTATGGATGGGGGTATAGGCATTACTGACATAGACTCTAAATTAAAGGCTATAAAGGCAACGTGGATTGCCCGCCTCATTACAACTAATCATGTTGTAAAAAAATATATAGATAGTCTCTGTAAAGCGTTGGATATCAATATAAACTATTTAATGAGCACAACAGAAATATCGACTGAAAATTATGGTATACTAAAAAACTTTCCAGAATTTTATAAGCAAGTTTTTACCTGTTTTAATCTGTGTTAAGATGTTAAGCAAAATCATGACAGATCAATAAATACCGAATCGTTTTTATTACAACCAATTTGGTCGAATACTTCATTTACTTTTAAAGGTAAAACGATATGTTTTGATGAATGGATTAAAAGCGGAATACTGTATGTTAAAGACATCTTTAAAGAAAATGGTAAATTAAAAAGTTCAAGAGATATATTTGATAGGTTAAACAAAAAAAGCAATTGGATATGCGAGTATAAAATAATACAAAAAGTGTTTAAGAAATTTGAATTCATGTATGATTTTTCTAAAATCCCCTATATCAAAATGCAACAGAATGACGAAGAATATAAAACTAAATGTTTTTATTTGAAGCTTGTAAAGCTCAAATTTCAAAGTCCAATTTCACAAGGAAAACTTGGTAGGGATTTCCAAATCCAAGATAAGGAAATTTGGAAATCAATATATTTCAACAAAATTAAAAATGTCAAAGATAAAAGTATTGCAGAATTTAATTATAAACTTCTAAACAATTTACTAAGTAATAATCTGTTAATTAGTAAGTGGAATAAAGGGGTAAATAACAAATGCAAAATATGTAGAACCGAGATAGAAAATACACAGCATCTAGTTTTTGATTGTGTAAATGTATAACATGTTTGGCATACGGCAAGCCAATGCTTAAATTTTACTATTGTTTGGAAAAATGTCATTGTTGGTTTTTTTGTTGATGATAACGAAACAACAAAGCTTTATAATATCTTCCTTTCATTTATTGCATTCAGAATTTACAAATATAAAATGTTCTGTAGAGTCGAAAACTTAGAAGAAACAAGTCAATCGTTAAGAATGTATATTAAAGAGAATACTTTATCATATTGTTCAGTTCTAGCTTTTTTACATCAAATGAAAGAAAAGAAACTTTTTCAAAATTTTGCATTTTTACTATGAATATTCATTTATGCTATGAATATGTATTTATGCTTATATCTATTATATATATATATATATATATATATATATATATATATATATATATATATATATATATATATATATATATATATATATATATATATATATATATATATACATGTACGCCCACCCTCCGAGGGAGACAGTCCCTCTGTTGTATACAAGGGTTTCTAACATGGACACAGACTTTGAATGATGGTAGGGAAACCCTTTGTTATGTGTGGGCCAAAAAAAAAAAAAAAAAATCACATGTAAATTATCAATGGTTTTTTGCCACTTTTTTCTGATTAACACATACATGTTTAAATGTACGTACGGTTTTTTCAACATATGTTTATTTTTTTCCTTTTTTCTGATTGACTCATATACATATACAGTGTACGTTTTTGGTTTATAAAAAACCTGATATATATTGTTAATCTGTTTTGATGGGGAATTTTGTCATCTTTTATGGCATTCGGAAGTCTCTCGGAATACCTTGCGCAATTTTTTTTAACGTTACCATCCAGGTACTTTCATGTCTGTTGCAATGCGAAATCCCGTAGAGGTTCGATTTTGGATTTTTTAAATATTTGAATGAACATCGTTCGAACCCTAAATATCGAGTAATTAAGCAAAATGTGAATTATAGATGGTATCTTGGGGCAGAGTATAGTATAGAATAGGACAATTTGTACCAATATAAAATAATTGTTTACAACAAAAGAACCTACGTCTAGGTAAGTATAAATGTTGTCAGCGTTTGCAGTATTTCCTGATTTTGTAGATCCTGTTTGGAATAACATTGATAATGTACAGCTACTTTCTGCTGACTGATGTTAAACCTCTACGAAACTTGTCAGCTAAGGATGCCATTTGTGAAATGACGCTGTACCTGTGGACTACTTTGGATTTCATTAATGACGTCATCAGCGTTTTTGTACGACATTCTAGTATTCTTTAGGTTATTTAGCAATCACCAATTCACTTTTTATCCGTTTAAGGAGGCTAAATTGTCAATTTATCAATCAAATCTTCATTAGAATTTCAAGATTCATTAAGTTTTTTAATAACTAGTTTATCCGTAAAAAGTAGTATTTAGTAAAGAAAAATCCCCTATATTTCAGTTACCCATGAGATCCGGGCCTTTTTGAGTTATAGTTGTTCGTTTCAGGGTACACTCTGTAGAAAGGTAGAAACCAGACGACACAAAAAGCGGAAGTTTTTCTCCCGGCTGAACGACATGTGGAAACTTTTCGGACTCATCTGCTTTTGTCTAGTTATATTTACCTTCAGTGTAAGATGGAAGAAATCAACAAAATTTCGGATGGTCAAGAGAATCGCCGCTCTGCTGTTGCTCTTCTCCTACCTCAGATATATGCGCGTCTTTGCTCTTCGGAAGTTTACCGGCATAAGCTTCATGTTCCTGAAATACATGGTGGGTATTTTTAAAATTCAAGTAATACAGGGTTTTCTGTCTTCTGCGGTTAACCCATAGGCGTCGGAACCGGGGGGGGGGGGGGGTTGGGGGGGCTTAGCCCCCCCCACTTTTTTTGCAAAGTTATACCTAACCTTTAGAAACATAGCATGATAGAGGGTTCAGCCCCCCCCCCCCCACTTTTTCTCGCAGGAAAGATAATTGTTCCTACATTTACCTTGAAATATTGAGAAGTCGGATTCCCCCCCCCCCCCCCCCCCACGGATTAGGATTTCCATGATTCTGGGAATTACTTTTCTCTCAATATTTCTGAGGATTAGTCTAGCTCCCCCACTTTCAATTTGCTTCCGACGCCAGTGTAACCAATAATCATTTCCTTCAAATTATTAGACCGTACAGTAGGTTATTAGCATTAGGTACTATTAAGGGGTATGATTAGAATGTAACGCTAATCTCGACTGAAAATTTTGAAAAATTTGGTGTACTGTTATGATATAATTTTCTTGACACAACTGATGGTGTGATTATTGATCTCCCCTAGTTGTATAACCTGTTGAAGTTTCTGATCGTGGTGGCTTTCCTGATAATTGGTGTCGGAGTTTTTTATGAGGCTCTTCGCGATAACTCAGGCATGGATATGTCTGGCAAATGGTACGAATGGAGTCTCTGGAACATCCTATTCCATCCCTTTTACCAATTGTTTGGAGAAATGTTTGAAGATAAGTTTGGTTTCGACGGCAACCCAGGTAAAACTTAAAATCAATTTTAAACGAAAAGAAAGAAATGCGTACTTTTATGAACTCTTTTTATGATATACAATGTACTGTTGTTTTCAATAAATGTTATTAAATTTTCAATTTAGTCGAACCACCGGTTCATGGTTATTTAAATCTGAAACCAATGATCAAAAACATCAGTACATTTTGTTATTAGATTACAGGTGTTCTGCGGATCAACTCAACAACGAAATCCACCAAAATTGTTATTCAACAAAATATTGATAAAATAACAGATGGCGTTTAATTTTTGGTTCTCATCCAATTGCATTTTTTTATGCAACAACATAATAATAAATTATATCTCACTCATTAGATAAAAATCCAAAAACCGATTGGAGTGTCAAGATGGTGGCTGCCGTTTTTATGATGGTTGGAAATTTGCTGGTTATCTCCCTTATAACTGCCTTTTTTACGTAAGACATTTAGATTTTTAGCTCACCTTAATCAAAGGTTTAAGAGAGTGTCTGTTCATCTGAAACCTTTTAATAGTACATTATTTTTATCTTCCTTAAACCTACTGTACCAATTTCAACAAATGTTGACCTAAGATATTATAATTGTTAAAGGACATCAAAAAATCAACTTAATGGGCCAATAAAACCCTTTATAATTTAAAGCGAAAGTCAAAATATATTAAAACAGTGTTGGCGTCTTATTGATCCTTATATTCTTATACATGTAATAACTACTTCACTGTGACTGCTTTTATAAATAGCTACACACCAATGAACAGTTTAGATTACATGATCTCCAAACCAATACTGAAGCCCATTAGGGGTTGAAAAGCTCGACACTATATTCTTAAAGAGTATCAATTTCTAGGCTATGATATGTGCACGTGAAATCACAACAATATCAAGAGTGTTGAATTTGTTTTCAGAACAACGTATGATGAAGTTTTGGCAAAATCAGAAAAGATGTGGCAGTATGAGAGGTACCAAATCATAATGGATTTCCAGGATAGAATCTTTGCCAATCTTGATATAGTCTTTCCAATTTTCAAGTGTATAAGGAAATGTAAAAAACGTAGGTACAAGTCGGTGTGAAAATACTGATGTTCTATCCTCTATATTTACATTGGCAAAATATTTCTTAATATGAACCTACTGAGAAGCAAAAACTTTCATTTTTGAGTAAGAATTTAAATGGTCAAGATGCCGTCTTTATGACGGTTTATTGATTAACGTTATGTCATGTTGTAAATTTTGAATTTACCGAGTGGCAGTAAATACAAAATTTACAATATGACAACTCGTAAAGTTTGTATTTACTGCCACCCGGTAAATTCAAAATTTACAACATGACAGTTATATTGCATTTTCCTTTAAAAAAAGGCATTTTTTTTAAACGATTTGAAAATTTTATTATAATGTAATTACATAAAGGAGAATACTTTTTTTAATTTTCATTTTTCAAATTCAAACATACAAAATTTATATTAATATGATGTAATTTTCTAAAAATATTTTAATCACTCTCTTCCCATGCCACATTCATTCATACACTCATTCAAAATTCAAAAGTAAATGGACCTTAGGTTGTATATTAAAAAGGAAAAGGCAAAAGTTTAACCATAATACAAAATCAGCTCCAACTTTCTCACTGAAACTAAAACTAAGCCGGGGCTAACAATCAACGATTTTAGATGTATATCATTAGCACAGTCCATACTAATTAGGCAAGTTTTATCGTTAATATATATATATATATATATATATATATATATATATATATATATATATATATATATATATATATAGCACAGAGAAATTCACCTTGTTGGAGCTCCACCTCCGCGCGGTGGCCGCTCACTGCTAGGAGAATGGGTTCCAGAGGTCGTGAGTTCAAGCCCCGGCCGGGGCAAAGGTGAGGCTCCAATAAGGTGAATTTCCTTGATCTTTATATATATCTATATCATTCACTATGGGCAGATATATGTAAATTTGAGAGTTATTGCAATGTTTGTGCTTATGATATATATATATATATATATATATATATATATATATATATATATATATATATATATATATATATATATATATATATATACACACACACAGGCGAACTCAGGGTGAAGGAACATTTCATCAATTACCGCCATCATCAAATTCTCCAGTACATCATGGCCGGAAGATCCATGGAAAAATAAGCCTTCCGACCGTCCTCGATTCTACCATATATAGAGCAGCATTTACTTCCTGCAGAAACGTTTTCTTTTACTTACCCGTGAGGGGTCGCTCTTGCGGCATTTTCTCACCAAAATATTTTATAACTTGTATAATCTTGTCATTTACATTTGTATTATTCTAATATTTTTTATTTTTTTCATTGAGTATACATTGATTTTTTATTTAGAATTTGAATGAAAAAATATCAAAATCTCAGCTTAAGATACGAAAATGGGCCGTCTTTGACTAAAACCACCTCTTTTATCCACTGTCACATCTTACAGATTCAAAAACTTTGAATTTACGTTATTTTTGGGTGTTAATAATAAGAAAAAAGCTTTTAAATTAGTTAATAAAGTACCTGCCCTGTTCCCGAGTCCAGCTTTTTATGCGCGAAAATTAAAAAATATTAACAAAATTGAAGATGAGAAATGTAACTTGGGTAAATGACTTTAAACAGTGGAAAAATGTGAATACGATGACAAAATGTATAAATAACTAGACACGATCTCGTTGCGAGCAACGAGGAGGTCTTCCGTCCGATTTTTAGAAGAGGAAATGACCTTGCCTTTTATTTTCATCAACGAAACATACCAGGAAATGCAGATGTGATCTAAAAGAGCGATGGATGAAGGATTATCCACCCTGTAGGATCCTTAATTTTAAGGACCAGTCCCATTTTATTTCATATTAAATAAGAAGTCTTTTGACCTAATAACAGGTCTAATGACCTGTAATAAAAAGAAACCGAAGAAAAAAAAAGAGGGTCTTCCTTTGTAAACGGAAGACCCTAATAGCAATAAGAATAGACGGGTCTTCCGCTGAAGACGGAAGACCCTAATAATAAAAGACTGTTTTTGTCTAAATCTTAATTGAAGAGTGGTTTTCAACTTGTACTACAATCCAACAACCCTTTTATGTTGAATATTTTAGTTAGAAAATTAAATAAAAAGGAGAGAAAGAAATAGAGAGAAAGAACAAATCTTGGCTCCGGCGAGAATAGAACACACAGCCTTTGCAGGTGTCTCAAAACATGGCTGACGCGAAATAATTCCCGAATTTGTCTTTGAATTTGCATGGGGTAACAGTGCGAGGTCATTTGAAATATTGATGCGTGTTTGTGTCTGGAGGGGGGTGAAAAGACCCGAGCTTGATTTTCGTCTTAAATAAATCGAAAATAGAATTTTGAGGTCTGGATCTCGGATTCGGTTAACAACAATTAGGGGAAGTCCTAAAGCAATGACTGATGCATTTTACCCATGTATTTCAGTGTTGAGAATTTTTTTTCGTGTCGTTTACTATTATGTTTGACTGTTTTATTTCAGCAGGATTGATAAAATCTTTATAAATGTAGAAATAACGAAATCAGTAACACGTAAATTTATTCGGTAAAAATTTGATGACAGTAATTTCCACAGTTCTAACATTCATAAGTAGTTCACACGCTATCGTAGATACAGACTAAACGGAAAACAAGAAATATACATGCAACAGAAATATTACGCGGCTGCTTACATCCCAATTTGAAGTCCCCGTACATGTTATACTCGCCGTTTGATCTCAGGAATTTCTTCTTAATTGTTCAATCCGTTGCATATTTGGCAGACAATAAGAATGGGGTCCGAGGTACATTTACACAAAATTTCATTAGGATTGAGTAAGGGGCTCGGGAGTTAGAATTTTTTTCTACAGTACATGTCAAGCACGCCAATCGAAACTCAAATGCCCAAAAATTCATATCTCTCTTAAAAATGAACGAATAGGTCTGGTCATTCGTACAGTAATCTAGACTTGAACTAGGTTGAAAGTAAGGTTCAAGATGACAGATCCAGTAAAATCAGGCCAGAAAAACTTCATGATTTTGTGAATAGGAAAGGGGGGGGGGGGTCGGTGGGTGTACTGTGTAAATTTAATTTCCACGTATAGGCATTAAGCGCCGTTTAATTTCAGGAATTTCGTCTTAATTGTTCAATCCGCTGCATATTTCACAGACAAACAGAATGGGGTCCGAGGTTCATTTTCACGAATTTTCATTAGGATTGAGTGAAGGGCTTGGGAGTTAGAATTTTTTTTAAAGTACATGTCAAACACGACAATTGAAACTCAAATGCCAAAAACTCTGTTATTAATGAACGAATTGGTCTGGTAATTAGTACGGTAATCTAGAATGGTATTTAGTTGAAATTAAAGGCCCAAGATCAAAGATCAAGGAAAATCGGGCCAGAAAAACTAAATGATTTTATGAATTGGGAGGGGGGGGGGGGGTCGGTCGGTGACTTCTATATTAAACGTAGAATATTAAATTCTAAATATCACATATTACACAATTTCTAAATAAAATACATATGTTAGAACAATGTAAAAGCGTTGTTTGAAAGATGTAACTGTTGATTTTTTTCTACATCTATATATTCATAGGCTCAAATACTCATAAACGGGTGGTCAGTTTTTAAACCTTGTCGCAGTCACCCGTTCGTTTGTATAGTTACGTGTATAAACTTCGGAGGTTTTTCTTAATCCCGACAGGCAACAGATTTGTATCAGTATATAGACATGCACAAAAAAAGGAAAAAGTACACCATCTTTAATAAAAATGACTTTTTAGCGTTGACTTCCAATCAGTAAGAAGACAATCATTAAACAATGAATTTCAAATTATTTGAATCCATAGACATTATCCCGTAACTTGATATAAAATATGTATAATTTTTGGACGCCAATGTACATTTAGCTTCTATCCAATTTACTGCATGTTACCTGTACTAGTTCTTATTTAAATGCTTAAACATTTGTACTTGAGAGAGAGAGAGAGAGAGAGAGAGAGAGAGAGAGAGAGAGAGAGAGATTACATAGTGTTTTATAATGTTCAGGAAATCATTATATAAGCAAATTATGTCAATAAACGCATGTATACATGCATGTGTGTATCTATATAAGGGATTAAATACTAAGCAGTCCTCCTTTTTAAGCCGAGTACAATAACGTGGGTGCATTGCTAAATGTTGTGTGCATACAGTCATTGAGATTGCGGCATTTCTTTAATGCCGGCAAAGCGACCCAGCGAACTCTAATGCGATCGAACTGCAGGGGCACTTCGGCGGCATGCCTTTGATGTCGGCGATACGACGAGCGTCGGAATTTAGAGAGCTGCTGACAGAATTTGCTCTATATTTGTACTGAAAAAAAAGCCGCTATTTTTTTTTTTATTTATGACAAAAATAAAACGAAAAACATTCAATTCCATCATTTTAAAGATAAAACCATTAATCAAAACACAAATAAGAGAGAAAAAAGATTCGGCACTCAGGGACTGAACCCGGGTCGCCTGGGCACAAGTCCACCACTCTAACGACTGAGCTACGCGGACCCTCGCTTCAGAACTTTGGAGTCCAAAATCTCAAGAATGCGTGGATTAATTTTAAATCAAATTTCCTATTCTGAAGTTTTGAGATCGTCTCTATCGAATGAAAAAATAAAAAAAATTCAAATCCAAAAAATTGAAAAATTAAGGTTTTTCATTTCCTTCCGGTGACAACCGGAAGTGACGGCAGACGTTCGGATATGTTAGAGACACTGCGGCTAACGACTCTCTACCACCACTGAAAATTTGAAAGTTTTATCTTTGATACTTTTTGAGAAAACGCGTGAACAAGCAAAAACATAAAATCTTTAATATCTTGGGACCAGAAGTGACGATCAAAAATTTGATCGATAAATTTCTTACAAATTTTGTGCTCAGTGAGGTCTGAAAGTTTCATGAAAATCGGCTTAAGCGTTTTTGAGAAAACGTCAAAGAAAAAAAAAATAATAATAATAGGGGAAAAGAAACAAAGCAATAACAATAAGGTCTTCCGTTGGAAACGGAAGACCTTAACTACGTGTATTTTACATTTTGAATGGGGAACGATACTAAAAGAAAAAATAAACGAACAATCAACAAAAAAAATGTACACACGCGCGAATGAAGAGAGGGTCGGGGGAGGCGTACCCCCCCCCCCCCCCTTTGAAAAATTCAATCACTTAAATTTACGTAGTAAAATTCCCCTCAAAAAAGACTTCGACCCCCCCCCCCCCCCAAAAAAAAAAAAACAACCCCAGAATCTTTGGATCCGTGCATGTTAGCAAAAACATAAACAAATAGTCAACAAAACAAAAAATTATATTCAATTTGAAAAATTAATTATGAGAAAGTAAAGATATCAATATAGATTTTTTGATAAATTAGAATCGACAATATATGAGGATGATTGCATTGAAACACTAATATCACGGACTGTAGCATTGTTCTTGAGAACATTTTTTAACATTTTTTTCCATTTATGACTATCTTAATATACATTGTATTCTGTTTTGTTTTACATTATTTTTAAAGCTGTTTGAGTTTTTGTTTATCATATAGATCTATAAACATTAATTTTTTGTGGATTGCTGTACTCTAGTTAATTTGTCTCTTTGTTTTATTTTTGAATTTTTTTGTTCCGATTTGTTTTTTAATTCATAACGAGTTTGTGGCTTAAGTGTTATTTTATGCATGGATATGAGTTGGAATAAGTTTATTGTTTGGATCAAAAACAAAATACCTTTCTTTTCTTTTTTAAATTTCGGATACTGTTTTTGATTTAAAAATACATAAGGAATTTTTTAAGAAAATAAAGGTTTAAAATGAATGCATTTTGTTTTGTTTGACACCGGTGCACACGGTTGGTGCATAATATTTTGTAAAAATGACAATTCAGAATTATTGATTTTAAAATTATTTGCTAACATAAAGTAATTTTCCCCTTTTTCTATTCATTTACATTTAACAGAGATCGGGATGACGCTCAAATAGCAATGTGAATATGTGTCTCTCTCTCATTTTGTCCTGAATCCGTTGCACGATTTGTGCATTCTTGCTGGATTTGATTAATTCTTGAATTCTGTGTGGTAAAATTCATTATGATATTAAAGTGGCTCCTTTAAAATAATTTCGATATACCAGCTGATCTGGCGGATACCCCAATCTTACTCTTACTCAGTCGATCTGACATAACCATTTTTTTTTCAGTCAGTTTCAGAAATGGACAAATTGAACTCCATTTTAATGTTTGGTCACATTTATTTTATAAAAAAAATATTAAATAAATAGAAATACATGTAATTTACGAATACAGTGGTTTTGGAGATGTATGTGATTTCAAAAAATATTTAAATTTATTTTATTAAATTACTTAGCAGAAAGGACAGAGTTTCCACTGAATCATACATCTTCACTTAAACATTAAAATGCTTTCTATGGTGGTTTATGCGGGATATATTTACATTCAGTGTATATTTCCCCTTACGTTTGCTTTGGAAACCTGCGACATTCAATTTTCTATGAATACACCTTGCTATTTCATGCGCCATGAGCACAAATATAAAGGTCTTCACGTGTTTTGAGTACATTTATTTTTGTGAGATTAAATGAAACTTTCAATCTTACATAACCAATTTGATATGTACTTTTGAAAAACATCGATATACATGTATATCCACTCCTTAATAAAAAAGATTTTTTTCCACAAAGTTTCTAGCACTATACTAATTGTCGCGGAAGCTTACTAAATAACATGTTAATATGGCTGTACCGTGTATGTTTCACATCCCTGGCTTTATAGCGGCGATACACAATATTTCATACAAATAGACATCAGTATGAAAATATTAATATAAGCATTGAATGCTAATTTTTGGATGTCGTCGGTCCTATGACACACCTATGAAGCGCGGTATTCGATTTGTCTGCACCGCTTGGTGTGTCATATATAGGACCAACGACATCCAAAAATAAGCATTCTATGCTTAAATGTATGGAGGGTAATCGTGTTCAAAAATCCAGACATGTAAACTTGTAAATCCGAATATGCAATCGTGTTGATGTGTGAGCCTGAGCATGAATATGTGTAATTCTGATCGTGTAACCTATAATACTCGGGCATAAACATGTGTAAGATTTGACTCAGTTCCTTCGCATGATGCACATTTTGCAACTTTATTGTTTACATTAGTTAATTAAACCTTCAACTTTGCACACTTTCAATCCGTAGTTTCTGCGTTTGTAACTTCAGGCTCAGTAATAGCACATCTGACATGATACAAATTGACAAATGTAAAGTCTACAAGTTTGTCGAAGTTTGACATGACCTTATATGGCAACTGCTTTGCTGCGGGAAAAGGCATGTCGTAACCACCGGACCGGAATGAACGAAAAATAAACATAATATTCAACTAAACTGTTGCAATAAGCTTTTAATGAACGACACCTTTTCTATCAAAAACACCGGTATTACTTTTAGAAAAAAAAATGAGGTATGATTGAAACTGAACCAAACAGGAAGAGGTTCATGTAGAAAAAAAATCGTTGCCGATGTGACGAATGCGCTAATTTCCGTAATATAATTCTCATGGTATTATAAAAGGAAATGCCTAATATCTTATATCTCTAAAAAAAATTGACATGTAATTTAAACTGGAATATAAGTAAATGCGTACACTTTTCTAGAAATGAGACGGATCAAGAAATTTCCTAAGGGGGTAAATATATTTTGAGCGGCATGGGGTTCGAAGACCGCCGTGAGGTCCCATGTAACTCCATTGCTTCTGAATTCTAAGAATTTTGAGAGTGAATTTTTAAGCGGGTTTCCTATTATTGAAATAGTAAAAATTGCAGACGGGCGAGTGGCTGTCAAAAAGGAACCCTTATTGAACCGATAACTCCTCGAACAGTTTTCAAAATAGGAAGTTGTTCTTTTGCAGATCATTTATACATATATATCAGAAGTATGCAAATTGCTAGGATTTTGATTTCTGATAATTTATAAAAATATCAGCTGTTGAACTTAGTCATTTTTGGGCAAAAACATTGCATATAGAGTACCCCATTTTTACTCTTGTTATTTTTCTGAATAAGTTAGAATAAACGACCTGCAAGGATTTGGTAATTTTTCGCGGAAAAATTTATGTTACTTTTTGTTGTTGTGTTAAGTGAAAGATAAATAATAACACAATCTTCAAAAATAATAAAAAAATACAAAAAAAAAACTAGCGCATATTTTTTGTGCGCCGTAAATTGAAGTTTTACTATGGGAGGCACTGTAGCTCAAAGATCGTCCATCTGTATTTTTAGACAGGGAGCTACAGACCTGCAGCTAGTTCACAAGTGGCTGTAAAGCTGTATTATAATAGCTCTCCAGAAAATTTTTATCAGCCAACTTCACAAAGTGAGTCTGTATTAAATTGAACCGACATTCAGGACGTCATACTCAATCCCGTAATAATTGCTTAAAATAATTTTTTTAAAATGTCAATTTTTACCTGCATGATAGGCTTTTTGCCTATATATTGCCGACAATGAAAAGAAACATTTCTTAAAATAATTTATACACATTTTAATTTCACGACAGTTAACCTTATCTTTGGAATTTTTATTCAATTTTTTTTAAAGAGAGTGTCGCTTCTTATGTCTCATATTACCGGGTAATCACAATCTCAAAACCAATGTCTTTAAATAGTTTGTTTTTCTTATCGATAACTTTGCAACTCAGCTGACGGACCCCGTGTAAATTTTCGCGTGGGGGGGGGGGGTGTCTTGTCACAACTTTGCGGTAGCGATAAGGATGCATTTGGAGATATTTTCTTAATTCAGCCGAGGCCTATACTTTAACAATTTGTTGCATGTACTCTAATAACAGTGGCGTCGGAAGCAAATTAAAAGGGGGGGGGGGGCTAAACTAATCATGAGAAATATTGACAAGAATTCCCGAAATCATGAAAATTCTAATCCGTGGGGGAGGGTATACCAATAACTCCAATCTTACCTGCCCAATTTTTCCCCCACAAATTATGAAATTCCCAATCCGTGGTAGTGGTGGTGGGGGGAGGGGGTGCTAGTATACCTACTATGACTCTAATTTTCAATATCACTATTAATATTTTATTCTCTTTAAGGTCTTTTAAGGAACAATTTTGTTTGTTACGAGGAAAAAGTAGGGGGAAGGGGTTGAATCCTCCCTGTTGCTATGTTCCTAATGGTTAGGTCTAACTTGGCAAAAAAGTGGGGGGGGGGGGGAGGGGGCTAAGTCCCCCCTAGCCCTCCCCCCCTTCCCGGTTCAGACGCCTATGAATAAAAATGTGTATATATCTTTATACACGTGTATTCAAACAAAGTCATTAAATGTAATTTTTTTCAGTTCTAAGAGGATATCTGAAGCCGATCGAATTCTTTACTCGCATCTTTTATACATTCTCTTGATAAAATGTACACCAATCTCATAATTTAATTTTCCGAAAAATAATACTCTATGAAATGTTGTTATACAGAGATAATATGATTAAAGGCTTACCAAATATTTTTTTTTTATTTATTCCGTCCCTATTCCGGCGATTACGGCATGCCTTTACCTGCAGCTAGCCTTTTTCTATCAGTGACGTCACTGTTTCCATATAAGGTCATGTCAAAATTCGACAAACTTGTAGACTTTACATTTGTCAATTTGTATCATGTCAGATGTGCTATTGCCGAGCCTGAAATTACAAATGCAGAAACTACGGATTTAAAGTGTGCAAAGTTGAAGGTTTAATTAACTAAATAATGTAAACAATAAAGTTGCAAAATGTGCATCATGCGAAGGAACTGAGTCAAATCTTACACATGTTTATGCCCGAGTATTATAGGTTACACGATCAGAATTACACATATTCATGCTCAGGCTCACACATCAACACGATTGCATATTCGGATTTACAAGTTTACATGTCTGGATTTTTGAACACGATTACCCTCCATATAAATGAAGATGGCGATATTACAGAAAAAAATGCATAATTATCATGATTATTTCGTGCAGTCCGTGATTTTTCCTAGGTCTCAGTTTGACCAATCGATAAACGGGGCGTGTAGATTTCAGTCCTGTCAGTTTCAGTCACAGTAGGTTTAGACCGATCGATAAACGGGGCAAGTAGATGTTTCTATAGAGTTATGAATTAACAATAAGATTCCGTAAGAAACAGAGGGAATCATTCTCTGTAGATGTAAATATATTGTGATAAATGAGACATACACGGTTTTGTTTTCAGCTATTTTGTTCCTAACATTTATTTTGTACATGTACTATTATTAACAATAAATGCAAATGGCTCAGGTTCTCGCCCCATCACTTTTACGATATTTATGTCTTAATTTTATAGATAACAGCTATAAAAAATATACACAAGCCAAAAAACGAGAATATTAGTTTTATAGGGTTTTGTATTTTAAATGCCAGAAAATTGTCTGCTGCAGTTAAAATCAAAATTACACAGGTAGTGAAAGGGCAAGGTCACGATTTTGATCTTATTTCATTCCGTTTTTAATGTTTACAATGCTTCAGTAAGGGCACTTCTCATAGTCAACCAAACATTTGAGCGTCAATCGTCGAGTTACAATTGAGACACAGAGCTCACAATACGTAAACAAAGCTCTGGTAATGTCTTGCTAACATTTTGAATTTTCCAGGTTTAGACCTAAAATGAATGTGCCAAATGCTAGAAACTGTCTATTTGTGTTCAAAACTAATCGGCAGATAGAAAGCCTAAAAAAGAACTTTTATATATAAGAACTATATATATAGAAGAATTTAAAAGAACTTTATATATATATATATATATATATATATATATATATATATATATATATAGTCTTTTAATTATCTTGATAATTTGAAAACAGATTACGATACTCGAAAAGCTCCAGAGCAAGCCGATCAGAGGCCATATTAATCACGGGTCCAGATGCATAAAACATCAGACTCACAAATGTTTAAGGAAGATACTTTGGCAAAACGAGACACGCGCGAGATTTCGGCAGTTCGTGCTGTTTCGGTCCTTATCGTACAACTTTATATTTCAACTGATGAACTATTGCTGGCAGACGGCAATAAACGTCTCAGGTTTGATATGAAATGACCGGCTCTGTGTCGTCTGCTCAGAAAGTTCCCGCCAAGCTTTATTTTCCCGGGACAATATACTAGCATGTGTAAAAGAGAGCTCTATTCGTCGGTTTGTCACGGCAGAAAGGAAATTCTAATGTTTCTCTTGATTCTTCAGATTTTTAGTTTTGCAGGTAAGAAATTGTTGCTTTACATTCTTTGTGATTTATTTATTCAATCGTTGTATTTGGCGGGCTTTATTTGTTGTTCGAATTCTAAACGAGTTCCGTTTGATTATTTGCTGTTAATTAAGGAAAGAAATAAACAAATTAGATATGAATATTCATCATGAAATAGAACGACTATTTGTATATTAAATAGACAGGGATGCATTCGCTACTTATCACTGAACTGTTGCCCTATTGACAATTTTCGTAATATACTCACTGACTTTTACAGTAAATACACTTTTATAATACTTGAAAACACTAAAGAATATCAAAGAAATTACATTTAATGCAAGAGAATTGTATTTTTTAAGTTTTACCTTTATCACGATTTCTGGTTTGAATTGTTCTATAGGATTGAGATCATAGTCTCATAGTGCACAGTCCATAAATACATAGTTCAAGAATTGAGAAGTTACAGTAAAGGACTGCCGATTGGTAAAATACCACGCTTATAATAAAAAAAAATATTAGATATATACTAGTATATATAGCAAATATTTTTACAGGGTTATTTTTCGCCCTGTGTGATCTTCGCCCTTCTGCATTTGTTAACAGTTTCGCCCCGTTTTGAATTCGCCCAGACACTGTTGTGTTTTAAGAGAAATAATATGAGACATATGAATTCGCCCATGCAGTCTTAAAATTCGCCCGCTGACAACGAGGGTGAAAGGGGAGAAAATAAAACGGGGCAAATATTTCCCAGTTTCTTGTAATCAAAATTTTATCCTGTAAACGCCGTTAACGAAAATTTTAGTACACGGTAGTTTAATTGTACTATATATATGAATGTAAAGTAATCGATACATGTATAGATTTCGTAAACGAAACAAGATGTATGCCATTGCTCTTATTGGGAAAACAAACTCGTTTTGAAAACATGAATTACTTCCCCCCTCGGGAATTTAGATAGCATTATTTAGTTAGAATATTGCTCTTTTCAAAACTCAGTGAATACGTGTACATCTGTTCACTACTGGGGCAATTCTTGGCATCAAAAATCAAATCATTACCGGTAAAATATACAATTTGTCGAAACATTGATGAAATTATTTCCTTTCCCTCTTTTTGATTGTATTTTTGATACGGAAGATTGAAAAATAAGGTAATACAATTCCATTAAATCATTAAATATATATGCGTCAAATTATGACTGTTAAATGTATACATAACCGTGTTTTCCTTTGAATAGGGAAAACTGTATTTTGTGATCAAACAAAATCAACGCACTCCAAGCTAATTTAATCAACTTTAATAATAATTAGTTGGTGAGAGAGAGACAGACAGACAGACAGACAGAGATGTTGTAAGACGTGTGTACGATGGCAAGTAAGATATCATGACAAAAAGGCAAACATTACTTAAAAATTTCAAAACAAAATGTATAGGCAATCGGTTTTTAGAACGCAGTTCGCAGTTCGCAGTTCGCAATTGAATAGTGAACTGCGTTCTATAGAACGCAGTTCGCAATTCAAAATTTAGTGCGATTGAATAGTGTACTGCGTTCTATAGAACGCAGTTCGCAATTCAAAATTTAGAATTCATACTTGGGGCCCGCTTGCCTTATATGCAATTGAATAGTGAACTGCGTTCTATAGAACGCAGTTCGCAATTCAAAATTTAGAATTCATACTTGGGGCCCGCTTGCCTTATAGGCAATTAAATAGTGAACTGCGTTCTATAGAACGCAGTTCGCAATTCAAAATTTAGAATTCATACTTGGGGCCCGCTTGCCTTATAGGCAATTGAATAGTGAACTGCGTTCTATAGAACGCAGTTCGCAATTCAAAATTTAGAATTCATACTTGGGGCCCGCTTGCCTTATAGGCAATTGAATAGTGAACTGCGTTCTATAGAACGCAGTTCGCAATTCAAAATTTAGAATTCATACTTGGGGCCCGCTTGCCTTATATGCAATTGAATAGTGAACTGCGTTCTATAGAACGCAGTTCGCAATTCAAAATTTAGAATTCATACTTGGGGCCCGCTTGCCTTATATGCAATTGAATAGTGAACTGCGTTCTATAGAATGCAGTTCGCAATTCAAAATTTAGAATTCATACTTGGGGCCCGCTTGCCTTATATGCAATTGAATAGTGAACTGCGTTCTATAGAACGCAGTTCGCAATTCAAAATTTAGAATTCATACTTGGGGCCCGCTTGCCTTATATGCAATTGAATAGTGAACTGCGTTCTATAGAACGCAGTTCGCAATTCAAAATTTAGAATTCATACTTGGGGCCCGCTTGCCTTATATGCAATTGAATAGTGAACTGCGTTCTATAGAATGCAGTTCGCAATTCAAAATTTAGAATTCATACTTGGGGCCCGCTTGCCTTATAGGCAATTGAATAGTGAACTGCGTTCTATAGAACGCAGTTCGCAATTCAAAATATAGAATTCATACTTGGGGCCCGCTTGCCTTATAGGCAATTGAATAGTGAACTGCGTTCTATAGAACGCAGTTCGCAATTCAAAATATAGAATTCATACTTGGGGCCCGCTTGCCTTATAGGCAATTGAATAGTGAACTGCGTTCTATAGAACGCAGTTCGCAATTCAAAATTTAGAATTCATACTTGGGGCCCGCTTGCCTTATATGCAATTGAATAGTGAACTGCGTTCTATAGAACGCAGTTCGCAATTCAAAATTTAGAATTCATACTTGGGGCCCGCTTGCCTTATATGCAATTGAATAGTGAACTGCGTTCTATAGAACGCAGTTTGCAATTCAAAATTTAGAATTTCAAAATTTAGAATTCATATTTGGGGCCCGCTTGCCTTATATGCAATTGAATAGAACGCAGTTCGCAATTCAAAATTTAGAATTCATATTTGGGGCCCGCTTGCCTTAAATGCAATTGAATAGTGAACTGAGTTCTATAGAACGCAGTTCGCAATTCAAAATTTAGAATTCATATTTGGGGCCCGCTTGCCTTATATGCAATTGAATAGTGAACTGCGTTCTATAGAACGCAGTTCGCAATTCAAAATTTAGAATTCATATTTAGGGCCCGCTTGCCTTAAATGCAATTGAATAGTGAACTGCGTTCTATAGAACGCAGTGCGCAATTCAAAATTAAGAATTCATATTTGGGGCCCGCTTGCCTTATATGCAATTGAATAGTGAACTGCGTTCTATCTAGAACGCAGTTCGCAATTCAAATTGTTGAATAGTGAACTGCGTTCTATCTAGAACGCAGTTCGCAATTCAAAATTTAGAATTCATATATATTTGGGGCCCGCTTGCCTTATATGCAGTTGAATAGTGAACTGCGTTCTATCTAGAACGCAGTTCGCAATTCAAAATTTAGAATTCATACTTGGGGCCCGCTTGCCTTATATGCAATTGAATAGTGAACTGCGTTCTATCTAGAACGCAGTTCGCAATTCAAAATCTAGAATTCATATTTGGGGCCCGATTGCCTTATATGCAATTGAATAGTGAACTGCGTTCTATCTAGAATGCAGTTCGCGATTCAAAATTTAGAATTTATATTTGGGGCCCGCTTGCCTTATATGCAATTGAATAGTGAACTGCGTTCTATAGAACGCAGTTCGCAATTCATTTTTGGGGACCGAAATTTTCAGGGGCATCTACTAGTGGTATTTCACTACCACTGTGAAATTTGGTGATGCAGTAATCTATAGTTTTTGAGATCTGTATGGTGTCCGGATAGGGCCATTTGCATTAGCGCGACATCGCGTTCAGATAAACGAGACATTGCGCTAACACATGTACACAACACACCGTCGCGCTAACGCAACTTTGCACAACACGCCGTCGCGCTAACACAACTTTGCACAACACGCCGTCGCGCTAACACAACTTTGCTTAACACGCCGTCGCGCTAACGCAACTTTGCAAGTTTCACAGTCTAGTAGGAAGTCGTGTCCGGAAATATTAGACTGCGCATGCTGAAATATGCATGCACGCAAGCATGGATAAAAAATAAATAAAATGTACTTTGAAATATATATATTATTTTCATTTATTATCAGTGCATATGAATAAAAATATAGTTACTAGTGTGTCACTAGATAAGGATATGAATTTCGTGGATCATTGTTTAGTTGATCCACGAAATTAAATATTCATTGAAGTGCAATTTTATTAAACATTTTGTATTGATAGGTTCATTGGCCACTAATTTACGTATACTTGATATTGTGATTTTCACTTTATCCACGAAAATTGATGCCCTTGAATATCAATGAAACTACAGTATTCAATTGCATATAAGCCCGATTCTCAGAAACTATAGATAACAGCATCACCATATTTTCACAGTGGTAGTGAAATACCACTAGTAGATGCCCCTGAAAAATTCAGGTCCCGAATATGAATTCTAAATTTTGATTTGCGAATTGCTTTCTAGATAGAACGCAGTTCACTATTCAATTGCATATAAGCCCGATTCTTAAACATAGGTAATAACAGATTACAAAGCTCACCGAGACGAGGGATCACCTTTTTGAGGAATCACCTTTATGAGACCACCTTTATCATATTATTTGAAAATCATAGTTAATGATCTTGGATATACATGGATACTGTTTTGACAAAATATCGTATAACAATATCATATAATAAAAATTGTATAATAATCATATGTTCATTTCATAGGGTATTATATGATACAATGTTTATCAATACGATAATATGAAATACTATATTGCATCCTATGATACCAGTACAATATATATCATATATTACAATAAAATACTGTAATAAATAATGATGAAATATGATATTGTAACATATGATATGACATTGTATCTTGTTATACATTATTGTATTTGATCACATAATACAATATCATAATATATTATGATATTGATATGATATGATACATTATAATAATATATGATACAATATCATATCACATAATGCATCACAATATTATACTGTATAATATTATAGCATGATATTGCATTGTATGATATTGTATCATATTTAATACAATGTAGGATATTGTATCATATGATACAATAAAATTAGCTACAACATTGTATAATATCAATTGATACAATATCATGTGATATAGTACTATATTATATCATACAATATCATAGTATACTTTATTGTATTATATGATACAATATCACATTATACAATATCATATAATACATTTTCATATATTGATATAATAATATATTATATAAACCAATCTCATTTCATACAATATCGTATCATATGATATGATATATATTATACAATATCATATCATATGATACTATATTATGTTGCAATATCATATGAAATAGCATGTGATAAAATATAATATATGTGATATTATACAATATCATATTATACAATATTGTATCATAATAAACAATACTATACATAACAATATCACAATACAATATCATATCATAATGTACAAAAAAAATTGATACAATATCATATCGTATCATATAACTTTTTACAATATAATATATGATATAATATTGTATCATATAAAACAATAGTGTATCATATCATACAATACTATATCATAGGAATCATATCATATCATTTAACAACGAACACATCTATCAAGCAGGTTTTAGATAGGATAATTTTTTTAGCAACTTTGATAATGGAGATCTGCATCTGAAGCTACCTCTGCAGTTCATTAATATTATAGTTAAATCAACTATGCAAGCTATTATCTATAAAATTTGTGACCTGTTCCAAAAAAACAAATCTCATCCAGCATCCGAAACATACGCCTCAGATTCAGCATTCAAGCCTGCCAGGTGCATCAGTATCATAAGACGTATCATCCATGCAAGTTTTATGAAGTTAGGACCAGTAATAACTAAGATATAATCATCAGAGGGCACCTGCTCCAAAAACTTTAACAAACTCTTAAAACCTTAACCTCCTTCAGCATCCGAAACCTATGGCTCAGATTCAGCATTCAAGCCTGCCAGGTATATCAGTATCATAAGACGCACCATCTATGCAAATTTAGTGAAGTTAGGACCAGTAATAACTAAGATATAATCATCAAAGGGCACCTGCTCCAAAAACGTTAACCAGCTCTAAAAACCTTAACCTCATCCAGCATCTGAAACCTAAGGCTCAGATTCAGCATTAAAGCATGTCTGATGCATCAGTATCATAAGATGCACCATCCATGCAAGTTTGGTAAAGTTAGGACCAGTAGTAACCTATAAATTGCTATCAAAGGGCACCTGCACCAAAAACTCTAACTTGCTCCAAAAACCTTAACCTCCTCCAGCATCTGAAAATCATGGCCCTGATTCAGCATTCAGATCTTTCAAGTCCATGAGTAGGTCAAGATGCATCATCCATGCAAGTTTGGTGAAGATAGGACAAGTAATAACTTAGAAACAGGACCTGCAACAAAAACTTTAACCAGGTTCGGACGCCGACGCCAACGCCGACGCCGAGGGTATAGCATAAGCTCCCCCCGACTTCGTTTCGGTGAGCTAAAAACTACCCAAATATGAATTCTAAATTTGAATTGCAAACTGCGTTCTAGATAGAACGCAGTTCACTATTCAATTGCATATAAGGCAAGCGGGCCTCAAATATGAATTCTAAATTTTGAATTGCGAACTGCGTTCTATAGAACGCAGTTCACTATTCAATTGCATATAAGGCAAGCGGGCCTCAAATATGAATTCTAAATTTTAAATTGCGAACTGCGTTCTAGATAGAACGCAGTTCACTATTCAATCGCACTAAATTTTGAATTGCGAACTGCGTTCTATAGAACGCAGTTCACTATTCAATTGCATATAAGGCAAGCGGGTCCCAAATATGAATTCTAAATTTTGAATTGCGAACTGCGTTCTATAGAACGCAGTTCACTATTCAATTGCATATAAGGCAAGCGGGCCTCAAATATGAATTCTAAATTTTAAATTGCGAACTGCGTTCTAGATAGAACGCAGTTCACTATTCAATCGCACTAAATTTTGAATTGCGAACTGCGTTCTATAGAACGCAGTTCACTATTCAATTGCATATAAGGCAAGCGGGTCCCAAATATGAATTCTAAATTTTGAATTGCGAACTGCGTTCTATAGAATGCAGTTCACTATTCAATTGCATATAAGGCAAGCGGGCCCCAAGTATGAATTCTAAATTTTGAATTGTTCTAGATAGAACGCAGTTCACTATTCAATTGCATATAAGGCAAGCAGGCCCCAAATATGAATTCTAAATTTTGAATTGCGAACTGGGTTCTATAGAACGCAGTTCACTATTCAATTGCATATAAGGCAAGCGGGTCCCAAATATGAATTCTAAATTTTAAATTGCGAACTGCGTTCTATAGAACGCAGTTCACTATTCAATTGCATATAAGGCAAGCGGGCCCCAAATATGAATTCTAAATTTTGAATTGCGAACTGCGTTCTATAGAACGCAGTTCACTATTCAATTGCATATAAGGCAAGCGGGCCCCAAATATGAATTCTAAATTTTGAATTGCGAACTGCGTTCTATAGAACGCAGTTCACTATTCAATTGCCTATAAGGCAAGCGGGCCCCAAATATGAATTCTAAATTTTGAATTGCGAACTGCGTTTTATAGAACGCAGTTCACTATTCAATTGCATATAAGGCAAGCGGGCCTCAAATATGAATTCTAAATTTTAAATTGCGAACTGCGTTCTAGATAGAACGCAGTTCACTATTCAATCGCACTAAATTTTGAATTGAGAACTGCGTTCTATAGAACGCAGTTCACTATTCAATTGCATATAAGGCAAGCGGGTCCCAAATATGAATTCTAAATTTTGAATTGCGAACTGCGTTCTATAGAATGCAGTTCACTACCGTATATACTCGCTTATAAGTCGGTATTTTGGGAGTAGAAATTTGAATGTAAAGTAGGGGTCCGACTTATAGGCATGACATACAATCAGATAATTTTTCCACTGAGTAAAACTTCGTTTTTGGGTGCCATTTTGCTTCCAACTTTTGACTTGCGATCCCTATACTTGACATGTTCATTTTTTAATTACTAAAAGATAAACACATTAATAAATACATTGAAAGTTTCAACTGTATTTCTTAAAAATATGAAAAAGTATTTTTTATTTAAACAGGCAATTATTTACGCCTAAGGTGATAATAGCTGTAGGTATAACTGTACTTAAAACTACACAAGCCAACACTGAGTTTAAGAGGCTAATTACCAACCCTAATCAGTCAGTAGGGGATAAAATCACTGTCATTTTATTTCCAGTAGCATTTAAAATAGTTTTTGAGCTATAATCAAGTTGTATTAAGTGTTTAAAAAATATAATGGCGTCCAAAATCGTAAGTTATAAACTTCAAGAAAGATAACTCTGTTTACAGAAAACTCTTTAAAAACATGGCGTCTAAAAGCGATCTAGTTGGATTACAGAACAGCTATTTCTGTTTAATACTTAAAAATTAAACACCAGAATAATTGCTGGTCTGTTTTAAAAAAATAAAGATCGTTTTATAATTATTCATGATTAATTACACCTGCATGAGGTGATAATAGCTATATTGGTGGCTGTAGGTGGCATGTCACCTAAAACAACACAAGCTAACACACCACTTTTAAAAGGGGCTATACCATCTTAATCAGTCAGTAGGGGATCAAAATCACTATCATTTTATTTTCAATAGTATTTAAAATATTTTTAAAGCTTTGACAAGTTTTCATTAGTGTATCCAAAAAAAATGGCGTCCAAAATCGAAAGTTATTAATCCAGGATAGATGTCTTAACACCAACACTTAAAATGCATTGCATCTACAAATGACAACAGAGGGGTCAAACACCAATATTTTTTAGCTAGAATATAGTAATGCTTGATAAAATGTACTTATTTGATCGACAATCTGTAGACTGATTAACCAGAAAAAATTACCCGACTTATAAGAGGGTCAATGGCAAAATCTTGTAAATGAACCTGAAAAATGGCAACCGACTTATAGGCGAACAATACTTATAGGCGAGTATATACGGTATTCAATTGCATATAAGGCAAGCGGGCCCCAAGTATGAATTCTAAATTTTGAATTGTTCTAGATAGAACGCAGTTCACTATTCAATTGCATATAAGGCAAGCAGGCCCCAAATATGAATTCTAAATTTTGAATTGCGAACTGCGTTCTATAGAACGCAGTTCACTATTCAATTGCATATAAGGCAAGCGGGTCCCAAATATGAATTCTAAATTTTGAATTGCGAACTGCGTTCTATAGAACGCAGTTCACTATTCAATTGCATATAAGGCAAGCGGGCCCCAAATATGAATTCTAAATTTTGAATTGCGAACTGCGTTCTATAGAACGCAGTTCACTATTCAATTGCATAGAAGGCAAGCGGGCCCCAAGTATGAATTCTAAATTTTGAATTGCGAACTGCGTTCTATAGAACGCAGTTCACTATTCAATTGCATAGAAGGCAAGCGGGCCCCAAGTATGAGTTCTAAATTTTGAATTGCGAACTGCGTTCTATAGAACGCAGTTCACTATTCAATTGCATATAAGGCAAGCGGGCCCCAAATATGAATTCTAAATTTTGAATTGCGAACTGCGTTCTATAGAACGCAGTTCACTATTCAATTGCATATAAGGCAAGCGGGCCCCAAATATGAATTCTAAATTTTGAATTGTTCTAGATAGAACGCAGTTCACTATTCAATTGCATATAAGGCAAGCAGGCCCCAAATATGAATTCTAAATTTTGAATTGCGAACTGCGTTCTATAGAACGCAGTTCACTATTCAATTGCATATAAGGCAAGCGGGTCCCAAATATGAATTCTAAATTTTGAATTGCGAACTGCGTTCTATAGAACGCAGTTCACTATTCAATTGCATATAAGGCAAGCGGGCCCCAAATATGAATTCTAAATTTTGAATTGCGAACTGCGTTCTATAGAACGCAGTTCACTATTCAATTGCATATAAGGCAAGCGGGCCCCAAATATGAATTCTAAATTTTGAATTGCGAACTGCGTTCTATAGAACGCAGTTCACTATTCAATTGCATAGAAGGCAAGCGGGCCCCAAGTATGAATTCTAAATTTTGAATTGCGAACTGCGTTCTATAGAACGCAGTTCACTATTCAATTGCATAGAAGGCAAGCGGGCCCCAAGTATGAGTTCTAAATTTTGAATTGCGAACTGCGTTCTATAGAACGCAGTTCACTATTCAATTGCATATAAGGCAAGCGGGCCCCAAATATGAATTCTAAATTTTGAATTGCGAACTGCGTTCTATAGAACGCAGTTCACTATTCAATTGCATATAAGGCAAGCGGTCCCCAAATATGAATTCTAAATTTTGAATTGCGAACTGCGTTCTATAGAACGCAGTTCACTATTCAATTGCATATAAGGCAAGCGGGCCCCAAATATGAATTCTAAATTTTGAATTGTTCTAGATAGAACGCAGTTCACTATTCAATTGCATATAAGGCAAGCAGGCCCCAAATATGAATTCTAAATTTTGAATTGCGAACTGCGTTCTATAGAACGCAGTTCACTATTCAATTGCATATAAGGCAAGCGGGTCCCAAATATGAATTCTAAATTTTGAATTGCGAACTGCGTTCTATAGAACGCAGTTCACTATTCAATTGCATATAAGGCAAGCGGGCCCCAAATATGAATTCTAAATTTTGAATTGCGAACTGCGTTCTATAGAACGCAGTTCACTATTCAATTGCATATAAGGCAAGCGGGTCCCAAATATGAATTCTAAATTTTGAATTGCGAACTGCGTTCTATAGAACGCAGTTCACTATTCAATTGCATATAAGTCAAGCGGGCCTCAAATATGAATTCTAAATTTTGAATTGCGAACTGCGTTCTATAGAACGCAGTTCACTATTCAATCGCACTAAATTTTGAATTGCGAACTGCGTTCTATAGAACGCAGTTCAGTATTCAATTGCATATAAGGCAAGCGGGCCCCAAATATGAATTCTAAATTTTGAATTGCGAACTGCGTTCTATAGAACGCAGTTCACTATTCAATTGCATATAAGGCAAGCGGGCCCCAAGTATGAATTCTAAATTTTGAATTGCGAACTGCGTTCTATAGAACGCAGTTCACTATTCAATTGCATATAAGGCAAGCGGGCCCCAAGTATGAATTCTAAATTTTGAATTGCGCACTGCGTTCTATAGAACGCAGTTCACTATTCAATTGCATATAAGGCAAGCGGGCCCCAAGTATGAATTCTAAATTTTGAATTGCGAACTGCGTTCTATAGAACGCAGTTCACTATTCAATTGCATATAAGGCAAGCGGGTCCCAAATATGAATTCTAAATTTTGAATTGCGAACTGCGTTCTATAGAACGCAGTTCACTATTCAATTGCATATAAGGCAAGCGGGCCCCAAATATGAATTCTAAATTTTGAATTGCGAACTGCGTTCTATAGAACGCAGTTCACTATTCAATTGCATATAAGGCAAGCGGGCCCCAAATATGAATTCTAAATTTTGAATTGCGAACTGCGTTCTATAGAACGCAGTTCACTATTCAATTGCATAGAAGGCAAGCGGGCCCCAAGTATGAATTCTAAATTTTGAATTGCGAACTGCGTTCTATAGAACGCAGTTCACTATTCAATTGCATAGAAGGCAAGCGGGCCCCAAGTATGAGTTCTAAATTTTGAATTGCGAACTGCGTTCTATAGAACGCAGTTCACTATTCAATTGCATATAAGGCAAGCGGGCCCCAAATATGAATTCTAAATTTTGAATTGCGAACTGCGTTCTATAGAACGCAGTTCACTATTCAATTGCATATAAGGCAAGCGGGCCCCAAATATGAATTCTAAATTTTGAATTGCGAACTGCGTTCTATAGAACGCAGTTCACTATTCTATTGCATAGAAGGCAAGCGGGCCCCAAGTATGAGTTCTAAATTTTGAATTGCGAACTGCGTTCTATAGAACGCAGTTCACTATTCAATTGCATAGAAGGCAAGCGGGCCCCAAGTATGAGTTCTAAATTTTGAATTGCGAACTGCGTTCTATAGAACGCAGTTCACTATTCAATTGCATATAAGGCAAGCGGGCCCCAAATATGAATTCTAAATTTTGAATTGCGAACTGCGTTCTATAGAACGCAGTTCACTATTCAATTGCATATAAGGCAAGCGGGCCCCAAATATGAATTCTAAATTTTGAATTGCGAACTGCGTTCTATAGAACGCAGTTCACTATTCAATTGCATATAAGGCAAGCGGGCCCCAAATATGAATTCTAAATTTTGAATTGCGAACTGCGTTCTATAGAACGCAGTTCACTATTCAATTGCATAGAAGGCAAGCGGGCCCCAAGTATGAATTCTAAATTTTGAATTGCGAACTGCGTTCTATAGAACGCAGTTCACTATTCAATTGCATAGAAGGCAAGCGGGCCCCAAGTATGAGTTCTAAATTTTGAATTGCGAACTGCGTTCTATAGAACGCAGTTCACTATTCAATTGCATATAAGGCAAGCGGGCCCCAAATATGAATTCTAAATTTTGAATTGCGAACTGCGTTCTATAGAACGCAGTTCACTATTCAATTGCATATAAGGCAAGCGGGCCCCAAATATGAATTCTAAATTTTGAATTGCGAACTGCGTTCTATAGAACGCAGTTCACTATTCAATTGCATATAAGGCAAGCGGGCCCCAAATATGAATTCTAAATTTTGAATTGCGAACTGCGTTCTATAGAACGCAGTTCACTATTCAATTGCATATAAGGCAAGCGGGCCCCAAATATGAATTCTAAATTTTGAATTGCGAACTGCGTTCTATAGAACGCAGTTCACTATTCAATTGCATAGAAGGCAAGCGGGCCCCAAGTATGAATTCTAAATTTTGAATTGCGAACTGCGTTCTATAGAACGCAGTTCACTATTCAATTGCATAGAAGGCAAGCGGGCCCCAAGTATGAGTTCTAAATTTTGAATTGCGAACTGCGTTCTATAGAACGCAGTTCACTATTCAATTGCATATAAGGCAAGCGGGCCCCAAATATGAATTCTAAATTTTGAATTGCGAACTGCGTTCTATAGAACGCAGTTCACTATTCAATTGCATATAAGGCAAGCGGGCCCCAAATATGAATTCTAAATTTTGAATTGCGAACTGCGTTCTATAGAACGCAGTTCACTATTCAATTGCGAACTGCGAACTGCGAACTGCGTTCTAAAAACTGATTGCCAAATGTATATCAGTTCTTAATATGTTGATGTAATTTTACTTGTGCAGCTGTAATTTGTAGAGAGGGTGGAGGTTTTGATTAACTCTCGGGAACTATTCTGCCACAATGCCCGCCATGGTTTGATACTTATTCCACTTGAAGTTTACACAAATTGATTTCTGTTTGAACTCGCTATAATAGTTTGTTTATGGTACAGAAATATACCGTCTGTTTTTCGCGACTTGTTTTTTGTGTACGGTTTAAGAACCTGTATATTTCCACCTCGCTGTTTTTTCCACCATGTTTACTAACAAAGGTCGCATGAATATATTCGGTTTTCATAATTAACACACAACCCCCTGTAGGGTTCCTGCGCATCTTGAGATGTCGAATCAGCATCTGCTACTTCTAGAGGGTTTTTTTTTCCAATGCACCGCCGATTTTTGTCCCTAATTCTTCACACCGGTGTAAATGTCAGAAGAGAAAACAACATCACAAACGTTTTTTGTCAAAACATTCAAAGTCTCTGTCTTTTCATCGAAAGAGAAACACGCGATGGATGTTGAACACGTGCTGAGGAGGGAAAGTGATAAAGACACCGACTTAACTTGTACACGTTTCTAATCTCTGTTAATGATGGTGATAAACGCAGAACTAAATCAATCACAACTTGATTTATGTTCGACCTATATACAGAGCCCTGTAACTAATTTTTAGACATTTTGCAAATTGTTGGCATCAAATTTGATGCGTTTTCTGGAGTATAGGTTCGTAGATGTGTGTGGTTTTTTCTAATTCCTTCTCAATAAAAGAAAATATGGTAATAAGACCCGTGGGGTTTATTCTTCTTTTTCAGATAAGCAATGTAAAAAAATTACAAGACAAGCATTAAAAGTATATTTTTTTGGTAGGGAGGGGGGAGGGGGTAGGGTAGGAGGAATTGACAATACAGGCTGGGTCGGACTTGCATGGTTGGTATTCGGTCTCAATTAACAGAGCGGCATCCTATCAGTTCGTACCAATGTTTATTGCCTGCAAGACAGCACCTGCTAATTACCGGGGATAGCATCTTTATTGGGTTGTTAATTTCAGAACCACTCTCTCTCTCTCTCTCTCTCTCTCTCTCTCTCTCTCTCTCTCTCTCTCTCTCTCTGCGTACATCATCTTTTCTCAAAGCAACATTATTTTAAGACAGCCGGTATACGTGCATAAGTATCATGACGGTTGTTTCTTAATATTAAATCATTGCTATAATTAAGCTATATAACTACGTAAGACGAAATAAATTCAATTATCACGTTTTTAACTTAAAGACCATTTAGCATGGACAAAGCAATATTAGTATATATATACATGTAATTCTGTTATGAAATTAATTTGGATCGATTTGTCTCCCTTTGACAGGCTCCGGAGGTGAGGTTTACCCTGACTGTCCCAGCCCTGTCCAGAAGTACGCCTTCCAATGCTTCACCGGATACAACACACAGATGCTCAACATGGTCAAAAGCAGCGCAACGCTCTTCTCCGGGGTCGATGTGGAAATTATTAGGGCCTTTTGCAGGTCTGTCTGTCTGTCTGTCTGTCTGTCTGTCTCTCTCTCTCTCTCTCTCTCTTTCTCTCTCTCTCTCTCTCTCTCTCTCTCTCTCTCTCTCTCTCTCTCTCTCTCTCTCTCTCTCTCTCTCTCTCTGGTAAAGGTGGAATAACACACCTGGAAAAAGTCACTCAAATAAACAGTAAATTATTTGATAATGAAAAATACAATGATAGATAAGCTGTACAAAAGTCAAATAGGCGAAAAAATTGCAGTTTGGGGATAAAAAAATGAATAAAAAAATTAATTCAGTAGATAACAACAAAAGCCCCGGAGGGATTCGGACTCAGGATGTACGGATCACAAGCCACACATTTTATCAACTCGGCTATGGAGTAAATCACCTATTGCCATCCATAAAATCCTTTTAATAAAACGAAAGGTCGTTTTGATCAGAGGTCAGCCATTTTGTGATGATGTGTTATTCCACCTTAAGTATTGTCCACACAGTTTTGTTTGACAATTTTGGCAAGGTTCACGGTACTCCCGTAAGGAGTAGATTTTGAGCTACGGCAAACGTTAAGAGTCTAACTACTTTAAAATAGAGCTTCGAAGTTCATACTAGTACCCGTTCAGTATTTTGGAAAACTCGCTGCTGGACAGAAACTATAGCTTACAAACTACATGTATATGCATATACATGTACATGTTTACTACTACATTTTAACCTTCAGGAGTACTTGTCGTACTCTATAACTATTGATTTCGAAGTTACGAGGTCAAAAGTCAAAGATAAGACTAACTGTGTGGTCAGTGGCAGTCAGTTGAATCTTTTTTTGTTGGGGGTGGGGGGGGGGGTGGGGGGCATTTTTTACTCATTTACTCATAGAAGTGGGCAGTTTAAATAACGGAGTAAGAGTATACCCCCCTTGTACAATATTGCTATAAATTATTTAATAACAACTTCCAGAAATAAAATCGTACACATCCGTAAAATGATAAATCTTTTAGTTTAAGTCCGCTTTCATTATCACATATTTCTGAAACTATTCCTGTTCCATATTTTTCTGTATTGTATTGTACATTGTGTAAAAATTATATTGAAATGTTATGTAAACAATGCATTCCTGTTTTGTAAGACGTTTCATTGCGTTATTTTTCATAATGGTTGAGTATTCCGGAAAGATCACAGATTTGACGTATCTGTCATCACCGATTCGATAACTACACACCGCTACCATCACAACATAAATAAACCCTCTCATGAAATCAAATTCAATCTTTTATGACAGAAACATTTTGTGTTCCATTTCATATTGAAGTGCATACAACCAAGCCATGGTCTGTATTGAGAATATGAAGGAAATCTGCCCCGCATCTTTGCATAGAAAGATCGAGGCGACCCTAATGAACTTACAAGGCGCCAAACCAGAAGTATCCGCTCTCTGCACAGACGATAATATTTATGAACGTGAGCATCAATTTCACCATTTTTTCCTCTGATTTATATGTGACAATTTGCATGGTTTAGACGTTTGGGTTGGTCAGATTATTTTAGCTGCGGCCACAAAATTCTTAACGAGACGAAATAACACCATCATATTAAAGCTTAAGGTTCAGGACGGATCTGCGTCTTTCAGAAGGAATATGGAGGATAAAATATTCATGGTTCTTTAACTGACCTACAAAAACAGAGTACAGACTTTAGATTTCAGATGTAAATATCTCCATATCTGTAATTTTCAAGGTGGCTTTTATTCTGAAAAGCCCCCCTCTAGCTTGTCATAATTCTTTACACATCTCAAAATAAAAAGTCTACGGGGAATGCCATGAAAGTACCCGGATGATAACGTTGCAAAATTGACTTTCGAATGTTAAAAGATGTTATTATACCCATTTTAAATCTCCGTAAGAAAGTTTTCGTTCATCTCAATTTTTGCGGGAGAAAAGAGATCTGGAAAGGTGTCAATGAAGTAATCTTGGACTTTTTCTTAGTTGTGCTTCTTTGACAGATATTTGTATTTTCATCAAAAATCGTGAAAAAATGACGAAAATAATAACTTGGGAAAGACTACACGTAATAAGATAATGAACCGTTTTGACTTCGGTTTGAATTATCAAACTTATGATTAAGAACTGTAACAGTTTCGTTTTAAGATGGGGGGGGGGGGGGGCAAAATAGTAGTCAGAAGAGTTGTTATCATAAAATTATCATCATAATCATTTTATAATCTTATTATTATTGGAATGACTTTTGCTATGGCCATTCAAAAGGCCCATTACTAGATCTTACTTTAGAACCAAGCCACTATCTATATTTACCTGTATTTATCACCACAAATGTAAAATTATTTTGAAAATTTTACATTATATCTGCTAAACAAAAATAACGTTAATCAGCATATCCTACAGAAGAAAATGTTATATTACATAGCGACCAACACGTGCTTATTTACATCTAAAATGTCTGCATACATTTCTGTTTCACAATTGAGGCAAAAAGCTCGAATATTGATATTTCATATTTACTTATGTGACAGGAAATAAAACTCACTCCATTGTTTGTGCCGTCTAACCTGTATAATTTAGATTTTAAAAAATTTCTGACGAAGCAGAATCAATTTTGGCCTTCCCCTAAATAGACCATTTAATAAATCACGCCAGTATCAATTATATCAATATCTTTTCACTTGATTTAATTAAAAGAACAATGCCTCGGCTAACAAGAAAAAATAAATGGTTATTTTGTTTTTGTTCCGGTCTTTATGATTTGATGTTGTTCCGGTCTTTATGATTTGATGTTGTTCCGGTCTCTAGGATTTGATGTTGTTCCGGTCTCTATGATTTGATGTTGTTCCGGTCTCTATGATTTGTTTTTTTTTCCGGTCTATATGATTTGTTGTTACAAGTTCCGGTCAATATGATTTGTTATTATTCCGGTCTCTATGGTTTGTTGTTGTTTTGGTCTACATTGTTTGTTGTTGTTCCGGTCTCTAGGATACGCACGTCACATGACCTGTTTACGAGAGTACGGCGCCTACTCCGAGAGATGCTTCAGAGACGGAATGAACTCTTCTTCTATACGTCTGATGCAGTGGATCAGTGAAGACGATATATATCAGTTATGTAGGTAAGATTGTTGGTATAGATTAATTCAGTCTATTAATTCAAGGACAAATATGATTATCTAATTCATATTTTTTTCAATTTTTCATTTTTAACCGGGTTTTCCAACGGAAAAATCCGGTTATTAAAATGGTTAAAATGGCAGGCGGGGGGCGGGCGGCTGTCAAACGGGTACCACCTCATTGTACGGATAACTTCTCCTACAGTTTTAAGAGGAAGTTGTTCTTTTTCAGATCAATTGTACATATATCAGATTTGTGCATATTGCTAGGATTTTGATTTCCAATAATTAATGAAGAAAATACCAGCTTTCGAACTTAGTCATTTTTTGGCAAAATATTGCATATAGGGTACCTTCATTGTACGGATAACTCCTCTTACAGTTTTCAACTTCAACTTTCAACTTCAAGTTGTTCTTTTGTAGATCAATTGTACATATATCAGAGGTGTGCATATTGCTAGGATTTTGATTTCCAATAATTTATGAGGAAAATACCAGCTTTTGAACTAAGTCATGTTTTGGCAAAATATTGCATATGGGGTACTCCATTTCACTGGATACGGGTTGACATGTATTATGGATACAGTTAACATTTATAAATGAAAGCCCGATTTGTTGTCACGTTGACAGTGTTTCACTTGTTTTTCATACTTTAATAGTGATCTTAACCGAACTGTGGATTGCATCACATCTAAAATAGGACGTTGGTGTGGACCGGAAGCTGCGCAACTCATCCCAATTCTTGTAAAACCCATGGTTCGGAAAAGTACCAAATGTGACGTCATGCCCTTGTCCGGGTTAGGTACTGCTCTGATGACGACACTACGCCGTCGGCCTTACCGACAGGTACACATATCTATTTATAGAACGAAATGTCTCTGAAAATAAGAATAGCTGAAGAGTTTTAATAATCCAATCAACCTGATAATTTAAAAACTCTTTTTCTCAAAGATTAAAAAAGACTTGCATACATGTATTCATCGTATAAAGGTATTGTGTTTTTCTCATTTACAGGAAACAATAACTTCTAAACCAAACATTTTTAATACACCGAAGGCGGACACACCAGATCAACGTCACGTGATTTATGCGAATCCGTACAATTCCAGCGCTTCCAATACGCCGCTCACAAGTTTAACTGTCATTATTACATCATTATGTGGACTGCCGTACATTATATTGCACCATCTTCGTAATTAATCAACGATTTGACACCACTCCCTCGTTATTTCAAATGATAATCAACCTTGAACCTAGAGATACATGTGTAGGTAACTCTACCAATAATACATATACCAATCGACTTTACAAGCAGTTGTGCCTCATGTGTTCACGTGACTGTATAATAATATTAGCCTGGAAAAAGAAGCACATGACATGTCATGCAAATAATTCACATGAAATTCACTCGAGTTAAGATCCTGGATTTACAGCATGATTATACCCCCCCCCCCCCTTTTTCTCCTTACACCCTGTCGGAGATGGTTTTAATCAGACTGTCTGGTTGGACTGAAATTATCGAATACAAATGAAATTATAACTCGAATTAAGTTCCCTACTTTTAAAGAAATTCACTCAAATGAGAGAAATTCACTCAATTGGAGTTCTCTGGTTAAAATGAAACTAACTCGAAGTTCGATAGATATTTACTATAGAGACTACCATGGAAGATATTGAACTAAATACATGTAATAGATGTCAAATGTATAGGTAATTTATCTCTTATCATTAAAAAGGAAACTAAGAGTAAGGAGATAGAACCTTAATGCTGAATGCCGCCCCATAAAGTACACTCACTGTGTTTCTATTTGGCCGGGCTGTATAACTTGCCCTGAGGTTATAATTTTCCACACATGCATTCTGTGATACACTAAACATTCCAACAAGTCTCACAAAAACAACTTGTTAATAAACAATCAAATCTCAGACAGCATTATCCGCGGTGGGGAGGAATTCATCATTTGGAAAGGAATGCTTTGTCGCCATTGTGGATGCCACCGGAAGGAGGTGAAGAGGTCAGATAATTTGAAACAGTGAAAGCTTTTCCTTACATATTTGTTTGGATTTATTTTCATGCAGTGCAAAAATATTGAAAAATGCTTAAAAATGATAAAAGACACCTATCTCAAAATTTTGATCATTGAATGAATTAATAAGGTAAATATATGTAGTTTAATACTATAAGTGTTTTTGTATTCTTATCATTCAATTTCTTTGAAAAATTGAATCAAAAATGGGTGGAATTTGAAAACTGAGAGAGGAAATTCGGACAGGAATATTCTTAAAATTTTAAAACCTAATATTTTAACACTTTAGAGAATCTCAACCGTAGTGTAAAATCTTAAGGGATTTTTCTTTCATTTTTCAAAAAATATTCAATGGCCATTAACTCAAAAAGTAGGTCATTGACATACTTTTTTAAAAGTGAAAAAAACACTTCAATCAAAGGTATATAGCCTAACATACAATAGGTGGTTTTTCATTATCATCAGTGGAATTTTTTTTATAATTCTGAGTAAACGTCATCCTCAACAAAGAAGAAGGTACAGTTTCAGTCATATTTTACTGTTTTACATTAATTTTTGAAAATGTTACAAAAATGTAAATGTCCCATTATTTACACTAGAATACTTTTAAAAAAAAATTAAGAATCTTGAAATAGATACCAGATTAGAATTTCACAAGGGTAAATATGACGTCATAAATGCATGTTACCGTATTTTCATTAAACTTAGCAGAAGACACAATTTCGTGGAAGTATTTTTCATTTACATTATAACTTAATCATGTGACGTCATAAAAAGCATGTTACCGCATTTTCATTAAACTTAACAGTAGACCAATTTCGTGGAAGTTTTTTTTAAAATTCACATTAGAACTTAATCATGTGATATCACATGAAATATACTAGTTTCGTTGCGACGGTTGCGGGTACATTATCTTAAACAAAAACTGTGAAAAAATGTGCCATTTTTCTTAAATTTTGGCAGTATCTTAGGAATATGATGTATTGTTAAAGTCATTATTTCCTTTTTAAAACAGAATAAAAGCGAGTAACGAAGTACTTTATAAACTTACGTGTTCAAGATTATATATGTGTATTTTCATGAGATTTAAACAACTTTTGAATTTTAGGGCATACATTGAAAGTATGCCGACCTTCCTTTATTTTTCAAACGAACGTAAAAATTCATGCATTGTATAAACAAACTACATTGCTCTTCCTCTTTTACTTGCAGATTAAAATTGTCTTGACGCACTGGAAAAGACGTTCAACAACAATAAAAAATTGAGATTTTTCCTTGTCCTTTTAAACAACAAATTATTAAAAATATTCCGCTCTATATATATTGTCTTGCTTATTTATCGAGTCTTGCTAGACATGACGCCTCTCTCTCTCTCTCTCTCTCTCTCTCTCTCTCTCTCTCTCTCTCTCTCTCTCTCTCTCTCTCTCTCTCTCTCTCTCTCCGTGCATTTAAACTAGGTTCATCATATTTTGAGTTTATGATTAATGAAGAAAGAATTATATCCAAATATCCGGACAAAAATCGAACATCGTTCTCTATAAACCAGCATAATTTATCAAATTATTTGATTAATAGTTTACTATTTTGCTTAGATTACTTTACAATAGGGTCAAAGTAAATAAAAATTATGTAGCCCTTTTCAAATTTTCTAAAATATTTTTTTTAAACTTCCTTGCAAGTGAAAACTTATAGCTTACACATAAAATGTCGTATCTTAAATTTACGATAGCAATACTTTCTTTTTGTGAAAGGGCTGGTGGATTATTCTAATTTGACGAGAAAGAGAAGATAATCTGGGACTTTTTATTCGTGCTAGTTAATGGGCCCAATCATTATGTACTCCATATAAAATATTAAGCCCGCCATAATGCGTGTGCACTTCCAGACTTCTGTCACTTACCAGTCTGCTCACCGTGCTGTCAACACAGTAGTTTTTGAATTTCATCATTAGACATTCCTTGTTAGAAATATTTTCTCAAAGTTCGTTTTTTGTCGCAGACGCCACTTTTACAGCTAGAATTATTTTAAAACGAGGACTACATGTACACATACATAAAAAGGCGAAGGCAAAAGTTGCGAAGGCGAAGGAGCGATAGTAAAATAAATACTTCCTATCGCAACTCCGCAATCTCGACTTTGTATCATCGCACTTTGGCTCCTTCACCCTCGCAACTTTGCACTCGCGCATCAGAACACCATACGATTGAAAACATTCTGTACGATGCTGTGATGTGTGAAATTGCATTTACGCATTGAACGCTTATTTTTGGATGTTGTCGGTCCTTTGACAAACCAAGCGGTGCAGACAAATTGAATACCGCGCGTTAGCGCGTTATGATAATTTGTCTGCACCGCTTGGTGTGACATAGGACCGACGACATCCAAAATTAAGCATTCAATGCTTATATTTACATTTTCACACTGATGTCTTTTTGTATGAAATATTAATTGTGTAGCACTGCTATTAAGCCATATTTACACTCTTAGTCAGGGATATGAAACATACATGGAACAGCTATATTAACATGTTACTTTAGTTAGCTTCCACGACAAAAAATATAGTGCCAGAAACTTTGTGTAGAAAAATCTTCTTTTTTTTTATTAAGGATTAGATATATATTAATGGTTGTGTAAGATTGACAGTTTCATTTAATCTCACAAAAATAAATATACTCAAAACACGTGAAGACGTTTGTATCTGTGCTCATGGCGCATGAATTAGCAAAGTTTATTCATAGAAAATTGAACGTCGCAGATTTCCAATGCAAACATAAGGGGGAATATATACTGAATGTAAATATATGTATACTAGCGCGCTTTATAACTGTTGTGGTACCTTCATTTTAATGGCGTGTTGAGTAAAAGTGTGTTATTCAAATGGCATATACGCAAAATTGATTTATATTATAATTGTCGGTTTGTTAAAAAGTGTTTCTTGACTTATTAATACCCATAACAATCCATGTCGATTACAGAATTCTCAACAAGTTTTGAATTAAGACCCGACACTCTAGATCACCCTATAATTACACGTTATACATTGATGTTGTTATTATAGATACAAAGAGTGTTTCGGCAGTTTTTAATAGAGATAATTGAGATCGAGTTATCAATTCTCAACGTTTCGTCGGACTGTCATATATCTTGCAATAGCACAAGCAAAACTTAATCGTGAAAAAAAGGAAACGTTGTGTTAAATTGTGCCGCGTACAAAATGTTGTACGTCGGCGCATTTTCCCCAATGCGCTGCCATCGTTAATGGACATATCTGAATGTTATTATTTGGCACGAAGTTTTTTCTTGATGCCCTTTCTTTAACTTTACATATATATTTTGTAGGTCCATAAAATAGTTTCGTTTTGTCATGATGCCCACTTTTTTACTGGACATACACAATCTGTATGTCCAATAAACTGAATCATTTCCTGAAATACAAAGTTCATTTGTCATCTTAAAGATCTACGCAAGTTAAAGCATCTTATGATCATTCCGGAAATTGTTGAATAGTTTTGTCAATATTGATTTTGACGAGCTATTGAATTTCAGATGCCAAAATGCAATCTGTCGGTGTAGTGTAGAAACCAATCTCATTTGTGTGATTAATGAATTCAGTATAATTAAATCAAAACCACGTAGACTTCGATCAATTTGCATGACTGGTCAAAGAAAGATAACTTCAATATATCACAGATTTTTTTTACACATATCTTCGCTAGCCAAGGGTTTCTGACGCACTACGCTTCTCATAATATATCATAAATTTCAGCAATATTTGAGTAAATTAAAACACAAAAAGAGGCCCAGGGGCCACATCGCTCACCTGAGAACAACGGCCAACAAATAGCATTCGACCATCTCTAGAGTATCAAATACAAAATGTCTAGACAACTTGTTAGAGTATATCTACATTATTTACAAACTTTTCTTCAACATCTTCGCAAGTAAAACAATAAGCTTCTTTTGTTGTGTTAGTTGTTGAGAATAAGTTTTTTATTTGAATTTCTCTGTATAATCCAATTTAAACATTCAACTATTGAGGCCCTATCCTACCCCTGAGGATCATGATTTGTACAAACTCGAATCTACACTACCTTAAGATGCTTCCACGTTACAGCTTTTCTGACCAATCGTTTTTGAGAAGATTTTTCTCTATGTACGAGGGTTGTTAAAAAGTTCGCGGACAACGTGATTTTCGGCAAAATTGCTGTGTACTTTGTAGGATGACGTATGTTTTATGAAATGAATTATGAAATTTATCTGTATATTTTTTATGGTGCATTTAAAATAAACAAAATTTTAAATATTTCTTAGAAATTACGTCAATATTAAATATGAAAAGTTTCGGTGGTATCATGCGAATAGTCCTCCCACAATCGAACTTGTCCGCGAACTTTTCTAACAACCCTCGTATGTAAAACTTTCCTATGTAAAAATTTAACTCTCCTATAGCATGTATAGTAGCCCAATACTTCCCCCATGGATCACGATTTAAGGGGGGGGGGGGGGGGGGTTCTGGTTTTCGACTTGTCAAACGTAAATTTGATTAATTGTTCATTAAATCAAGATGAAAGGAAATTTATAAAAATAGTATATTTTTCTTTCTTTTTTACTACCATACAACTTTGCATAGAAAAAGTAATCAATGTTTAAAATCTAACAAGGACTATATTTTTGGCGTAATGTTTGCGTAGGAAAATATCACATGTTTCGCAATTCAGAATTGCTGCAGATTAATGAGACTGTTTTAGCATTTTAAATACAATAACATTAATGTTGGATTTTATTTTACTAATGTGATCTAATGATATGAAATTTGGGTTTCAGAATATGTTTTTAAAATATAATTTGCCTATCAAATTACATTTTTATGAGCTTTTTAAAGCGCCCATTCTATACATTTGATTTTTGTGAAAAAAATCACTAAAATAAGTTTTTCTCTCTTATTAAATGGTCAATATATTAGCTTTCCTATCAATCTATATCTTTATATAAAGTCCTCATTATACATAAAAATCAGAAATATTTTTTATTGGAAGCATAAAAAAAAATATTCAAAGAACTATATATGATAAGAGTTAAATTTGGCCCCCATAATTCGTCATTTTTTAAGTGTTTCGGGTACAATAAAATGTTAACTAATTTTTTAGAAGAGTTGATATAAAATATATTTTTCATCTATTTATTTGATTTATATGCACTCACTCGCAATATATGACGTCAGAAGTGACGCCATTTCTATAATTCAATCAAAATCAGCCAAAAATTGACATTTTTCTTATCTATTTACGAATGGGAAATATAGAGCGCATGCTTGAACAAAGAAAATTTTGTTGTGACTTATTAGTCTTGGCTAGATACATCTCTGATTAAAATATCTTATTTGTTCAAGAATGCGCTCTATGTTTTCGGAAGGAAAAACTGCTTGAAAACAAGCTGTTTTACGTTAAAAATGCAAAACTGGCGGGAAAAGGTTGTCTTTACAATGCCATATTTCTAAATTGTGGGCACTTGAACCAAAATAAATATTATGTAAACACATCACATACATATCTGTACTAAGAAAACAGAGAATGATAGTAAAATGATGATGTTCATTTTAGGGGGCCATTTTAGGCCCTTATCATATATAGTCAAAATTTAAGAAAATTAGAGGAAATGCGGGCTAAGCAATATATATTTTAGTGTAAATATTTATTACTGTTTAGTAGTATAAGCTGATAGACATTCTGATATTCTATCATTTCATTGAAGAATAGAATCTTCAAATCTTAAACAAATGTCTACAGAACTACAAAGAGCTACACTTATTTTTATCATCCTTTATACGTTGAGGAAAAAGGTAGTGACCTTGACCTGACATTTATGCAAAAACAAAAAAGTCAAATTTTATTAAACTGATAAAATCATTTGGTAATATGATCCGTCTGACCGTGTCAAAATTTCATGAATTTTTTATAATAAGAAGTACGCAGCACAGTTAATAAACTCCGTTCAGACAAAAAGTACGGGAAATGTGCATTATGACATCACAGTATATTACAAACCTCGAAAGTACTTATTAATCTATTTATTAGTAAAATTAACTAATACTAATCTTTTAATTAAAAACAACAAATGCTATTACTTACAATTTTGATGTCCGTTATATCGTACACACTGAAAAATAAGCCAGATGTCGTTCTCGCTGTACTACAAAATATGACGTCATATGCTTCAAAATGACGCATTCAGTTAAATCATTGAAGGCTATCGTGCAGTTTTATAGCGAAGAAAAATAAATGTCATACATTAACGGAAAAGTATAAATTAATATTTTGTTTAAAGCTATACGCGCTATAATTTGCGTCAATTTTGAATGACAGTGAAAACGCATGTGTTTGTCTACTTATAAAAGTTATCCTTAATCTGTAAATTATAAGGGTGAATTCCATCTCGTTACAAAGATATAGATTTTTAATTGTTTATTTTCCTGCCAGGAAAATATACCTTTTCATGAATATTGATGAAGGAAGAGGAAACCGACCTCATTGCGCATGTCCGCGGAGAACTAGGTGGTCGTTATTGTTTGCCTAATTAAGGTGGATCTCTACACCAAATAAGTGTAGGAGATTTTTGTTGCATGCATTTGTTACCAATACTAGGCACAGAATTCAATAATAATAGACCTCAAAATACAATACACTATTTTCTAGAGAATTTTTAAAATATCAGTCTGGTTCCAGATAACCCCATATTTATCAAATTATTAAACATTTTTGTTTTAAAAATCTTATGAAAGTGAAATGTTATTAAGTTTAGAAATGAAAAACAAAAAAATCATGAATGAAGTTTGTATGATTTTTATTGGAATCCACATAAATATGAAACTAAAATATAAAAAAATTCTTTTAAGGCAAACTGCTGGACAAAATCCCACAAAAACCTGAAAATATAAACAATATTCGTTGGTTAGTAGGATGAAGAAAAGAAATTGAATGAAATTGAAAAATTAAAGGAAATACATAATTATTGCAAAAATCTTGGTATAAAAGATCCTGTTTAAGAGTTGTCTTTCTTTATTTTACATGGTCTCAAATATCTTGGGATAAATTTTTTAATTGATAAAAATCACGAAGAAAAATTAAAAAAGGAACAAGTCTTTGCTAAATATGTAGATATAAGATTAGTAGTGCTTACATGTATGATAATGTTTGAAGCTGAAAAATTATATTTTTGATGAATGCATTATATATATTTAACTCTTTAAAACAAAATATTAGTAGTTCAATTGCCTTTTATTTTTTTTTTTATATACAAAAGCAATTATAAACAACAACCATACGCATATTAATACATACATTAGATGTCCATAGTGATACACATGCATGTGTGGAAATGAAAAACATGCTCCTTTTCAGAATTCTGTCTTTTCCTCATTTGGCCTGCAAATCCGGGCCTCCACTGCTATTGCTACCTAGCTGTATTTATTTTAACCAAAATACATTAGTTTAATGTCAAAGTTTCAATGAAAGTCTTTTACTGCAAATGTTTTTTTTAAATTTGGGAAGTTAGGATCAATTCAACAGTTCAAGAGATCGTACTACGGTACTTTCGTTTTATATTCATCATACATATATAATTTAAATGAAAATTTGACATCTGCTTACCTATATCGATAATCCGCCGCATATGTATGATCGTCTGTTGCAGATGACATGACAAAAATGTATTGCCAATAGCAGCAGAGCAGGGAAACTGTATATTATTTAGATTCCACGTTTTCCGTACAAACAGCTGATAATCAATGTTAGTTAAAAGCTTTAAACAGGAAGAAAATTGACTTATTTTCTAAGCGTTTTGGTGATTTCAGTCCTATCTCACCTCCTTAGTTAGAAGAGTTCAATTAAACGGTGTATAGCTATTTTGTACCACGACATAATGTTATCAATCCGGAACACAATGGCGTTTCGAACGGAAGTCAGACATGTTTTGACGATGTAGCCTTCCACCTTAAATATCCAACTTGATTTTAATATGCTTAACAGTTGTTAATTTGAAACACACAGGCACGTAGCATCAGGGGGGGCCAGGGGGGGGGGGGGGGGGGCTGGCCCCCCCACTTTTTCTCGCAGCAACAATTTTTTTAAAATTTACATATAAAAAATGGAATTATCATAGAGTTGGCCCCCCCCCCCTTTTTTGGGAGTATGTAAAAAATTGATATGAAAATAAGGAAATGAGAAGTGAAATTGAAGTTATACCGAGCGCAGCGAGAGGCGGGCGAAGCCCGCCTCGCGAAGCGAGGATTAATGGTAACACGTATATATAAGAAAATCAGTAAAAAATGAAAGTTGAATCAGGGGTACTATGGCCAAAAAAAATTTCTTCCAGCCATGGGCGCCGCCATATTGGCAGCCATTTTGTTTTTTAAAAGGTAGTTCGATCATTGATTGACTGGTACTTATCGATGTTTATTGCCCCTAAACTCGATTAAATAAGTTCCAGTGTTTCGATAGAAGGTAATTTGAATTAAAAGAAATTAAAAAGAAAACCAGATTAGTTTCAGTAGTGCTTCAATCAAGAAACACAACTTGTTCTATGTATGTCTTATCAAATTATCAGATGGAAAATAAAAACATTAACGTCAAGGAACTGATCTTTTAGATACTGAATAAAGTATTCAATTTGGTTACCGCGGCATTCATATGAATTTAATTGATGAACAATGAAAGAAGAAATAAAAAAATTTAGGAATAACGTAACTCTTCGGCTATTTCCGAAGACAAGACGTGTACGTTTTACGTCTGTAACATGACGTCATAATGTAGACTGAGCACGCGACGTTTAGTTTAACTTTGACGAATGATTTGAGTAGGCAACCAGGCGGATCCTACTGTGTACGTTTCAAATAAATTTAGTTCTATAAAAATCAAACTCCACTGTGTTAAATCTGCGCTCGGTCCAACGGTCACACCGTTTACATATTATAGTAAGCCAGCACCCCCCCCCCCCCCCCAACGGATTAGGATTTTGAAGATTTTGGAAACATAACATTTTTTCATTTTTTTTTATTTTTTTTTTATATTTGCTTGTCAAGATTTTTTGAGTCTGGCCCCCCCACTTTCAAAAACGATGCTACGTGCCTGATACATACATGTATAATGAGTAAAATACACTTGCCATTCACGATACCCTTACTTCTGCATTAACACTTATAGGATCTATAAATAGCACATAGGGGAAAAACACAGGTCTACGTCATTTTTTTAAAGGAAGTATTCATATCTACTCACAGGCTTGTATTTTTTCTTTTGTTTGTACTCGTATATCGGACAAATTTATGCTTTACTGAAAATATCCTTTCCTTTGTGAAACTATCACAATTATGAAGATGTTGACCCTTCACCAGTTTGATAGGCTAAATTTAGCTGTCGACATCACGTGATAGATTGATATTCACGAGGAGGAATTACTTTCCTGGCAGGAAAATAAATATATTTTATTGTTTAATATTTGATATATTTGTTACGTGATCGAATTGAGCATTATAATTAACAGAATAAAGGTAACTTTTATTAGTAATCAAACACATACATTTTCCCCTTTATTCAAAATTGACGCAAATTATAGCGTGTATAGCTTTAAAATTATTAGTAGTAGAATGCTACCTATATAGTCTTATTTTCATTTTGTTAAAGTATGCATCGTATAAAGAAGCCACCTCGGTTTTGTATAAAATATCGTATATCTAAAATCTGAGTACCTAAATAAATCACTTAATTGCAAGGGCATACACTTACCTGATCCCGACAAACTTTTACATGTGAATTTGAAATATGCTATGTAACTTAAAAACTTCTACGATCCTTGTAAAATCTTACAAATTAATTATTTTTTAATGAAATTAACCCTGTGACCTTCAAAATTATTCAACATATGCATTATAAATTACGGTTTCTACTAACAAATATTCTTATCTTAAAAAGTTCGCACCGTTTTTCAAAATCTACGATATAACATCAAGTTATTTCATAATTCAGTTGTGAATTTTGACATGATTATGCCCTTGCAATATTGAATTTTTTAAATGACCTCAAAACCACAAATACATCTGCTTGTACCATGCGACTGTCATATCACGTGACCACTAAGAACATAAAATATTGTACTGTTATATATATATTTTAGAAATATATTGCATTTGAGTGACTGTAATTGATTTTAAAAAGGACATGCCAGTTTAACTAAAGTATACGTGTTTTCATCACAAAAATTTGCCCATATTTTTATTGACCGCCTTAACTGTACTGCGTATATGTTTGATTCAGATAACAAAAAGACCATTATAGTTAACGCGATCACAGTAAAACTATAATTAACACTAAAAACAACCATTTGCAATTGCAAAACATAGTTAATATGATAAATATAGTTTCACTATTGTGAAACTATTAACAACTATAAACTATAGTTAACAAATGTAAATTATAGTTTACAGATGTGAATCTACATGTATATTTATCAGCAAAATCTATTGTTAACGTTATTTGCAGACAGATAAACTTAGATTATCATTCGCTAACTAAAGTTTACAACTGTTTAATATAGTTTTACAGATAAAAACTATAGTTAACGAATCGTTAACTTTAGTTTGCGGTTCGTGAACTATAGTTTCCAGTCGATAAACCTATTTTATCAAATAAAAAAAACCAGTTTTGTGAGTTTGGCGTGCCATACTTAGATATATGACAACCCTCTAGCAGCCGTTTCAGCACAGGGGCTTGTGTAGAAAAAAAGGCATCTTTAAAAAAGATGTTATTTTTCCTCCGAGGTACCCACTATTTTAATGATGCTTTTTTTACACCATGCTGAGACACCCATGCGAATGTTATTGTCATTTAAATTTTAGACAATATGGTTTTATTTGACCATTTCAGTTTCGCAGTAAAAATCGTGCCTCGTATTTATAGTCTATTCCACAGAATCTAGGTACTTGTAATCAAATAGAAAATCTAGAGGTTTATTGATTTTAAACTTTATCTTCATTAATTGGTGGATAAAATGTGTTCTAGAAATTAATTTGACAATACAAAAAATAGTTTTTGTCTGCTGTTGCAAAAGTTAACATGCTTAGTAAAGATTCCCCCCTGTGAATTAATTTTCGATCCGCGCCTGACATAGTAATAGTATCAATAGTGAAACAGACAATACTATTTTATGCAGAATGTTCCTTGAAAACGGTTCGATAAACTAAGTTTTTAGGCAAAACAGACATCCATTATTTTTTTAATAAACATGGTATTGCACACCACAAGCATCAAACATGGCTATGATTTTATTAAGCAACCCAATGTTTATATTTTCATCCACTCTACACGTGGTTGAACACAAACGATAACTCTGTTCTGAATATAATCTTCAATATAAATAACCGCTATATGGTGAAAAAAGACATACATCGATCTTAAAAGATTGTCATGTTTTAACATAAATCAAAGTAGGATATGATATGAAAAAACGACCAGTACTTACGTATTTTGAGAATATTATCCGAACACTTATACTTCCGCTCGAAATTTTACAGGAACTGAACAAATCTCGGTGAAGTCTCGTGAACTTTCATTCGAGCACCTCTGGATTTATTACATACTAAGCAACGATAAAGAAAACATTCCGAACACATTCGCAGGGGTGTGAGAGGGCTTCATTATTGCAGCTACACAAGCCCCTGCATGTGGACCACATTGTGATTTCAGATTGCGTACTAGGAAAACAATCTTTCCGTGACCAGCCTACGCTCAGGTGAATCGGGTCCGTAGGACATCTGTCATTTTAACGATAGAACATTCTATCTAATTGTGGACAAAATCAAAAACTGCTTTTCAGACAGTTTCATGCTGAACAATATTTAACGAGATAAGGCTAATCACCCCAAACTTCGAATTCACATTAATACACAATTGTTCTGCAATTTGAAATAATATAAAAGGCTTGCCGATTGAATAAAAATAAACTTTTACTTAATTATTTTTCCGATCGAAACTCCTCTCTTGATTTGCAAGAGTCTCGAACTGGTCTCGTTAAAATCCCGTGAATGACGTAGTTGAGACGTTCTCCTTGCACGGATCCAGAATTTTTTTCCGGGGGCAGTTTTTGAGTTAGCCATTGGGGGGGGGGGGGGGGTCCGAGGCAAATTTTTTGGTAATTTTATAATGTAATACAAAGACTTTTGAATTTTACAAGGGAGGGGGGGTCCGAACCTCCCCATAACCCCCATCTAGATTTGCGCGTGTTCTCGTTTTTTTCCCTGTTTTTCATACATAGGGCTGCGCAAATTTAATTTAACTTCAAAATGACAAACCTACGAGGGAGGCTGATAAAATAAAAACAAATAAAATTTTCAAACCAACGGGGTTTTTTTTTTATCCCTTTACATTAACACATATACAGTAAGTACTCAAGCTTCATGAAGGCTACCTGTAGAATAATAATGTTCTATCCTGAAAATTCTATTGAGTAACTGATATACAAATGGCAGTATTTTAGAAAAAACAAACTAGATATCATCAATTTAAGATACGGATTTGTTTGTATATACGACCCTGTTTTTACTAAGACATAATTTCTCATAAACTTACGTACGCGGGTAACGTTTTAAAACATACTGTAGCCTAGAATTATCTTTAAACATTCCACGTACAACTTGACAAATACAACAAAGGGAAGTCACTCTGAAAAATATTGCATCATTGTGAGAAGCGGGACACGTTTTCGTCTCTCTGACTGTAGGTATGTCTGCTGATCTTATAGAGACCTTCGTGTCCATCGGACTGAGTGAACAGAAGGCCAAGGAAACTTTAAAAAACGATAATGTCACCCAGAACCTCAAGTCCGCCATAGAACAAGTGAGTTGTTTTATAGCGAGTAGGCTAGGCTAGTAGTCGGTATATCCAGACTATGCTGTCTGATATATGGTAATGAATCAAGAAGTACCTTAAACTGTTAAAAGTACTGATGACTGTACCGTGTCAGTGCTTGTTAAGAAAGTTAAAGCAAGGAAACATTTGGGATAATTTAAATAATATGACCGTTGTGGCGAGCGCAGGAATTACACGTCTTGCATCATTCAGTCATTGTCAACTATGTGATATTTTGACAATTATCAACTTACATCAACGAATATTTGTGTGTGTGTGTGTGTGTGAGAGAGAGAGAGAGAGAGAGGGAGAGAGAGAAAGAGGCTGTATCTTTGATATCAATTTTGCCAATATATTTTTAATATCTTCCTTACAAGATACATATTACTGTATGCAAAATTAGCTTAAAATTGGATTGATATAAGCACAGGAGTCGGCAATCTTATCAATAAATAATACCTAGAGTCATTTTGGTCGGGGTGTGATCAAATCCAATAAAGCCCGAAGGGCTTTATGATAGATTTGATTAAGCCTCGACCGAAATTATCACCTCATAATATTCAAAGAAGGATTCCTTATTACTTATATTTATATAACTTTTTTTTTTAACAAAGGCAATTATTAAAGTCTCTGCACTCAAATATTTAATACCTGTAATCAGTATGATGGTATATGCATGCAAACATTTTGATTGCATGTGTTAACAGTCTAGACGGGACTCCCAAAACGGAGTTAACTCCCAAAACGGAGTCTTTGGCTCCATCATGCATTGCGGTAAAATGGCGTTTCTAATGTAAACAACGCATGAGTTATGCCCCTTAGTTCAAAAGAAATCTCTAAAATTGGCCAAAAACATGACAAAAATTAATTTTAAACTTTCAAAAACATTTCTGAACGTTTATTTGTCATATTTACGTCAAATGTTCATAACTGTTTACTTGTATTACGTAAGATTAATTTTTAAAATGAAAAATTCGCCTATATTTTCGATCGCGCATAACTAAAACTTTTTAGAAATAAATTAAATGCTTGGATATCATTATTTATCATTGTTTGTTGAAATATAGTCTCATTTTCATCATTTTCAGGTTTAATTACTTAATTATATTGAATAATTATGCATTTAATATGGTTAACTAACATCGGAAACGCCGCGAGCGATTATATTGTTTAAATGATAATTATCTGTTTAATTTTAAGAGTTATTGTATCTAGAATGACAATTTGTTTGATTTTCTAGGTTTTTAAACTACCAATTCTATTTTTTCAAAACAAATAAGACGTTTTTAATCATCGCTAGAGCAGCCAGTTTTTGTTAGTAGTCGGGGCCCTTTTCGTTTATGCACTTATCAATTTGTGTGTTTGGTGACTTTAAATTGTAACACAATACGAAAAAAGTACAATTTAATGCAATTTACCTTTTAGTAACGATAAAATTCCACGAAAAACACAAAAATATCACATTTTAAGCATCGTCCAAACATCCAACTTCGGAGATAAATAACTTTCTTAAGTGCAAATGAACACCTATTTCGTGCAAATACGATCGATAGTAAATTATATCCTGGGTCTTTTAAAACATGTTAGAAGTCTGCCAACACATGTAGCACTTTGCAAGATGATTTCTCGTGGACCCCACGTATTCATCGAAAAATCGCCATTTTTTGTATAAGTGCGCATGCGTAGACTCCCAAAACGGAGTCCAAAATACTTGCAGAAATTCACTTCCGTTGACTCCGTTTTGGGAGTCCGTCTAGACTGGTTAATATTACAAAATAAGATTTATTTTCAAAAGTCTTATATTTTAATTAGTTGATATCTTTAATTGCTTATCAGAAACCCTTACATACATAAAAATCTATGCTTTGAAATATACGAGAAAAAGGCCGTTTGCAATGCTACCGCTTTTTGGTTCAAAATCTACCTATTTTACATCACTAGAGGTTAACATGTATGGAATTACTTGTTTAGAATTTGCAATCAGTTTTACTTATTTGCAGTTTGGAAATCATTGGATCAACTTTACTTCCAGAATTTTGTAAATTGAAATGATATATTTATTATACATGTACCAATAATCTATGAAGATTCATTGATGGAAATCAATAGAGAGGTCTAGCAAACCAACATGTTGGTATACATGTACTTGTAGAAACTAAAATAATTCTGTGCAATAATAAGTCATCAGTGTTTGTAATGACGAGTTTCTCTTTCTATTTGTATGTACATGAATGAACATAGATTGCAAAGTACCAGTAAGGTAAAACTTGTAGGTTATATTTTCTTGTTGGCTATTTATTTTTTTTTTTTCAAAAGCCGTAATATTTATGCAAATACTGATATAAAGAAACATTAATTTATCGCATTAGTAGAGGTTTTAATATAACTCAGATTGAAAGGAAAGAATGTAAAAATAAACATTTGAAACGTTTACAAACGTGTACAAGTACTCTTAATGACTGCTAAACCTTAAATGTTATGTGTACTTGTACTCACAATTCTAACTTAAAACCTACATGTACAAATACGCATGCATGCTGGTCTGCTAAACCTCTCTATTTTATATATATAAGGCTCACTGAATGATGATTAAAAAAAATGGTCTTTACTTTCTATTTAATGTAATGAAGAGACTGAAATCAGTTGACTACTTACATTATTGCTTGATATAGGCTGCAAAAATTACACCAGGACCAATAGACAAGGATAGTGGAAAGCTTCTGTATAACATCGCAACAAAACTAAAGACCCAGATTAAGGGCCACCAGTCAATGCTAGTGGAGTATGTCATCACCCGCAAGATCAACAGTGAAATACAGCTCAATGGTAGGTTTACAGTGAAATACAGCTCAATGGTAGGTTTACAGTGAAATACAGCTCAATGGTAGGTTTAAAGGGAAATACAGCTCAATGGTAGGTTTACAGTGAAATACAGCTCAATGGTAGGTTTACAGTGAATTACAGCTCAATGGTAGGTTTACAGGGAAATACAGCTCAATGGTAGGTTTACAGTGAAATACAGCTCAATGGTAGGTTTACAGGGAAATACAGCTCAATGGTAGGTTTACAGTGAAATACAGCTCAATGGTAGGTTTACAGTGAAATACAGCTCAATGGTAGGTTTACAGCAAAATACAGCTTAATGATAGGTTAACAACTAAACACAGCTTTTAAAATGGTAGGTTAACATTTTAACAATTAGATACAGCTCATAGGTAGATAAGAAATACAGTGTAATACAGCTTAATGGTAGGTTTTGAGCAGCAATTTAGGCCAAACTTAAAAATTGATTTGTTTGATGCACTCCCATCAAAATTGCTCCTACTTAACGATTTTTTTTTCAGCCTTGGAATTTGAATTTTTTTTTAATTAGTTGTCTTTGTCAGATTCAAAACACATTTAGATTATGCTTTTGTAATGTTCAATAAAAAATGAATTTGTTTAGCTTTCTAAGTATAGAAAAAAGTAGTTTGATTATCCGATTATCAATGTGCAAGAAATGCTCAATGCTCAATCAATCCTTATTAATCACTTGCAAGAAAAATTTAAACATTTAGAATTTTCTATCAGTAATTTTGATATGCTGCAATTAAAGATAAAAGTAATGTAAAAGATTTTTTTCAAAACAACTTTGACATTGATGATTCCTAATATAATTTAGCTGCTTATTCAATATGATGTATTATATTACAATGAAATTGATATGTTCTACTCCATTGATCCTGAGACGTTTTGTTGTAGCTGCCCTGGACTACTTGCTACATCACCCCCTCCCCCCGGTGGACTGGGCCAAGTTTGAATGGGAGAGTGGTGTAGGAGTGGTGATTACCCCCGACCAGATTGAGGCGGCGGTAAGTGATGGTTTACCCTGAAGTATTTTGTTTTTAATTTATTTACATACAAGAGAAACTAAGGTCAGTAAGGGCAGGGTTAGTGACAGCACCCTATCAGTGGTTACAGGTGACGTGGTGCTATCAGTGGTTGCAGGTGACGTGGTGCTATCAGTGGTTACAGGTGACGTGGTGCTATGTACATTTTGAGATTTAATGCTCCATAGATTACACAATTTTAAATTTTATTTTCTATTCTGTATTCTACATAACGGGTACATGAAAACATCAGGCCCCGGGGCCATAAAACTTAGACGAGCTCACTTTTGATCTCAATCTCACTTTTCCACTATGTGTTCCTTTTGTAAAAGTGAGACTGAGATCAAAAGTGAGCTCATCTAACTTTTATGGCCCCAGGGCCTGATTTGTGCCATTAAAAACTTGTCATATTTAGATATTTCTCTCACTATAATATAAACATTTATCCCTGCCAATAATTTGGATTTTTTGAAGCAGCCTCTCATCTTGTGTGCCTTGCTCTGCTCTAAACTGGTGTCTGTAATCACCAGCTCGTGGTTTATTTCAGGTAGAGGAAGTGATTGGGAAGTATAAGAAGGAACTACAAGAGAAGAGATATAAGTTCAACATGGGGACACTGATGGGTAAAGTTATCTTCCCTTGATTTTGCCTCTGTCTTTGATAGCATCAATCACATATATTAATTTAAAAAATTGTTTCATAGTCTTTTTCATCAAAACAAATGTTAATAGATATCTTTCTTCTTCACATGTCTTTTAATTTTGTGTTCCTTCATATTTAACAAATTCATATTAAGTAAACCATTTGTAAGGTGCCCATGGCCAGTCTCACATGATAATTATAATATCCCTGCTTAGAAAGAGAGGGGTGTACTGTTTTACCTTTGTGTGTCTGTCTGTCCGTCTGTCTGTCTTGCTGTAACCTAGAACTGTCACATTTTTCACAGATTATGTGCAACTATTTATCACAGATGCTTGAAATTTTATCAAACTCTTTGTTTAGGTATGCCATATCGTAAGATTAATTTTTGTACCAATCAGACATCACTTTCCTGTAAAATAATGACTTTGTTTATTATACCGCAAACGAATTTTGGGGGGATATATAGGAATCACCTTGTCCGTCCGTCTGTCTGTTCAATTCGTGTCCAGTCCATATCTTTCTTATGGAGAAACATTGGAAGTTCTTACTTCACACAAAGATTGCTTATGACCTAAGGGTGTGTCATGGCCTTGACCTAAGGTCATTTGGGCAAGGTCAAGGTCACTGGCAGAAAAAGTGCAAAATTCGTGTCTGGTCCATATCTTTTTAATGGAAAAACATTGAAAGTTCTTACTTCACACAAAGATTCCTTATGACTTAAGGGTGTGTTCTGACCTTGACCAAGGTCATTTAGTCAAGGTCACTGGCAAAAAAAGTGCAAAATTTGTGTCCAGCCCATATCTTTCTATGGAGAAACCTTGGAAGTTCTTAATTCACATCAAGATTGCTTATAACCTGAGGGTGTGTCATGACCTTGACCCAAGGTCAATTGAGGAAGTTCAAGGTCATTGTTTAAAAAAAAATCAGGCTCACTATACCAATAATTCAAAATGTTTATATATTAAATGGCTGCTTGACATGTGGAATTTTGTTTTTAACATAAGGATGCTAATGTCCTCGTGTATTAACAGATAACTTGAACTTAAATGGAATTTAAAGAATAGAAATTACTTTGTATACTCATATTAGCATTAACAGTTTCAAAAAATAGAGCAGTTGTTATCTATAAAAAATGGACGGTGAAATCGATTCATCCAATATTTTCTATAATAGAAAAAATACAAGTTATGATTTTTTCTTAGCGGGGGTATCAATTGCGAGCTTGCTCACAGTACACCTAGTTTTCAGTCTAAATTTTTTAACAAAATTTTGTCAAAGATTTCTCAGCAACTATTCATCACAAATGGTTTAAAGGACTATGTGCGGTATGGTGAAATATCTGCCCCTGATTTCAACCACTTTTTAAATAGTATCGTATAGAAATCAAATCTTCATATATCATTGTACAGAGGATGCTTATAACTTTTATCTTGATTTTAGTCATCATTGCTCATTCGCTGTTTATCTATGATGTCAACTAAATGACCTTATTCCCACAAATTTGCAAACAAATGAAAATATTCTCATTTTTGCTTTATATTTTTCATTCTGAAGTATAGAGCGCAGGTCTGCTCAAGTACGATTTTAACATATCTTTTTCTTCAGATAGTTATACACATTATACTAAAAAATGGTATTTGAGCAAGCCTTCGCTTGATTTTTCCCAGTTGAAAAACCATCTGAAAACCCCCGTAATTTGCTAGTAAACATCAATTTATCCAAATAAGGCAATCGTCATTTCTACATTATGACGTCAATGTTGTGATAGCCTTTTACACCTTTATTTTCAATATGAATTTAACTATCTTTCACCTTCTTTTAAGGCTCTTTATAAAACTTTTATTTTGGGGGCCAAAAATGTATAATACCGCACATAGTCCTTTCAACACTCTCTTCGTTTAGGCATTCTTTATGGTGGGATTTATTTTTAAACAACTTCGTTATGAACTTCCTATAAACTGTCAACTTTGCTTATTTTGTACATTCACGTCAGAGCGGGATATTATACATATACAGTGGAGCCTCAGTTATCCGGACGCTTTCATTCCCAAGTCCAATCGTCTGGATAGGTGAAGCGTCCGGATATCTGAAATGTGTCTATTGTTGTCATGAATGATAATGTATTTGTATACAATGGCTCCCAGTGTTGATACTAGGTTTTTTTTTTTTGCCTTTTATACCATATAGCAACACATGCTAGAATTGTCTGTTGATATGAACGTTTTTAGATATAAAGAACTCTGCTTTATTTTATTGTTTTGTCATGAAATATTAACCGGCTAATAATGATAACCGAATCTAGCTAAATTCTTTGTGTCCAAGTGTGATATGTGTGTGATACACTGTTGTTCGCAATTTTCCAATTTTTAGCTCACCTGAGCCAAAGGCTCAAGTGAGCTTTTCTGATCACAATTTGTCCGTTGTCTGTCGTCGTTGTCGTTGTCGTCAGCGTTGGCGTTGTAAACTTTTCACATTTTCATCTTCTTCTCAAGAACCACTGGGCAGATTTCAACCAAATTTGGCACAAAGCACCACTAGGTGAAGGGGATTCAAGTTTGTTCAAATGAAGGGCCACGCCCTCTTTAAAGGGGAGATAATTGAGAATTATTGAAAATTTGTTGGTATTTTTCAAAAATCTTCTTCTCAAAAACTATTCGGCCTGAAAAGCTCAAACTTGTGTGGAGGCATCCTCAGGTAGTGTAGATTCAAGTTTGTTCAAATCATGGTCCCCAGGGGTAGGGAGGGGCCACAATGGGGGGATCAAGTTTTACATAGAAATATATAGACAAAATCCTTAAAAATCTTCTTCTAAAAAACTATCAGGCCAGAAAAGCTCAAATTAAAATGGGAGCCTCCTCAGATAGTGTAGATTCAAGTTTGTTCAAATCATGGTCCCCGGGGGTAGGGTGGGGCCACAATGGGGGGATCAAGTTTTACATAGGAATATATAGAGAAAATCTTTAAAAATCTTCTTCTAAAAAATTATTTGGCCAGAGAAGCTCAAATCAAAGTGGAAGCTTCCTCAGGTAGTGTAGATTCAAGTTTGTTCAAATCATGGTCCCCAAGGGTAGGGTGGGGCCACAATGGGGGGATCAAGTTTTACATAGAAATATATAGAGAAAATCTTTAAAAATCTTCTTCTAAAATATTATGAGGCCAGAAAAGCTCAAATAAAAGTGGAAGCTTCCTCAGGTAGTGTAGATTCAAGTTTGTTCAAATCATGGTCTCCGGGGCTAGGGTGGGGCCACAATTAGGGGATCAAGTTTTACATAGAAATATATAGACAAAATCTTTAAAAATCTTCTTCTAAAAAACTATCGGGCCAGAAAAGCTCAAATTAAAATGGAAGCATCCTCAAGTAGTGTAGATTCAAGTTTGTTCAAATTATGGTCCCCGGGGGTAGGGTGGGGCCACAAGAGTTTTACATAGGAATATATCGAAAAAAAATTTAAAAAATCTTTTTATCAAAAACTATCGGGCCAGAAAAGCTTAAATTTGAGTGGAAGCATCCTCAGATAGTGTAGATTCAAGTTTGTTCAAATCATGGTCCCTGAGGGTAGGGCGGGGCCACAATGGGGGATAAATTTTTATATATAGAGAAAATCTTTAAAAATCTTCTTCTCAAAACTATAAGGCCAGGAAAGCCCAAATTTAAGTGGAAGCATCCCAAGATCATAAAGATTCAAGTTTGTTTAAATAATAGTCATGGGGTATGGTGAGGCCACAATGGGGGATGAATTTTTACATAGGAATATATAGAGAAAATCTTTAATATCTTCTTTTTAAAGACTATTTGGCCAGACAAGCCTAAACTTGTGTAGAGGCATCCTCGGATAGTGTAAATTCAAGTTTGCAAAATCACAGTCCCTAGTGATAGGGCTGGGCCGTGATGGCGGTTTGAATTTTTACATAGGAATATATAGAGAAAAATCTTTAAAAATATTTTGGGAAAGTTTTCGGTCCAAAACTCGGTACTTAGTGTGAAAGCACAGGTTATGCAGATTTAAGTTTGATGAAACCATGATTCCCTAGAGAAAAGGGGGGCCACGAAATGGAGGGGGGGGGGGGGTAAATTGGAATAGAGAAAAATCTTCTTACAGGTAGAACAACAAAAGGGGCTTGGTATTTACCAAAAAAAAGAGGTGGATAAAAATTGGCAGATTTTCTATTTTTTTTAGCAAGATCTACTGTACTTAGTTGTCAAGATATTTTGATACTGTAATGCTAATTTGATCAGAATTAAGGCAATTGTTGCTCAGGTGAGCGATGTGGCCCCTGGGCCTCTTGTTGAAAGTGGTTTGGGAGGTCAGTGTTTTTATACAAGCTACTCATGAGGATCTAGCATGTAAAAAAGGTGTGAAACTTAATTGACAGGGGTAATTTTTTGTACTGAGTATGGTATCATCAAATTTTACCGTCCGCTTAAATGAAGCAAGATAAGTAGTAAATCAGTGTTTTGTGGTAAAAACAGACCGTCCGGATCCGGAATGCGGAATTCCGGATAAATGAGACAAAATAACATATAAAAAATCTGTTCCCAAATAAAATCGTCCGTAAACTGAAGCGTCCGGTTATCTGGCATCCGGATATCTGAGGCCCCACTGTATTACATGGCTTTGAGGGCGACATACCAGAATATTTGCCCCGAGGTGACAGGAAAGCCCTGGAATGTTATGTAGCCTGATGCCGAAGGCAGAGGGCGACATAACACTACTGACCAGGCTTTCCTGTCACCGATTTTTGAGGAACTGTATACGTTTGCTTAGCTAAATTCCGAACCCGATGTAATTAATATGCAGAATGATTGCATGCAAGGATGATATAACAGTTTCGGGAAGGCAATATAACCATTTCCTGTGAAATATAACTTTTTCCGGGAGGGCAATATAACTATTTCCGGTGTTATTCAGCAATTTTCAGGGCATAGTAATAAAATTATCTAATTTGTGACATAACGAAAAAATTTATTCTAAAATGTAATATCACTAGTTAGCATTCCCTCGCAGATATATTGTTATGCTTGCAGACCATTGGCCAACTCACTGAACCTTTTTGTTGCAAATGTTTATTATTCTTAATTCACCAATAAGAAAGCGAACTTTTTTTAGTTTTTAGAGGTACAGTAATTAGTGATGTTCCAATCATCGATTATAATCGAAAATCAATCGATTGTTATCGCATTCTAAGCGCTCGATCATAAAAGGTTTCATTACGATTAATCGGTTAAGGTTTTTTTCCCTTTCAACGAGCACATATCATGAACAGAATATTCTAGACGCAAACTATCTAAACCCTAAAAAGGCGCGCGGTCTGAAAATTGCTGACAAGTCAGACGAGCTCGCTATTCTTACTCGGGAAATATAGCACATTCTAGAATTTGGACGCATTTTGGTTTCAAGAAAATTATTGTTGGACTGCCTACAAAGGAAAATCTTTTGAATATAGTTTTTTTTATCGCTAGAAATACTAAGTAAATCAAATTACGAAAGCCTAGTAATGAGTCTGTTCTTGTAACTTGTTTATTTACATTTATTTTTTAAAAATTTCCGATTATAATCGATAATTAGTTAGTTGCGGGAAACCAATTATCAATTATGAAAATCTCACCGATTCCCATCACTAACAGTAATAACACACACACAATCATGTTATGAAAACATGCTTTTGATAGATGCATGCTCCAGATTAATATGATTGGTAAAATTTCTTCAATGAAAGTGTGAAGGAGCCAATCAAAATAAGGCAAGAATTATTCATGTGAACAAGAAAAGTTCATTAAGTTGGCCCACAGTCAGTAAGCTTATGCATATATGGGAGACTGACAGTGCGTTTATGATGATGAGGTAAATTAAGTAACTATGCATAGTGATCAATTTCTGCAATGTTAGATGGTATTGACTCTCTTGTTTGGAGATGATAACAACTTTGGTGTCTGAATTCACCTTTAGGTGAAGCTCGATCTAAGCTGAAGTTTGCAGACGGCAAGATTGTGAAGAATGAGGTAGATATGCAGGTGTTGGACTTGCTGGGTCCAAAGACAGAGGCGGACCTAGAAAAACCAGTCAAACAGAAGGTAAGAGACCTGAATACAACCCCAAAACCCAGCTACATCAAGAGACCTGAATACAACTTGGAAAATAAAACCTAGCAAAAGGCAATAGGCTTAAAAAACCCCTGTTGATAAAAAGATGAGATAATGCAAAAAAATCATACAACAAAAAGTTGTAAGACTTAGAAAAACCAGCCAATATGCAAGAGTAGGATATCAGGTTTTGAACCATTAGGCTAAACAGAATAGGGGTATGAACATTGGTATTTCAAACTTTGCTATATTGGATATGATCATGGATATTTTGGAATGAGTAATTTTAGTCTTTATCACATTATCTCTCTGCATTTTAACCACAATACTGAATTTCTCAATCATTATAACTCAGAGTCTTTTCTTGGCCCCTTTAGTTTGTCTAAGGTTTGACTGTTAAAGATGGGTTGTAAGTTATGTGCTATCACTGTATCTTTTCCATTGTTTTGTTGTGTAGGCTACTAAGGAACAGAACAACAGTGGGGCCAAACAGGGAGTGAAGAAAGAGTTCCCGCCCACCGATAGTTGTAAGTTACAGTAAATATGTATGTATGAATAATTCAGACTCTAAATGTATAACTGGTAAGTAACAGACAATGTGTACCTGCATGGTATGCACACTGTTGAGAATCACGGCTCTTGATTTATAAGTTGAATCAGTAATTCACAATTTTCCTCTGTGTACAGAGTTGATCATTCTGCCTCACCAAAATACTGTGGTTTCATCAATATTCGCTGAATACCAATTTTCGTCGATTTTGTTATTAAGTTGATCCATGATATAAAGTGTTCATTGAAGTGCAATTTCTATGAATATTTTGTATCAATAGGGTCATTGGCCACAAATTTAGGTATCATTGAAACTGTGATTTTCATCGACGAAAATTCATACCCATGAATACTAATAAAACCACAGTAACTTATAGAGCTGTAGGTCATAAAACAGTGTTAAACTTCATCTACAATTTTATGTACACACAAGTGATAAACAAAGCACTCAATTTGCATATATATGCTACCATTTTAATTAATCTGTCTCAGAAGTTAATGAAGTTATCTAAATAAACAATTTTAGTATTGTTTGTGAAATTAGACATCATTGGATTTGCATTTTTCTTGTTTCTTTCACAGTTGTGAGTGATGCTGGAGAGGTGAAGAGTTTCATGGAGATAATGGGGCAGGCCATGAAGTTCCATAAACCCGGTATATAATACTAGAGAAAGGATTGTTGTCGGAACAGAAGGACAGTCACATTGATTTTAGATACATGTGTTGTTTTCTCAGTCTTTTCTTTATGATAATAATATGGTGACTTAAAGAATCCTAGATTCCATAAATTGGAATTCAAAGAACAGAAGACATTTGCTGTTTCATTTTTGTATTATTAAGGCAAACTTTAAAACTTTTCATTAGTGACAATCAGTATGTAGGAACAGAGTGTATCCTGATTAATGACCTTGACCTGTCCTTGAAGAGTTGTCATCCTTTGTATTAACGTCCTTGACATTGTGTGTATCTTCCTGTAGGAGAGAACTATAAAACAGATGGCTATGTCATCACTCCATCCACAATGGACCTACTGAAGAAACATCTCACCGAGATTGGGGGAAAGGTAAGAATTGCTTCACTTAGATTGGGGGAAAGGTAAGAATCATATCACTGAGATTGGGGAAAGGTAAAAATCGTCTCACTGAGATTGGGGGAAGGGTAAAAATCGTCTCACTGAGATTGCGGGAAAGGTAAAAATCCTCTCACTGAGATTGCAGAAAAGTTTAGAATCATCTCTTGAGATAGGGAGGAGTTAAAAATCGTTTCTAATAAGATTGGGGAAAGTTATAAATAATATCTCGGAGATAAGAGGAAAGGTTAGAATCATCTCACTGAAATTGGGAAAAACTGGAAAAGATAAGAATCATCTCAATGAGATTGGGGAAAAGGTAAGAATCATCTCAATGAGATGGGGGAAAAGGTAAGAATCATCTCGATGATGGGGAAAAGGTAAAAATCATCTCGATGAGATGGGGGAAAGATAACTACAGAATCATCTGTACAAGATTGAAGGGAAGGTGAAAACAGAATTTTATGGAAGATTAGAATTGAAATTGTGGGAAGATAAGTACTGAGATTTGGAGAAAAGTAAGAACAGAGATTTGGAATGTGCATATGTTGGAAAGCTTTTCAATATCTCTTAGAGGTATAACAAATTACCTGTAGATGAATTAGAATCTGACCTTTGTCACTGTGCAGGTTCACACCCGTTTTCCACCAGAACCAAATGGAATCCTCCACATTGGGCATGCCAAAGCCATCAACTTCAACTTTGGGTATGCAAAGGTCAGTGTGAATTGGCATTCAGAAAACTTTTAATGAAATAATGGAATTAAAGATGTTTGACTGCTTAAAAGTTGGTTCATTTTTCAAGCTAAAAGTAGATTTGAAAAAAAAAATTAAGACATTATAAAAACAAAATGAAAATGAATTCAACATTTATCATGTTTATACCGTAAAATCTGGTTTATTGCATGCACCTGTGTATAATACACACTCCCAAAGTTGGGTGATAAAAAAAGCTGTTCCTTTGTTTAATATGCACCCCTAAAAAAGAAGAAATTTTTAATTGAAAATTTTGAAAAGTGATCAATATGCATGTGTTAATAATGTATTCAAAATGCTGAAAAGTAATATTGTTTGTCGATCAAAACCAAAACTACAACAACAAAAATGATTTAACTGATTAATTATTCTAATTATTTGATAAATGTTAAATTATAAACATTGTGAAGAAACGTTTCTTTAAATATGTGGAAATAAAATTAAGAATAAGGTATTTGGACAAAGTAAGTTTAGTTTACTCTCATGCAACTTGCATAACATACGATATCAGCAGTCATTCTCCTGCAGTATTCAGAATCACGGCTTGAAAAAAAAGGAATAAAATTTTGTTTCTATGTTTAACAAGCGCCTCACACTTTCAAATCTTGGCTGAAAAAAAAGTGTGTGTTAAAAACGAGACTTTATAGTGTGTGACTCATAATTTTTTTTTGCAAAATTGGTTTAAAGCAATATGAGCTGCATTTTTCATGGTGAATTTTTTTTTTACTAAAATGTTCTTTTCTACCTAAATGACAAAAATATCATAGTATTTAAATTTCTGTTAGCCATATTTTTGTGGAAAAGGCTGTTAAGAAGCCTTATTTGGAGCAAAATTGAATTATTGTCGTCCTGTACAAAAATTGATTTGCTATATATTCCTTAGAAGAGAAATATCTCCTTTGACAAATATTAATGATTTTTTCAAACCTTATTTATCATAAAAGTTTAAGTTACATGTAGACTTATCATACTAGCAGGTTTTTGCAACAAAATAAAATTCTAAAAAATACAGCTCATATTGCTTTAATTGTCAATTTGGTCCATATAAACCATTTTTGTATTGATACCAATTTTGACATGTTATTATGAATCTGACATTGTAGAAGCACGGCGGAAACACGTATCTGAGATACGACGATACCAACCCTGAGAAAGAAGAGGAGAAATTCTTCACTGCCATCAAAAACATGGTGGAGTGGCTCGGTAAGATGATGTCCATTATCTTGAATACCGTAATTTGCCAAATATAATACACATTTTTTTCTAGAAAACTTCTTTGCAAGAAATGGGGTGCGTAATATACACCCAAATAGAATTTTGACACTTTTTAAGGCATTAAGCCATGCTTGACAGTCTTCTAGCGATAGTCCAGTATGGCATTTTATGCAAATTTTTCTTCTGCATCGCCAGCTATATGCGCACAAGAAATAGGTTTTTAAAGTACCGGAACCAAGTTAATCAGTAACATTACCTCTGTTTGTTTACCACATTTTTAAAACATTAAATTATTGTTTGGGCGTATTTAGCAGAAAATGTTTGCCCTAGATAAATTAAATTAAAATAGCCTTGTAAAATTAATATAAACTGTTTACTTGGCAATCAGAGCTGTGCATTCACCATCTCCCTGTAGGCTGCCATTACAGATGTTATCAATAGATCTGTGCAAAAGATTACGATATCAGGCCTGGTCTGGTTAGCATACCACAGCCCTTCAAGATGTTTGAAGATTACCGCTATGCAGAAAGTCAAGACTTTTAAAAAATCCGCATCAGAAACATCACATCCTGAATATAAAATTTTCCCCATTTCCCTGAACCACCTTAACATTTTTGTCAACAGTGTTAGTGAGCATCATACACCCAAACTACTTTTTTCACAAATTTGAAACCCAAATATACACAATGAATTATATTCAGCAAATTATGGTATAAAAGATTTACCAAACATTTACTAACTCTAAAGCCCTTTTTCAGTACACCATCACTGTGTATAGTACATGTTATTGTCCAGAATCTTTTAGAATTTTTTGTTTATTCTGAGCATGACAAGCTGTTAGATTTGTTTTCAATAAAACATAATCGAATTATTTTTACCGTTATATAACAATACTTCTGTTACATCGATTGCTGTAATTATTTTAACTTGTTTTCCTTTAGGGTACAAGCCATTCCAGGTGACCCACGCCTCGGACAACTTTGACAAACTTTACGCGTACGCTGTTGATCTGATCAAGCGTGGCCACGCCTACGTGTGTCACATGAAGTCTGAGGATCTGAAGGGGTTTGATACGCCGGACTCCCCATGGAGGGACCGCCCCATAGAGGAGTCACTGCAGCTGTTTGAAGTAGGTCACAATCTGTTAGTCTTTGAGGGGGGGGGGGGTTGTGTTGAAGGTTGAGGTTGGACTTTGACAGTTGGGGAGGGAATGGGAGTGATAGTGGATGAGATGGATGGGCTGCCCTATAGAGGATCCCCCACAGGTTGTGGTCTGTCAATCGGACCACTCTATGCATGTTTGGTTGGGGGGGGGGGGGGGGGGGGGGTTAAAGGAGTGAATGAATGATTGAGATACATCTATTGTAGTTGGAGTTTTCAAATATTTATATGACAGTGTCACTGCACACTCATCAGTTAAACTTGATTTATTTTAATATCTTTCAAAGCTAAGGTTGATATGAATTCAATAATGATGCATTGTTATAATAATGCATGGGTATGAATGAAAACCATGTTGTAATCAATTAAAAAGGATAATTTTTGTTGTTGTAAGATTGATAGAGTGATTATCGTTTTACAACATTTATGGCTTTAAGTTATATGTTTGACACAAGGAAGTTATAGTAAAAATTATATTTTTATAACTTGAAGAAAACTTACATAACCTAGCTGACAGATTATAAGTACTGCAAGTGTACCTCATGTATAAGGTGTCATGAGTGATTTTATATTCATCTATCTAATACTGACACTCTACTTAAACTTGTCTGGTAATACTATTTATTCTGGCTATATCTAAATGAAGGATATGAAAAATGGAAAGATTGGAGAAGGGGAAGCAACTCTAAGGATGAAGACAACTCTAGAGGAGGGAAAGAAGGATCCAGTGGCCTACAGAATCAAGTTCACCCCCCACCACCGCACAGGGGACAAGTGGTAAGTCAGATAAGTCTCACCCCCCACCACCGCACAGGGAATAAGTGGTATGTCAGATAAGTCCCACCCCCTACCACCAACACCACCAACAGGGGACAAGTGGTAATTATACCCCCGCTCCAAAGGAGAAGGGGTATACTGTTTTACCCTTGTGTGTCAGTGTCTGTCCTTCTGTCTGTCCATCTGTAACAAATATTTCTATCGCATTTTTCTCAGCAACTATTTACAGCAGATGCTTCAAATTTCAACACACTATTTATTTAGGCATGCCATATCCTGGGATATATTTTTGTACCAATCAGAAGTCAACTTCCTGTTAAATGATGAATTTGTTTATTTTTAGCCTAAATTTTCAAACAAATTTTGGTCAAAGATTTCTCAGCAACTATAAATAGCCAATGCTTGAAATTTTAACACACTACCTGTATTTGTTTAGGCATGCCATATCGTGGGATATATTTGTGTACCAATTGGATGCCAGCTTCCTGTTTAATGTCAACTATGCTTAATGTTAATATGTTAAAGGGACTTGGACATGATTTATCAAAAATTTTATTTTTATTTTTTATGTATAAAATGGTTTACTGGTGCATTTAAATGATTGACCAAAATATTGAATGTTAAAGTCAAGCTACAAGCGAGATACAGAGGTAAGAATTGGTTGTTATGTAAACAAAGCTCGAGTCTTATAGTTGTTTACAAAAAATGTAATGAAGAGAATTCTCATTTCTTTGACAAAATGACAAGTAAGAACAATTTAAACTAATTCAGTATCTTCATAAATACTATTATCAACAAAAGAAAGATACATTTGATTGAAACTTACGCCAATAGCCAATACAACACATATGTAAAAAATGACAATATTCGAGTTTGTTTACAAAACAGAGAATTTTGAACTCTGTATCTTGCTTATAACTTGATATTTGACTTTCAAATTTTGACTTAGCATTTTAAACCTCTATATTTATCAGTATAAACATTGAAAATGGAAAATAAAATTTGAAAATTTTAAGTCAAATCGTGTCCAAGTCCCTTTAAGTTGTGGTTGAATAAAGATCGGTGGATTCATGCTTTAGCTTTTATGTCCTTTTTATGTCTGTCTATAAGATGTTTAAATTTGTTTTAGACAGTTCATGATTTTATTACAGGTGTATCTACCCAACTTATGATTACACTCATTGTCTGTGTGACTCCATAGAAAACATCACACACTCACTCTGCACAAAAGAGTTCCAATCAAGGTAGACAATCCAGAAGAAAAAGGGTTATCTTTTACTTATAAATACCGGTAATGGATGAAATTTGGCTTAAAATTTCAATGATAAATCCTTTATTCATAACAACAAATCGATCAACATGTTACATTAATTCACATTTACATGAAGATATTTTTTATTAGGTCAATTTATTTCTTTTGGCATCAAATAACTTGATATAAAAAATTGAAATTCCGAATAAGAAAACGATAAACAATGATAATTCATGATTTATATTATTAAAAAATAAGATAGTTGTACTGTATGTTAAAGTAAAACTCCTCTCGTTTTAGGCGGTCGTCGTATTACTGGCTGTGTAATGCGTTGGATGTGTACTGTCCAGTACAGTGGGAGTATGGTCGACTAAATCTGAACTACGCCGTCGTCTCCAAGCGAAAGATCGCCAAACTTATCAACGAAGGTTACGTCAGGTGAGTAAAGTAGGAGAGAGAGAGAGAGAGAGAGAGAGAGAGAGAGAGAGAGAGAGAGTTCACAACTTATCAGTGAGTCCAGTGTGTAAAATAAGAGAAAAAGGCATCACTGCATCTGAGTCAATGATGGATGTGAATTGTTTGAAGAAAAGAGACCAAAAAAAAAGATAAATGGATAGTACTGTATTGTGTTTTAATTTTGAAATGAAATCAAGTTGTTATTGATCTAAGAGTAGAAATAGTTATGGATCACATGTATGTGTGTAACCTTGGATTAAACATTTTGTACTTTGTACATGAGTCATTGCTAGACATCACAGACTTGCCGTATTTATAGACACAGTCTGTGGCTCTTTCAGGGACTGGGACGACCCCCGACTGTTCACGCTGACCGCCCTCAGGAGGAGGGGGTTCCCCCCGGAAGCCATCAATCTGTTCTGTGCCAAGGTGAGACAAACACTTTACATCACCAATGGTTATCTTCAAACCACATTCTTTAAATATGAGTTGTTTATGTTGATGTTGTTATTGTAGTCCTGTTTCTCATTTCGAATGTACCCCAGTAACCATGGTAGACTTGTATATCATTGATTCCATTTTTTTTTCTTTGATTTTAACACCTTTAATCTAATATTTTTTTTATTTGTTGAAGTTTTTTTAAAAATTTAAAACAGGATTACGACATTCAAAAATGAAAAACAAAAAATGATTGTTTGTTGAACTCTGACTGGATAAAGTAGATGTGATGATGATTTTGATTGGTTGTTTCAGGTGGGCGTGACCATGGCTCAGACTGTGATTGACCCTTCCATGTTGGAGTCCTGTGTCAGGGACGTTCTCAATGTCACAGCTCCAAGGTCAGTCAAACCCACCAATAAACAGCATCATATCTAGAACTTCTCTATCTAGTGTTAACAAAAAAATTTCAGCTAGTAAACAACATACTACCGTTAGGTCAATCTATCCAGTTACCTGCCATGTAGTGTTCTTTTTGAAGGCTTCATCATACATGTTAACCTACAGTGATGAAAAATAGGTAGATTTTAAACCAAAAAGCGGTAGCATCGCGCGCGGCCGTTTTCGCATATATTTCAAAGCACAGATTTTTATATTTATTAATTTAAAGATATCAACTAAAATATAAAAGCCTTTGAAATTTAGTAATATTAACACTAGCAATAAAAATGTTCGCATGCATTTACCATTATATATTTGATTACCGGTAAGCTATTTTTAAGGGAAAATATTTGAGTGCAGAGACTTTAACAATTGCCTTTGTTCAGAAAAATAGGTTAAGTTACCAAAATTGATCATATAATATAAGAACTAGTAGGAAAACGTATATTCTTTTTCAATATCAAAACGATGTTTACATGCTTATTTATTAAATGCAGCATTCAATAAATTGAAGTCAAGTTTACTGTTATGGCCAAGTTAAAAGATATATTAAGTCCTCGTTAAAGCCACGTGTGGAATTGCAAAGCTTCTTTTTCCTTTGCGAGGATAATATCGACATGTCTTGTAACTAATGTAATCACGGGAAGTGGCTTCTTTCATCGTTCAATGTAAAACACATGCTTGAAAACTTGTCACTCAAGCGACTTAATAAAGCCTTTGTGTGCCTCCGATTCAAAGTCACACGCTAATTTCAAATCCGAAAGTAGGCGGGAGACAGAGCCAAAAACGGTAGACTTCCGCGTAAATCGGTAGAGTTAACATGAAGCCTTCATGAGATATTTTATATGAGAGAGGTTTAAACCGAGTTTTATCGATGACAAAAAGAGATGTAGATTATTTGTATGATTAGAATTGTACACCAACTTGTATTCGTAAGAAATTTTTGCGTGGTTCGTGAGAGCCTCGTTGTCATGAGTATTTCTCACTGCGAATGAGTCTTTGTCCTATGGATTAAAAACATGAAACAACATGTGTGTAGATGAGGTTTGAAGGCGAAAATTAGTCGCTGTAATCCAGTTTATTTCCAGTAGTTTGTGAATTAAAAACTTAGCTAATAAAAATTGTTTTACAGCATTTTGTTAATCTTGTGTGTGGTTCATGCTACATCTGTATCATTAAAATTACACAATTAAACTGTCATTATTTTTAAATAATTAGATGTTGTTTCAGTTGAATAAATGTTCTCTTGACTTTATAGGTCGAATTGCCACATAATTTCTTTTTATCACAAATTTCAGAGCAATGGCTGTTCTTGACCCTCTTAAGGTGACAATCACAAACTTTCCGCCTGACCAGGCTACATCACTGACCGTACCAAACTTCCCTGCAGACGAAAAGCGTGGATCTCACAGCATCAGCTTCAAACCAGTGATTTACATAGAAAAGTCCGACTTCAGAGAGGTACATGATGGTTCTAAGATGACAGTTGTTGGCAATTGAGTAGAGATGAGTACTCTAGTTAGATTTGCATAGTAGTGGTTCTGAAGTCAAAGAAAGTTTTGAAAATCTCGGAGTGCTGACAAGAACCGAAAAATTTTGTAAGAAAAATTTGTATGATGTAAACTCAGGTACTTAATATTTTTTTTATCAAGGTTGCTGGAGGGTCAACAAACTCTTAATCCCCAGATCTACCTAAAGTTTTAAGATATGATTAGTGTATATAAACTATTACTCAGTCAAGAAAAAATTGTTTTTTCCTGTATTTTTATGTAGAGCTCTTCTTTTAAAGAAGATCAATACAGTCTAAAAATGGCCACAACTTTTGAGTCTCTAACTCTATAGATTACTGACACTCTGACAACATCTGAGAACTAATGTAAGATAAAAATTGCATACTGAGATCTAAACTAAAAAATTTTGATAATCTTTTAGAGTGCTGACAAAAACTATAAGAGATTTGCGGAGAATCAGTCTGTGGGGCTGAGGCATGCCGGCTACATCCTCACAGCAGAGAAAGTTGTCAAGGTACGTCATTATAAAGAGAGTTCTTCAAATTGTTTGTAAATAACCCCAAGCAACCAGACTATGTTTTTATAGCAGAAAAAACGTCAAGGTTTGTCATTATAGAGAGGGTTAACTTCAGATTGTTCGTAAATTACCCCAAACAACCAGAAAATGCACAGTGTAGGAAGATTCAAAGGCAGTGTTGATATGATTCCAGCACATTGTTTATTTGTTTCAGGATGGCAGTGGAAACGTGACTGAAGTTGTGGCCTCTTGTAAAAAGACAAACGACACAGAGAAACCCAAGGGCTTCATACACTGGGTGTCTGACCCACTCGTGTGTGAGGTCCGGCTCTACGAGAGATTGTGAGTACATTATGTGCCTTTATTTTATACCATATACAGTCAAAACTGCCGAAGCGGTCACCCCTATTAAGCAGTCACCTTTCGTATGCGATCATTTTATTTCCTCCCGATGAAAAATCCTATATAATTGCCCTCTAAAGAGCGGTCACCTGTCTAACGCGGTCAGCGGTCATCATATTTTGATCGGAAACTGTACAGTCGACTTGCATTAGGCGGCCATTTTGGCCGGTCACATGATTTACACCCGGGGATTTTTAAACATGGCTTCCGAATGTCGGTGATAAACGTAAACAATAACTATACGCTTGAGGCGAGAGAAACCAAATAAATCGATGTATTTATAAAACATAATTGGCAGATTAGATACGAATGGGAATCAAGGGAATTGTTTAAACATGTATTAACAATGTTTGTTTTATAAACATGAATGAAATAGGTGTCAAAAATGTCCGCGGCAAGAGAAAATTGCTTGATTTCATAATATGATTTAAGTTCAGATAGGGTTAGTTCAAAACTTAATTGTTGATTTGTGTTAAAAGTGTTTGTTTTCTATATATACGGTACTCATGAAGATACCAGTAATTAGTGTTATAATTGTGAAAATATCAGCGACAAGGTTTTACCACGTATTGACTTTTTTCAAGAAATTGAATAATTTTAAAAAATACAAAAATTGCATGCACAATGCATTGTTATGTACTTGTACTAAGTCTTGTACTTATTTGTAAATATAATATATACTATAAAAAACATTTAATCACTTACTTTATCTATCATTTTGATACATTATTGTTTTATTGTGATAATTATTTTAATAAGATATAAGTCTCTATTCAAAGGTCACCTCTGTTAAGAGGTCACTTTGGGTGCCTCCCGCAGGTGACTGCTTAATACAAGTTTCACTGTACGTGTTTTGGACAAGGTGAGACAGCAACTGGAAGCTAGGGCTGTATCGCCCTTGGGGCTGATATTTCTCTGTCTCAGCCCGTGGTCAAGGGGGTGTATTGCCCTCAAATTTAAAATCGCTATTTCCCAAATACCTTTGCTTTAAATTAAGACTAGTTTGTGTAATAACAATAGAATAACAAATAGATAATACAAAGCATCACCTTACACGTCTTAATATTTTTATTTATTGCTGAAAATTGAAAAATAATATGTCAAAAATAGTGCTGAAGAGTGATATGTATCTAAGCAAGGGAAGGTAACCTACACAATGGTTGTGTATTTAGAACAATAGCACGTTTTATTTAATATTAATCAACATTTATATTATGGAGGATAGAGAGAAGGATGGAACGAGACTTAATTTTAGAAAACCAGAGATTAGACTGGAAAAATTAAGTTGTAAAAATAATGGACGTTCTTTTGAACGTTCTCAAACACCTTGCTATAACAGTAGGAATTTTATGAATGGAATCTGGCAGGAAACTTATGAAATCCCCGTGAAAGACTTTGACTTATTAGGACATTGTTTAGGATGGAAGTTTCTCTCTCGGTAATTTTGAATTCTAGGAGATAGTGCTTCATTTCAGATGATAGACTCCCTTCTACTGTATTTCAAACGACAATGGTTTGTCAACAAAGTCTGACAACTCTAACAGTTCTTAACATATATAAAATAGAATAAAAAGGAATGAGTTTTGTAAATCCGAAAAAAATCTATAGCTTCTTCATGATAAATGATATTCCTTATTTAGAATTTGAATAAAAGTCTTTGACTTATGATATATGATTTAAACAACATCACACTGTTGTTTTGATCATCCCACGAAGGGTATCTGCCAAAGCCCTTCCAGCTTGGGTCGATACCAACTGCACGGGCTGATATCAGGGCCGTGATCAAAACAACAGTGTGATATTCTATACATATGCACTTTTCCTGATGAGCCAGTCTGATTGAAGTTTGTCTGGCTTTAGTTTCCTGTTACTGTATTTGAGGTATTTATTAGGTCTGGCTTTTGTTGCCTGTTACTGTATTTGAGGTATTTATTAGGTCTGGCTTTTGTTGCCTGTGACTGTATTTGAGGTATTCATTAGGTCTGGCTTTTGTTGTCTGTGACTGTATTTGAGGTATTCATTAGGTCTGGCTTTCGTTGCCTGTGACTGTATTTGAGGTATTCATTAGGTCTGGCTTTTGTTGCCTGTTACTGTATTTGAAGTATTTGATAAGAATACACATATCTGTTAAAGACGTACAGTCAGTTTGAATTGATACAAAGGGGAAATCCAATAACTCTTCATTGACACTTCATTTAAAAAATAAACAGCACTTTTAAACATTGTTCATACGTGTACTTACATTTGAGAATGGCCATATCAATGCAATATTCCAGAATCATTAATATAATTGTGTTTTTACGATAGTGCAACCGTCAAGCGATAAGAAATCGAAGCGTATGGAAATCATTGTGTCATCATAAAAAGAGTTCACACAGAATTGAACTATAGACTTTCCCTATGGTTCATATAAGGAAACATATTTGCACATGTAAACATCTATTTTAAACCACAGAAATAATCATGAACAAAAACAAATTTCTTACAGACATTTATAATGGAAAACGTTGACATCTTTACTATATTCGGAAAATACTGGACACCTCGTTCAATTTTTCAACAGTATCATCCTGGTACTTTTCATGTCATTTGCAATGCAATATCTCCATAGACATTTATTTTTGGTTGTGTTGTTTAAAAAAAACTGAAGCAGAGGAGAGGCTATTTCAAATAAAAAAATCTTGACTTTTTTCATTCTAGCAGATAGACTATAGTTTTGGCACAAATGTATTGTTGATCATCGAAACATTATGCAAAAAGTTCTGGAAGCAGAAATTTGGGACAGAGTATAGTTGGACATTGGATGAATAACTTAATATATTGAATTAAAGATTGTCAGGAAATTATTGATGAATGAAAAATGTTCTGAGAACTTTATATGAAAGCATTTGTATATTCCTTTCAGATTTTTCCATAAGAACCCAGAAGATCCCTCAGAAGTTCCAGGTGGTTTCCTATCAGATATAAACCCTGTAAGTTGTTTAATTGTTTTCTTTTTATACCCCTGCTCTGAAAGAGAAGGGGTTATACTGTTTTACCAATGTCTGTCTGTCTGTCCTGTTGAATGACGACTTTGTTTATTTTTAGCCTAAATTTTCAAACGAATTTTCTTCAAAGATTTCTCAGCAACTATTTATCGCAGATACTTGAAATTTTAACACAGTATTTGTTTAGGAATGTCATATTGTAGATTGTATTTTTGTACCAATCGGATTCCAACTTTCTGTTAAATGTTGACATTGCTTATTTTGCATACCGGTATTTACATCAGATTGGGGGTATCACTAGTGAGCATTGGCTAACAGATATCTTGTTAGAATTATTTTTTAACAGTTGCTCACCTGAACCGAAGGTTCAAGTGAGCTTTTTTGATCACCTGTTGTCTGTCATCCATTCGTCTGTAATCTTTTCACATTTTTGACTCCTTCTCTAAAATCAATGGTTCAAATTTAACTAAACATAATACATAACCTTTAATATTCAATTCAGTTTTTTGTCCCATTTTAAATCAGCCTTGCAGGGTTATTTGTCCCATTAGGACAGTTCTAATTGATGAACTACTAGTATATAGACTTTCCATGTTTAGTTTCGTCTGTAGAACAGATGAAAATGCAACATCTAATGTCCTCAACACACCAATATTTTATTTGATGGATCGATAAAGAACTTTTAAATGAAACACCATTTCACAAACAGAGACCAATATTGACTTTCAATTATTTTAGAAATATTTTTCTATTTTTTAAATTTCATGAAATGGGAATCATTGTTATGACTGCAAATAGGGTATTTTAAAGCTTTAATTTTGGTCTCATTTGGTGTAATATAATTATGAATACAAACATGCCAAAGATGTTCTGTTCCAGTCTTTAATCTTTTAAAGAGACATGGTGGCGCACAAACTCATGATTTAGCAAATATCAAATTTTTATACGATTTCCACATTTTAAGCTCACCGAGACGAATCAGGGGGAGCTTATGCTATACCCTCGGTTAAAGTTTTTGTTGCAGGTCATGTATCTAAGCTATTACTTGTCCTATCTTCACCAAACTTGCATGGATGATACATCTGGACCTACTTATGGACTTGAAAGACTTGGATGCTGAATCTGAGTCCTAAATTTCAGATGCTGGAGGAGGTTAAGGTTGTTGGACCAGGTTAAAGTTTTTGTTGCAGGTGCCCTTTGATAGCAATATCTAAGTTACTGCAGGTCCGTACTTCTCCAAACTTGCATGGATGGTGTGTCTTATGATACTGATGCACCAGACAGGCTTGAGTGCTGAATCTGAGCTATAGATTGGATGCTGGAGGAGGATAAGGTTTTTAGAGCTGGTTAAAGTTTTTGTTGCAGGTGCCCTTTGATAGCAATATCTAAGTTACTGCTGGTCAGTACTTCACCAAACTTGCATTGATGGTGTGTCTTATGATACTGATGCACCAGACAGGCTTGGGTGCTGAATCTGAACTATAGGCTACAGATGCTGAAGGAGGTTAAGGTTTTTAGAGCTGGTTAAAGTTATTGTTGCAGGTGCCCTCTGATGATTATATCTTAGTTACTACTTGTCCTAACGTCACCAGACTTCCATGGATGGTGCGTCTTATGATACTGATACACCAGACAGGCTTGAATGCTGAAACTGAGTCATAGGTTTGGGATGCTGGAGGAGGTTAAGGTTTTTAGAGCTGGTTAAAGTATTTGAAACAGGTGCCCTCTGATGATTATATCTTAGTTATTACTTGTCCTAACATCAGCAGACTTCCATGGATGGTGCGTCTTATGATACTGATGCACCTGACAGGCTTGAATGCTGAGTCTGAGCCATAGGTTTCAGATGCTGGATATGGTTAAGTTTTTTGGAACAGGTCACATGTTTAATAGATAATAGTACTATTTCAAACTTGCATAGTTGATTAAACTGTAATATGAATGAATCACAGAGGAAGCTTCAGATGCAGAGCTTGATCTCCATTATCAAGGATGCTAAAAAATATATCTTAGTTATTACAGGTCCTAACTTCACCAAACTTGAATGGATGCTGTGTCTTATGATACAGATGCACCTGACAGGCATGGATGTTGAATCTGAGCCATAGGTTGCGGATGCTGGAGCAGGTTAAGGTTTTAATTGCTAGTGCTCTCTGATGATGATATCTTAGTTATTACTGGTCTGAACTTCACCAAACTTGCATGGAGATGCGTCTTATGTATACTGATGCACCTGACAGGCTTGAATGCTGAATCTGAGCCATAGGTTTCGGATGCTGGATGAGGTTTAGTTTTTTTGGTACAGGTAACTTGTTTTATAGATGATAGCTTGCATAGTTGATTTAACTATATTATAAATGAAACGCAGAGGTTGTTTCAGATGCAGAGCCTGATCTCCATTATCAAGAATGCTAAAGAAATCTCCTACCTCACTTTAACCTGCTCGATAGTAGATGTGTTTGTTGATAAATGATATAACATGATTCCTATGATATAGTATTGAATGGTATGAAACAATATTGTTTAATATGATACAATATAATATCATATGTAATATTATAAAAAGTTATATGATACGATATGATATTGTATCCATTTTTTTTATATTTTATATTATGATATTGTTTCATGATATCGTTATGTATAGTATTGTATATTATGATACAATATTGTATAATATTATATTGTATTATTAATTTATTATTTTATCACATGATACTATTACATAAGATATTGCAAAATATAATATTGTATCCTATTATACAATTTTGTATAATTTTGTACAATTTCTATAATATTGTATCATACGATATTGTATAATATGATATAAGTTTCTGTAATATAGAATTATATCACATGAAATTGTATAATATGATACTGTAATATTATATAAAATCGTATCATACGATATTGTATAATATGATATTGGTTTATAATATGATATATTTTCACACTATAAGAACTATATATTTATTAAGATGCGCTCTCTATGAATGCATATTGCTTACCACAGACATTGAATAGCTTCACATTCAAATTCTTTTTCAATGTGTCAATTCCACTGTAACTATTTTTAGACAGTAAACGCAATCAGGTGTCACTAAAATGAATGTCCAATGTCGCTTTGTTTACATTTGCATTTTTCGGATGAGTTTTAAAGACTTGTTATTTGTTAACTGATAGATGATAACTAATGATGCGTCAAACCTTCTTCTGATTTCCATTGTCGTAAACAAAAAGTAGAAATTCTATTTTGAGTCACCGTGTCACTTTAAGTAAAACAATGTTTCTGAAAATTTATATTGTTCTTCTTTTCATTTCCTAAATCTATGGATAAAGTCCAAAGAATAACAAATAGTCACATAAAGCACTAATCAACAATACTGTTTTAAAAAGAAATTAAAATCAATGAAAATGAACAACTTCAGAAAAATTGCATTTTATCAAATTTGAACTGATCCGGATTGAAAAAAAGGTAGTCCTGATCAATTTTTTTTTAAAATTGAAATTTTACAAAAATACTAAAAGATATAGTGAAAATGTTTTGAAATATTGTTCTTAAGAAATACAAAGCTACGTTTAGTTATTTTACTATGTAAGCATCCTCATTTCTTCATATCCCCATATGAGGGTCACAGTGACCTTTTTTCACTTTTTATAATTATTTATAGTTCATTTTAGAATTTTGTTATCTTTACTGGGTTGATGCCTAATTGGTCAGTTGAAGCGTCTTAGGTCTTATGATATGATGTTCCAAAAATGTAGGCTTCTTTTTAAATGTATTGTTTAATGTATGGTAAAATCTTGAAATAGATGAGAATTGGATGAATTTTACAATATTTTTTTAGAGTTCAATTTATAATAAACCATCTTTTTAAATGTATTGTTTAATGTATGGTAAAATCTTGAAATAAATGAGAATTGGATGAATTTAATATATTTACAATATTTTTTTAGAGTTCAATTTATAATAAACCATCGCAAAATAGAATGATACGAGAACTATTGTTCAGGTGAGCGATATGTGGCCCATGGGCCTCTTGTTTCTTTGTTCATGTCAATTTATTGATGTAGAAAATGATAAATGATGATAAATTATTTGTGAATTTGGATAATTTAGAATGGTCTGGTTCTAGTGTACATTTTATTTGCTGACAACTGATTAAGCTGTTGTTGCTCAGTTTCATTGCCTTAAATGATGACCTTTTGTATGTGTCCCACAGGAATCCCTGAAGATTATCCCCCAGGCCTACGTAGATTCCACCGTCAAAAATGCCAAGGTTCTGGATAGCTTCCAGTTTGAACGTTTAGGGTTCTTCGCAGTAGACAGAGATACCACTCCTGCCAAGGTAAGCCAACAACATGTGTTCATACAGGTAAATAGACCACCAGGTATTGAACCCAACAGGTGTTACATACAGGTAAATAGACCACCAGGTAATGAACCCAACAGGTGTTCCATACAGGTAAAGAGACCATCAGGTGAGGAACCCAACAGGTGTTACATACAGGTAAATAGACCACCAGGTAATGAACCCAACAGGTGTTACATACAGGTAAAGAGACCATCAGGTGAGGAACCCAACAGGTGTTACATACAGGTAAATAGACCACCAGGTAATGAACCCAACAGGTGTTACATACAGGTAAAGAGACCATCAGGTGAGGAACCCAACAGGTGTTACATACAGGTAAATAGACCACCAGGTAATGAACCCAACAGGTGTTACATACAGGTAAAGAGACCAACAGGTAATGAACCCAACAGGTGTTACATACAGGTAAAGAGACCATCAGGTTAGGAATCCATCAGGTGTTACATAAAGGTAAATAGACCATCAGGTAATGAACCCAACAGGTGTTACATACAGGTAAAGAGACCATCAGGTATGAATCCCAACAGGTGTTACATACAGGTAAATAGACCTTCAGGTGAGGGTCCTTACAGGTGTTACATACAGGTAAATAGACCATCAGGTAATGAACCCAACAGGTGTTACATACAAGTAAAGAGACCATCAGGTATGGAACCCAACAGGTGTTACATACAGGTAAAGAGACCTTCAAGTGAGGGTCCTTACAGGTGTTACATACAGGTAAGTACATGCAACCCAACAGGTGTAACATTACTTATGGGTTATTTTTAAGTGATATAGTCTTATGTTATTTTGAGGTCATGAAACTTTAAAAGGAAAATTTACACCTTTCAGTTGAATGGGAAAGGTATTTTGCATAGCGTACAGAACCTTTCACAAATCATAGACAAGCAGGAGTTCTGCTGTTTGATTATTCTAACAACTGTACAATGGTACAAATCCAGAAATTTTTCCAGGAGGTGGAAAGGGGGGGGCGGTCAAAGAGTGATTTTGTTTTCAGGGGAAAGGAGTTCCAGGCGTATTTTTTGCTAAATTTTCTTTTGGAATTTGATGTTTGAATTAACCAGCAGGGGGAGCCTTGCCCCCCCCCCCCCCAACTGATCTGCACTTGAAGTTTGTGTATCTATAGTAACCATTTCTTTTTTCTGTTGTAGATGGTGTTCAACAGGACGGTCACTTTGAAAGAAGACCCCGCCAAAAACTGAATATTTGTGCAAAGATTGTATTTATTGACAATTCAAGAGTTTCTGTGTGAGATTTGGACTCAGAGAGAAGAATAAAATTAAAGAAGGCTGTGGACTGATTTGAATTGTATTTTCTGCAAGCCATACATTCAGAGCTTGAGTTACAATCTGATTAATTTACTGAATTCTCTGTGAAAGAAAATAATTTATTTATCTCATAACCTAATTATCAGCAGTATAAATGTATATACAATATCATTACTGAAATACATGTATAACGTAAAATTTTGAATTTTTTGAAAAAATAAAAGAATATTTCATATAAAAATTATTTTTATATTTAAGAATAATCTTTTAAATATTAATTAGATTGATGATAAATCTAGCCGACACCTTGATCAGAACTATTGTCACTTTAAGATAGCACTTTACAAAGCACCATTTACGACTGAAACACTACTAGATATTGTACACGTACAATATATTATATTGTGACTACTAGATATTGGATTGTGACAGTTGTATGTGATTCTGCAATGTCAAGGACAGATTGGGAAACATAATGGTGCAGTGTAAAATTATTGTCCTACTACAACAGATTATTTTCATGGCAGCCTTTTTAATTTGCCTTGCAAGGGAGAACTTTTTATATGCATTGCCCCCCATTATGAATTTTTTATGATAATTTCAGATTTCTGTTTATTTGCAAATTACGGTATATATAATAATTTTAAGAAAAGAAATGAATTTTAATCTCAATTATAGTATTGCCCTTTATATGTGGTTCATGACATTGAAATGTATTAATTTTATGACCCCCCCCCCCCCCCACCCCCGGCAAACTTTATTATCCCTCAAACCCCCCTGGAATTTTCTGGATCGTCGAATGGTCATCTTTAGCGAATATATGAGCTTTAAATCTAGATCTGCAAATCTGACAAGCTAGGCTCTACAACATACATGCAGATACGAGATAAAAACCAAATCTGTCATGAAAGCAATGTACAAGGTATTGGATTCCCCCATCTGTTGGTTAACAAGAAGAGGGAAAGAAGGAATGAGTGAAAAGCTGAGGATAAGGTGAGAAAAAATTGGAGTGAATGAGAGAAAGTATTTAAAATGAAAGAGACTAGTGCATGTTGTGACAGACCGGTTGGAATACCGGCGCCAGATAGTGAAGTTTGTAAACTAAGGATTCAAGGGCCCTGGGTTCGAATCCCATTCTGGTCCGTCATTACAGTGCTGCGTAATCTTTACAATCAATTCAGTAATTTGTTTACAAAAGATGTTAATATAAGCAATAAAATGATTCATTTGATGATTCATGCGGGTTATGAAGGTAGAAATCATTGCAGAAACAAAATTACAAAACCCGCTAACGTGGGTTGATTTTTTTCTGCAATGTCGCTACTCGCTACCTTCATATCCCGCATGAATTGCCGAAGAAAGCGTTTTATTGTTTAAATATTTTAAGTTAAAATTGTTTAAAGAGACTGGGTGGTCAACTTATTATACACAATGACTTAAAATTTTAGATTCAATGTTTCAGTTGTAAACTAATATAGTAAAGAAAATTCCAAATATTTTAGTATCAAAATTTAACCATTTTCTTTTATCTTTATACAGAGATTGATACATGCAGACTTGAATTTGAACAAAAAAAATCGGTATCTTATTCGTCCTAATTAAGACATTTTACCCGCATTATTCGCTCATCCTCTTTCATATATTTAGTTAAATTCAGCTGGATAGTATACTATTTTTGTCTGCAGAGAACGTTAAAACTCATGAGCTTTCGAGGGCTTCGCCCCCTGGTCCCCACCAGGTCTTTGCCCTGCACCCACTGGGGGCCTAAAGGCGGCTCCCAGACCCCTTGCTTTCTTTAGCGTTCACATCAAAAAGTTCTAGCTCCGCCCCTGGACTCCGTGTAGATACTTCAGTGGATAGAATTAAACAGACCGCGCTGATACATGTATATACAATCTGGCTGTTCTTAAAAAAAACGAAACTGAAGTTTTCAATTTTGATAGACACACTGAACTCTTATGAAAATTGAAGAATTTATAAATTAACGTTATATAAGTTTAACGTTATAAGCCATCCATGGATACAATACATGCGCGGATCTAGAGGGGGTCAGGGGAGTCCAGATCCCCCCCCCCCCTGCAAAATTCAAATTTCTTTAAATTTTAATTATAAAATTACCCTCCAAAAATGCCTCAGACCCCCCCCCCCAGCAAACAAAATAACACCCCCCCCCCCCCCCAGATATTCCGCGCATGCAATATCGCTGTAAATAATTCAATTGTATTCTGTTTTTAAATTTATAAAAGTAAGCTGTTTTCATTATACTTTATTTGAAACATTTTATAATTGAATAATTATTTTAGATATAGGCTAGCCCTAATAATTCGAAAAATTGCTCGTTTTGAGACAGAGAACCAGTCTACAAACACGAGCGCAGACGACAGCTCGGACGTGATGGAGTCAGAGAAAACTTCTGTGGAAGAAGAGGTAGAGGCGTACACATCAGGGAGTTTGATTTTATACACCAACTTATATAGTTGTATATACGTAATTTTGAGGGAATATTGCTGAAATATTACTGTCCCTCCACGTACTGCATTTGCTTAATTTTTTTTATAGAACTGGTAACGTACATGTATATCGTGATACTCGGGTATAACGTTATGCAAGAAATATCAGAGTATAACATCGATTTAATGATTAAGATTATTTTTACTGCTTTTCAACAAGTTAACAACTGCACTGGATGTAGGCTATGCCTGTCCATTTCTCAAAGTGGATGTAGGCTATGCCTGTCCACTTCTCAAAAGAGAATAACGAAATGTATTGATTATACCGGGAATGTTTGGTTTTGTCTTTTATTTAAACCAATCACGTGATTTTATACAGGGTATAAATTTACATGGCGGGAACTGTATAATGACCTGATATGTATAATGTCCTGATGACCTGATGGCGTGTATTTTGTAAAATATTGATAAAAATGTTGTTCTTATTTCATTGTACAAATCAGTATTTTACAAAATAAATGCCATCAGGTCATCAGGTCATTATACAAAAAATCAGGACATTATACCACTGAAAATATTATATGCTCTGAAAAATTTATTTGAAAGAAGTTATAAATTATTTCTTGTGTTTTTCTGAGAGAAAATAGTATTATCTGTATAAATATGTAAAAATATTGTTCTTATATCATTGCACAAATCAGTATTTTACAAAATACACGCCATCAGGTCATCAGGACATTATACATATCAGGTCATTATACAGTCCCTACAGGGCGCCGACCAGGAAGAGTAAACACAAACTAGGAAGAGAAAACAAGGACATTGTCGCCATTTTGAGTTGTAGTCATTTGTGAGGTGCGTAGTTTGTTAAACGTATCAATGTTATTACTGATTGTAGAAGATTTATTGTAATCTAATGCTATAACAGAGTAGGCGAAATTATTTGCCTAAACTGTACCAGTTTATGAATAACGTTAGTTTTGAGAGAATCCTTAAAATGTCGCTGTCCTTCCAAATTGTCTATAGCTTGATATCTATTGGCTAGCATATCATGATACTAAAATCATCCAGTTATCTTTTTAATCTGATAAGATAATTTAAAGCTGCTTGGTCCGATTTTATGTCAAATTTTATGCACGCTTTTAAACGATGGCTATGCTTAGTATATGTATAATAATAGACATTGCAGTAGTTTTACCCGTCAATTATGTCAAATTTCAATGAAGAAAAATACGTACAAAATTTGCTAACAAAACAAACGACATTAAATGGTACCGCGTTATTTCGCCTCATGTTAAGTTTCACCCCTGACGACGAGAAGGGTATAGTTGTATTACGACTTTGACATCGCTTTAAATAAAGGTCGAAATGATCAGACAAATTACAAATAAACATGTGTACGTTTTGTTCACTAATATTTCCAAAGTCTGCTTTCTTTACAATCGATGCATAGCATGCGGGTTGAATAACCCCAATCATTCGGGGGACGAAACCACGTGGTTTCCTTTTCTAAACATTCCCGTGATGCATTTTGGTTTGTTTTTTCGTTTGCCCAAAGAGAAATTATTTTTATTTACTTTAAATATTTCTAACTTTGAAAGGAGACTGATTCTGCTGGTGTAAATAGGAGAAAGTCCATAACTTCCTAAGATAAATGATTTGTATGGAAAAAAAATTTGATTCTGTAATTACAAAAAAATCGGACCAAGCAGCTTTAATAAGATTAATGTGACTGCTATTGATAATTCAACTTGTCAGACATTAAAACTAGCACAGTTCTTAGCGTTGCCCGGAATGTTTGGTTTTGTGTTGTATTGAAACTACTCAATCACGTGATTTTATACAGGAAACCTAACCAGGAAGAGAAAACACCAAGCGCATTGTCGCCATTTTGAGTTGGAGGTAAAAAGGTTTGTAATTTGTAATTGCAATAGAAAGTGGTAGATATAATGCCACAATTAGGAATGAAAGATATTGTAATGCTTGTAAAACTGGTGCAATTGAAGATGAAACTCATTTTCTTTTTCAATGTAAAGCCTATTCTCATCTAAGGAACAATTATTTTAGTAATTTTTATAAGATAAGTAAAATAAATATTGCCAATAACTTGGACAAAGAAAGATACATTTTACATGTATGTTTAAATAGTGAAATACATACTATTTTAAATATTACTGTTAAATTCATTAATGACTGCTTTGAACACAGATGTCAATTAGTCTAAGGAAATGTTAAACTGATCTATATAGATCAGTAAAAATATATATACTGTACATGCAACTATTGTAAACATACAATGATGTTCTTATATATTCATTGGGCCTTTGCCAATTATTGTAATTGTGTCTGTGCCAATAAAATATTTGTATTTGTATTTGTATTTGTTAACTGTAGGTATAACTATTTTCTGATTAAGTTGATAATATAAACCTAGTGTTTTATCTGTACTGTCGTGCCCCCAATTCTTGCTGAGTACCATTTCTCACCAGTGCATTGTTACTTCATATGTCGTATATGATTTTATGTTGTGATAAAATGACATAACTTGCACTTGCGAGAAATGGTCCATGGCAAGATTTGGTTGTTTGCCAGTAATTGTCAATTTAGTTTTTTCTGATAAAATTTGGCCGTTGTCTGTCATTGTTGTAAACTTTTCACATGTTCATCTCCTCCAAAACTGTTAGGTCAATTTCATCCAAACTTGGCACAAAGCATTATTGGGTGAAGGGGATTTAAATTGGGCCACATGTACACCCTTTTAAAAGGGGGTGTGATTTTGAAATATTGAAAATTTGCTGTTGTTTTTGGGTTTTTTTTCCTCATAAACCTGAAAATAGGGTGGGGCAACAATGGGGGTTCAAATTTTTACATGGGAATCTATAGAGAAAAATCTAATTCTCAAAAACCAATCTGTCTGAGAATCTGTAGCTTGTGTGAAAGAACTCAGGGATTGTAGATTCAAGTGTTTAAATCATGATTCCTGGGGTATTGTTGCGCCACTACAGGAGGGTTGAAATTTTACACAGGAATACCAAGGGCAGAAACTTACTTAAACACCATAGTTGCCTGCAGGGCTACCAGATTTTATAAATGTATAAAGAAAAATCTTAAAAACCAATTGGCCAGAAAAGCTGTTACTTGTGTGGAAGCATCCTCAGATAGTGTAAATTTAAGTTTGTTTAAAACATTGAAAATTCTCGCTCTTCCTTTCATTCAGATCATGCTTGCCTTGATTACAAAAATAGCTGAGAAGTCATGATTGTGGACTTTCTAGATTTAATAACTGTCTTTTTGTGAAAATGGCGGGCGGGCAGCTGCCAAATTGGTCATTGTACGAATAACTCATCCTACAGTTTTCAAGATAGGAAGTTGGTTTTTTTTGCAGATCAATTGTACATATATCAGAGGTGTGCATATTGCTAGGATTTTGATTTCCGATAATTTTTGAAAAAAAAAATAGCTTTTGAACTTAGTCATTTTTGGGCAAAATATTGCATATAGGGTACTCCATTTCACTTGATACGGGTTGACATGGATTATGGATACAGTTCACATAAATGAAAACCCAGTTTGCTTTCACATTGACAACTTTTCACTTGTCTTAAAATTTCGCTCGATTCTTCATGTTTTTAGACCATTCACTGTAAATATCAAAATTTGTTGGCCATGCATAGTCATCAATTTTCTTCTTATTTCGTATTTTGATACCCTTTGGTGAATTGAGATGCAAGACCACTTTAAACGGTTGTTATGGGGACCGGTTGGCATTGTAACAGAAGCAAACAATTAAAGATTGGCATAAAAAATATTGTGAATTTTAAAATTATTGAAATAGTTTAATAGTGCTACCATGGTAACTAAACAGCACTTCGAAAATACTATTTTTTTTATTTTATTCGAACATAAATAGCTTTAATTGGAAGAAAATTAAAATCTTGACCCGACAACAAAGATTATATATATATATATATATATATATATATATATATATATATATATATATATATATATATATGTGAAATCCGTTACACCGAATGAACCTATCAAATTTAATAAAGCTACTTCGTTCCAAACTATTTAATTTTCATAAAAATTGAAATTTACTAAACGATAAAAATATTGACCAAGGTATTCATTGACAATGACAGTAAATGTATACTTACAATTGGCATGGTTCATGTAAGTTTTAATAGTATAGAAATCTATTGATCATATATTCAACAGAATATAGAAACACTGAACATAATTGTTTAATTCTATGCATAACGGGGAAGTAACTTCATTAAAGTTAGGAACTTTATATTTCCAATAGAAACCGGTGCTGTTGTCTAATAGTTCTTTGAAGTAAAATCTTTACAGTTCTTTAATAAATGATTAAAATGGGAAATTCTGAACAGCAAACTAAGTAGAGTACTAATATCAAGTAATCTGTGGCTTCAATTTCTTAGAGTTATCTTTAAATATGGTGCAATCAAGTTCAATAGACATGATAGACTAGTTATACCCCCGCTCCGAAGGAGAGGGGGTATACTGTTTTACCCTTGTGTGTCTGTCTGTCTGTCCGTCCGTAACAAAAATTTCTGTTGCATTTATCTCAGCAACTATTTATCGCAGATGCTTGAAATTTTAACACAGTGTTTGTTAAGGCATGCCATATCGTGGGATATATTTTTGTACCAATCGGACGTCATCTTTCTGTTAAATGAGTACTTTGTTTATTTTAGCCAAAATTTTTAAACAAATTTTCCTCAAAGATATTTCAGCAGCTATTTATCGCAGATGCTTGAGATTTTAACACACTATTTGTTTAGGCATGCCATATTGTGGGATATATTTTTGTATCAATCGGACATCATCTTTTTGTTAAATGAGTACTTTGTTTTATTTTAGCCAAAATTTTTAAACAAATTTTCCTCAAAGATTTCTCAGCAGCTATTTATCGCAGATGCTTGAAATTTTAACACACTATTTGTTTAGACATGCCATATTGTGGGATATATTTCTGTACCAATCGGATGCCAGCTTTCTGTTAAATGTCGACCTTGCTTATTTTGCATATTCACATCAGAGCGGGGGTATCACTAGTGAGCATTGGCTCACAGATATCTTGTTTGCTTGGACAAGTGTCCAAATCGATGACATTTAATTGCTTAGTTTAATGGAAATTCTTTATTTTATAGAAAAATAGACTGATATTTAAGTGTCAAAATTTGTGTTTTGTTCCGTAAGGGTTGTCAACTACTATACTAAGCTTAAATATTTCAATATAAGGGCATTTCGTTCAATGTGCGAAGAAAAGTACTTACTATATTGGCCATTTTTTTCAGCTAGTAGCCGTATAATTTTCGAATAGAGACAATAACTGCATTATTTTTACCAATAGCAGCCATTTAGTTACTACTCCGTGTGTTTGGAGTTAAAGCAAGCGGTGCTTGCCGACATTTGTATAGTAAATGATATTGTCCTACATGTCCTGCGGACCTGGTTTAACAGGTTGGACCAATCACCCAAATTGGTCACCATAGCCTGTTTGGGATATAATGTCTTAAATAGTCAGTCACACTCTTTAAACAAGTTATATCTATGAGAAATTTTTGTTTTTAAAGAATTTAAATGTCTCCCTGTCATTTCAGCTCTAAAGTGTCCTGTTTGCAACAAGAACAATATTTTTCTTTAAAAAATACCAGTTTTATAAGAAATAGTCAAATGGACAAAAAACTAAAAAAGTCTTTTTATTTTTTCAGAACATGAGTAAAAGTATCTGACCATGGACAAGCGCTGGGCCCAGGATGTGTTACGGTGTCGTCTCTGTAAGACCCCGGGCCCCCCTATGTACTGTGACATTTGTCACATACATCTGTGTAAAGCCTGTGTGGGGGAACATCTCTCTGATCAATCCAAAGAACACAAAGTACTGCCATTTGAAAAGAGAGGATCTACTCCTAAATGCCCAAAACATTCCACAAAACTATGTGAACTTTACTGTAAACAATGTGACATTCCTATTTGTGCAACATGTCTTTCCTCTGAAGAACACAGTGGCCATAAATATATTGAAATATCTAAAAACATTGACAGCAAGAAAGAATTAATTCAAAAAGATTTACAAGAATTAGAGAAATCCATTTATCCTAAATACAAAGAGATTGCTTCCATTAACCAAGTCCAAAAATCTGCTCTGAATGAAAACTCCCAGAAATTAACAACAGAAATCGACAAACATGGAGAAGACTTGCACAGAGAAATAAACACCATTATCAGAAACATGAAATCTAACGTGGAGGAAACGGACACCAAACACCTGGCTGTCTTAGACAAACAGGAAGATGAAATTAAACACACCATTTCTGAAATCACACAGACCATTACTGAACTGAAGACGTTACTGGACTCCAGTGATGTCAGCCGTGTCTCTGCCTACAAATCCAGGAATGATGAATTCAGAAGATTGCCTCCTAAACTCACAGTGTCCTTACCAAGTTTTACCCCTCAGAAGATTAACAAAGAACAGCTTTATCAACAGTTTGGTTCTCTGTCAGCGTCATCTATCAAAACAGAAGAACATGGCTACACCATGGAATCTCCCGGTGCTGAGTCCTCTCCCGCGGACAGACCGCTCATTGATGTACCACGGATCATCACACAGATAGACACCGAGTATGAAGAATTATACAGTGTGTCCTGTCTGAGTGATGAGGAGATGTGGACGTGTGGTTATGACAAAATCATGAGACTGTACAACCTCCGTGGGGAACTAGTGAAGTCAGTCCAAACCAAGTCAGGGAACCGTCCATATGACATAGCAGTGACAAGGAGTGGGCATCTAGTTTATACTGATGACGATGATAGAACTGTGAACATAGTGAAGAATACACAGATACAGACAGTGATCAGACTACGGGGGTGGGTACCTCACGGTGTCTGTAGTACCTCCTCTGGTGACCTCCTGGTTGTCATGGTCAGTGATGATGATAAACAAACAAAAGTTGTGTGTTACTCTGGCTCCACAGAGAAACAAAGTATTCAGTATGACGACAAAGGACGACGTCTCTATTCATCTGGTGGATTATATAAAGCTAAATACATCAGTGAGAACAGGAACCTAGATATCTGTGTGTCAGACGCCCGTGCAGTAGTGGTGGTCAATCAGGCCGGGAAACTCCGGTTTACCTACACTGGTCCTCCCTCTACTACCTGGGGATCATTTAGTCCACACGGCATCACAACAGACAGCCAGGGTCGCATCCTGACAGCAGACAGTGACAAGCACCGTATCCACATCCTGGATCAGGACGGACAGTTCCTCCGCTACATTGACAACTGTCATTTACGTGATCCATACGGTTTATGTGTGGACACCAGAGACAACCTCTTTGTGGCTGAGTTATCAGGTAAAGTGAAGATAATACAATATGTGTAGAACATTACACAGCAGTGTAACATTGTTTGTATTACATGTTGACAAACTGACTGTCTGTATATATATAACATGTATTATCATAAAGATAATTAATTGTATTATATAATAGAGTCATGCATATAAAATATACGTCCATTTAGTTCATGTCAACAATATCATTGTGTTTGTTTATCAATTATATGTTTATACATCACAATAACAAACTGTTTTAGTGTAGTGATTGTATTGTCAATGAATTAAATGTTTATACATTTAATGTCTAAACAAACTGTGTACATTATAAGAATACAATCAGAGAAACCTTGTTTGGTATTTGTCAAAGAAATCAAAACATTTTAATGTTGATAAATATCTGTAAAAATCTTTTTTAGCTTTCCTTTATCATGTTTATATTAAGTTATGAGTTAATTTCAATCTTTTTAATAAGAATAGAAATATAAATCATACATTTTCTTTTCTCAGAAAAACTGAAGGTACCACATTTGTTGAACATTAGAATGGTGTTTATTTGATCTTTGTTCCGTTAAGATTTTTGTCACTGAAGATTGAGTAACTTTTGTTTCTTACACTCTAGTAATAAACCCTGCAGTTGTACATTGTATACTTTAAATAATGTGTTATCATGTCTAATAAATGATTTGTAAACAACTTTGTTATTTGGTTTTTATTAAATTTTCTTTGACCCCATCATTTTAAATATTACAGCATTAAAATGTACTTTCAGATTCAAAGGAATAGAGCAAAATGTCTGAATATTTGCGTGATCTGGTAAAAATTGTTAAGACTGAAACATTTTTAAATTCTCCTCAGAAATTGAAACGGTGTTGTTTGTTGCACCGCAACATCGGAGATGTAATGCCCCGTTTTCTTTATCAATGATTATGTTCCCTTTAGGAAGTGTGCAATCTACTTAGATTGTAGGTATTATAGGTGGGTAGATGATGTCGTCAATCCTTGTGTACAGGCTGACTATTGTTATAGCATGTCCAGTTCAAAAGGTCAATTGGTCAGTAGATTATGTCAACAAGAGTCTTGTCCAATCGACGTCTCTTGAGTATTGATTGACAGTCATCGATTCCGACGATGTTGGTAAACATTAGGATTAAACATGCTGACAAGACGAAGGGTGCATAATAAGGTCAAAGGTCACAAGGAGACGAAGGGCGAATAAGATGACGCAATGACTATTTATTTCATTGTTAATAAATACATTTCAATTTATTAAAACTGCAGGATTTTAGAAAAGAGTCAGTCTAATTTTTTTTAACAACGCGAAATTTTGATTGCGATTGAGCCCAAGTAAAATTTTAAGCGAAACTACTGACTTTTCATCTGCGCAAGCAAAGCGTTTCTGATCCGCTGACTTTTTAGGTCACTTTAGACGTCACTTTTGCCGTTATTATTCGTGTGTCGTGGTGCGACGTGCGTCGTTCGCCGTCTGTCGTCTTTTTAAAAAAATTATTTTTAACTTCTTTTTGGAAAATGTAACGCCCATTTTTACTTCGGTTTAGAGCAACTCTAGGTTAAGAGGAAAGATATACTTACCAACCCAGGGGCCTCATGGACGGGGCCAAAAATTTGAAAAAATCTTGAAGTTCCTCTCTACTCTCACACATATATGAAAAAACTAAATGGTTATGGTGTCCATGAAGTCTTCTACCAAGATTATGAAATCCATGGCCCCTGTGTATGGTGTTCAAATCTTAGGGCGGGGTCAAAATATGTCCATAATGATTCTTATTACATTTGTACATTATGAAATTCACTGCCCATGTGACACGAAATCAGGCTGTTTATTATAAAAAAAAATCAGGGGTGGTATGTGAACATATAGGGAACATGTATTTTTTTAAGCCACTTTAGTAACTCGGATATTCATCCTGCTATTGTCCGCTCTCCTTCCCACTTTTGATGAATCGACATTTGGGGTGATAGACTCCAAAATGAAGCTCAAAATGCAAACATAGAACAACATGAAAGGTATATCCAAGGGCTATAGTATTCCAGTGACCGCAAAGACCGGTGGGCCTCTTGTTTATTTTCCTGAAACGTTTGGTGGAATGTTTTGCTACGACAAAAAATATTAATTTAAAGTAATCACTGCGTCAAGCATTGGTTTAAATACAATTTTTTATTCTTTAATATCAAACAATTAAAAGCATGAAATATTCGGCCTTTGAGTTTCTAAAATGTGACATTATTTGAAGACATTGATATGCATATTACTTAAAAAACAATTAGCAGGAAAATTAGCAGGATTTAATAATAAGCCGTTTTTCAAAATAAACCACCTATTTTTTTGCACTAAAAATTACTCGAAAATAGAGCAAAAAATAGCCTGTTTTGAAATATGCCAGTCATGACAGTGCTATTTAGGAAAGAAACACGTAGTGTATTTTTACATGCAAGATATTGAACACAGTATTATTTTAATTATTTTATTGTCAAAATTCCATGACATTTATGATTAGATTTAAAATAAAATTAATACATTTTTAATTAGGAGTAGGTCTAGTAGTCGCCATTACTAAAAGCTCACTGTTTTAAAGATAGACAAGCAGAATTAAAGACACAAACATTTTCATTTAACTCTTACAGATGTTTAGCTGGATATTATAGAACAAACAAGTAGTTCACAATCGATTTATTACAATTTATTTGTTTCATATTAAGCCGTGGTTTTGCTCTCGTCGTTTCCGGTATTTTGTTTGGATAATAAACCGTGAATTGAAAATAAAAAGGTTTTGAAAATAGGCCCCCAATTTTTTACCAAAACTCAAAATCAGCCTCGGCTTATTTTCAAAGTTTTATGTTATGATTTTTAATAAAATGCTAATAAAAGGATATTTTGCAAAATATACAAAGTTGACAACGTAAATCTGATAAAAATGTTGATTTTTTAAAAGTTTTTTTGGCATGGAGCATTGCTTCGAAATTAAAGGGGGCATCCATACCCCCCAAAAAATCTTCAAGTGCAAAAAAAATAAGTTTAAAAATCAAAATTGATATTTGGTGGTGGTGGGGGAGGGGAGGGGGTAGTTATTTACTGTTGAAAACTTTATTACAGTATAATTTATATCACGCTTTTTGATGTATAATTTCAATACATTTTCTTACAGTTACAGAAAAGTGGAAGGACAATTTTTTATATGCTAGTATTATGTAATTTGCTAAAAATTGTGCCCTACCCCCTCGCGTTGCTACATGCCTTATACTTACTTTTCAATTTCTTACAGTGTATATTTACTTTTATGACCTTTTACCCAACCATCTTCTTCGCCCATCTTCTTAGTGTTAATGTTGCAACGATGCTTAACAACGATTCAGTATTTGATAGTATTATTATCATCGAAGACATTCGGACATAATTCAGTACATATGTAATTAACAAGCTATAAACTCATCAGCTAAGGTGCAAGGCGGTCATACTGTGTTTTTAAAATATTGTCCCTTTTTAATATTTGTACGGATTTTCACAGAAGACGTAAACAAGTATTTTATTTAATCAAAATCAAATAAAAATTTTCATATACTGTATATTCATGTACACATGTAGTAAAGTGTAGTATATTGGAGTTATCTCTCTTTGACCAGTTCTACGAAATTGTCCCAATATACTATATACTCAGTACTCATTAATCAAAAAATTAAAACAATCCAACAAGATTGATTTCTACACAGTAAGTTGATTTTTTGTTGCTTTTTTCATTTCCAAAATATTCCATTTTGGCATCTGAAATTCAATAGCTCTTAAAATAATTATTGATAAAAATATTCAACAATTTCCGGAGTGATCACGAGATGCTTAACTTGTGGAGATCTTTAAATTGACAAATGTGCTTTGCATTTCAGGAAATGAATTAGTTTATTTGACCTACAAAGTATGCATATGCTGGGGAAAAAAAGTGGGCATCATGACAGAACGGAACTATTTTATGGACCTGCAAATTATACATGTACTGTCGACTGGTCAAAGAATAGGCATCATGACAAAACGGAAATATGTTTTAAACTGTTCTTACTTCAGGAATTACCATTTTCATGACTGTACTACAAATCAAGAAGAAGAAGTAGAAGAAAAAAACAACAACAACAAAACCAACGATATGAGAGTACTAGTAGTATGCATCCACTATTCTCATTTAACTCCCCTGTCGCTTTTAGTAGATGTTACATCCACCAATGGTATCACCCTCTCCTTCAATCGCGTGAATAATGTGATGCCGGGAAATTAAGTTTAGGATATCTGCCACAGCTAATTTTTAATACAAATACAAATACAAATATTTTATTGGCACAAACACAATTACAATAATTGGCAAAGGCTCAATGAATATATAAGAACATCATTGTATGTTTACAATAGTTGCATGTACAGTATATATATTTTTACTGATCTATATAGATCAGTTTAACATTTCCTTAGACTAATTGACATCTGTGTTCAAAGCAGTCATTAATGAATTTAACAGTAATATTTAAAATAGTATGTATTTCACTATTTAAACATACATGTAAAATGTATCTTTCTTTGTCCAAGTTATTGGCAATATTTATTTTACTTATCTTATAAAAATTACTAAAATAGCTGTTCCTTAGATGAGAATAGGCTTAATATAACATACTTTATTGTAAATGTTTAAGTCATTGGTTTTAAGAGAAGTAAAAGCATACAATTATGAGACAAATCTTGTCAGTTTAGTAGTACGGTATTTAGTAAGCGGTATTCCTCAGCTAGACCTTGGTAATAGTCCACATTTAACTTAGCAGGAAATGTCACAGCAGACGTAGGAACAGGAAGTGTTGTCACAGGTCACATTGGTCAGGTAGCTGCAGGTCTGAAAAAATTTGGATGGACGACCAGTTTTCAGACCGGGAGCTACAGACCTGCTAATTGGTCAGGAAGACGATATTCATCAAAGCAAAACCAATTTCATATGTATATCTTGCCACCTGTTTTTTTTTAAATGTATTATATACATTTTCCAGTGTCTTTTGCCTTTGATAAAACTACAAATTGATTTTGTAACGTATGTCCAATATAGTTCATCAGTGAATGATTTTGATTTTTAATTGTACAATTACTGAAAATTACAGGAATCATTCTTTTAGTATTATGAGGTGATCAAATATGATAAGTGATAAAACCTCTCATAAAGCTCATCGGGCCGATTTAATCACCCCTATCATATTTGAACACCTCATAATACTCAAAGAATGATTCCTTATTCCCTTCCACACAAGTTACAGCTTTTCTGGCCAATTGTTTTTTTAGAAGATTTTTGAAAAATACAAACAAATTCTTAATTATCTCCCTTTAAAATAAGGCGTGGCCCTTTCCTTTAACAAACTTGAATCCCCTTCACCCAATTATGCTTTGAGCCAAGTTTAGTTGAAATTGGCCCAGGTTCTGGAGGGGAAGTCAAAAATGTAATGTTTACCAACGGACGGACAGACGGATGGACAGAAAGACAAACGGACGCCGGACAAAAAGGGATCAGAATTAAAATAGTCACTTGAGCTTTCAGCTCAGGTGAGCTTAACATTTTTAATCTACACTATCTGAGGATGCATGCATAGTAATTTCACATATTGTAGCATTGTAGTTCCTTTCTACTATACATTTTTATGTTAAACTTTCAACCCTCCTGGGGCCCCAGTATTAGACAGGGGGTCACGATTTTAACAATTTAGAATCAACACCGTCTGAGGATGCTTGAATAGTAATTTCACAAATTGTAGCATTGTAGTTCTTGAGAAGATTTTAAAACATTTCTACTACATATATTTCTGTTAAACTTTGAACCCCTCTTCGGGCCCCAGTATTTGTAAAAGGGGGGGGGGGTCACGATTTTGACAATTTAAAATCTTTACTCTATATACAAGCTTAGGTGTAAATATAATTGGCATTTTCTGGTGCAATGGTTCTTGAGAATTTTTTAAGACGCACACCCCATTTTCACTGTTTCACAATTATCTCCTTTTTCGAAAGAGTTTTGCCCTTTATATTTACAATTTAGAATGCCCTTCCCATAAGGATGCTTTGTATCAAGTTAGGTTTTTGGCCCAGTGGTTCCAGAGAAGAAGTAAAAAATGTGGAACGTTTACAGACAGACAGGCGGACGGATGACAGACAGCAGGTGATCAGAAAAACTCACTGGAATCTTAGGTTCAGGTGAGCTAAAAAAAAAAAAAACCAAAACAATTTGACATTTATGAGCTTTCTTTATTTCACCCATTGTAACAGTTAATGAAGAGAGTATAGTTTTTCTCTCCATTCATGAAGCAACAAAAACAACCTTTTGAGTGGTAAATCAGAATAACCAATACATCTGCCAATAACTCGTACCTGCTCAGCAAGTCTATACATGTATTCAAACTTTTCCAATAAATCAGATGCCACGCAATTCTATCACCAAGGAAACATGTCAACTTCTTCGTAATTGCATTTACACAATGAAAACAAAGCAGCGAAAAATATGTACCGTACATACTCAACAAAACCGCCATCCATATTTGATACAAATGTATGTCATTAATGAACTACCGGTAATCCATATTAATTTAGCTACTTGTAGGATGTACAGTTCACTGTAAAGTAAACTTGTTTTTATCTTCCAAAGTACAATCAGAGAAATTCATCATGTAAATAATATTTCTTCGATTATACACCTTAGGAATCTTTTGGAGGACAAGAGAAGCTGTAACACACAGACACATACACATGATTATATATATCTTATATTGTCATTCACACAGTCCGAGAATCCTATAATATTGTACACAACACATGGCAAGCATTCATTCAGAAATCAGACTCTGTGATTATGTCCCTCCCACCACAACACAATTCATCGCGATAACACCTGTAGCCCTCAATCGTAGATTTTGTACATTAATTTCTGATTGAATCTAATGTAGGAGTTAAGTCCCCCTGCTGGTTTATTTGGAATTTGCCCGAGGCCTCTGGTCGAGGCGTTTCACTTCCTGACTACTGCCCTGTTTTGGGAAGGGCTCTCTTTTCTCTTTCCTTCATCTTTTTCTGAAAACACAACAAATGAAAAACAGATCAATAACTCAGTCCCATATAATATCCTTTGATCATGGTTTAAAACTGAATAACATGAAAGAAGAGCTGAGAAGTGGAGTTATGATTCTATATAGCCACTGTACTTGTTGATGTGTTGCTGACGGGTGGTCTTACTTGGATCCAAAGATGAGGTCGGCGTCCGGGGCGCCCTTAGGGTGCTGGTACCTCACCCTCCTCTCTCGGTTAGTGTTCACCGGCATCACACGATTCAAGGACGCTATCATCTCTGTCAAAAAAGAATCGAAGAAATCTTGAGAATTCTTAAACATCAACTGGGATCATAGATACTGAACATTGTCCGTAAATCTAGTTAGACTAGATTTTGACCCGTGCGTGCGTGGGTTGACATTGTATATGATATCGGACATTTACAAAATAGATACATCGACACACCGTATTGTTGCCATTTACATAACAAAGCTTTAAGCCTACAAAAAATGCTATTAATTTCACTACACTCTGCTTAGTTAGAATAATCTAACTGTGTCTCGGGACAGGCCTATACCACAGTTAAAATGCCTCCCATATACTGTAATGTAGCAACAAAATTGAAGAATCACTCCGAAACGATTTTGGAGAAAATAAATGAAGCTGCATTGAAAATAACAGTCAAATTATTCATTATAAACCATTTTGAGGCTGTAAATACCTTTCATCTAAAAATTTAATTAATATTAATGAAGAATTCAACACTTTCTCCAGCAAAGTTTTTCACTCGCTTCGAGTTATCTCCCTTATTTCCTTTGATGAACAGAATATATATATATATGACAAATTTTCAATGAAATTTTACACGCATTTGTAATGTCGTTTCTGAGTTTATCCATGCAAATGTGATATTGTGGAAACAAAACTAAAGAGCCTAGGGTGAATGTAATGCGCATGCGCAAGATTGTAAAATCCGAAAAATCCATATGATTTCCAGATTTTTTAAAGGAATTTTCGTTGATTATTAATTAGCGAAGCTTGATTGAGAAAAAATAAGAACAAATTGGTAATGTTCAAATGCCAATAATGTTTAAAATATATAAAACAAATGACTGTACTTTTCCGATTTCTCGGTATTAAAGCCCAAAAATTCAAGTCTATTATTTTAATTTAGTATTATAGATTTACATACAGCAGAATAAGGATATCTAGATGAAACAGAACAGCGTGTCAAGTCGTTACTAACATGATTTAATTTGATGAATAAATTTATGTTTTAAAAGGGCGGATATTGTGTTATGTCTAAAAAATCACATAGAAATCACACAGTATTAGACAGTTTCTACAGAATGTCAGGATTTTGCGGCGAGTTGAGTGACGGCTTGAGTATGACAGGCTGGAATGTGATTGGTCAGTGGTTACCTTGGTAATCCTCCTCTTCCTGTCTCTCATGGATTCCTAGCACCACCTGCTTCATCTTCTCTTTCTCTGCCTTTTCTGCCTGTAAACCAACACAACTTTGAACCAACAAGATCTCAACACCTCAGAATTCTTCCATCCTCACAAATAACAATTCTAATACCTAGTATACCCATTGATGATTGTCTGTTTTAAGTATCATTACTTTGCTAGTCTAAGCATTAAACTAGCATTAACAGTGAAATGCATGTTTTAAAATTTATGAAATAAGTGTACACCTACATTGGAAACAGTTCTCTCTCTCTCTCTCTCTCCCTCTCTCTCTCTCTCTCTCTCTCTCTCTCTCTCTCTCACTCTCTCTCTCTCTCTCTCTCTCTCTCTCTCTCTCTCACCTGCTCTCTTTCTCTGTATTTGGTAGCAAATTCTTCTGATATTGGAACATTCAGATTGGTAAACTACAAAGAAAATATCAACATCTTCAATTATATAAAACCTTAAAATGAAAATGACACTTGAAGAAAGAATGAAATCGGAGACTGTAGTTATAAAAGTCTTATTTCTAGATCGATGTGTCTTGGTCGGGTACTCACATGCTGCCTGTTCCCTCGCCTGGTCATCAGAACAAACTCAATAGACCGGTCCTCTTCCTTTGGCACTTCCTCTTCTTTCATGGGATACAAATTGACACTCACTGTACGAGAAAGAAAAAGTCAGGTTCATAGATATAACTTACATTCAAGGATTTAAGTTCAATAAAAGCTGACAAGAGTTAGCACACTGACCTGTTTTCTTGCTCTTGTCTTTGAGGTTCATGGGTACAGCAATGTCCAGCTGAGGCACCTTCAAGGATTCGTTGGTACGAGCCTGGTCAAAGCATACACATTTTGTATGTAAATGTTTACACTTTTTTTTTTGGACTGAATTCAAGGCAAACCAATAATCACAAAAACAAATATATAAATTTGCTTGCTTTAACTCACATGTAGAATAGATTTTTATCAAAGATTGTATTAAATTCATCAAAATGACAGTAACAGATTTTCACACTTCTTAGTTGTACAAGTAGAGGACCCACACAATTAGACACCAAATATTTGTAACTATTGTACAAGCAAACCTAAACAAGTGAAGCTGTACCTACACAGGACCTACCTGAAGGACCTACACAATTAAACACAAACTATCTCTAACTAGAACTGTCCTAATGGGACTAATACCCCCGCTAGGCTAATTTCAAATGGGACAAATAATTGAATTGAATAATAATTAAGGTTTGGAACACATACAAAAAAAAAATTCTAGAATTGTAAAAAAAAAAAAATAGTTAACAAAGAAAAATTAAAATCAAAATTGTCAGAATTTCACTGTAAATACATATCTATAACAGTAATACATTTACAAATGTATGTTTTTGATGATATATTTTTTTAATTTAATTGATTTAAAGAAAAACCAACAAAATGACAATAACCCCTCCCTTTGCAGTGAATAGAAATACCGGTAGCCAAGCAATGCTCTTCTGTTGATAAAACTTTCAATATCTTTCTAATAAGAGTCTTGACAGATGCAATTAGTTGTTTCAAATTTTCCTCACTTTCTCCTATGGCACAATTGAACTCCATATCAGAAAATTGATCCCATAGGACTATGATTTTCTTTGATGAGCTTGTTAAATTTAATAAACTCCCAAAACATTACCATAATTACCATACTATGTAAAAATATGTAAAAAAGAAAATTTAATATTACAAACAATTTTAAAATTGCCAAAACACTACAATCATATCAGTAATTTTGAATTTCATTTAAATTAATGCCCAATAGGGTCACTTCATCAAATTACTTGACAAATAAATTTAAACAACCTCTAAAAATAGTTTAACTTCTTTATTAATAATTATATTATTTATTTCCTTATAATGATAGACCTTTTGGTTTACATGAAACAGTTTTAAAATAGCCCCAAAACCATCACCCATTTTACAGATTATCAATTTCCCCTAAACACATGCTCCATCTGAGCCATGGCTCAGATAATGGCTCCCTTGGGACAAATGAATTCAGCCAAACTTGTCTTTGATGTTCTCATTAGCTCCTAAGAATTTATCATTGACAAACAAAAACTTTGCATTGTCAGTTGATAGAATACTTATAAAAAATAATTATTTTTTTATTAATTAAGACATAAAGACAAAAAAATCCATCTGGATGTATTTATATAAATATATTTTAGAGTGTTTTCTATTAATTAATTAATAAAATCTGTAAGGATTACCTCCCTTACTTTTCAACATTAGTGTACAATATATAGAATAAGGAAAATGAATACTGTCATAAAATCATTAAATCTTGTCTGATCTTAAAAAAAATTGCAGGTGCACATCTTCAGATGGTGTTCAACATATGTACAAATTTTCAAACTGTTCCATGCAGTAATAAAAAATTCTATAGGGGGGACAAAGTTGCGTCTACAGACAGACGGACAGACAGACGGACAGACGGACAGGGTGAAACCAATATACCCCCCTAAACTTCGTTTGCGGGGGTATAACTATAGAACAAGTGAAGCTGTACCTACACAGGACTTACCTGAAGGACCTACACAATTAAACACAAACTATCTTTAACTATAGAACAAGTGAAGCTGTACCTACATAGGACCTACCTGAAGGACCTACACAATTAAACACAAACTATCTTTAACTATAGAACAGGTGAAGCTGTACCTACACAGGACCTACCTCAAGGACCTACACAATTAAACACAAACTATCTTTAACTATAGTACAAGTGAAGCTGTACATACACAGACCCACACAATTAAACACAAACTATCATTAACTATAGTACAATTAAAGCTGTACCAACACAGGACCTACCTGAATGTTCTCGGTCATCATTTTATCAAAGGCCGTCATGAAATCTTCATCCTCACTACATTTGATGTGCTTAGGTCCACCCTTCATGATTGTCAACTGTAGGAAAATATTTCACAAATTTATGATTTATCATAAATTGGTATTTAGTTCAACATTTTTTCATGTTATCTTTTCAAAGTAACGGTTGTGATAATTTCATGCTTTGTTGATATGTTACGGTTCTTAAGTTACATTTTACAATTCTGTTCATAATCAGTATTATTTTCATTGATTTCCTGTTTAAAATATTTTCAAGTTTAATAGAGACTTGGTGTCCTCCCTCTATTACCTATCAGTAGCCTGGGAGTTCCCTTATATCTATTAATAGTGTAGATATCCCCCTTTCTTTAGCTATTTTTAGTGTAGGGGATTTACCTGGTCATCCTCTTCATTCTCGCCCGCACTCTCCATCACATCCTCGTCATCTTCCTCATTACAGCTCTCGCCTCCCTCCTCTCCCTATAAATAAATACACACAGATAATGAACAGTCAATGCTCTCCCCTCCCTCCTCTCCCTATAAATAAATACACACAGATAATGGACGGTCAATGCTTTCCCCTCCCTCCTCTCCCTATAAATAAATACACACAGTTAATGGATTTTTTGGAATTTCAAACTAAAATTTGTGGTATAAATTCTATGATAAAAGGTACCGAATAAATCTTCAGATTCTAGGGTCCAGGGATAACCAATGGATTATCCTATGATAGTACATAGATGAGAAGACTCATTGGCTAGTCCCCACCATGACAGTGTATCAGTTTATATCAGTATACAGGGTTATTCCCCCCCCCCCCCCCCCCCCCCGCATGTAATTTTTTGGCCTTCTACACTTGCAAACAGTTCGTCTTGAATTTGTCCAGACACAGTTGTGTTTAAAGGGAGGTAATTTAAGATGTTGGAATTTGCCCAGTCTGACAACGAGGGCGTAAGGGGCGAAAATAAAATAGGGGCAAATATTTTCCTGTAAACAGTATATTCCAGTGGTTGTCCTCACCTGGTCCTCAGTGCTCCTCTGACTCGTCTCCTCCTGACTCGTCTCACTCTCGTCCAGTCCACTCAAACTCAGATCCTCCCCTAACAGAAGGAAACAAAGACATCATTTCAGGTCAACCAACATTTGCTCCTTCCCAACACATTATCTTAAATCAAAAGCCGGAACGGCCACAAAGGCGTCGAGCTGACATTTTCTTTTATATAGAATGATATCAATAATTTGAATTTCTGTACTGTACTAGCTAATAGTTGTATATCAAATAATATTAGAATAAAAAAGGAAATGAATTACGTTTTGTGCTGTTTCAAAAACAATAATTTCGTTATAAAATAGGTAGTTTAATTTTTTAATTAAAAAGGTAATTAAAAATTACAGGATTATTTGATTTAATATTAAATATCATGTATATATGCATGTACAGAAAAAAGTTGAGTGATAATGTGTTTAATGAGATAAAGTTTACAGTTGATACTGTACTGCTTCAGTGAATACCCTTGTACAGTGTACGGAGGCTAACTGACTAGTGTTGTTACGATAGTCGCCGAGTATCCAAAAATCGTCTCTGAAGGCAGCAGGTCAGCGACAATCGATAGTAAGTCTTTATCATCGAAAGTCGCTAAAATCTAGTCACGTGACAGATAATCTTTTATTGCGAAGCAATATCCATAAAATGACCAAAGTATTATTATACAGTGACCAACCTAGGGGGCGACTTGCTTTGTGATCGGTAACTTCGCCGGAATTTCCTCCGAAAGAGAAGTTAAAGTCGCCCTGCATGCTGTGATTACGATCGTGTTAATTACACCCAAAGGCAATAAAATGATAAATATCAAATTCATAAGACGTTTTCAGAAGTTTTGTGATTAGGAACTTGCGAATGTCTCATCTTCATGGGTTATTAACGGTTAATACTGTGCATTGAAAATTAAAATGCTTAATGTTTATTACTTTTCATGCTGATATTACAATTACAGTTAAAACTTGTAATTAGTTAATACCAGATACATAAATAACATTTTATTATTTATTTTTGTTATCTATGTCTCTGATAATACTGCCAAATTATTGCTAAAATAATCATAAAACCGTTTGTTTACAGTTGTCTTCAAAATTAAACAGATCCGCTACATAACGGTTGTAATTGGGTCAAAGGGTTGCACTAATGCCTCCAAAATTCACAGAAGTACAAGGACTGATTAATGTATAAAATGTGTGAATGTATCAGATCAATTAAATTTAACAAATTTATCAAAATTAACAAGTTTTTACAAATTTTAGAAGTGGTTTTATTTTTATTTACTTGTTTCTAATCCAATTTAAATTTTGCCCTAGGTTGGTCCCTAAGTATAATATCTAATTCATTTGAAGATAAGTTCATTAAAAAAAAACCTATTGATATATGAATTATAAATTAAAAAAAGGTACTTTCTTTGATGTTGGTATCTTTCACCCATTGACAGGATAAAAAAAATTAATCTTTGTTGGAATATAAAAGTTTATATAATCGATTTTATAATCGATTGTGAGCTGCCGATTCAATTTGATTATCAATAGTAAAATTGGTCCGATTTTACAACACTGTAACTGACCGTATTCCTCTGCCTCCTGGATGGTGCCCAGTCCCTCCTCCGTCTCACTAGCACTGCCCTCCTGGTCCGTCTCTATGATGGTCAACACTGACGCTGAAATATAATGGAAATAAAATGTATAGAATAGAAAAAAAGACCACATATTAACATATACACAATACAGCTGGAAATTAGTTCATGTATTAGCATGTTGAGTACTGTCAGTTTTTAACTCAAGCACAAACAAAAATTGATTGGTTTAGCTGTAGTAAGTAACTTTTACATGTACTACATGTTCAAACCAACAGAAAGCATCACATTATCATTTCTCCTGCAAACTACTACTTTCTGTTTGTATTTTTACTTTCACTTTACTCACCAACTTTCTGTTTGTACTCATTTTCTAGCTCCTCCACAGCCTTGCATGCCTCCTCGTAGTTCGGGTGGAGCCTCATTTTGGGTCGTATACACTCCATGGTGTCAATCATCAGGTTCTCAACGTCCACAGGGAAGGGGCGGGCCTCGGTGTATATAGGGTTACTCCTCTTGAACCAGTAGTAACGCTGTAATCATAACAGTATTGATACAATTATATCTTACATGCATGGATCAATATTTCCTGGGAGGTGAGTAATGGTAAACTAGTATCATTGATGAACATTTTAAAGGTACCAGCTTAAATATTCAGTCCATTTTTCTACTATCAGCTAAAAAATGATCAATTCTTTCAATTAATAATCTATCAAAGGGCGCGCTTGATTTAGCTGAACTTGGTGTACACCAGTGCACGCCGGTGTAAACATTTTGTACTGTATATCAAGTGCACTTAAAGGGTTTAGTGTACATGGTGTAGGGAAGATAAGTAAATATATGGCGGAAAAGGATTCTGTTTTAACAGGGAATTTGATGTTAAGCAACAATCCAACTTGAAGGCTTTTTTTTATTATTTGAATGCAATAAAATAAACACATTTCAAATAAAATGGCTTTCATACAAAAAACAATTTACTTGCAACTTCTAATATGATATACTACTTAAAATCATTTGTCAAGTTTCCAATCATAACATTCGTCCGCCATATTGGTTTCAGTGCTACACCCAACAACACATGCCCCTGACTTGGTGTAGAAAAGTGTACACCCGGTGTACACCTAAACGCTACACCACTGCACTTGATTTACAAAAGTGTACCCGGTGTACACCTTTTTGGAAAATCAAGCGCGCCCAAAGTTAACATATTTGAAAACATAGGTAATCACAGATTACAAAGCTCACCGAGACGAGACATCACCCTTATTAGACTTCACCTTTATGAGACCACCTTTATCATATTAAATGAAAATCATACTTTATGATCTTGGATATTCATGGATTCTGTTTTGACACAATATCGTATATCATCTGTTAAAAAATTGTATGATAATCATATGTTCATATGTTAATAAATACAATAATATAAAATTAAATATTGCATCCTATCATATTTACAACATATATCATATAATACAATAAAATATCATAATAAACAATGATGAGATATGATATTGTAACGTATGATATGACATTGTATTGTGTTATAGGGTATTTGATCACATAATACAATATCATAATATATAAAACAATATAGTATTATATTACAATATCATATTACATAATACATCATAATATTGAAACATACAATATTATATTGTATAATATAGTATGATATTGTATGATACTGTATCATTTTTGATACAGAATATGATATTGTAGCATATGATACAATATAATTTGATATGTACATCATTGTATCATATCAAATGATACAATATTATGTGATAAAGTAAAATATTATATATTGTTATATTCAGTAGTATATTCTCACTATATAACTCTATATAGACAAATAGTCAATAACTGTAATATTAGCTCGTCCGAAAAATATTGACCGGTCAATATTTTTTTGATATTGACCGGCTAGGAATAATATCTAAAGATCATTCCCTCTATTTCAAATAATCGCCTCTGATTTGTTGATTCGTAAACGATGACGTAAATAACTCTTCGCGACTCCAAAACAAGGTGACGTCATAATAGACAGTCAGTCAAGGCAAGTAAACAACGGACGCGCAATGCGACGGTTTGCTATCATAACGCGTACGGATATAAGGATTTGCGAATAACTGTGAAGTAAAATCAGGTAGAACATCTGTATTTTAATTCTTACGGTCGGCGGAATATCACCAGTGACCGTTTGATGCTGAGAATATTTTGGAAATGAACTTTGCACAAAATTGAATTCGTGATTTCTTTGTTGAGCTGAGAAAATTACGGCGATCTGTTTTCAATTACTTTCTTAAATTTTGGTTTGTTTCTTCATATAACAAAACAAATGTTGACTGTGTTTTCGGGCAACATTGATTATATTAGCCCCCTTGGGACGAAAATATTGCCCTCCGCTTCGCGTCGGGCAATATTTCGTCCCTCGGGGGCTAATATAATCAATGTTGCCCTCAACCCCAGTCAATATTTGTATAATACAATATTATATTATACATATTGCATCATATGATACAATAATATATTTTACTATATCATACAATAGAATTTCATGTGATGTGATAATATATCATATTATAAACCAATATCATATCATTCAATATCGTATGATACGATATTATAAAATATTACAGTATCATATTATACAATTTCATGTGATATAATTCTATATTACAGATCTGAAACTAATATCATATTATCGTATGATACAATTTTATAGAATATACAATATTGTATCATAGGATACAATATTATATTTTGCAATATCTTATGTAATAGTATCATGTGATAAAATAATAAATTAATAATACAATATAGTATTATACAATATTGTATCATAATATACAATACTATACATAACGATATCATGATACAATATCATAACATAAATTATCAAAAAAATTGATACAATTTCATATGGTATCATATAACTTTTTATAATATTACATATGATATTATATTGTATCATATTAAACAATATTGTTTCATACCATACAATACTATATAATATATATAATGCTCCTTCAGCATCTGTAACCTATAGCTTAGATTCAGCACCCAAGCCTGCCTGGTGCATCAGTTTCATAAGACACACCATCCATGCAAGTTTGGTGAAGTACGGACCAGCAGTAACTTAGATATTGCTATCAAAGGGCACCTGCACAAAAACTTTAACCAGCTCCAAAAACCTTAACCTCCTCCAGCATCCGAAACCTATAGCTCAGATTCAGCACTCAAGTCTGTTTGGTGCATCAGTATCATAAGACACACCATCCATGCAAGTTTGGTGAAGTACGGACCTGCAGTAACTTAGATATTGCTATCAAAGGGCACCTGCAACAAAAACTTTAACCTGGTCCAACAACCTTAACCTCCTCCAGCATCTGAAATTTAGGACTCAGATTCAGCATCCAAGTCTTTCAAGTCCATAAGTAGGTCCAGATGCATCATCCATGCAAGTTTGGTGAAGATAGAACAAGTAATAGCTTAGATAAAGGACCTGCAACAAAAACTTTAACCAGGTCCGGACGCCGACGCCGACTACGACGCAGACGCCGAGGGTATAGCATAAGCTCCCCCTGACTTCGTCTAGGTGAGCTAAAAAGTTGACAGTAACACATTCCGGTGGTGTTTTGAGCTCCTTTAACATCTACAATGTAAGTACCTGGAAGTATGCCAGGAAGCAGTCGAGCTTCTTCTTACTGGAGCCCTTGTCAAAGTAGGTCCCGCAGGTCTCCAGCAGCACACAGACCAGGCGGATACGGAACAGGTGCTCCGGGGGGTCCAAGGGGGAGACGCCGCTATCTGTACACAGAACCAGCCATCAACAATGCATCTCAAATTGGGAGGTCATTACAAATTATATAGTTACTGAATGAATTCAATTTGCTCCACCTCTGTAGTTAAGCCAATTTTTAAATATGTAAGATTCCATTATGCCATATTGAAGAGCAGTATTCTTGGTCTCTATAGTCATTTGTCGGCTTTGTCAATCTTTCCATCCACTTTTTCAATCTTACCATATACTTTTCAATATTATGATCCACTTTTGATCATTGTGTCATTTACTTTTTTGACTTTTACAATCTCTCTATCCCCTCTTCCTATCTTACCATCCATAACGACGCCGAAGGTGATGAAGGAGTAGAGTGTCTTGAAGACGACGGCCGACTCCAGCATGCGGTAATTGTACAGCTCCCCCAGGTACTTGACTCCGCTCACACGCCGCTGGTTGTACTTCGGGTGATTCACCTACAAATGGTTTGTATAGAAACTTGTCACACACACATGGTCACAATTTTGATCAAGTTTTATTTGTTCATCTCAATTGTTTGTAATGCTTTCAAAATGCATTTCAAATGATCAATGACAATTTAAGTGTGAGTTGTAGAGTTATAAGCAAGACACAGAGCTCACAATTATTTGTCATGTAAACAAGGCTTGTGCCCTCTATTTGTTTACATTGGTTCAACATCATTGGGTAAAATATAGGCTTTCTTTTCAACTAAATTATAGTTTATAGCTTAACGAATCATATCTTAAAATTTTAGGTAGATCTTATGGTTAATTTGTTGACCATCCAGCCTCCTTAATCAGCAATTGACACTGAAAGTCATCGCACGGAAGAACCAGAAAGTACCAGACGTATTATACTAAAGTCATGTATAACAACAACATGTGACTTACACTGAATGTCATCGCACGAAAGAACCAGAAAGCACCAGACGTATTATACCAAAGTCATGTATAACAACAACGTGTGACTTACACTAAATGTCATCGCAAGGAAGAACCAGAAAGTACCAGACGTATTATACCAAAGTCATGTATAACAACAACGTGTGACTTACACTGAATGTCATCGCAAGGAAGAACCAGAAAGTACCAGACGTATTATACCAAAGTCATGTATAACAACAACGTGTGACTTACACTGAATGTCATCGCAAGGAAGAACCAGAAAGTACCAGACGTATTATACCAAAGTCATGTATAACAACAACGTGTGACTAACACTGAATGTCATCGCAAGGAAGAACCAGAAAGCACCAGACGTATTATACCAAAGTCATGTATAACAACAACGTGTGACTTACACTGAATGTCATCGCAAGGAAGAACCAGAAAGCACCAGACGTATTATACCAAAGTCATGTATAACAACAACGTGTGACTTACACTGAATGTCATCGCAAGGAAGAACCAGAAAGCACCAGACGTATTATACCAAAGTCATGTATAACAACAACGTGTGACTTACACTGAATGTCATCGCAAGGAAGAACCAGAAAGTACCAGACGTATTATACCAAAGTCATGTATAACAACAACGTGTGACTTACACTGAATGTCATCGCAAGGAAGAACCAGAAAGCACCAGACGTATTATACCAAAGTCATGTATAACAACAACGTGTGACTTACACTGAATGTCATCGCAAGGAAGAACCAGAAAGCACCAGACGTATTATACCAAAGTCATGTTTAACAACAACGTGCGACTTACACTAAATGTCATCGCAATTAAGGAAGAACCAGAAAGCACCAGACGTATTATACCAAAGTCATGTATAACAACAACGTGTGACTTACACTGAATGTCATCGCAAGGAAGAACCAGAAAGCACCAGACGTATTATACCAAAGTCATGTATAACAACAACGTGCGACTTATACTGAATGTCATCGCAAGGAAGAACCAGAAAGCACCAGACGTATTATACCAAAGTCATGTTTAACAACAACGTGTGACTTACACTAAATGTCATCGCAATTAAGGAAGAACCAGAGAGCCCCAGACGTATTATACCAAAGTCATGTATAACAACGACATGTAACTAACTTAGCAATAGCTAGAACGGGTGCTGGTCACTTCCCCCCAAAGCCAAAGCGCCCCATGCACGAGCGCCCCAAATTTTTCTTGGTGCGCCCCAAATACGTTTCACGAGCGCCCCAATTATATTTCACGAGCGCCCCGAATTTTTTTTTTTCATGATTAAATTTTTTTACGTACGAGCGCCCCAAAGTCACTTTCGCTTATTCCTTTTGGTGATACCGAATACAATCAATGTATACATACAATACACACAGTGTATAATAGTACATGGTGTACACACATCTAATCAAAGGGGTACGCGACGAAGCCAACTTCTCCCGCGTGTCAGGGTAAGTTTTCTCCTGATACCGTGAGGATAACCCCTCCCTTGACACCTTTTAATGTTTCCGAATATCCCCTTCTATAACTCTTTGAAAGCTAATGTTATAACACATTACATACATGTAATACAAAATAAATATTGACACACTCGCGGCCCATTGGACCTGTATATCACTGCAAATACAATTATAACATATAAAATACACATATTACGCATTGTGGTTTTTTTTTTATTTTATAAATAATGATTGACTGTAAATGTAAGCTTCAAGAAAATATTTAGAGGTTTGCGCGGAAAATTTGACAGTAGAAGAACAATATAGTCTAAATTTGACATTACAGTACTAGTGTTGGATAATATCCGACATTATTAAAAACAATTTCTATGTATTTTGGGGCGCTTGGGATAATAAGGTGTATGTTTAATGAGAATCCATCGAAGGTTAATTAAGACTTATAAGCAAAACAATTTTGGGGCGCTCGTGAAATTAATCCAAACTTGGGGACTCATACACCAACGTTCAGTTTAGTTCAATATAGAACCGCGGCAATCTCATTTTGGGGCGTTCGTGTAAATGATGCATATTTTACGTAAAATTGCGATTCTCCAACATACATTTTAAAGCAAAATTGGGTTTCAAATAGTTATAACACATGTAGTCAGATATTAACTTTATAGCAACATAGAATGCTGATTTGAGAGCAAACTTAGGTAAACTTATTTGGGGCGCTCGTGAAAATGATATCCTAATCATAATATAGTTTTTAACAAATCGTAGGCAACTTTGGGCGCTCTTAAAAAAAATTCCAACAAGATTCTATGCAAAATCGAGGCATCACATTTTTTGGGCACTCGGAAAATGATATCAAGAATGTGTTCATTGAGATTCTTCGAAGATTTTAAGCCATCATCAGGAAAACCATTTTGGGGCGCTCGTGAAAACGTTCCCGATTTAAGTACAATATTGGAAAATCTAATTTTGGGGCGCTCGTGCAAATTATCTAAGACGTAAGTTGTAAAAATAATTTTACTTTGGGGCGCTCGTGAATACATTTGGGTAGCTGCAGATCTGTAGCTCTCTGGTTGAACAAATTCGGATAGACAAACCAGAGAGCTACAGTTCCAAGCGTTGTAAAAACCTCCGATTTACGCCGCCGTTTTTGTGTCGCTCGCTTCGGGAATTATATCCGCCTTTAAAAGCATTCAACCGCCTAAAAAATTGGATTTATTAATTAAACATATAGTTTATCCTAACTCTGGTAACTTTGTTTTCCTTTCAATGGTTCACAACGGCCATCCTTCGCCTTGGAATGTCATCGTTTTAAAAAACTCGCCTTATGACAGCCATGTTTACCTAGTAGCGAGATCTCGGGTGCGTCGATTTACCCAAATGGACCCAAATTCAAGCGGAAAACAATTATAATAAAATCCTCATAATTTAGGGAAATTTGGAAAAATAAAAGCCGAAGGTCCATAACAATAATTAAAATTATTTTAAAAAGTTGTTTTATTTTTATATAATATATATATTTATATTATTTGAATATAATTACATACATTATATATTTTTACAAATCGAGATAAAATGCTCATCTCTATTTTTCTAAAACAATTTTTAAAGATATACTGAAATAATTTTAATTATTGTTTTGGACCTTCGGCTTTTATTTTTCCAAATTTCCCAAAATTATGAGGATTTTAATATAATTGTTTTCCGCTTGAATCGCCATTTGGGTCGCCATTTGGGTCTTTATTTTTCTTAATAACGGCTAACAACCCCATGAAATGACTAAAAACAAGTGATAATATTAGTAATACAGGCACGTAGCATCGTTTTTGAAAGTGGGGGGGGGGGGGGGCAGACCACATCCAAAAAATCTTGACAAGCAAAAAAAATAAAAAAAATAAAAGGGAAATTTAAAGTTTCCAAAAATCTTCAAAATCCTAAACCGTGGAAGGGGGGGGGGGTGGGGGGTAGTAGACTCAACTATACTTCAAAAAAAAAAATTCTTCCCTACCAAAATTTTTTCCCTCCAAATCATGAAATTCCTACTCCGTGGGGGGGGGGGGGGGGGGGGGGGGTATATTCAATTTCACTACTCATTTCCTTATTTTCATATCAATTTTTTACTAACTTCCAAAAAAGTGGGGGGCCAACTAGATTATAATTCATTTTTTATATGTAAATTTAAAAAAATTTGTTGCTGCGAGAAAAAGTGGGGGGGGCCAGGCCCCCCCCCCCTGCCCCCCCCCTGATGTTACGTGCCTGTAATAAGGATTTTATTATAATTGTTTTCCACTTTAATCGCCATTTGGGTCCATTTGGGTAAATCGACGCACCCGAGATCTCGCTACTAGGTAAACATGGCTGTCATAAGGCGAGTTTTTTAAAACGATGACATTCCAAGGCGAAGGATGGCCGTTGTGAACCATTGAAAGGAAAACAAAGTTAGCAGAGTTAGGGTAAACTATATGTTTAATTAATAAATCCAATTTTTTAGGCGGTTGAATGCTTTTAAAGTCGGATATAATTCCCGAAGCGAGCGACACAAAAACGGCGGCGTAAATCGGAGTTTTTTACAACGCTTGGAACTGTAGACCTCTCTGGTTTGTCCATCCGAATTTTTTCAACCAGAGAGCTACAGATCTGCAGCTAACATTTGGGGCGCTCGTGAAACGTAATTGTGGCGCTCCAAAAAAAATTTGGGGCGCTCGTGCATGGGGCGCTTTGGCTTTGGGGCGATACGACAGTAACCCGCTAGAACTCCTGTTAGCCAATTTAAGGAAAAGCAATATAAAGTATCTTCAAACTGAGAGTTTCAATAAACTGTATGGAATTTTTTTGTTTTGTTTCTATGTTGAATAAAACTCTACACAACAATGTTCAGTACTATGAACCCAGGGGTTTTTTTTGGTCCCAAAAACAAGGGCCTGGGCCTTTCCATATGGGAAAAATAGCGACATTTGGATGAAATTGGGAAAAATGTCTTACCTTACATTTCCCTAAATAATTTCAAATAAGACATAACCGTATTGTTAGAAAAATATGTGTAAATAGGTTTGACCAGTTTGGCATCATCCAGTTTATTTTTTTATAAAGAGTTGAAATAATTTACAGTCTCCGGGCTGTGCACTTCCTCTCCATTGTGATTGGTAGAAAATACATGATGTGAAAATTTACATTTATTTCATTGGTTGATATATACACTCTTCTCATTATATCGCGGGTTCCGTTGTATCGCGGTATGTTCCAAAAATAGGATTCCAGTTTTCCCCCTCGATTTTCCACAGAGGTTTATGCACCAACCTCAGGATGAGTGCAGAGAAGGCTGTCAAAAACATCGGCAAATAAAATTTTTCTCACAAATGAAATTTTTTTCCAGAGAGAAAGCAAGTTCAAAAGTCCGAAATGTATCTGATGAAAAAAAACTATATAAAAAGCATAATAAAATGTATATGTTATTCCCTAACCAATTTAGGTGACTTTGCTTTCATGAAAAATCATATTTATTCATAAAAAATAAAACCTGTCCGTTATAACTGAACCAGGCTTCCAGATTTCCAATGCCGCGATACAATGGAACTCTCTAATTTTGAAGGTGAATAAGACTTGTGATTTAAAAATAGCAAACAAAATAAACTACGTAAGTTGGGAAGTTGATTTTCCTCAGAAAAGCTAGTCCAATACAAGCTTTTTGAACAGCACTTATGACATGTGAAAATGATAACTTGGTATATCTTTTTTAGGGAAAAAAAACAAGTACCGCGATATTATGAGGCACAAGGGAGATAATTTTCTGATGATCGATTTTACGTACGACTTAACAATTTTCGTAGATTTCAAATCTTAAAAAGTGAGAAAACGAAAGAACAATAAAAATGGCTCTTAGTGAAATTCAGGCTTTCATTTTTCTGTTAACTAGTTGAAAGCAATGTTCTGTAACATCTCTTGAAATAATTTGTTCTTTTCTTTTTGTTTTGATTATACAAATACCAATGAAATTTGATACGGTATGGCTAATATCAGTAAACAAGTTTGTATATTAGATACGGAGAAACTAATATCAGTAAAAAAAAAAATATCAGTAAAAATGAGTGATACTGAATGCAGTTGTATTAACTTTGATTTTACTACAGTAACACAACCCTTCCTAAGATCTCTTTTTACCTACTACAGTCGATTTCAAATAAATAACACGATGTAAACAATTTTCAACAAACAATTTTTAAGCACGCACGCTAAAAAGGCACATATTTAAAAAAAAAGTTCGGCACGCTATTGCATGGGTAAGAATGCGACATTTATATATATATAAAAATAATTTAATTGTCTTTGATATCTTATTGCTGTTAAGAATTCGCTCTAAAGACGGTAAGCTTTTTTAAAAGCTAAACTTGTTTTCTGTTATACTTTAAATTGTGCAACATGGTTGACAGTCACAATACGGTGGCCCTTATTTGGAGCATGCGGTTTAGATTTTTAAAACCCCGATCCCGATTTACTTTTCACGAATTTCGGGACACGTTTTTTTTTCTTAAACTATATTTGTTTTTAACTTTTCAGAATTTTCTGTGATGAAATTGGGAAAAACACATACTTTTTACCATTGGGAATGGGGCCGAATACAGGCCCCCTACGACCCCTAAAAAAACCCTGGAACCTCATCTAAAACCTATTCCTCTGCACAGAGGATAATGACCAAACACCTCCACTACCTGTTGATATCCATTATTGACAGTGACTTATCTCCATACCCTGATCATAACAAATCTTATCCATTAATGACGGGTGACTTACCTCCAAACCCTGATCATAATAAATCTATATCCATTAAGAACGGTGACTGACTTCCATATCCTGATCATAATAAATTTATATCCTTTAATGCCGGTGACTTACCTCCATACCTTGATCATATTAAATCTATATCCATTAAGAACGGTGACTGACTTCAATACCCTGATCATAATAAATCTATAGCCATTAATGACGGTGACGTACCTCCATACCCTGATCATAATAAATCTATATCCATTATTGACGGTGACTTATCTCCTACCCTGATCATAATAAATCTATATCCATTATTGACGGTGACTTACTTCCATACCCTGATCATAATAAATCTATATCCATTAATAACGGTGACTTACTTCCATACCCTGATCATAATAAATCTATATCCATTATTGACGGGTGACTTACCTCCAAACCCTGATCATGATAAATCTATATCCATTATTAACGGTGACTTATCTCCATACTCTGATCATAATAAATCTATATCCATTATTGACGGGTGACTTACCTCCAAACCCTAATCATTATAAATCTATATCCATTAATAACGGTGACTTACATCCATACCCTGATCATAATAAATCTATATCCATTATTGACGGTGACTTATCTCCATACTCTGATCATAATAAATCTATATCCATTATTGACGGTGACTTATCTCCTACCCTCATCATAATAAATCTATATCCATTATTGACGGTGACTTATCTCCTACCCTTATCTTAATAAATCTATATGCATTAATACCATGCCCTGGTCATAATAAATCTATATCCAATAATAACGGTGACTTACCTCCATACCCAGCCTGATGTCTTCTAGCACCCCGTCCACCACCTGGATAGCTATGTGTTCCTGTATCAAACAAAGGTCTTCATTACTGTATACTTATTATATACACTGTCACACACACACACACACATCTTAAAGTATTTTATTATACTTTCATGTTAAATACTGAAATCTGATTGGTTTAGACGCAGTTGATAATCCGTTCTATTACTCTCAGCATTAGCAACACACTTGGCAATGGGTAACACAACAAATTGTTACATGCCCTCGAAAACTATTGTCAACCGATGCGAAGCGTCGGTTGACAATGGTGTTCTCGGGGTATCAATTTCAACTGTCACCCTCCCAAACAGGCACTATTAATTTTATAAATATAATAGCGATATGTTTCTGCATAAAACAAAGCAAATTTGGCTACATGTATATAGAGGGTATTCTTCTACTCAGTTAAATAACTGTTTACTGTACATAAACTTCATACTTGTATGTATCAGATAGAGGCAACATGGATATAAAACAGCTAGAGTCCTTCATAACTGGTCAGAGTCAACATTTATCATGTTTTATCATTTACATGTATATGGTACAAACTCACATGGTACGGGGCCAGACCGGCCAATAGATTGGCAGCGCAGTGAATGGAGTTGTATCGGACATTCCAGACGGCAATCAGACACTTGGTGGAATAGAATGCTATCTGTAATCAATGATAAAAGAAGCATTCATTTGGTAATTATGTGAACACGACATGACACCCTGCCTTAAAGATGATCATGAGGAAATTCAATGGTAAGTTTGTAGGTGAGAACTGAGCAACTCTTACCTCTGGATTGTCCCACGGAAGTCTCCTCATCTGTCGCAGCACCTAGATAAAACCAAGAGACGGCCAATCATATTACTGTACCAATCCAAAAGTCTTCTGGACTCATCAAGCAAAGGTCTAAATATTCACGTTATGACTTTATCGTCACCTTGCAAAATTTTACTGCAATCAAAATAATAGTTGGTTAACAGTAATGGAAACACAGTGCCCCTGTGGTTACCTTACAGCACACAGTAAAAATAAAGGTCACATTACAAAAACAGCTACCAATCAAAATACTGAAGTACTAACGGGAGTTGATTTTATCGATTATTTTTCATCTTAAAATCAACGATATGTTATTTTGCTTGGCAGGTAGTTAATAATCTGTATTTGAATTACGCACATCTTTTTAATATGAATTCTCTGACTTTTTCTACAAGAATTTCGAGAAAACCTCTTATGAATCAGGTTGTGTAATACTTTAAAATAGAATTTATTTCATCAAACATACATATATCGGTACATATATCGGTACTCGGAAATTTTTAAAAATTGTATGGATCCAACCAATAATGAACTCTAGTCTCGTTCAACCTCAGCTATCTCCGTTAATTTCCGATATGTAAAAGATACCAGGTCACGTGATAGCTTGATGATGCGACCTTTAAATATAGACTGACTCTCTGCTTGTCGGAGATGTACAGAGACAGCCGATGGTTGAACGAGACTATATTGAACTCTGGCGTAGGAATACATACGACTGCAAAACACTTCTAAATTGTTCGTACTATTTAAACTCTGACTAATTTCAAGGTATTCATAAATAAGTTTCCTTTTAAAAAATACTTCAGTGTATATTACATCGAATTAATCGATTATTTTCAAGAATTAACTCTTGGCACAGGTGATGATTTGTGCTTAGTAGGTCCAAACACTGTTTCAGTTTCGGTTTGCCAGAGTAACTGCATAGCAGAGTTGATTAAAATCAACTCAAAAAATTGTAACTGACAACTTACCAGGTATATTTAGGTTATTGACTATCAGATATACAACTGTGTCAGATCGATTTTAGTTAACAACTTCCATACCAGATAGATTTTTGTTACTGACATCTGTACCACATAGATTTTGGTTACTGACATCTGTACCAGATATATTTTGACTACAGACTACTGTACCAGATAAATTTTGGTTACTGATATCTGTACCAGATAAATTTTGGTTAATGACTACTGTACCAGATAGATTTTGGTTACTGACTACTGTACCAGATAGATTTTGGTTACTGACTACTGTACCAGATAGATTTGGTTACTGACTATTGTACCAGATAGATTTTGGTAAGTGACTACTGTACCAGATATATTTTGGTTAATGACTACTGTACCAGATAGATTTTGGTTACTGACTATTGTACCAGATATATTTGGTTACTGACTATTGTACCAGATATATTTGGTAAATGACTACTGTACCAGATGGATTTTGGTTACTGACTACTGTACCAGATAGATTTTGGTTACTGACTACTGTACCAGATAGATTTTGGTTACTGACTACTGTACCAGATAGATTTAGTCACTGACTACTGTACCAGATAGATTTTGGTTACTGACTACTGTACCAGATAGATTTTGGTTACTGACTACTGTACCAGATAGATTTTGGTTACTGACTACTGTACCAGATAGATTTTGGTAAATGACTACTGTACCAGATAGATTTTGGTTACTGAGTACTGAACCAGATAGATTTTGGTTACTGACATCTGTACCAGATAGATTTTGATTACCGACTATTTAACCAGAGAGATTTTGTTTACTGACATCTGTACTAGATAGATTTTGGCTACTGACTACTGTACCAGATAAATTTAGTCACTGACTACTGTACCAGATATATTTTGGTTACTGACTACTGTACCAGATATATTTTGGTTACTGACTACTGTACCAGATAGATTTTGGTTACTGACATCTGTACTAGATAAATTTAGTCACTGACTACTGTACCAGATATATTTTGGTTACTGACTTATGTACCAGATAGATTTTGGTTAATGACTACTGTACCAGATAGATTTTGGTTACTGACATCTGTACTAGATAAATTTAGTCACTGACTACTGTACCAGATAGATTTTGGTTACTGACTACTGTACCAGATAGATTTTGGTTACTGAGTACTGAACCAGATAGATTTTGGTTACTGACATCTGTACCAGATAGATTTTGATTACTGACTATTTAACCAGAGAGATTTTGTTTACTGACATCTGTACTAGATAGATTTTGGCTACTGACTACTGTACCAGATAAATTTAGTCACTGACTACTGTACCAGATATATTTTGGTTACTGACTACTGTACCAGATATATTTTGGTTACTGACTACTGTACCAGATAGATTTTGGTTACTGACATCTGTACTAGATAAATTTAGTCACTGACTACTGTACCAGATATATTTTGGTTACTGACTAATGTACCAGATAGATTTTGGTTAATGACTACTGTACCAGATAGATTTTGGTTACTGACATCTGTACTAGATAAATTTAGTCACTGACTACTGTACCAGATAGATTTTGGTTACTGACTACTGTACCAGATAGATTTTGGTTACTGACTACTATACCAGATAGATTTTGATTACTGACTATTTTACCAGAGAGATTTTGTTTACTGACATCTGTACTAGATAGATTTTGGCTACTGACTACTGTACCAGATAAATTTAGTCACTGACTATTGTACCAGATATATTTTGGTTACTGACTAATGTACCAGATAGATTTTGGTTAATGACTACTGTACCAGATAGATTTTGGTTACTGACATCTGTACTAGATAAATTTAGTCACTTACTACTGTACCAGATAGATTTTGGTTACTGACTACTGTACCAGATAGATTTTGGTTACTGACTACTGTACCAGATAGATTTTGATTACTGACTATTTTACCAGAGAGATTTTGTTTACTGACATCTGTACTAGATAGATTTTGGCTACTGACTACTGTACCAGATAAATTTAGTCACTGACTATTGTACCAGATATATTTTGGTTACTGACTACTGTACCAGATAGATTTTGGTTAATGACTACTGTACCAGATAGATTTTGGTAAATGACTACTGTACCAGATATATTTTGGTTAATGACTACTGTACCAGATGGATTTTGGTTACTGACTACTGTACCATAGATTTTGGTTACTGAGTACTGTACCAGATAGATTTTAGATACTGACTACTGAACCAGATAGATTTTGGTTACAGACTACTGTACCATAGATTTTGGTAAATGACTACTGTACCAGATAGATTTTGGTTACTGAATACTGTACCAGATAGATTTTGGTTACTGACTACTGTACCAGATAGATTTTGGTTACTGACTACTGTACAAGATAGATTTTGGTTACTGACTATTGTACCAGGTAGATTTTTGTAAATGGCTACTACACCAGATAAGATTTTGGTAAATGACTACTGTACCAGATAGATTTTAGTAAATGACTACGTACTGTACCATATAGATTTTGGTAACTGACTACTGTACCAGATAGATTTTGGTTACTGACTACTGTACCAGATAAATTTTTGGTAAATGACTACTGTACCAGATAAATTTTTGGTAAATTACCACTTGACCAGTTCCTCTTTAACAGAACAGTATAAGAATTTTTGAAAAAACAATAAAATTTAATCAAACTTCCATATCAAACATATTACAGTACATGGATTATTTTACTTGCTATGAAACTTGCTTACTTTGATGATCCACATGTGGATGGTAAGCCTTTTTCTAACACAATAATAACAGTACATGTAAGCACTGATTTTAAGCAGGGTTTGAAATTCGCTACATACAACTTGCAAAATTCGAGTTAGAATATTCAAATGGTAAGTCAAAAACTTCAAGTCTTGTGATTTAATTTTACTTTACTCGTAACAAAAAATGTCCAATACATATCCAGTTTTAGTCTTTCTCTATATAGTTTAAAACGAGTTGTGTATAAATCTGAAAGAAAATCTATAGCTTCTTTATAATAAATTATATTCCTTATTTGGAATAATTTGAATTAGAATAAAAGTCTTTGACTTAAGATATATGATATAAACAACATCACACTGTTGTCTTGATCTCGGCCCAGGTATCATGGGCTTAGGCCGATACCAACCGCTCGGGCTGATACTATGGCCGAGATCAAATCAACAGTGTGATATTCTACATATATGCACTTTTCCTGATGAGCAAGTCAGATTGAAGTTTGTCTGACTTAAGTTTCCTGTTACTGTATTTGAGGTTTCGGCGTCAGCGTTGGCGTCCTGACCTGGTTAAAGTTTTTGTTGCAGGTCCTGTATCTAAGTTATGACTTGTCCTATCTTCACCAAACATGCATTGATGATGCATCTGGACCTACTTATGGACTTGAAAGACTTAGATGCTGAATCTGGGTCCTAAATTTCAGATGGTGGAGGAGGCTAAGGTTTTTTGAGCAGGTTGAAGTTTTTGTTGCAGGTGCCCTTTGATAGCAATATCTAAGTAATTGCTGGTCCTAACTTCACAACACTTGCATGGATGGTTTGTCTTATGATCATGATGCTCCAGACATGTTTGAATGCTGAATCTGAGCCTTAGGTTTCAGATGCTATACGTGGTTAAGGTTTGTAGAGCTTGTTAAATTTTTTGGAGCAGGTGCCCTCTGATGATTATATCTTAGTTACTACTGGCCCTAACTCCATAAAACTTGCACGAATGGTGCGTCTTATAAAAGTGATGCACCATTGAGGCTTGAATGCTGAATCTGAGCCATAGGTTTCGGATGCTGGAAGAAGTGTAGGTTTAATTAAAGAGCTGGTTAAAGTGTTTGAAACAGATGCCCTCTGATGATGATATCTTAGTTATTACTTATCCTAACTTGACCAAACTTGCATGGATGTTGCGTCTTATGATACAGATCAGCTGAGAGGCTTGAATGCTGAATCTGAGCCATAGGTGTTGGATGCTGGACAAAGTTAAGTGTTTTGGAACAGTTCACATGTTTAATAGATAATGGTACTATTTCAAACTGGCTTAGTTGATAAAACTATAAAATGAATGAATCGCAGAGGTAGCTTCAGATGCAGAGCTTGATCTCCATTATCAATGATGCTAAAAATATATCTTAGTTATAAATGGTCCTTACTTCACAAAACTTGAATGGATGGTGTGTCTTATGATATTGATGCACCTGAGAGGCATGGATGCTGAATCTGAGTCATAGGTTTCGGATGCTGGAGGAGGTTCATATTTCAATAGCTGGTTAAAGTTTTTGAAACAGGTGCCCTCTGATGATTATATCTTAGTTATTAATGATCCTAACTTGACCAAACTTGCATGGCTGGTGCGTCTTATGATACTAATGCACCCGACACACTTGGATGCTGAATCTGAGCCATGGGTTTCGGATGCTGGATGAGGTTTAGTTTTTTGGAACATGTCACACGTTTTTTTAGATAATAGCTTGCATTGTTGATTTACTATATTATAAATAAAACGCAGAGGTAGCTTCTGATGCAGAGCCTGATCTCAATTATCAAGGATGCTAAAAGAATCTACCTCACTCAAACCTGCTTGATAGATAGATGTGTTTGTTGTAAAATGATATATTAACACGATTCCTATATAAAGTATTGAATAATATGATACACAATTTTTTAATATGACACAATATAATATCATATGTTATATTGTAAAAAAGTTTGATGATATGATGATATAATTGTATAAATTTTTTGATATTTCATGATATGATATTGTGTCATGATATTATTATGTATAGTATTTTATATTATGATACAATTTTGTTTAATATGATATTCTATTATTTATTATATTATCTCATGATACTGTTCGTATGATATTGCAATATATAATATAATTGTATTATATGATACAATATTGTATAGCATAATATTGGTGTCTATAAAATACCATTATATATCATAGAATTGTATAATATGATAGTATTATATAATATCATATCATACGGTATTGTGTAATATGATATCGGTTTATATTATATATGATTATATCACATGAAATTGTAATTTATGATAGTATTATATGAAATCATATATCATACGATATTGTATAATATGATATTGGTTTATGTTATATATGATTTTATCACATAAAATTGATATAATATAATATAATAAAATTGTATTATATGATATTGTTATATATATTATTGTATCGTATGATACAATATATATGAAATAATTATGTATAATATATAATATTTTCCTATAACACATGATAACGTATCACATGATACAATATCATATTATGTATCAAAAATGATACAGTATCATACAATACAATATCATACTAAATTATACAATATAATATCATATGTTTCAATATTATGAGGTAGTATGCGATATGATATTGTATCTTGATATTGAATTGTATATCATTCTATTTTGATTTAATATATACTATGATATGTAACATATGATATGACATTATGTGAACAAATACAACTATTTATAACACAATTCAATGTCATATTATATTATTACTTATTTGGTTAGTTACTGACTCACTACGGAAATATATTGGGTTGATCAATATCATACATGTAGATGGCGAGGCGAAGCCAAGCCGTCTATGAGATTGATCAACCCAATATATTTCCGTAGTGAGTCAGTAACTAACCTAATAAGTGTTTTGTTTTCCCGAGGACTATTTATTCACAAATAGCGATGATCTACGCAAAGCCATGTACAAGATGCCTAACATCTCGTCCAATTTAACTCATTTAAACTCTTTAAAATATTCAATCTCACATTTCAAATACTCTTTAAACATTTTTGCTTCACCCAGGTTTACTTACAATGTTTTGTTGCTATTCAATTTTAAATGTTTTTTCCCTTTCCTCGGCAGAGATTTGAGCAAATTTCGACGCTGCCGTTTTGTTTTACTCTAGACAAAACAATGTGACAATTTTCCGATCGGGTTCGGTATTTTTGTACTACTCATGAATGTAAAAACTTTCAGAAAATTACAAAGTTCTTCATGCAATAAATCTAATTATTTCATTAAAATTAATAATTACGTATAACCTATCACATAAATACATCGCAACGTGTTCGAGGTTCGGCCTTCGTTACTATTACGCATGCGTATTTACTGTAAACAAAACACATGCAGGGCTTGCAAAGAATCTCCTGGACAGGTTTGTTGATTAAAATATGTCTATTCTACTTCTCATAGGGTGCTGCTCTCGATACGGAATAATATGTTCCGTCCGGTTTGGTTTATTGTTTTATCGGTAATGGCAGCCATGTGCTGAGGTATAATAGTAACGTATTATTGGATCTAAGAACCTCGATATGGACCTTGATCTGATTGGTTGCCTACTAACCATATTTTGTTAAGCGAACTCTCATTGGCTAATGGTGGTACGTTCAAATCCTCCAGATCTGACAAGGAGCTAAAAATCCGTTGATTAAAACTGTGTGAAAACAGAATCATTGCCTTATGTCAAGAAAGGTAAGAAAAACAGAAAGAATAAACAACAATAGAACAATATATTCCACAACCTCTAATTGACTTGAAAGTATTTTTATTCTGTAATTTTTGGAGTAAACATCAATGCCGAATACAGATTGAAATCGTAATTTACAAAGGGAGGATTGTGTGTGTGTGTGTGTGTGTGTGTCTATAGATATATATGTGTGTTTGTGTGCCTGCGTGTGTGTCAATCAAATGTTTTACCATGTATTTTGTTAAACCACAATCTTTTCTATAAAATTTTAATTGTGAACCGCACAACACATTTACTACAAGATGTAAACAACTTTAAGCATTCATTTTCGAGCATATTTTTATCAGTTTATTAAAAAAAATTAAAAGAGCATTAAATGCTTCATATTTACAACACTCTACACTTTCCAACTGAATTATTTTGTTACTTTCTCATTCTACTTTCTCATTCTACGTCAATCATCCGCCTGAAACTACGTAATGTTTAATTATGACATCATGTGGCGTAAGAATACACAGTGGAACAGTGGAATATCAAAACTTTATAACTTTATTACATGAGTGATATCCACCGCATATTGAGCTAAACGTGATATTATTAACTCATTAGATTTGTTACCGACTGTTTACAGAAATTTGTGGGTTCTGTGAAGTCCATAAGAGGCGAGGTGTTATAAATATATATATATATATATATATATATATATATATATATATATATATATATATATATATATATATATATATATATATATATATATATATATATATATATATTTAAGTATTGAATCCTTATTTTTTGAAAGATATAGTCTCATAACTGCAACGGTGTGTGCATACAAATTGAATAACGCGCGTTAGCGCGTTATGAAAATTTGTTTGCACACACCGTTGCAGCTATGAGACTATATCTTTCAAAAAATAAGGATTCAATGCTTATATTTACATTTTTTTACCTTCTTGTCTTGTACGCAAATGGGAATTATACCTCAAAATTACTGTATTATCCTATGGGTAAGTTCAAATTAATGGAAGAGCCACTGTAACAGCCACAAGCGTGATCTTTGATTTTCGCTTGTGACGTTGTATTTATCAGCGTTCAACGTTTGTGACGTCACAGTTAAAACTCGTCATTTAACCTTTTAGTACCCTTTCTGCGTTATGGTGCTATATCTGCAGTAGCTTTACATGCAAAATATACGTGGAATGTAAATATTTAAGCATTGAATCATTAGTTTTTGAAAGATATAGTCTCATAACTGCGCCGGTGTGTGCATACAAATTGAGTAACGCGCGCTAGCGCGTTATGAAAATTTGTATGCACACACCGCTGGAGTTATGAGACTATATCTTTCAAAAAATAATGATTTAATGCTTATATTTACATTTTTTAACTTCTTGCCTTGTCTGCAAATGTAATTTATAGGTCAAAATTTCTGTTTTATCCTAAGGGTAAGTTCAAATTAATGGAAGAGCCACGGTAACAGCCGAAAGCGTGAACTTTGATTCTCGCTTGTGATGTTGATATAAATAAGAAATTCGCCTAGGTGTGTGATATAAACCTCAGGGCTGTGATATAAGATTTATATCGTATACTTATGGAAAATATACCCTTTTCCACCCTGTGCGATATAAACCGAAAATTCGCCTAGGGATGTGAAATAAGATAATATAATATCGGCTATTATGACGTAGAGTTCGATATGCTTCGTTCAACTCCGATCTACGAGTATGAAGTCAAAAAGTTACGTCGACGTCAACCTAGTATACAAACAGCTGGCGCAAAATTTCATGGAAGTTTATCAGAGATGGAATATATAGACACGGAGCGATTTGTTAACAAAAATCATTCATCACATGATATTTTTATTGATTCTTTTATATTTTCTATAAGTATATGATATAAAAATCATAATGTGGCAATTTTTATATATATAGTCTGACGGCTCTCGGGGTGATATGCCGCGACATCGGGCTAATATAGGATACGATATAAAAATTGCCATATAATAATCTATAAATATATATATATTTTTTTTTTTCTTTTTTTTTTGCAGAAACCATCACTTGCCCTTAATAAAGTGCAAGCACCAGGATTTCTAAAATATGACTTGAGTAAGATACCACCAAAGTTAAGGAGGAAAAGTAATGTTTGTGCTGCAAGCAGTTCTGCTAAATTTGTCAAGAAATCAGCTCCATTGTCCATATTCAATGAAGAGTTAGACGTGGTAATTTTTTCTCTAATTAGATTGAAATTAAAAAAAAAACAGGTGAATTTTGCATTACATTTACATTATTAGTTGTTTCTTAAATATTTTTAAGCCAAATGAAGTTCCTCCGACCATGGAAGAAGTTTCTGCAGCATCCTGCAGTATTCCTATTGAGAACAATTTCAAACTTTATTGTCTTGGAATTGTTGAATCACAGTATTTTTGTCCGTGCAATGGCAGCATGACTGTATTTGCTCTGGCTGATTTTGATGAAACAAGAAAGGAACTTCAGGTATGCATTAATATTCTTGCATTTACAGATATATTTTCACTTTGGAAAACCTGCAGATGATACTGATTTTCTGTATTTACTTTATCAAAAAATATATGTATGTCCAAGACATTTTTATGCATCCACTTGTCATACAATATATGTTTATGTTGATTTGTCAGATCTTTATGTGGACTTGTGATATTGATGTCAGCATGACAGAAATAAGCCACCATATATATATATATATATGGAAAGTAATTTTGAAATCTGCCCATAAATTTGAGAATTTGATAATAAAGATTTGATTTTTCAGAAGCATCAGATACAAACTGTGAGAAGGAAAGCAGTCAAATTTGAAGGAGACACTCGATGGATTTGCTTCTGCTCCTGTAATCCACTGCATGCAGAATATGTGGATGCATTGTCTGCAAATCTACTTACTTCATATGAAGGTTAAATATGTTGTACTTTTAAGTATTATCTAATTGGATTTAATACCTATTCTGTTATTGGATGATCTGTTTGCAGGGATGGGGTCGATTACTTTCAAAAGTAATCTATTAAATTACAGTTACTTTGGGTTTTAAAAGTAATCTATTACAGGCTAATTACATCCATTTTTTAAAGTAATCGATTACATTAGATTACTTTTCCTCATTGTAATCATGATTACTTGTGATTACTTTAGATAACATTATTTGTTATTCAGTTTTTTCATAGTTTAAATGTTTCATTTAAAAAAACAGTGCATTTTATTACAGGACTCTTTATTCTGGTATCAGTGTAATTTGTAGCATTATTTACAAGCCTTTTCATTGCATTTTATCATCATTAACATTTGAAATGTAGAGTCATTTAGCCTGCATCTATCTGGTCTGAAGATCAGAAATTAAATAAGCACAGTATGTGAACTGTTTTCTAATGCGCTTAAAAGCAAGGACTGTTGAAAAGCAAACTCATTCTATCGTGACTGGACATGAATTTAAACATGCCCAAGGGCAATAAAGGAATACTGGCCAACTTTAAGACTGAACCTTATTCACAAAATATAAGATCCAATGAATAATGATTTCAACCTATTGAATTTTGCCATTGTAATCATAAAAGTAATCAAAAATTAATCATGATTACAGGACTTTTTCACAGAGTAATCGATTAAATTACGATTACTTGTAATCAGAAAAATGGATGATTACTGATTACTCATGATTACTCAGCAACCTGTAATCGATTACAGCTGATTACGATTACTGATTATGATTACCCTATCCCTGTCTGTTTGTTTTAGATTTCTGTTGCAAATGTAATACTGTACATGTATTTATTTCTACTGACCAGATAATGCAAAAATCATGAATCCATATACATGTATTAATATGTTAGAAGTATGTTATAGAGTACATGTATATCTCTTCAGCAATTCATTTTGTAATGCAGCTACAATCTTGGCATCCTCGCTAGCTAAGGGTTTCTGATCTGCACCACTCCTGAAAAACTCTTGGCATAAATCAGCCAGAGCAAATATGCTGTCATTGCATTGCACGGACAAAAAGGCAAGATTTTCTCCTGGATTTTGATTTGGGATTACTGAAACCGTTCGCCCAATAAAAAAAATGCAAAACATCTGTGTTTTAAGGTAGATTGCGGGTTTACTGCTTGCGAGAAAACCTACCCTGAAAATTTGTCAGCGTGATCCATAGGTATTTAAAATTTGATTTCTAAAATTTATTTGAGATTCGTCTGCGTGGTTATTATGTATCGTGTTTCAACACGGTGTCGCTGATTAAATCAAGCATTGCCATTTCAATAAAATAAATAGTAAATTGCATATCTTAATCGGGAATCGCATTTTAGAACAATAATTCTAGGTTTTAAACTATTTAGACAAACTTAATTTTTATCAGCACAATAACAGAAGAGATAATGTTGAATCAATTCATAGAAAATTATCAATAGGTGTTCTCAGCCAATTTTTTGCAAAACAACTTTAAAGATTTAAAAGATTTCGCAAAACCTTTTATTTTCATTATAACGTTAGCCCGATATCATCATTCTCTTAAGTCTGAGAAATAAAAAATACAAATGCTTAGATTGACTAGACTAGCTTCTTTACTCATCATTAGAACATATAAATTTTAATTAATTAGACATTATACTGATTTTATCGAATGCGCATATGCAATTATATATAATGTAAAGTAATGTGAAGAGAAGAACAATGGCTATTTTTTCTTTCCATGAAACTCTGAGTCAATAAATGCAAAATTAATTACTATACAACTATTGTCATAGTTTGTATGTTTGTAATCGTATACGATGATTAGCTAAAGTCAAATGAATTCTAATAGATCGGTGGTTGAAAATACAGAAGTTATAATTGTAAAAGAAGTGAAGCTAAAAAAAATGATTTTAAATAGAAGAGTTTCAACGCACAATCATACCTTATTAAACAAAATGTAACACTGTATTTCGATCACCCCTTTAAATTGTTACAACTTGATAATTAAAAATGTTTAGATTAACTGCATATAAGCTTTTTTAAATATTTCCTTTTATGTTTTTAAAGATCATTTGTCATTTTAGAAAAAAAAAATGTTTGGGTTTGCTATGACTCATTGACGGTCAACACATTACTGTAAATTCTATTGTGAAGACAGCAAACCTGCGACCTATGTTAATTAACAATGTTTCATACTGATTAGATCATGTGACAAAAAAGTTTCGACTTTTGAAAGCACGATATGCCAATTGTTGGTGAGTAGCTGTGCGGATCAGAAACCCTTGGCTAGCGAAAATGCAATCTTGGTAGACCTCAAAGATTGTTTTGACTCATCAATCTTTTGCAGTTCCATTTGGTACACATTATTTGAAAACTCTCATTTTTTTTTATTTACACGTATTTATTTTTTTTATTTGATATCTTCTAAACAATTGAGAACATTTACAATGTATATCTTAATTTAAAGGATAGAAGTTTGGAGGTAATGAAAAAATTAATTTAAATCATAACTTCAATTGTTAATTTATTACATATCTCTGGGCATTGCAAATGCATGTACATGTACATTTATATTTTTTGTGTATTTAATATATATTGTTTTATACTGGCATTAAGATTTGCACCATCTTGTTTAAGAAACTGTTTTAATAATATCAAGTGATATATAATAGAAGTTTGTACCTGATTGAAACGCTTCATTTTTTAAATTTCAGACTTCTCAGAAACGAAATGTATACATGTTAGAGTGGTTGAGAAGTTCACTGATGAATTTGATGATATTTCCCCGGATGTGTACTTCTCAGGTCAGTATCCTTTTCAGTGAAACTGATTGACACTTTCTCTTAAACACATAGTAAAACATGCAGGTAATGAATTGATGCATACAGGAAAGTGATTTTAATTCCTCTTGAGTTTAATATACATGTATATTGTGAACTGAATGGATATAATGAATCACGCTTGTAACAAAGCAAAATCCTCCCTCTCTGGCACTTCATTATAAGCATGTATTACTGTATACTATTTTGTTTATCTTTATTTCTGTTAGATCTTTCATTATGAGAATGTAAATGTAATGTGAGAATTTGCGAGTGGACGGGTGATCAGAATTGACATGGATTTCAGCGCCATATCAATAAAAGCAACTAATCTTATTTTGCGAGTGATGCTTCTCGTGAAATTACATGTTGATATATTCCTTGCATTTAATAAGGAATTTACAGTAGATGATAGTTTTTTTCCAACAAAATCTTGACAAAATGTCCATTAGATTTAAATTTAGAATTTATTTTCAGAGCATTCATATGGCAAAAAAGAGACAGAGGGACTGAAAGAGGTATTAATGTAAACTTCAAGAAAATTGATCTGTTTCTTTTGTGAATGCATGCATGTATTCATTATTTTGAGTTAATCTTGGTTTTCATTTACTTTGAGTTCTGGTTTATCTATATTGAGAGTAAAGTCGTTTTAATACCTTATCTATAATTTAGTAAGTTTAATTCTCAATGTAGAGGTCAAATTCAGTCTCAAAACAAAAATAAACACAACGCGAAGTACTGATAAAAACCTATACGGCACTGACCTGCTACATTATTTGGTGAACCGTGACCAGGATAGGGTTTGTACTACAATGGTCAGTGGCACGTGCTACTCACTTTGAGAGCCCTATTCAGTGATTCGGACTTGGCTGAATTCTTTTGTTGTTAGTTTCTATTGTATTGTGGGTTTTTTTTATTTCTTTAGCTGTCGCTTTTCTTTGTAATGGATTTGTGGGTTTGAGAATTCATGCATCCATGCAGATTTACCAGAAAAGAGAGAGAACGAGCACATGGCGAAATCTGTCCTGGAATGGAAGCTTGATGGAAGAACTGTTCCTCCTGGTAAAGTTATTTCTTCTCTTAGCGGTGAAAGGACTGCGAACGATAGCATTGTCTAGCCGCCTAACTAAAAGTCATTTTTTGAAAGTTGTCTAATCAAACTTATTTTTTCATTATAATGTAAACATTTATGTATATTTTCATTGAATATAAATGATTTGGTCAAACAAAGAGAGATAACTTTGTATTTTGGGTTAAAATAGCTCATTTCATAATAGAAAATAACGGAAAACGGAAATGTTTTTTAAAACATCTTTCCCCCCCCCCCCCCCCGTGTGAAACAAAAATTCCTTTTGAGGGGATTTAATTATTGTTATTTAGCATATTTTTACCAAAGGGTTTGTTGTTTCACGGGGGGGAACATATGTCTACAGACCGAAATACATTTCAAAAAAAGAATTTTGCTTTATAAACTTTCGAAAAATAATAAACAGATATGAATTAAAATAAAATTTTACTTTAATATATATGGTAAATATGTTAATTAAGTTTTTATGCACATATTGGCCGCTAAAAAATATTTTCCTCACTCATAAAGACCGGTTACAATGAAATTTTTTTGAGACCCCGCATTAGCAAAACTTGTTTAAAGAAAATTAATTTGATTACAAATTTTATTTTGATATAAATTGATTAGGATTTGATTATACTTTTTAGTAGAAAACTTAGTTTTTGAATATCTGTCAGAAATTCCGAAATATTTGGATGTAAAATGTAGGCGGGAAACGGGCGTTAGCGTTCGCAGTTCTTCCATTACAGTTGTCGTTCGTGGGTATTACTTCTATGTACAAGCCCGTCGACCCAGTATTGTACCCTTACTGCCGACCCGAGCATCCGAAGGGAATTGGCTAAATGTGTTTTGATATAACAATGCCAGTTGAAAGTTAGAGCGGTGTAGCATATTATGTCATTATAAACTTAGTTATCATTTACGTGTTCGTTGATTTGTTTATTTTTGTGGCTTATAAACTTAATTAGATTTTTTGTAAAATTTGATAGGTTATTAAACACACGTAAAACTAGTAGGTTAGTCTAACAGTAACTGTCCTCTGTCGATCTTGTTGACAAAACTGGGATAGTATGCCTGTTAATAACTGTGTAAACATAATACTTTAATGTACTGTAAAGTTCTGTGTTCTGTGTGATGATTTGATATATGGATTCAGTTATGATATTTATGACATGTTTATTAATAATTTTTCTTGATTTTTCAGACCACTTATTCACCAGTTTTATTGCAATTTATCCAGACACCAGGTTGACCAAAGTGAGATTTGGAAATGGACTGGAACCTGATACATTCAACTCCATATATTTCAAGTGTCTGATCGTCTTCATAATATCCGATGTTATACCGGTATCCACTGTGTTCATTCTGGAATCCGTGAAGTTTGTGATAATCGTGTGTAAATGTTGTGTTGTACCCATAGTATTATATCCCGGAATGTGTTCCAATTAGTGATTGCTGAGGACCATGGAGACTGGTGCTGTGAAATGAACTTAGCAATGTGACATATTCACCTGATTATGTTTTGCTTATATTTTGTATAATGTATGTTTTTTAAAGGGAATTTGATTGAAATGCACCACTCAATTTTAGTCAAATGCATAGCATTTGTCTTTAAAGGGGGAGGAATGTGGTAGATCGGGATTTCATTTCTATTTATTATTATAAGTATTCCGATCCCGATGTGATTTTATTCCATTACTTTGGTAACGCCCACTTTATACGAACGCCAATAACTTTAATGACAGTTGTCTTTGTTCTCTTTTCCGTATATAAACCAGTGTAAGTCCTTATTTGAAGAGGGAGACGGCTGGTTTCGCTAGCTACTTTTCTCCAAGCAGAGAGGGGGAGGGAGACGGCTGATTTCGCTAGCTACTTTTCTCCAAGCAGAGAGGGGGAGGGAGACGGCTGGTTTCGCTAGCTACTTTTCTCCAAGCAGAGAGGGGGAGGGAGACGGCTGGTTTCGCTAGCTACTTTTCTCCAAGCAGAGAGGGGTAGGGAGACGGCTGGTTTCGCTAGCTACTTTTCTCCAAGCAGAGAGGGGGAGGGAGACGGCTGGTTTCGCTAGCTACTTTTCTCCAAGCAGAGAGGGGGAGGGAGAAGGCTGGTTTCGCTAGCTACTTTTCTCCAAGCAGAGAGGGGTAGGGAGACGGCTGGTTTCGCTAGCTACTTTTCTCCAAGCAGAGAGGGGGAGGGAGACGGCTGGTTTCGCTAGCTACTTTTCTCCAAGCAGAGAGGGGGAGGGGGACGGCTGGTTTCGCTAGCTACTTTTCTCCAAGCAGAGAGGGGGAGGGAGACGGCTGGTTTCGCTAGCTACTTTTCTCCATGCAGAGAGGGGGAGGGAGACGGCTGGTTTCGCTAGCTACTTTCTCCAAGCAGAGAGGGGGAGGGAGACGGCTGGTTTCGCTAGCTACTTTTCTCCAAGCAGAGAGGGAGAGGGAGACAGCTGGTTTCGCTAGCTTCTTTTCTCCTGAGTCCCCGTCTCTTCTGTCTCTTTGAGGTCCCTGTTAAAGTTTGGTTTTAGGGTTGGGGATTTTAAGTACTTGATATTGACTTGTGTACCTATTTTGTTAATATAATAATAAATTTATAAAGGGTTGTTAATCTTGGTTTTCATTTACTTTGAGTTTTGCTTATTATATCTGGTTTATCTATATTGAGAGTAAAGTCGTTTTCATACCTTATCTATAATTTAGTAAGTTTAATTCTTAATGTAGAGGTCAAATTCAGTCTCAAAACAAAAATAAACACAACGCGAAGTACTGATAAAAACCTATACAGCACTGATCTGCTACATTTTATTGAATATACCTGTACATGTATATATATACATTTACATGTATCGACTTATATGGATTGGCCAGTTGGCAATTGTACCTTGATATAAGCTGTTTCCATTCTCATACAATTTGAATCAAATGAAATATTTTCATTTTAAAAATTAAATTGCTTTAATAGAATACTCCTTATGAAATGAACTTGAAACTAATAATACCTGGCAAGGCATAAACTATAGTTTATTTGTTGTGTTACACAAATTATATTTTTCGTAGGAAATAAATTTTTCAAAACTTATAAACATAATACAAACAATATCTAACATAAGAAGTGAACACAGATCTAAGGAATTTATGCTTGAGAAGTGTTCTTTACATAATGAAAGAAGTTAACAAAGTTGGGAATTGATATTATAACAATATTTTTTTTGTACTTCATGTAGTTGAGCACATGACTGAAAGTTTTCACTCCAAGAAAACCAAGGTTTTTGAGGGGTGAAATTTTCAATGATATACCCTCAACCGAATGTACAATTTTATTGCATGGTTAACCGTTATATTGTGAATTTTTATTGCATGATGCGTATCATAATAACAGTGAATCTTACACACAGAAGTTTGGCAGTAAACATGTAGTCATCATTTTTTGATACATGTACATAGTACCATCATCCAATAAAAATATGTTAGCTGTTCACAGTGTTGTTTTGATCTATCTGGCTGGAGGGCATGGTTTAAACCTTCAGAGTTTAATAGTACCGGTGTAGTGTATCTAAGAAATGCTTATTGATAATCAAATTCATGTTATTTACATGAGCATATAATAATGAATAATGGATACAATGAAACAATTTTATCTTATCCTAGTGATTGGTTCTAGATCGTTTTCCTTTTTATTATGTTTAAGATAATCTCATTTCACAATAGAATGCAGATCTTGTGGAATTGCCATTTGGAGATGACTATTGCCTAGTTTTATGTGGGATAATGCCAGGAGTTGTCACAGTCTTCGCTAGGAAGCTTCAGTGTTTTACTTGTCAAAAGGTACATTGCTGCCATACCAACCACATCCATTCCTACATAGAAAAGGCCTCTACAGACACAGTACCTGATATTGTACTGAAACTCATGAGAGGTATGGTAGATGAGACCTCTACTAAGACTTTTATCTACCATACTCTCTCAAAAAGATCCATACAATTTAGGCTCGATGTTGCTCTCCAAGCCACATTTTTAGATCCTGTGGCATATTGCATCAAGGAAGATGGAGTTCTAAAATTTCTTCCATTTGAAAGTGATATCTGTAGTGATTGTGGCAGCCAACTGGAAGCAGAATGTAGCCTTCAAGGGAATCAACCAATGCCACTTTTTTGCAAATATCAAGTATATGAAGTGTCAGGTAGGAATGTTTATATATTAATTACTCCCTTTATTTGTTAAGATATTCTAGATACTTCTTCTAGATAATATTGCAAGCTAGTATTTATAAACTATGTTCAAATCATGCATGTAAACGATCTGATTTTTTAATTGACAAAATCTTGTGAGATATTAGTTGTAAATTTATTCTCATCTTTATTTTTTGTTTTTAGTGTGACGGTCAGACCGGTTCGAATACCGGCGCCAGATAGCTCAGTTGGTAGAGCACCTGACTAGAGATTCAGGGGGCCCGGGTTCGAAACCCTGTCTGGTCCGTCATTATTTCTCCCATCTCGTTACATTTGGTGCCGTGACCAACCCCTGGAACTGACAGGTGAACCCCTGCCAGGGGAAGAGCCTGGGGTGATCTTCAGGGAAGAAGATCATTTAAGGGGGGAGGAATGTGACGGTTAGACCGGTTCGAATACCGGCGCCAGATAGCTCAGTTGGTAGAGCACCTGACTAGAGATTCAGGGGGCCTGGTTTCAAAACCGGGGCTGGTCCGTCATTATTTCTCCCATCCCGTTACATTGGAAAGAAATAAGTTCATATACAGTTTTGTCCTGATGAGCAGTACTGGCATATTGCACAAACTCACTAATTAAAATTAATGCTTACACTACATCACAAGTATATGTAACTAACAACTCTCTATGTACATTAAAGGCAAACAATTGTTGTTAAGCTTATTTAAAGAAGATGATAGTGAATATATGTAGTTATGGAAATTTGTGTAGCAAGCAATATTTAACCATAATTTTGTGTTCTTTACTTCAGTTTTTTGTAAGAAGTGTACCTCCTGCACAAACATCTTGTTCTTTGATGGTGGTGATGTCTCTGTCTTAAACATGAGGTCTTTTCTTATGCATCATAGTATTCTCAGAGACTATATGTGGCATTTCTTGTATGCAAGGTAAAATATGCATAATATGTTGCTTCTTTAAAGATCTTGAATAGGATTTGAAGATCTAGCTAGTGTTAAACAATTAAATGTTGTTTTGATGAGCTAAAGTCTGCAATGAATTGTTTCAACTGCTGTTGTATTAGGTTTTTTAGAATAGATTTTTTTCTATGGAAACATTAGTTACTAGTCCAGTATCAACCAAGTTTCAAGCATCTTTGTATAAAGTCAATGACGTCAGAAGCAAATTAAAAGGGGGGGGATGGGGGCTAGACTTATCAGAAATCTTGACAAGCCAAAAAAAAAAACACCCTAATTTCCAAAATCATGAAAATCCTAGCGGGGGAAGGATTATATATATACATCTATAACTCAAAAAAAAAAAAAATGAACAAAAAAATTCCCAAAATCATTAAAGTCCTAATCTGTTGGGGGGAGGGGGCTGCTAGTTAATGTATGACTCCAATTTTCAATATTATTTCATTTTTTTAAAGGTTTATGTTATGATATTGATAGTACAGAGTATACGAGGTTCTTGGATAGGGTTAGTATAGAGAAGGCAAGGTTCTTAGAAATGATTCGTAATATTATTACAAGGTTCTTAGATATGGTCAATATGTAGTAATCAAGGTTCTTAGATATGGCTCGTATATAGGAAATCAAGGATCTTAGATATCGTCTGTATAGAGAGGATGAGGTTCTTAGATAGGGTAAGCATAGAGAAGGCAAGGTTCTTAGATATGATTCGTAATAGTATTACAAGGTTCTTAGATATGGTCAATATGTAGTAATCAAGGTTCTTAGATATTGATAGTACAGAGTAGACGAGGTTCTTAGATAGGGTAAGTATGGGGAAGGCAAGGTTCTTAGATATGCTTCCTAATATTATTACAAGGTTCTTAGATATGGTCAAAATGTAGTAATCAAGGTTCTTAAATATGGCTCGTATAGAGTAAACAAGGTTCTTAGATATCGTCTGTATAGAGTAGACAAGGTTCTTAGATAGGGTTAGTATAGGAAGGCAAGGTTCTTAGATATGATTCGTAATAGTATTACAAGGTTCTTAGATATGGTCAATATGTAGTAATCAAGGTTCTTAGATATGGCTTGTATAGAGAAGTCAAGGTTCTTAGATATCGCCCGAGGTTCTTAGATAGGGTTAGTATAGGGAAGGCAAGGTTCTTAGATATGATTCGTAAAAGTATTACAAGGTTCTAAGATATGGTCAATATAGAGTAATCAAGGTTCTTAGATATGGCTCGTATAGAGAAGTCAAGGTTCTTAGATATTGTCTGCATAGAGTAGACATGGTTAGTATAGAGAAGGCAAGGTTCTTAGATATGGTCAATATTTAGTAAACAAGGTTCTTAGATATTGATAGTACAGAGTATACGAGGTTCTTGGATAGGGTTAGTATAGAGAAGGCAAGGTTCTTAGAAATGATTCGTAATATTATTACAAGGTTCTTAGATATGGTCAATATGTAGTAATCAAGGTTCTTAGATATGGCTCGTATATAGGAAATCAAGGATCTTAGATATCGTCTGTATAGAGAGGATGAGGTTCTTAGATAGGGTAAGCATAGAGAAGGCAAGGTTCTTAGATATGATTCGTAATAGTATTACAAGGTTCTTAGATATGGTCAATATGTAGTAATCAAGGTTCTTAGATATTGATAGTACAGAGTAGACGAGGTTCTTAGATAGGGTAAGTATGGGGAAGGCAAGGTTCTTAGATATGCTTCCTAATATTATTACAAGGTTCTTAGATATGGTCAAAATGTAGTAATCAAGGTTCTTAAATATGGCTCGTATAGAGTAAACAAGGTTCTTAGATATCGTCTGTATAGAGTAGACAAGGTTCTTAGATAGGGTTAGTATAGGAAGGCAAGGTTCTTAGATATGATTCGTAATAGTATTACAAGGTTCTTAGATATGGTCAATATGTAGTAATCAAGGTTCTTAGATATGGCTTGTATAGAGAAGTCAAGGTTCTTAGATATCGCCCGAGGTTCTTAGATAGGGTTAGTATAGGGAAGGCAAGGTTCTTAGATATGATTCGTAAAAGTATTACAAGGTTCTAAGATATGGTCAATATAGAGTAATCAAGGTTCTTAGATATGGCTCGTATAGAGAAGTCAAGGTTCTTAGATATTGTCTGCATAGAGTAGACATGGTTAGTATAGAGAAGGCAAGGTTCTTAGATATGGTCAATATTTAGTAAACAAGGTTCTTAGATATTGATAGTACAGAGTATACGAGGTTCTTGGATAGGGTTAGTATAGAGAAGGCAAGGTTCTTAAAAATGATTCGTAATATTATTACAAGGTTCTTAGATATGGTCAATATGTAGTAATCAAGGTTCTTAGATATGGCTCGTATATAGGAAATCAAGGATCTTAGATATCGTCTGTATAGAGAGGATGAGGTTCTTAGATAGGGTAAGCATAGAGAAGGCAAGGTTCTTAGATATGATTCGTAATAGTATTACAAGGTTCTTAGATATGGTCAATATGTAGTAATCAAGGTTCTTAGATATTGATAGTACAGAGTAGACGAGGTTCTTAGATAGGGTAAGTATGGGGAAGGCAAGGTTCTTAGATATGCTTCCTAATATTATTACAAGGTTCTTAGATATGGTCAAAATGTAGTAATCAAGGTTCTTAAATATGGCTCGTATAGAGTAAACAAGGTTCTTAGATATCGTCTGTATAGAGTAGACAAGGTTCTTAGATAGGGTTAGTATAGGAAGGCAAGGTTCTTAGATATGATTCGTAATAGTATTACAAGGTTCTTATATATGGTCAATATGTAGTAATCAAGGTTCTTAGATATGGCTCGTATAGAGAAGTCAAGGTTCTTAGATATCGTCTGCATAGAGTAGACAAGGTTCTTAGATATTGATAGTACAGAGTAGACGAGGTTCTTAGATAGGGTTAGTATAGAGAAGGCAATGTTCTTAGAAATGATTCGTAATATTATTACAAGGTTCTTTGATATGGTCAATATGTAGTAATCAAGGTTCTTAGATATGGTCAATATGTAGTAATCAAGGTTCTTAGATATGATTCGTAATATTATTACAAGGTTCTTAGATATGGTCAATATGTAGTAATCAAGGTTCTTAGATATGATTCGTATATAGGAAATCAAGGATCTTAGATATCGTCTGTATAGAGTAGATGAGGTTTTTAGATAGGGTAAGCATAGAGAAGGCAAGGTTCTTAGATATGATTCGTAATAGTATTACAAGGTTCTTAGATATGGTCAATATGTAGTAATCAAGGTTCTTAGATATTGATAGTACAGAGTAGACGAGGTTCTTAGATAGGGGCATGGTTCTTAGATATGATTCCTAATATTATTACAAGGTTCTTAGATATGGCTCGTATAGAGAAGTCAAGGTTCTTAGATATGGTCAATATAGAGTAGACATGGTTAGTATAGAGAAGGCAATGCACTTAGATATGGTCAATATAGAGTAGATATTGATAGTACAGAGTAGACGAGGTTCTTAGATAGGGTAAGTATGGGGAAGGCAAGGTTCTTAGATATAATTCCTAATATTATTACAAGGTTCTTAGATATGGTCAATATGTAGTAATCAAGGTTCTTAAATATGGCTCGTATAGAGAAGTCAAGGTTCTTAGATATGGCTCGTATAGAGAAGTCAAGGTTCTTAGATATGGTCAATATAGAGTAAACAAGGTTCTTAGATATTGATAGTACAGAGTAGACGAGGTTCTTCGATAGGGTTAGTATAGAGAAGGCAAGGTTCTTAGATATAAATCGTAATAGTATTACAAGGTTCTTAGATATGGTCAATATAGAGTAATCAAGGTTCTTAGATATGGCTCGTATAGAGAAGGCAAGGTTCTTAGATATTGTCTGCATAGATTAGACATGGTTATAATAGAGAAGGCAAGGTTCTTAGATATCGTCTGTATAGTGTAAATAAGGTTCTTAGATAGGGTTAGTATAGAGAAGGCAAGGTTCTTAGATATAAATCGTAATAGTATTACAAGGTTCTTAGATATGGTCAATATAGAGTAGACATGGTTTGTATAGATAAGGCAAGGTTCTTAGATATGGTCAATATAGAGTCAACAAGGTTCTTAGATAAGGGAAGGCAAGGTTCTTAGAAATGATTCGTAATATTATTACAAGGTTCTTAGATATGGTCAATATGTAGTAATCAAGGTTCTTAGATATGGCTCGTATAGAGAAGTCAAGGTTCTTAGATATTGTCTGTATAGAGTAGACATGGTTAGTATAGAGAAGGCAAGGTTCTTAGATATGGTCAATATAGAGTAAACAAGGTTCTTAGATATTGATAGTACAGAGTAGACGAGGTTCTTAGATAGGGTAAGTATAGAGCAGGCGAGGTTCTTAGATATGATTCGTAATATTATTACAAGGTTCTTAGATATGGTCAATATGGAGTAGGCAAAGTTCATAGATATGGTCAATATGAAGTAAACAAGGTTCTAAGATTTGGCTCGTATAGAGTAGACATGGTTTTTAGATATGGTTTGTATAGAGAAGGCAAGGTTCTTAGATATGGTTCGTAATATTGTTACATGTCTTTTAGATATGGTCAATGTAAAGTAAATAATGCTTTTAGTTTTTAATAGTACAGAGTGGACAAGGTTCTTAGATATTGTTAATAAAGAGTAGACAAGGTTCCTAGATACAGTCAGTATAGAGCAAATAATGCTTTTAGATATGGTTTGTAATACTTTCACAATGTTCTTTTATATGGTTAGTATAGAGAGGTAAGGTTCTTAGATATGGTCAATATAGAGGAGTCAAGGTTCTGTGATATGGTCTGTATAGAGTAGACAAGGTTTTTAGATATGGTTAGTATAGAGTAGACAAGGTTCTTAGATATGATTGGTATGGAGAAGTCAAGGTTCTTAGATATTGTTAGTACCGAGTAGACAAAGTTCTTAGATATGGTCAGTATAAACAGTGAAAGGTTCTTAGATTCGGCCATTCTGTATTGAATAGACAAGGTTCTTAGATATGGTTTGTATAGCGTAGAGACCATATCAAAGAACTTTGATTTATCTATACTGACTGTATCTAAGAACCTTGTTTACTCTATGCTGACAGTATCTAAGAACCTTGACTTCTCTATATCGACCATATCTAAGAACCTTGACTTCTCTATAATGACTGTATCTAAGAACCTTGTCTTTTCTATGCTGACTGTATTTAAGAACCTTTTTACTATGTATCGACCATATCTAAGAACCCTGTCTAATCTATACCGACTGTATCTGAGAACCTTGTTTACTCTGTATTGACCATATATAAGAACATTGTTTACTCTGTATCGACCATATGTAAGAACCTTGTCTACTCTATACTGACACTATCTAAGAACCTTGTCTACTATATATACTGACTGTATCTAAGAACATTGTTTACTCTATGCTGACCGTATATAAGAAACTTGTCTACTCTATGCTGACTGTATTTAAGAACCTTGACTTCTCTTTGCTGACCGTATTTTAGAACCTTGTTTACTCTGTATTGACCATATCAAGGAACCTTGTTTATTCTGTACTGGCCATATCAAGGAACCTTGTCTACTCTATACTGACCCTATCTAAGAACCTTGTCTACTCTATACTGACTATATCTAAGAACATCGTTAACTCTATAGTGACCATTTCTAAGAACCTTGTATTCTCTATAATGACTGTATCTAAGAACCTTGTTTACTCAATGCTGACCATATCTAAGAACCGTGTTTACTCTGTATTGACCATATCTAAGAACCTTGTTTACTCTGTATTGACCATATCTAAGAACCTTGTTTATTCTGTACTGGCAATATCAAGGAACCTTGTCTACTCTATGCTGACTGTATCTAAGAACCTTGTCTACTTAATACCGTCTGTATCTGAGAACCTTGTCTACTCTACGCTGACCGTATCTAAGAACCTTGTCTACTCTATACTAACCATATCTAAGAACCTTGTCTACTCCATACTAACCATATCTAAGAACCTTGTCTACTCTATACTGACTGTATCTAAGAACCTTGACTTCTCTATGCTGACAGCATTTAAGAACAATGTTTACTCTGTATCGGTCATATCTAAGAACCTTGTTTACTCTGTACTGGCCATATCTAAGAACCTTGTTTACTCTGTACTGGCCATATTTAAGAACCTTGTCTACTCTATGCTGACCGTATCTAAGAACCTTGTCTACTCTTTATTGACTATATATAAGAACCTTGTTTACTCTGTACTGGCCAAATCAAGGAACCTTGTCTTCTCTGTACTAACCATATCTAAGAAACTTGCTTACTCTGTACTGGCCATATCTAGTAAAGTTTCCTCGATATGGTTAGTATAGAGAAGGCAAGGTTCTTAGAGATGGTCAATATAGAGTAAACAAGGCAAGGTTCTTAGATATGGTTAGTATAGAGTAGACAAGGTTCTTGGATATGGTCAGCATAGAGTACACAAGGTTCTTAAATATGGCCAGTACAGAGTAAACAATGTCCTTAAATACTGTCAGCATAGAGAAGTCAAGGTTTTTAGATATGGTTAGTATAGAGTAGACAAGGTTCTTAGATATGGTCAGCATAGAGTGTACAAGGTTCTTAGATATAGTTTGCAAAGTGAAGACAAGGTTCTTAGATATAGTTTGTAAAGTGAAGTCAAGGCTCTTAGATTTTGTTAGTATAGAGTAGACAAGGTTCCTAGATACAGTCAGCATAGAGTAGACAAGGTTCTTAGATATGGTCTAGATATATATCTTAAAAGATTTCTCTGTGTACATGCACCTTCTGGCTAAATGGCTTTTAAGAAACCATGGTATATGACAATAACTATGCAGCTCTTTGTCAAATTTTAATATTTTGTACATGTACAATAATTAAGCAAAGATACTTATTCTGTATCTGGTTAATTTCATTGACCAAACAGAAGTATGCTTCCTGCAGTAAGGATTAATTATTGTGATGCCATTCTTTTTTGGGTTGATTGGCTAAATCGAGGGTCAACAAACTAATAATCAAATTAATCGAATTTTATAGATATGACTTTTTAGCTTCAATATTATATATCTTGCTTCAAACCTTGATGTGTAACCTTGAAAATTACTGTTTTGACTGTGATTTTTTAACATTTTAAAATGTTTTGTTAACAATATGGCATGATTTTACATATAATATATAATTAAATGCAAGACAAAAAATACATTTTAAGAGAGCAATTTTATTATGAGACAATAAACATTGATCCAAAAGAACTTTAAGTGATTAAGCATTCTTTATGTATACATTTTAAAAGTTGATGCAAAAATACATTACCGTTAGTTTGAACAAATTAAATAACTGCACATGTATACAATGTAGGCTCTGCATTTGAAGAAACCTCTGCATTTCATTTATAATATAGTTAAATCAACTATGTAAGCTATCATCTATAAAACATGAGACCTGTTCCAAAAAAACTAAACCTCATCCAGCATCCAAAACCTATGGCTCAGATTCAGTATTCAGGCCTGTCAGGTGCATCAGTATACATGAGACACATCTCCATGCAAGTTTGGTGAAGTTCAGACCAGTAATAACTAAGATATCATCATCAGAGGGCACTAGCAATTAAAACCTTAACCTGCTCCAGGATCCGCAACCTTTGGCTCAGATTCAACATCCATGCCTGTCAGGTGCACCTGTATCATAAGACACACCATCCATTCAAGTTTGGTGAAGTTAGGCCCTGTAATAACCAAGATATATTTTTTAGCATCCTTGATAATGGAGATCAAGTCCTGCATCTGAAGCTTCCTCTGTGATTCATTCATATTACAGTTTAATCAACTATGCAAGTTTGAAATAGTACTATTATCTATTAAACATGTGACCTGTTCCAAAAAACTTAACCATATCCAGCATTTGAAACCTATGGCTCAGACTCAGCATTCAAGCCTGTCAGGTGCATCAGTATCATAAGACGCACCATCCATGGAAGTCTGGTGAAGTAAGGACAAGTAGTAACTAAGATATAATCATCAGAGGGCACCTGTTTCACAAACATTAACCAGCTCTAAAAACCTTAACCTCCTCCAGCATCCAAAACCTATGGCTCAGATTCAGCATGCATGTATCATAAGACGCACCATCCATGGAAGTCTGGTGAAGTTAGGACAAGTAGTAACTAAGATATAATCATCAGAGGGCACCTGCAACAAAAACTTTAACCAGCTCTAAAAACCTTAACCTCCTTCAGCATCTGTAACCTATAGCTCAGATTCAGCACCCAAGCCTGCCTGGTGCATCAGTATCATAAGAAACACCATCAATGCAAGTTTAGTGAAGTACGGACCAGTAGTAACTAAGATATAATCATCAGAGGGCACCTGCAACAAAAACTTTAACCTGGTCCAAAAACCTTAACCTCCTCCAGCATCCGAAACCTATAGCTCAGATTCAGCACTCAAGCCTGTCTGGTGCATCAGTATCATAAGACACACCATCCATGCAAGTTTGGTGAAGTACGGACCTGCAGTAACTTAGATATTGCTATCAAAGGGCACCTGCAACAAAAACTTTAACCTGGTCCAACAACCTTAACCTCCTCCAGCATCTGAAATTTAGGACTCAGATTCAGCATCCAAGTCTTTCAAGTCCATAAGTAGGTCCAGATGCAAGTTTGGTGAAGATAGGACAAGTAATAGCTTAGATACAGGACCTGCAACAAAAACTTTAACCAGGTCAATACGCCGACGCCGAGGGTATAGCATAAGCTCCCCATGACTTCGTCTCGGTGAGCTAAAAATGGTTACAAAATTTTGGACTCATCATATTTTAATGCAAATAAAAAAAGGATTAAGAAAAGGCTATGAACAGTGCATGTCTGCATAAAAGACAAAATCATATAGAGTGAATTTATGTCAGCTTTAAATGAAGACAAATATAAATCTAGCTAAACTTCATTCATATCTTGCTACACAGATCGGGCATATAAAACCCTCTATTGGCGCCTCTGTGATGTGTACACACACAAAATGGCACCATCTACCACACACACCACATCCTATCCAGGCTTCTCTCTGCCCTGGTCTCCTACATCCTTCCATATCACAGAGTGTCCTCTGTGCTGGTGGCACCCTACTTGCCTCCAGTAGTTGGTTAAGGACATACAATCTCATGTTCATGGCACAGTCTTTATTTAATGCTTCCAAACTACTGCCACAAGCAAGGGCCATAGCATTCTAGAAAAAAAAGCACATCCTGAAATAAATTTCATGTATCTGTTTCCTTTCAATAAATCTTATCAATGATCAATGCAGGCAATTTAAAAACAACAGAAGTGGTTCAAGTAACCTTATCATTGATTATTTGAATTATTCTATGACTCTAATATTTTGTTTCTTTTATGGTTGAGAGAAATTCAAATTGTATTATAATTTATAGGTATGTACTTAAAAATGTTAAACAATAAAATGCTTTTTTTTTGTTCATTTTGAAATCAATGGTTCAAACTATTGCAGAAATAATTAATACAGTAAAACAAGTTAATAATGAATGTGCTTTTAATGAATTGATGCTTACAGCAAACTGATTTTCATTCCCCATGACTTTAAAATATATTGTTAACTATTGTGGATATAAGGAATTATGTTTATATCAAAGCAAAACCAGCTGTCCCTAGCATGTCATTATATGAGTATTTTACTGTACTGATGTTATACCATCAAAACAAAAACACCACAGCTACTCCCATCCGTCTGTCTTTGTGACTGTAGCTGTCCTACAGTCCACGAACACTGCAAATCATTCACATGCTTATCCCGGATATGCATGTACTTCCTAGACAAAAAAAAACTTCAACTGTAAATGATATCCAAAACTTTCAACTTAATCTTCATTAAGAAAATTGTAAACAATTATAGCAAATTTACATTACTTTTCTGATTATGAATTATTCACAATTCATAGTCTACAGTAAAATTTGATTATAAGGAAATCAATGGAATATCAAAAACTAGATTCCTTGTAACTGAGATTGTATATAAGATCCATTAAAAAAACCTCATAGCTGTGACCTCTTTATAACCATGTTTTATTGCAGTGATTAATAATGTACTAACTTTGTGGAAGGGATCAGATTCATAATTTCCCATATATTATATACAAATACATGTATGATTTACCTAATGCAATTTTAATATTCCTAAACTTTAGAGCTCGAGTGAATCTAAATTACCTAATTAAATCAGTATCAGCATGATTTGCATCAAGCAGGAATCAAATTAAGTTTATAATATGGTAATATAGGAAAAAGAGTGCAACATAAACACATTTAAGGCTTCATTTTGGGAAAGAGTACTGACAAAATAAGAAAATAACCATAAGATGATAACTTACATCCATCTCTGTATTAAAGTGTGATTCTCCCCATTCATTGAATCAAGGATGGTAACCGATCTCTGGGGAACATTGGCAACAAGCAGTACCCAGTGGTTTTCATGAACATTTACTGGTAGAAAAATCCATCTAAATGCAGATAATCGTACCTACAAGAAGGTGAAGAAATGCATGTAATCAATTCAGTTGCAATCAGCAGCATACTAGGAAGAAATGCATGTAATCAATTCAGTTGCAATCAGCAGCATACTAGGTAGTTTTACAATAAGATGAACTTTACAAATAAAGTTTAAGTGAAACATAATTTTAATGTTAATAACACAGAAAATGAAGGATAAATGTGTTATATCTATGACTATATTTAATATTGATGATGCAATGCTATTGTGCACAACTTTCACTTTATAATAGAACATGTAAGTTGAAAAACTGCAGAAAATATGAAGTTTTGCCTATTAAAGACAAATGTATAATCAAACAATCAATTTAAACATTTATCACTTTGTAATTAACTTAACCATTAAAAATGAAGCATTTACCTTTTGATACAACCAAGTATCGAACCTGCCAAGTTCCCAGAGAACTGCCAAATAAGAAGGCATCACAAATATGTGATTTGAATCCTCCTTATTTTGATTCCACATTAGAAGGGCCAGGTATGCATTAATAACCTAACAAAAATTATAAATAAGGCTTGCATTCTTATAACGTTCAAAAAAATACATTGAAGACAAAACGGAAAGACCCATTGCCAACTTCATATATGTACACTGATCACCTGCCACCTATATGCAACTTCGTCTTCTCTTATTGATAATTCCTCTAGTAAACAGTATGTAAATCCCCCTCAGGAAAAACAGTGAACCTGACAATACTAAAATATTCTAAATGATATTTATTAAATACCTTATCATTCAACCAATTTTGGTTTTTTAGGGTATTGAAGTCGCCCTTGTCCAGGACCTCCCCACAAACATGGTACCGTGTCCCTGGCTTGATTTTGGGCACACCTTTAGTTGCAGAGCTCAAAATAGTCTGAATCATTGAAAATGGGTCTGAAAAACAAATGAAAATTTAAAATATATCTGTTAAATTTTGCAATGATCTAATTTTCACTTTTTTTTTCGTGATCTCTTTTAGATCGCAAAATATGAATACGCAGAAATTATATTCTGTATTATTTTTTAATAAGAAAATTATACAAAGGCCAAAAAATGACTAATGCGAATAAAAAATACTACACATTTTCCTTATTTTCACAAATTTTGTGACATGCGAGAAAAAAAAACCGGATATACAGTATGAGGTAGAAGTCTTTTGTTAGTAGTTTTTGGAATAATACACAGATTTTTCACTACCTGTATCCTGTTTGGAACTGTGTGAGGCGCTCTACAATAATAAAGAACAGCTAATTACAAAGCATGATAAACAAGTGAAAAGCTGTCAATGTGACAGCAAACCGTGAACTGTATCCATAATCCATGTCAACCCGTATCCAGTGAAATGGAGTACCCTATATATGCAACATTTTGCCAAAAAATGACTAAGTTCAAAAGCTGTATTTTTTTCATTAATTATCAGAAATCAAAATCCTAGCAATATGCACACCTCTGATATATGTACAACTGATCTGCAAAAGAACAACTTCCTATCTTGAAAACTGTAGAAGGAGTTATCCGTACAATAAGGGTATCCTTTATGCAATATTTTGCCAAAAATGACTACCGGTAAGTTCAAAAGCTGGTATTTTTTCGATAAATTATCGGAAATCAAAATCCTAGCAATATGCACACCTCTGATATATGTACAATTGATCTGCAAAAGAACAACTTCCTATCTTGAAAACTGTACGAGGAGTTATCCGTACAATGAGGGTACCCTTTTGGCAGCCGCCCGCCCGCCCGCCATTTTCACAATTTTAATAACCGGATTTTTCCGTTAGAAACCCTGGTTAAAAATTGTAACATTTCAGATGGAGAGATTTGTGCTTGAATTTTTCATAAAAGTTTTACATATTTGAAAAAAAATCATGAATGAGTAAACTTTGATTGACTTTGCCATTACACACAATGAAGAGTATACCTATACATAATTATATAATATCCTGCATTGGTTTGACCAAAACACAACAATACAACAGTTGCTGATATATTTATAACAGTTACTATAGTAGAATCTTGATATTTTCATACGCCATGGGCATTTGAATAATTTGTATTCTCTACCTATTGACTTACATGTACCAGTTCAAATTGTGAATAGATTTTTCGATACAAGTCTTTTTATTTACATGCAGTCACTTACATGGACATTGGCCTTTGAATCTTTAACACTGGGCTCCTAAAAAATGATGACATAAAAGTAACATCTAATAACATTCATTTATAATAAGCCTGTTTCTACTTTTACAGTCACTTACATGTAATTCAACTTTCTCCTTTTCCTTCTTGGGATCTTCAAGAACAGGCTCCTACAAAAAAAAAAAAAAAACAAATTTAAAGTTCCACCATTAAAATCTTCAATAATTAGCTAATCCGTTCAAGAGATAATTAAATTTCACTTTACGTAGCTCGCGGGTTTGCTGACGTCACAACAGAAATCGACGTAAAGAGTTGACCGTCATAGTAAACTCATAATTTTATTTTAAAATGACAAATGAGATATTTAGAAGTATAAAAGAAAATATTTTAGACAGCTTATATGCGGTTTATGACTGTTTATACAAAGATTTATAATATCAAGTGCTGAAAATTTAAAGATGTCACATAAATTGTCACATTTTGTTTTATAAAGAAAAAGAATGAGTGTGCGTTAGAACTCTTCCATTTAAAGTCATGTTTTAAAATAGAATGTATGCATTAACTTCGCTTTTTTTTTTACAATTATAACTTCTGTAATTTGTACTACTAATTAAATTCTTAAATTTCTTTTGGCTTGAGATAACCGTTTTATTTGATTACTTACTTATAATGTCAGTAGTTGCCTGGCATTTTATTTTTGCATTGATTGACTCAGAGTTTCATAAAAACAAAAATAGCAATTTTCTGTATCTTTACAGCCTTACATTAATTGCATTTGATAACATTCACAATAAAGTCTAATAAGCATTTACATGTTCTAAAATGTGTTAAACAGCTAGTCTTGTCAATAAATGCATTTCAATTTTGGTGTTCTAAGAAGTAAGGAAATAATGACGTCAGGCTAACGTCGTAATGAAAATATAAGATTTTGAGAAATCTTTTAAATTTTTAAAGTTTTTTTGCCAAAAATTGGCTGAGAACACATACTGATATTTTTTTATGAATTGATTCATAATTATCTCCTCTGTTTTTGTGTTGAGTATGATTAATTTCGTCTGAATCGTTTAAAAGTTTGGAGCATAGTTTTGTAATGCGTTTCTCAGTTAAAATGTGCATTTTACTATATATTTCATTGAAATGGCGTTGCTTGATTTTATTAATGACACTGTATTTGAAACACGATAACATTATTACCGCGCAGACAAATCTTAAATATATTTTAGAAATAAAACTATAAAACCTATGGATCACGTGGACAAATTTTCAAGGTAGGTTTTCTCACAAGCAGGTAAACCAGCGAGCTTCCTTAAAGGTCATAAACAATTATCTTCATTTACAGGTCTTACTTCAGCATCTGTCTTGTCCTCTCTTTCTGCCAGACCTGGCTCCTTGAAAAATAACATCAGAAGAAATAAAAGTGATTTGAGCCAGATTTTACAATTATGGATTGACTTTGCCATTACACGCAATGAAGAGTATACCTATACATATATAATATCCTGCACTGGTTTGACCAAAACACAACAATACAACAGTTGCTGATATATTTATAACAGTTACTATAGTAGAATCTTGATATTTTCATACGCCATGGGGATTTGAATAATTTGTATTCTCTACCTATTGACTTACATGTACCAGTTCAAATTGTGAATAGATTTTTCGATACAAGTCTTTTTATTTACATGCAGTCACTTACATGGACATTGGCCTTTGAATCTTTAACACTGGGCTCCTAAAAAATGATGACATAAAAGTAACATCTAATAACATTCATTTATAATAAGCCTGTTTCTACTTTTACAGTCACTTACATGTAATTCAACTTTCTCCTTTTCCTTCTTGGGATCTTCAAGAACAGGCTCCTACAAAAAAAAAAAAAAACAAATTTAAAGTTCCACCATTAAAATCTTCAATAATTAGCTAATCCGTTCAAGAGATAATTAAATTTCACTTAAAGGTCATAAACAATTATCTTCATTTACAGGTCTAATTTCTTCAGCATCCGTCTTGTCCTCTCTTTCTGCCAGACCTGGCTCCTTGAAAAATAACATCAGAAGAAATAAAAGTGATTTGAGCCAGATTTTACAATTATGAAATACCAGTAACTATATTTAAAAGTCATTAACAAATTTCTTCATCTACAGTCCTTACATCAACATCCATCTTTTCCGTAAAATAGGTCTCCTACAAGAAACAATAGATTGGTGAACTGGATACCATATACATTTATTTTTCATAATATATAAGTCTAGCCTAAATGGCAAAATAACCTTTTAAATACCTTCTCATTCAATTTAAATAATAAAATGATTTCTTTGTTTGATGATAGTACAGGAATTCATGTTTGCAACCATTGTGTTTTTATGCAGAAGTTTGAACCATTCATCCCAGTAATATCAAACAAACATTATATCTATAAAAGTATCTGTGATTAAGTAAAATATTTATATTATTGATCCACAGGGCCATAAAAACATCCCATCATGTTCTCATTTTAAAATTATAGAGGTATGCATGGGTATTGCATGTATATGAAAACATCACTTTGCGTATACTTTATAATTGTAGGCAGGAAGATGTACTGGTAAATCATATAATTCATGCATTAACTACCTGTTTATGATGACTGGATGAATTTTTGCTGGAACATTTTCCCTAAAAAATCAACAACAAAAATACACTATAGCTAAAATAAATATTAAGGTAATGAACAAAGTTTTAAAATGGAAGTTTGTTTGCCTCTTAAACACAGTTATCTTTGTTGCAAAAATGATTCACTATGATATGTGATATATAACAACCAAGTGTCATTAAACTTGTTTAATGCTTCTGTAAAAGAAAGAAAAGGGTTTTTGTTTGAAAAATGCACTAAAAATACTTTGAAATTAAAATTATAATTAAAAAAAAAAACCTTTACTGTTTGAAAATTATAGCTTACGCTCAGTACAAATGCTTTGTACGAATTTATCACTTTAACACACTCTTCTCTCTTCAACCGGTCTTCCTCTAAAACAAACAAGAGGCCTATGGATCACATCACTCACCTAAGTACCATTGGTCATGCTGTTCTTTACCAGATTTTCCACATTGTAACATCTATTGTGACCCCATCCTACCCGCAAGAGTCATGATTTGGACATTTAGAATCTACACTACCCCAGTATGCTTCCACATATGTTCCAGGACCCAATCCTATTTTTTTCTTTTCTTGATTATCTCCCCTTGGAGGAAGACTTGGTCCTTACTTTAACTGCCCTTCCCTCAAGGATGCTTTGTACTAAATTTGGTTTAAATTGGCCCTGTGGTCCTTGAGAAGTTGAAAATATATATAGTTTACAGACAGACGGACGGACAACGGATGATCAGAAAACTCACTTGAGCTTTCAGCTCTGGTGAGCTAAAAAGGGCTTGGTTCTAACTGTTGGGCATTTACATAGTTACATAATTATTTGAGATAGAGAACATTTTGGTGTACAGTTATTCTCTAAACTGTTTGCTTCTATTCTATTGGTGGTATACTTACTTCTCTTGTTGTCATTCGGTGAAACGAATGGAACATCTTTTGGATACCATTCTGGGGTCAATCTTTCAATACCCCAAAATCCTCTGACTATCCCATACTTGTTATATACTATAATAAAAATACTGTTTATCATACATGTAAAAGCTCTTTATCTTGTAACAATACATATTATGCTTGAAAAAGGATAATTATATTACTTGGTGTTTCCATTTTTTTTTTACATTTACCCTTAATAAATATACAAAAAAGGATAAAAATTATATGAATACAGGTTAAGTACGAAACCAATGAGTTATGATGCAGAGGGAATCTACAAATACATTGCAAGTGATTAGATGGTAATGAATGTGAAATATTGCATCAGTGTAAGCATCATTAAAGCAAGGATAAAATTTTGACAATTATAAATTGCTATTTTCAGGTGAATACAATCTACCTCACGGGAACAATATTCAACTGGCTCAAAACAATGTGAATTATAGCTTTTTGTGGGTTGCTAAATTATAATGCTGACGGCTAATATAAAAAGTAATTATTTCTTTATGTGATGAAATGATTGAAACCCATGTAGCAATATCTGCCATCTTTCTTAGCTGTTTATATCTGATGAATATTATGTGTTTGCCAAATACTTTGAGAAACAATGAAATTTCAAAGGTTGACAATATAAACATATTAACCTAAAGTATCAATTGATTCAATGCTGGTGAATATAACTTTTATGATTTACAGCACATTGGTTTGCAGCCAATTAGAGAGTTAGGAATCATTCAATTATATAATAGAAAAGTGAATGTTATTTTCATTATGAATATATTGTATATAACAAAGGATATCAAATGATAGGCATGTATTGTTAATAATACTGAAGCTTATTAATTAAGGTTTATGTTTTGCTATCATAAAACAGAAATGAGAAGTAAATTATTATTGAGAAATAATTTCAGTGATTTTAGATAACCAATGATTGCCTGTATAGTTCATCTAGCAAGAGTGTACTATGATAAAAATGCCACACACCACATCTATGTAGACCACCATGATGATATATACTTACCAAAACATAACACTTACCAAGTCCACTTACCCATGCACAGCTTTAATTAAATAAAATATAAAATTCAACCCTAATGATAACATAACCAAGAAACATCACTTGGCCTCATACATTAGGCACTCATATATATCTTTCTCTTTTTCATTTAAAGTTTTCTTTACTTGTTTTCTGTTTTTCTGGAGTACATGAAAATTTTTCAAATTCATAAACTTTAAAAAGTTCTCAATTTATTGAAAGGATACAATCTTCAAACTTGCATTTTTAACTAAGTCTAACTGAATTTTAAGTTTTGTCAAATGTTTTGTCAAATGTTCCATTACTGCTCAATCTTAAATATAAATTGCTAGGATTGTTCAAATTTATCAATTTATTTCTATTCTCTTTTGGAAACTGAATTCTCAATTTTAATTGAGAATCAGAATTTTTCACCCCCTGTTTTAGGCTTCTTGACATTTTAAACAGAACACTTGGCATTTCAATCAACCCATGTTAAATTAAAGAAAAAGACCAGCTTTAAATTTTACAATACTGTTTAAATTTAATGGGTATTTAAATTTACCATATGCTCCAACTAAATTTCCCACCACCTTTCTCAAGTTAGGCAAATTAATTTCCTCAGGTGCAAGAGCAGGCAAACCTGAAAGAGAATTCTTTAAAAACATTTCTATTGGAGTAGCAAATACACCTTAAGATACTTTAAAATAATTACTGTAGTTTCCTAAATAGACAGGATGAGAGCATGTAATTTCACAAGAAGCACCACTCACGCTTTTAATTTTTTGGAGTTAAATTTATGGTAAAATTTTCTAAGCCACCCAATCACTAATAATTTTTATAGCAATTTGACATCTAAGAGACATTTTGTGATACATGTATTTAGTACATGTGTAAAATAAAGAATTTACTTGAAAAAGAAATCTTGACATGAGTACTGAATTCTGAAAACTTACCAACAGGTACAATTTCTTTAGATGGCATCTGGACTCCATAAGAGCCAGATGCGGCATCTATGAATTTTTCCATAACCGATCCATCCTCTACAAACTTTTTCAGGTTGGATGTTCCTAAAGTTGTTGTAATAAAGAAATACAAAATATGGTTAAACTTTGATATCTCAAACACTGATGTCTATATGATGTTGAAGTGACTTGAAAGTCCCAACAACTTTAAGTATTTTACCCTTTATATCTAAAATCCTCAGTTATCTTGAAATTTGTTCATAGCCCCATAGACTTCAAATTAATGTGGTTTGACTGTATCAAAATATTGTAATGAGACTTTCTTTAATGTGAGAAGAATCATATCAAAAATAAATGAAAATGGTAACAAGAAAAACTTAAAGATGAAATACTCATAGCTTACAAAGTAAACAGACAAAAAAAAAGATCAGAGATTCAGAAGTTTTTTTTTTTAATTAAACATTAATTTATGAGAAATATTGCTGATTTTTAATTTTTATTTCTTTTGGTTATTTATCCTTATATATAATTTTAATTGGCATAGATCATTCACATTTAGTTTCAAAAATTACAAACCTCTAAAATCTATTGCCTTTGCTCTACTGTTGAAGCGTAGCACAGCCACTTGCTGGCCTTTTTCTACTAGTTTATCAACCTGAAATATTTATTCATCATAAAAATATATTTGCTTGACAAGAAGAAAGACATAATCAATATTACATTAGTTCTTGTGAGAACAATAAAATAGTGAAAATAACATATACTTATTCAAATTTTAAGAAATGACATACATATTTCTCTATCTTCTTCCACCATTTCTTTTCCATCCTTCTTTAGTTACTGAAAAATGTATCATAATAAGATTCAACAATCTATTCTTGTCTTTTTCTTTTTAGCCTATCAATATATATACCAACTAGACAACATTGATATGGTGACCATGTTAAAGGGCACCGCTTAAACAGTGGACAATAGGATAAAAAGAATTTCAGAGAATTTTGCTTTGACCTTGACCTACTGTAAAATCATTAGATTTTGTGGTGGCTCAATTTTCGTGGAATTTGTGGGTACCTCCCATCCACGAATTAACATCCTCCACAAAATAAAAAAATAGATGTTATAAAATCATATGTTCTTATGATGATAAAAAAGAATACACATAATTATATCCCCATGAACCTGTAAAAGTTAAGCAATCCATGAAAAATGGCCCCAACGGGTTTTAATGATTTCACAGTATATCTTCAAAATTTTCAAGCTGGCATAGAACTTCTTATTCAATCTCATTACCCCTTACATACAGGCATTTTTGTTCAATCTGAACATATTAACCAAATGGGAAATAATCCATGGTCTAAAACTGATTATAAAGTGAACTGCTTTGACCTTCACATTAACCTTGATCATGGTCACTGCACGCCATTAACCAAAAATCTCTGTTTGAGTAAAGTATTAGCCAAACAGGGGCTACAAGGAGAGTATGTATATGCTTAAAACATGATTTTAGCTTGATCTAAATGACCTTGACATTTGACCTACAAACATCATCTAAGGCCACTGCATACCCTTTAATCAAAGGCATCACGTGGGTGATATATGCACCAGATTGGAGCAAAGGAAGAGAAGTCATGCTCCGAACAAGGATTTTTCGTATAATTCTGCTATGACCTTCACATTTGACCTATGCAAATTTGTTCAAGGTCACTACAAACCTGTAATTTATAAGCTCTGAGTATGAAAAGTATGAATCAAATAGGGATAAGTTAAAAGCATATATAAGTGCTGATTTTTTTTTTTGCATGGGCCGTTATGACCTTGACCCCTGACCTGCAGGTCACTGCACACCCTTCGACCATAGACACTTTGTAAGTGAAATATGAGCTAGATTGGAAGAAGGGGATAGAAGATATGCTCCAGACAAGGATTTTTTTAAAATTCTGCTATGACCTTAACCTTGAACCTAGAAAATGGTTCGAGGTCATTGCACACCCTTTACCAAAAGAATCCCTGTGGGTAAAGTATCTGGCCAAGCAGATGAAAGGAAAGACAGACGGACAGACTGATTACTATAGGGCACCCGCAGTGAAGGGGCCCTAATTATTGTAAACCAAGTTCCAGGGATGGGGTAATCATAATCAGTAATCGTAATCAGCTGTAATCGATTACAGGTTGCTGAGTAATCATGAGTAATCAGTAATCATCCATTTTTCTGATTACAAGTAATCATAATTTAATCGATTACTCTGTGAAAAAGTCCTGTAATCATGATTAATTTTTGATTACTTTTATGATTACAATGGCAAAACTCAATAGGTTGAAATCATTATTCATTGGATCTTATATTTAGTGAATAAGGTTCAGTCTTAAAGTTGGTCAGTATTTATTGCCCTTGGGCATGTTTAAATTCATGTCCAGTCATGATACAATGAGTTTGCTATTCAACAGTCCTTGCTTTTAGGCGCATTAGAAAACAGTTCACATACTGTGCTTATTTAATTGGGAAAATTATTTAAAGGGTCACTTTTAGTTGGACTTTGTTTAGAGAAAGATGTCTGCTGTACAACATTTTGAGTTTTCTGATGATCAAACATCATCGGGTATTGTGAAAGCCAAATGTAGATACTGTTCTGCATACATATCGGGGAATGCAAAAACTACTTAAAATAGTAAATAATGCAACAAATTACATTGATACCAGAATAAAGAGTCCTGTCAAAAAATGCACTGTTTTTTTAAAATGAAACATTTAAACTATGAAAAAACTGAAAAACAAATAATGTAATCTAAAGTAATCACAAGTAATCATGATTACAATGAGGAAAAGTAATCTAATGTAATCAATTACTTTTAAAAATGGATGTAATTAGCCTGTAATCGATTACTTTTAAAACCAAAAGTAATTGTAATTTAATCGATTACTTTTGAAAGTAATCAACCCCATCCCTGAAAAGTATTTCACTGAACAAGTTTCAATTGAGGTGACTTACTATAAACCAACTTTTATTCGCGTGTGAGAAATTTTTGCGAGGTTTATGGGAGCCTTGTCATCGTGAATACCTATATCTCGCCGCGAACCAATCCTTTGTCTATAGTTTTTATAACAATACAGGTCTGGATAAGGCTTGGTCGGAGACATTAGTTGTTGTGACTGAGCCAGTTTATAAACAATTGATCGCGAAAATTAAGTCACCGCGAATAAAAATTGGTTTATAGTAAGTCACCTCAATTGAAACTTGTTCAGTGAAATACTTTTCATGCATGGATCAAGGGGGGGTCTAACACCCCCCCCCTTGAGATATGCAGTTATTAAATGTATATACTAAACCATCCCCACAATGTCAGGGATTCTGAGTCAACATGTAAGGATGATACTTCATCAATAAATTTAAAATTAAAAACTGAAAGTTGAAAATTTTGGGCGTCATAAAAAAATAGAGGCGAGTGATTACATTTTATTATAAAAGGTCATTTTATCATTTAAAATATTTATTTATCATTTAAAATACACGTAGAAAGCATTAACTATATTCGCCACTGTTATGGACCCCTACTGATCGCTTTTTTTATTCAAACATACATATTTACTAGTAAACCTTGCTGACGATCTAACGAGAAAATCAATCTATTGATTTATTAAAAAAAAAATAATGGTCACAAATACCAAATTAGAAGATATTTAATCCCAAAATCATTTTAATCATTTCTGATTCCTAGCATCAAAACAAAGTACAAAATGCCTCACAAATTATCTGTTTAGACAAAATGTTTTTGGGTGATTTAATGTATCTCTTACTAATGTTGGTTATGTATTTTTTGCAATGTCGCTACCTGCATATCCCGAATGAATCCCCAAAGAAAGCATTTTATTGCATAGTAGCTATATAGTTATTATAACATCTATCATGGCACCAGTGTAATAGGAAATGAAGAACAGTCAGATACCACATTGAAAACATATAGTTGGACCAGGAATCTGTGGCGTCGAAGCAAATTGAAAGTGGGGGTTGGGGGTAAGGGGGCTAGACTAATCATCAAAAGCCTTGACAAAAAAAAAAAACTATTTCCCAAGATCTCGATATTCCTAATCCGTGAGGGGGGGGGGGCAGTATAATTTTTCTATTTTCAATATTACTATTAATATTTAATTCTTTTAAAGGTAAATTCAATTTAGGAACAATTATGTTTCCAGCGAGAAAAAGTGGGGGTGGGGGGCTAGCCCCTCCGGGATGCTTAACGTGTTATGTGTCTAATGGTTTGGTTTACGTTAATAATAAATTGTATTTTAAATTTCCGATCCATATAATAAATTATATACCTTGTGCAAATAGTTCAGCAAGCAGCTTACGGTGCAAGGTGACTTATGGTGAAAGCGAAAAAAGAAAAATCATTAGCCAATGAGAGTTCGCTTAACAAAATATGGTTAGTAGGCAACCAATCAGATCAAGGTCCATATCGAGGTTCTTAGATCCAATAATACGTTACTATTATACCTCATGTGCTTGGAGGTATAATAGTAACGTATTATTGGATCTAAGAACCTCGATATGGACCTTGATCTGATTGGTTGCCTACTAACCATATTTTGTTAAGCGAACTCTCATTGGCTAATGGTGGTACGTTCAAATCCTCCAGATCTGACAAGGAGCTAAAAATCCGTTGATTAAAACTGTGTGAAAACAGAATCATTGCCTTATGTCAAGAAAGGTAAGAAAAACAGAAAGAATAAACAACAATAGAACAATATATTCCACAACCTCTAATTGACTTGAAAGTATTTTTATTCTGTAATTTTTGGAGTAAACATCAATGCCGAATACAGATTGAAATCGTAATTTACAAAGGGAGGATTGTGTGTGTGTGTGTGTGTGTGTGTCTATAGATATATATGTGTGTTTGTGTGCCTGCGTGTGTGTCAATCAAATGTTTTACCATGTATTTTGTTAAACCACAATCTTTTCTATAAAATTTTAATTGTGAACCGCACAACACATTTACTACAAGATGTAAACAACTTTAAGCATTCATTTTCGAGCATATTTTTATCAGTTTATTAAAAAAAATTAAAAGAGCATTAAATGCTTCATATTTACAACACTCTACACTTTCCAACTGAATTATTTTGTTACTTTCTCATTCTACTTTCTCATTCTACGTCAATCATCCGCCTGAAACTACGTAATGTTTAATTATGACATCATGTGGCGTAAGAATACACAGTGGAACAGTGGAATATCAAAACTTTATAACTTTATTACATGAGTGATATCCACCGCATATTGAGCTAAACGTGATATTATTAACTCATTAGATTTGTTACCGACTGTTTACAGAAATTTGTGGGTTCTGTGAAGTCCATAAGAGGCGAGGTGTTATAAATATATATATATATATATATATATATATATATATATATATATATATATATATATATATATATATATATATATATATATATATATATATATATATATATATATATTTAAGTATTGAATCCTTATTTTTTGAAAGATATAGTCTCATAACTGCAACGGTGTGTGCATACAAATTGAATAACGCGCGTTAGCGCGTTATGAAAATTTGTTTGCACACACCGTTGCAGCTATGAGACTATATCTTTCAAAAAATAAGGATTCAATGCTTATATTTACATTTTTTTACCTTCTTGTCTTGTACGCAAATGGGAATTATACCTCAAAATTACTGTATTATCCTATGGGTAAGTTCAAATTAATGGAAGAGCCACTGTAACAGCCACAAGCGTGATCTTTGATTTTCGCTTGTGACGTTGTATTTATCAGCGTTCAACGTTTGTGACGTCACAGTTAAAACTCGTCATTTAACCTTTTAGTACCCTTTCTGCGTTATGGTGCTATATCTGCAGTAGCTTTACATGCAAAATATACGTGGAATGTAAATATTTAAGCATTGAATCATTAGTTTTTGAAAGATATAGTCTCATAACTGCGCCGGTGTGTGCATACAAATTGAGTAACGCGCGCTAGCGCGTTATGAAAATTTGTATGCACACACCGCTGGAGTTATGAGACTATATCTTTCAAAAAATAATGATTTAATGCTTATATTTACATTTTTTAACTTCTTGCCTTGTCTGCAAATGTAATTTATAGGTCAAAATTTCTGTTTTATCCTAAGGGTAAGTTCAAATTAATGGAAGAGCCACGGTAACAGCCGAAAGCGTGAACTTTGATTCTCGCTTGTGATGTTGATATAAATAAGAAATTCGCCTAGGTGTGTGATATAAACCTCAGGGCTGTGATATAAGATTTATATCGTATACTTATGGAAAATATACCCTTTTCCACCCTGTGCGATATAAACCGAAAATTCGCCTAGGGATGTGAAATAAGATAATATAATATCGGCTATTATGACGTAGAGTTCGATATGCTTCGTTCAACTCCGATCTACGAGTATGAAGTCAAAAAGTTACGTCGACGTCAACCTAGTATACAAACAGCTGGCGCAAAATTTCATGGAAGTTTATCAGAGATGGAATATATAGACACGGAGCGATTTGTTAACAAAAATCATTCATCACATGATATTTTTATTGATTCTTTTATATTTTCTATAAGTATATGATATAAAAATCATAATGTGGCAATTTTTATATATATAGTCTGACGGCTCTCGGGGTGATATGCCGCGACATCGGGCTAATATAGGATACGATATAAAAATTGCCATATAATAATCTATAAATATATATATATTTTTTTTTTTCTTTTTTTTTTGCAGAAACCATCACTTGCCCTTAATAAAGTGCAAGCACCAGGATTTCTAAAATATGACTTGAGTAAGATACCACCAAAGTTAAGGAGGAAAAGTAATGTTTGTGCTGCAAGCAGTTCTGCTAAATTTGTCAAGAAATCAGCTCCATTGTCCATATTCAATGAAGAGTTAGACGTGGTAATTTTTTCTCTAATTAGATTGAAATTAAAAAAAAAACAGGTGAATTTTGCATTACATTTACATTATTAGTTGTTTCTTAAATATTTTTAAGCCAAATGAAGTTCCTCCGACCATGGAAGAAGTTTCTGCAGCATCCTGCAGTATTCCTATTGAGAACAATTTCAAACTTTATTGTCTTGGAATTGTTGAATCACAGTATTTTTGTCCGTGCAATGGCAGCATGACTGTATTTGCTCTGGCTGATTTTGATGAAACAAGAAAGGAACTTCAGGTATGCATTAATATTCTTGCATTTACAGATATATTTTCACTTTGGAAAACCTGCAGATGATACTGATTTTCTGTATTTACTTTATCAAAAAATATATGTATGTCCAAGACATTTTTATGCATCCACTTGTCATACAATATATGTTTATGTTGATTTGTCAGATCTTTATGTGGACTTGTGATATTGATGTCAGCATGACAGAAATAAGCCACCATATATATATATATATATGGAAAGTAATTTTGAAATCTGCCCATAAATTTGAGAATTTGATAATAAAGATTTGATTTTTCAGAAGCATCAGATACAAACTGTGAGAAGGAAAGCAGTCAAATTTGAAGGAGACACTCGATGGATTTGCTTCTGCTCCTGTAATCCACTGCATGCAGAATATGTGGATGCATTGTCTGCAAATCTACTTACTTCATATGAAGGTTAAATATGTTGTACTTTTAAGTATTATCTAATTGGATTTAATACCTATTCTGTTATTGGATGATCTGTTTGCAGGGATGGGGTCGATTACTTTCAAAAGTAATCTATTAAATTACAGTTACTTTGGGTTTTAAAAGTAATCTATTACAGGCTAATTACATCCATTTTTTAAAGTAATCGATTACATTAGATTACTTTTCCTCATTGTAATCATGATTACTTGTGATTACTTTAGATAACATTATTTGTTATTCAGTTTTTTCATAGTTTAAATGTTTCATTTAAAAAAACAGTGCATTTTATTACAGGACTCTTTATTCTGGTATCAGTGTAATTTGTAGCATTATTTACAAGCCTTTTCATTGCATTTTATCATCATTAACATTTGAAATGTAGAGTCATTTAGCCTGCATCTATCTGGTCTGAAGATCAGAAATTAAATAAGCACAGTATGTGAACTGTTTTCTAATGCGCTTAAAAGCAAGGACTGTTGAAAAGCAAACTCATTCTATCGTGACTGGACATGAATTTAAACATGCCCAAGGGCAATAAAGGAATACTGGCCAACTTTAAGACTGAACCTTATTCACAAAATATAAGATCCAATGAATAATGATTTCAACCTATTGAATTTTGCCATTGTAATCATAAAAGTAATCAAAAATTAATCATGATTACAGGACTTTTTCACAGAGTAATCGATTAAATTACGATTACTTGTAATCAGAAAAATGGATGATTACTGATTACTCATGATTACTCAGCAACCTGTAATCGATTACAGCTGATTACGATTACTGATTATGATTACCCTATCCCTGTCTGTTTGTTTTAGATTTCTGTTGCAAATGTAATACTGTACATGTATTTATTTCTACTGACCAGATAATGCAAAAATCATGAATCCATATACATGTATTAATATGTTAGAAGTATGTTATAGAGTACATGTATATCTCTTCAGCAATTCATTTTGTAATGCAGCTACAATCTTGGCATCCTCGCTAGCTAAGGGTTTCTGATCTGCACCACTCCTGAAAAACTCTTGGCATAAATCAGCCAGAGCAAATATGCTGTCATTGCATTGCACGGACAAAAAGGCAAGATTTTCTCCTGGATTTTGATTTGGGATTACTGAAACCGTTCGCCCAATAAAAAAAATGCAAAACATCTGTGTTTTAAGGTAGATTGCGGGTTTACTGCTTGCGAGAAAACCTACCCTGAAAATTTGTCAGCGTGATCCATAGGTATTTAAAATTTGATTTCTAAAATTTATTTGAGATTCGTCTGCGTGGTTATTATGTATCGTGTTTCAACACGGTGTCGCTGATTAAATCAAGCATTGCCATTTCAATAAAATAAATAGTAAATTGCATATCTTAATCGGGAATCGCATTTTAGAACAATAATTCTAGGTTTTAAACTATTTAGACAAACTTAATTTTTATCAGCACAATAACAGAAGAGATAATGTTGAATCAATTCATAGAAAATTATCAATAGGTGTTCTCAGCCAATTTTTTGCAAAACAACTTTAAAGATTTAAAAGATTTCGCAAAACCTTTTATTTTCATTATAACGTTAGCCCGATATCATCATTCTCTTAAGTCTGAGAAATAAAAAATACAAATGCTTAGATTGACTAGACTAGCTTCTTTACTCATCATTAGAACATATAAATTTTAATTAATTAGACATTATACTGATTTTATCGAATGCGCATATGCAATTATATATAATGTAAAGTAATGTGAAGAGAAGAACAATGGCTATTTTTTCTTTCCATGAAACTCTGAGTCAATAAATGCAAAATTAATTACTATACAACTATTGTCATAGTTTGTATGTTTGTAATCGTATACGATGATTAGCTAAAGTCAAATGAATTCTAATAGATCGGTGGTTGAAAATACAGAAGTTATAATTGTAAAAGAAGTGAAGCTAAAAAAAATGATTTTAAATAGAAGAGTTTCAACGCACAATCATACCTTATTAAACAAAATGTAACACTGTATTTCGATCACCCCTTTAAATTGTTACAACTTGATAATTAAAAATGTTTAGATTAACTGCATATAAGCTTTTTTAAATATTTCCTTTTATGTTTTTAAAGATCATTTGTCATTTTAGAAAAAAAAAATGTTTGGGTTTGCTATGACTCATTGACGGTCAACACATTACTGTAAATTCTATTGTGAAGACAGCAAACCTGCGACCTATGTTAATTAACAATGTTTCATACTGATTAGATCATGTGACAAAAAAGTTTCGACTTTTGAAAGCACGATATGCCAATTGTTGGTGAGTAGCTGTGCGGATCAGAAACCCTTGGCTAGCGAAAATGCAATCTTGGTAGACCTCAAAGATTGTTTTGACTCATCAATCTTTTGCAGTTCCATTTGGTACACATTATTTGAAAACTCTCATTTTTTTTTATTTACACGTATTTATTTTTTTTATTTGATATCTTCTAAACAATTGAGAACATTTACAATGTATATCTTAATTTAAAGGATAGAAGTTTGGAGGTAATGAAAAAATTAATTTAAATCATAACTTCAATTGTTAATTTATTACATATCTCTGGGCATTGCAAATGCATGTACATGTACATTTATATTTTTTGTGTATTTAATATATATTGTTTTATACTGGCATTAAGATTTGCACCATCTTGTTTAAGAAACTGTTTTAATAATATCAAGTGATATATAATAGAAGTTTGTACCTGATTGAAACGCTTCATTTTTTAAATTTCAGACTTCTCAGAAACGAAATGTATACATGTTAGAGTGGTTGAGAAGTTCACTGATGAATTTGATGATATTTCCCCGGATGTGTACTTCTCAGGTCAGTATCCTTTTCAGTGAAACTGATTGACACTTTCTCTTAAACACATAGTAAAACATGCAGGTAATGAATTGATGCATACAGGAAAGTGATTTTAATTCCTCTTGAGTTTAATATACATGTATATTGTGAACTGAATGGATATAATGAATCACGCTTGTAACAAAGCAAAATCCTCCCTCTCTGGCACTTCATTATAAGCATGTATTACTGTATACTATTTTGTTTATCTTTATTTCTGTTAGATCTTTCATTATGAGAATGTAAATGTAATGTGAGAATTTGCGAGTGGACGGGTGATCAGAATTGACATGGATTTCAGCGCCATATCAATAAAAGCAACTAATCTTATTTTGCGAGTGATGCTTCTCGTGAAATTACATGTTGATATATTCCTTGCATTTAATAAGGAATTTACAGTAGATGATAGTTTTTTTCCAACAAAATCTTGACAAAATGTCCATTAGATTTAAATTTAGAATTTATTTTCAGAGCATTCATATGGCAAAAAAGAGACAGAGGGACTGAAAGAGGTATTAATGTAAACTTCAAGAAAATTGATCTGTTTCTTTTGTGAATGCATGCATGTATTCATTATTTTGAGTTAATCTTGGTTTTCATTTACTTTGAGTTCTGGTTTATCTATATTGAGAGTAAAGTCGTTTTAATACCTTATCTATAATTTAGTAAGTTTAATTCTCAATGTAGAGGTCAAATTCAGTCTCAAAACAAAAATAAACACAACGCGAAGTACTGATAAAAACCTATACGGCACTGACCTGCTACATTATTTGGTGAACCGTGACCAGGATAGGGTTTGTACTACAATGGTCAGTGGCACGTGCTACTCACTTTGAGAGCCCTATTCAGTGATTCGGACTTGGCTGAATTCTTTTGTTGTTAGTTTCTATTGTATTGTGGGTTTTTTTTATTTCTTTAGCTGTCGCTTTTCTTTGTAATGGATTTGTGGGTTTGAGAATTCATGCATCCATGCAGATTTACCAGAAAAGAGAGAGAACGAGCACATGGCGAAATCTGTCCTGGAATGGAAGCTTGATGGAAGAACTGTTCCTCCTGGTAAAGTTATTTCTTCTCTTAGCGGTGAAAGGACTGCGAACGATAGCATTGTCTAGCCGCCTAACTAAAAGTCATTTTTTGAAAGTTGTCTAATCAAACTTATTTTTTCATTATAATGTAAACATTTATGTATATTTTCATTGAATATAAATGATTTGGTCAAACAAAGAGAGATAACTTTGTATTTTGGGTTAAAATAGCTCATTTCATAATAGAAAATAACGGAAAACGGAAATGTTTTTTAAAACATCTTTCCCCCCCCCCCCCCCCGTGTGAAACAAAAATTCCTTTTGAGGGGATTTAATTATTGTTATTTAGCATATTTTTACCAAAGGGTTTGTTGTTTCACGGGGGGGAACATATGTCTACAGACCGAAATACATTTCAAAAAAAGAATTTTGCTTTATAAACTTTCGAAAAATAATAAACAGATATGAATTAAAATAAAATTTTACTTTAATATATATGGTAAATATGTTAATTAAGTTTTTATGCACATATTGGCCGCTAAAAAATATTTTCCTCACTCATAAAGACCGGTTACAATGAAATTTTTTTGAGACCCCGCATTAGCAAAACTTGTTTAAAGAAAATTAATTTGATTACAAATTTTATTTTGATATAAATTGATTAGGATTTGATTATACTTTTTAGTAGAAAACTTAGTTTTTGAATATCTGTCAGAAATTCCGAAATATTTGGATGTAAAATGTAGGCGGGAAACGGGCGTTAGCGTTCGCAGTTCTTCCATTACAGTTGTCGTTCGTGGGTATTACTTCTATGTACAAGCCCGTCGACCCAGTATTGTACCCTTACTGCCGACCCGAGCATCCGAAGGGAATTGGCTAAATGTGTTTTGATATAACAATGCCAGTTGAAAGTTAGAGCGGTGTAGCATATTATGTCATTATAAACTTAGTTATCATTTACGTGTTCGTTGATTTGTTTATTTTTGTGGCTTATAAACTTAATTAGATTTTTTGTAAAATTTGATAGGTTATTAAACACACGTAAAACTAGTAGGTTAGTCTAACAGTAACTGTCCTCTGTCGATCTTGTTGACAAAACTGGGATAGTATGCCTGTTAATAACTGTGTAAACATAATACTTTAATGTACTGTAAAGTTCTGTGTTCTGTGTGATGATTTGATATATGGATTCAGTTATGATATTTATGACATGTTTATTAATAATTTTTCTTGATTTTTCAGACCACTTATTCACCAGTTTTATTGCAATTTATCCAGACACCAGGTTGACCAAAGTGAGATTTGGAAATGGACTGGAACCTGATACATTCAACTCCATATATTTCAAGTGTCTGATCGTCTTCATAATATCCGATGTTATACCGGTATCCACTGTGTTCATTCTGGAATCCGTGAAGTTTGTGATAATCGTGTGTAAATGTTGTGTTGTACCCATAGTATTATATCCCGGAATGTGTTCCAATTAGTGATTGCTGAGGACCATGGAGACTGGTGCTGTGAAATGAACTTAGCAATGTGACATATTCACCTGATTATGTTTTGCTTATATTTTGTATAATGTATGTTTTTTAAAGGGAATTTGATTGAAATGCACCACTCAATTTTAGTCAAATGCATAGCATTTGTCTTTAAAGGGGGAGGAATGTGGTAGATCGGGATTTCATTTCTATTTATTATTATAAGTATTCCGATCCCGATGTGATTTTATTCCATTACTTTGGTAACGCCCACTTTATACGAACGCCAATAACTTTAATGACAGTTGTCTTTGTTCTCTTTTCCGTATATAAACCAGTGTAAGTCCTTATTTGAAGAGGGAGACGGCTGGTTTCGCTAGCTACTTTTCTCCAAGCAGAGAGGGGGAGGGAGACGGCTGATTTCGCTAGCTACTTTTCTCCAAGCAGAGAGGGGGAGGGAGACGGCTGGTTTCGCTAGCTACTTTTCTCCAAGCAGAGAGGGGGAGGGAGACGGCTGGTTTCGCTAGCTACTTTTCTCCAAGCAGAGAGGGGTAGGGAGACGGCTGGTTTCGCTAGCTACTTTTCTCCAAGCAGAGAGGGGGAGGGAGACGGCTGGTTTCGCTAGCTACTTTTCTCCAAGCAGAGAGGGGGAGGGAGAAGGCTGGTTTCGCTAGCTACTTTTCTCCAAGCAGAGAGGGGTAGGGAGACGGCTGGTTTCGCTAGCTACTTTTCTCCAAGCAGAGAGGGGGAGGGAGACGGCTGGTTTCGCTAGCTACTTTTCTCCAAGCAGAGAGGGGGAGGGGGACGGCTGGTTTCGCTAGCTACTTTTCTCCAAGCAGAGAGGGGGAGGGAGACGGCTGGTTTCGCTAGCTACTTTTCTCCATGCAGAGAGGGGGAGGGAGACGGCTGGTTTCGCTAGCTACTTTCTCCAAGCAGAGAGGGGGAGGGAGACGGCTGGTTTCGCTAGCTACTTTTCTCCAAGCAGAGAGGGAGAGGGAGACAGCTGGTTTCGCTAGCTTCTTTTCTCCTGAGTCCCCGTCTCTTCTGTCTCTTTGAGGTCCCTGTTAAAGTTTGGTTTTAGGGTTGGGGATTTTAAGTACTTGATATTGACTTGTGTACCTATTTTGTTAATATAATAATAAATTTATAAAGGGTTGTTAATCTTGGTTTTCATTTACTTTGAGTTTTGCTTATTATATCTGGTTTATCTATATTGAGAGTAAAGTCGTTTTCATACCTTATCTATAATTTAGTAAGTTTAATTCTTAATGTAGAGGTCAAATTCAGTCTCAAAACAAAAATAAACACAACGCGAAGTACTGATAAAAACCTATACAGCACTGATCTGCTACATTTTATTGAATATACCTGTACATGTATATATATACATTTACATGTATCGACTTATATGGATTGGCCAGTTGGCAATTGTACCTTGATATAAGCTGTTTCCATTCTCATACAATTTGAATCAAATGAAATATTTTCATTTTAAAAATTAAATTGCTTTAATAGAATACTCCTTATGAAATGAACTTGAAACTAATAATACCTGGCAAGGCATAAACTATAGTTTATTTGTTGTGTTACACAAATTATATTTTTCGTAGGAAATAAATTTTTCAAAACTTATAAACATAATACAAACAATATCTAACATAAGAAGTGAACACAGATCTAAGGAATTTATGCTTGAGAAGTGTTCTTTACATAATGAAAGAAGTTAACAAAGTTGGGAATTGATATTATAACAATATTTTTTTTGTACTTCATGTAGTTGAGCACATGACTGAAAGTTTTCACTCCAAGAAAACCAAGGTTTTTGAGGGGTGAAATTTTCAATGATATACCCTCAACCGAATGTACAATTTTATTGCATGGTTAACCGTTATATTGTGAATTTTTATTGCATGATGCGTATCATAATAACAGTGAATCTTACACACAGAAGTTTGGCAGTAAACATGTAGTCATCATTTTTTGATACATGTACATAGTACCATCATCCAATAAAAATATGTTAGCTGTTCACAGTGTTGTTTTGATCTATCTGGCTGGAGGGCATGGTTTAAACCTTCAGAGTTTAATAGTACCGGTGTAGTGTATCTAAGAAATGCTTATTGATAATCAAATTCATGTTATTTACATGAGCATATAATAATGAATAATGGATACAATGAAACAATTTTATCTTATCCTAGTGATTGGTTCTAGATCGTTTTCCTTTTTATTATGTTTAAGATAATCTCATTTCACAATAGAATGCAGATCTTGTGGAATTGCCATTTGGAGATGACTATTGCCTAGTTTTATGTGGGATAATGCCAGGAGTTGTCACAGTCTTCGCTAGGAAGCTTCAGTGTTTTACTTGTCAAAAGGTACATTGCTGCCATACCAACCACATCCATTCCTACATAGAAAAGGCCTCTACAGACACAGTACCTGATATTGTACTGAAACTCATGAGAGGTATGGTAGATGAGACCTCTACTAAGACTTTTATCTACCATACTCTCTCAAAAAGATCCATACAATTTAGGCTCGATGTTGCTCTCCAAGCCACATTTTTAGATCCTGTGGCATATTGCATCAAGGAAGATGGAGTTCTAAAATTTCTTCCATTTGAAAGTGATATCTGTAGTGATTGTGGCAGCCAACTGGAAGCAGAATGTAGCCTTCAAGGGAATCAACCAATGCCACTTTTTTGCAAATATCAAGTATATGAAGTGTCAGGTAGGAATGTTTATATATTAATTACTCCCTTTATTTGTTAAGATATTCTAGATACTTCTTCTAGATAATATTGCAAGCTAGTATTTATAAACTATGTTCAAATCATGCATGTAAACGATCTGATTTTTTAATTGACAAAATCTTGTGAGATATTAGTTGTAAATTTATTCTCATCTTTATTTTTTGTTTTTAGTGTGACGGTCAGACCGGTTCGAATACCGGCGCCAGATAGCTCAGTTGGTAGAGCACCTGACTAGAGATTCAGGGGGCCCGGGTTCGAAACCCTGTCTGGTCCGTCATTATTTCTCCCATCTCGTTACATTTGGTGCCGTGACCAACCCCTGGAACTGACAGGTGAACCCCTGCCAGGGGAAGAGCCTGGGGTGATCTTCAGGGAAGAAGATCATTTAAGGGGGGAGGAATGTGACGGTTAGACCGGTTCGAATACCGGCGCCAGATAGCTCAGTTGGTAGAGCACCTGACTAGAGATTCAGGGGGCCTGGTTTCAAAACCGGGGCTGGTCCGTCATTATTTCTCCCATCCCGTTACATTGGAAAGAAATAAGTTCATATACAGTTTTGTCCTGATGAGCAGTACTGGCATATTGCACAAACTCACTAATTAAAATTAATGCTTACACTACATCACAAGTATATGTAACTAACAACTCTCTATGTACATTAAAGGCAAACAATTGTTGTTAAGCTTATTTAAAGAAGATGATAGTGAATATATGTAGTTATGGAAATTTGTGTAGCAAGCAATATTTAACCATAATTTTGTGTTCTTTACTTCAGTTTTTTGTAAGAAGTGTACCTCCTGCACAAACATCTTGTTCTTTGATGGTGGTGATGTCTCTGTCTTAAACATGAGGTCTTTTCTTATGCATCATAGTATTCTCAGAGACTATATGTGGCATTTCTTGTATGCAAGGTAAAATATGCATAATATGTTGCTTCTTTAAAGATCTTGAATAGGATTTGAAGATCTAGCTAGTGTTAAACAATTAAATGTTGTTTTGATGAGCTAAAGTCTGCAATGAATTGTTTCAACTGCTGTTGTATTAGGTTTTTTAGAATAGATTTTTTTCTATGGAAACATTAGTTACTAGTCCAGTATCAACCAAGTTTCAAGCATCTTTGTATAAAGTCAATGACGTCAGAAGCAAATTAAAAGGGGGGGGATGGGGGCTAGACTTATCAGAAATCTTGACAAGCCAAAAAAAAAAACACCCTAATTTCCAAAATCATGAAAATCCTAGCGGGGGAAGGATTATATATATACATCTATAACTCAAAAAAAAAAAAAATGAACAAAAAAATTCCCAAAATCATTAAAGTCCTAATCTGTTGGGGGGAGGGGGCTGCTAGTTAATGTATGACTCCAATTTTCAATATTATTTCATTTTTTTAAAGGTTTATGTTATGATATTGATAGTACAGAGTATACGAGGTTCTTGGATAGGGTTAGTATAGAGAAGGCAAGGTTCTTAGAAATGATTCGTAATATTATTACAAGGTTCTTAGATATGGTCAATATGTAGTAATCAAGGTTCTTAGATATGGCTCGTATATAGGAAATCAAGGATCTTAGATATCGTCTGTATAGAGAGGATGAGGTTCTTAGATAGGGTAAGCATAGAGAAGGCAAGGTTCTTAGATATGATTCGTAATAGTATTACAAGGTTCTTAGATATGGTCAATATGTAGTAATCAAGGTTCTTAGATATTGATAGTACAGAGTAGACGAGGTTCTTAGATAGGGTAAGTATGGGGAAGGCAAGGTTCTTAGATATGCTTCCTAATATTATTACAAGGTTCTTAGATATGGTCAAAATGTAGTAATCAAGGTTCTTAAATATGGCTCGTATAGAGTAAACAAGGTTCTTAGATATCGTCTGTATAGAGTAGACAAGGTTCTTAGATAGGGTTAGTATAGGAAGGCAAGGTTCTTAGATATGATTCGTAATAGTATTACAAGGTTCTTAGATATGGTCAATATGTAGTAATCAAGGTTCTTAGATATGGCTTGTATAGAGAAGTCAAGGTTCTTAGATATCGCCCGAGGTTCTTAGATAGGGTTAGTATAGGGAAGGCAAGGTTCTTAGATATGATTCGTAAAAGTATTACAAGGTTCTAAGATATGGTCAATATAGAGTAATCAAGGTTCTTAGATATGGCTCGTATAGAGAAGTCAAGGTTCTTAGATATTGTCTGCATAGAGTAGACATGGTTAGTATAGAGAAGGCAAGGTTCTTAGATATGGTCAATATTTAGTAAACAAGGTTCTTAGATATTGATAGTACAGAGTATACGAGGTTCTTGGATAGGGTTAGTATAGAGAAGGCAAGGTTCTTAGAAATGATTCGTAATATTATTACAAGGTTCTTAGATATGGTCAATATGTAGTAATCAAGGTTCTTAGATATGGCTCGTATATAGGAAATCAAGGATCTTAGATATCGTCTGTATAGAGAGGATGAGGTTCTTAGATAGGGTAAGCATAGAGAAGGCAAGGTTCTTAGATATGATTCGTAATAGTATTACAAGGTTCTTAGATATGGTCAATATGTAGTAATCAAGGTTCTTAGATATTGATAGTACAGAGTAGACGAGGTTCTTAGATAGGGTAAGTATGGGGAAGGCAAGGTTCTTAGATATGCTTCCTAATATTATTACAAGGTTCTTAGATATGGTCAAAATGTAGTAATCAAGGTTCTTAAATATGGCTCGTATAGAGTAAACAAGGTTCTTAGATATCGTCTGTATAGAGTAGACAAGGTTCTTAGATAGGGTTAGTATAGGAAGGCAAGGTTCTTAGATATGATTCGTAATAGTATTACAAGGTTCTTAGATATGGTCAATATGTAGTAATCAAGGTTCTTAGATATGGCTTGTATAGAGAAGTCAAGGTTCTTAGATATCGCCCGAGGTTCTTAGATAGGGTTAGTATAGGGAAGGCAAGGTTCTTAGATATGATTCGTAAAAGTATTACAAGGTTCTAAGATATGGTCAATATAGAGTAATCAAGGTTCTTAGATATGGCTCGTATAGAGAAGTCAAGGTTCTTAGATATTGTCTGCATAGAGTAGACATGGTTAGTATAGAGAAGGCAAGGTTCTTAGATATGGTCAATATTTAGTAAACAAGGTTCTTAGATATTGATAGTACAGAGTATACGAGGTTCTTGGATAGGGTTAGTATAGAGAAGGCAAGGTTCTTAAAAATGATTCGTAATATTATTACAAGGTTCTTAGATATGGTCAATATGTAGTAATCAAGGTTCTTAGATATGGCTCGTATATAGGAAATCAAGGATCTTAGATATCGTCTGTATAGAGAGGATGAGGTTCTTAGATAGGGTAAGCATAGAGAAGGCAAGGTTCTTAGATATGATTCGTAATAGTATTACAAGGTTCTTAGATATGGTCAATATGTAGTAATCAAGGTTCTTAGATATTGATAGTACAGAGTAGACGAGGTTCTTAGATAGGGTAAGTATGGGGAAGGCAAGGTTCTTAGATATGCTTCCTAATATTATTACAAGGTTCTTAGATATGGTCAAAATGTAGTAATCAAGGTTCTTAAATATGGCTCGTATAGAGTAAACAAGGTTCTTAGATATCGTCTGTATAGAGTAGACAAGGTTCTTAGATAGGGTTAGTATAGGAAGGCAAGGTTCTTAGATATGATTCGTAATAGTATTACAAGGTTCTTATATATGGTCAATATGTAGTAATCAAGGTTCTTAGATATGGCTCGTATAGAGAAGTCAAGGTTCTTAGATATCGTCTGCATAGAGTAGACAAGGTTCTTAGATATTGATAGTACAGAGTAGACGAGGTTCTTAGATAGGGTTAGTATAGAGAAGGCAATGTTCTTAGAAATGATTCGTAATATTATTACAAGGTTCTTTGATATGGTCAATATGTAGTAATCAAGGTTCTTAGATATGGTCAATATGTAGTAATCAAGGTTCTTAGATATGATTCGTAATATTATTACAAGGTTCTTAGATATGGTCAATATGTAGTAATCAAGGTTCTTAGATATGATTCGTATATAGGAAATCAAGGATCTTAGATATCGTCTGTATAGAGTAGATGAGGTTTTTAGATAGGGTAAGCATAGAGAAGGCAAGGTTCTTAGATATGATTCGTAATAGTATTACAAGGTTCTTAGATATGGTCAATATGTAGTAATCAAGGTTCTTAGATATTGATAGTACAGAGTAGACGAGGTTCTTAGATAGGGGCATGGTTCTTAGATATGATTCCTAATATTATTACAAGGTTCTTAGATATGGCTCGTATAGAGAAGTCAAGGTTCTTAGATATGGTCAATATAGAGTAGACATGGTTAGTATAGAGAAGGCAATGCACTTAGATATGGTCAATATAGAGTAGATATTGATAGTACAGAGTAGACGAGGTTCTTAGATAGGGTAAGTATGGGGAAGGCAAGGTTCTTAGATATAATTCCTAATATTATTACAAGGTTCTTAGATATGGTCAATATGTAGTAATCAAGGTTCTTAAATATGGCTCGTATAGAGAAGTCAAGGTTCTTAGATATGGCTCGTATAGAGAAGTCAAGGTTCTTAGATATGGTCAATATAGAGTAAACAAGGTTCTTAGATATTGATAGTACAGAGTAGACGAGGTTCTTCGATAGGGTTAGTATAGAGAAGGCAAGGTTCTTAGATATAAATCGTAATAGTATTACAAGGTTCTTAGATATGGTCAATATAGAGTAATCAAGGTTCTTAGATATGGCTCGTATAGAGAAGGCAAGGTTCTTAGATATTGTCTGCATAGATTAGACATGGTTATAATAGAGAAGGCAAGGTTCTTAGATATCGTCTGTATAGTGTAAATAAGGTTCTTAGATAGGGTTAGTATAGAGAAGGCAAGGTTCTTAGATATAAATCGTAATAGTATTACAAGGTTCTTAGATATGGTCAATATAGAGTAGACATGGTTTGTATAGATAAGGCAAGGTTCTTAGATATGGTCAATATAGAGTCAACAAGGTTCTTAGATAAGGGAAGGCAAGGTTCTTAGAAATGATTCGTAATATTATTACAAGGTTCTTAGATATGGTCAATATGTAGTAATCAAGGTTCTTAGATATGGCTCGTATAGAGAAGTCAAGGTTCTTAGATATTGTCTGTATAGAGTAGACATGGTTAGTATAGAGAAGGCAAGGTTCTTAGATATGGTCAATATAGAGTAAACAAGGTTCTTAGATATTGATAGTACAGAGTAGACGAGGTTCTTAGATAGGGTAAGTATAGAGCAGGCGAGGTTCTTAGATATGATTCGTAATATTATTACAAGGTTCTTAGATATGGTCAATATGGAGTAGGCAAAGTTCATAGATATGGTCAATATGAAGTAAACAAGGTTCTAAGATTTGGCTCGTATAGAGTAGACATGGTTTTTAGATATGGTTTGTATAGAGAAGGCAAGGTTCTTAGATATGGTTCGTAATATTGTTACATGTCTTTTAGATATGGTCAATGTAAAGTAAATAATGCTTTTAGTTTTTAATAGTACAGAGTGGACAAGGTTCTTAGATATTGTTAATAAAGAGTAGACAAGGTTCCTAGATACAGTCAGTATAGAGCAAATAATGCTTTTAGATATGGTTTGTAATACTTTCACAATGTTCTTTTATATGGTTAGTATAGAGAGGTAAGGTTCTTAGATATGGTCAATATAGAGGAGTCAAGGTTCTGTGATATGGTCTGTATAGAGTAGACAAGGTTTTTAGATATGGTTAGTATAGAGTAGACAAGGTTCTTAGATATGATTGGTATGGAGAAGTCAAGGTTCTTAGATATTGTTAGTACCGAGTAGACAAAGTTCTTAGATATGGTCAGTATAAACAGTGAAAGGTTCTTAGATTCGGCCATTCTGTATTGAATAGACAAGGTTCTTAGATATGGTTTGTATAGCGTAGAGACCATATCAAAGAACTTTGATTTATCTATACTGACTGTATCTAAGAACCTTGTTTACTCTATGCTGACAGTATCTAAGAACCTTGACTTCTCTATATCGACCATATCTAAGAACCTTGACTTCTCTATAATGACTGTATCTAAGAACCTTGTCTTTTCTATGCTGACTGTATTTAAGAACCTTTTTACTATGTATCGACCATATCTAAGAACCCTGTCTAATCTATACCGACTGTATCTGAGAACCTTGTTTACTCTGTATTGACCATATATAAGAACATTGTTTACTCTGTATCGACCATATGTAAGAACCTTGTCTACTCTATACTGACACTATCTAAGAACCTTGTCTACTATATATACTGACTGTATCTAAGAACATTGTTTACTCTATGCTGACCGTATATAAGAAACTTGTCTACTCTATGCTGACTGTATTTAAGAACCTTGACTTCTCTTTGCTGACCGTATTTTAGAACCTTGTTTACTCTGTATTGACCATATCAAGGAACCTTGTTTATTCTGTACTGGCCATATCAAGGAACCTTGTCTACTCTATACTGACCCTATCTAAGAACCTTGTCTACTCTATACTGACTATATCTAAGAACATCGTTAACTCTATAGTGACCATTTCTAAGAACCTTGTATTCTCTATAATGACTGTATCTAAGAACCTTGTTTACTCAATGCTGACCATATCTAAGAACCGTGTTTACTCTGTATTGACCATATCTAAGAACCTTGTTTACTCTGTATTGACCATATCTAAGAACCTTGTTTATTCTGTACTGGCAATATCAAGGAACCTTGTCTACTCTATGCTGACTGTATCTAAGAACCTTGTCTACTTAATACCGTCTGTATCTGAGAACCTTGTCTACTCTACGCTGACCGTATCTAAGAACCTTGTCTACTCTATACTAACCATATCTAAGAACCTTGTCTACTCCATACTAACCATATCTAAGAACCTTGTCTACTCTATACTGACTGTATCTAAGAACCTTGACTTCTCTATGCTGACAGCATTTAAGAACAATGTTTACTCTGTATCGGTCATATCTAAGAACCTTGTTTACTCTGTACTGGCCATATCTAAGAACCTTGTTTACTCTGTACTGGCCATATTTAAGAACCTTGTCTACTCTATGCTGACCGTATCTAAGAACCTTGTCTACTCTTTATTGACTATATATAAGAACCTTGTTTACTCTGTACTGGCCAAATCAAGGAACCTTGTCTTCTCTGTACTAACCATATCTAAGAAACTTGCTTACTCTGTACTGGCCATATCTAGTAAAGTTTCCTCGATATGGTTAGTATAGAGAAGGCAAGGTTCTTAGAGATGGTCAATATAGAGTAAACAAGGCAAGGTTCTTAGATATGGTTAGTATAGAGTAGACAAGGTTCTTGGATATGGTCAGCATAGAGTACACAAGGTTCTTAAATATGGCCAGTACAGAGTAAACAATGTCCTTAAATACTGTCAGCATAGAGAAGTCAAGGTTTTTAGATATGGTTAGTATAGAGTAGACAAGGTTCTTAGATATGGTCAGCATAGAGTGTACAAGGTTCTTAGATATAGTTTGCAAAGTGAAGACAAGGTTCTTAGATATAGTTTGTAAAGTGAAGTCAAGGCTCTTAGATTTTGTTAGTATAGAGTAGACAAGGTTCCTAGATACAGTCAGCATAGAGTAGACAAGGTTCTTAGATATGGTCTAGATATATATCTTAAAAGATTTCTCTGTGTACATGCACCTTCTGGCTAAATGGCTTTTAAGAAACCATGGTATATGACAATAACTATGCAGCTCTTTGTCAAATTTTAATATTTTGTACATGTACAATAATTAAGCAAAGATACTTATTCTGTATCTGGTTAATTTCATTGACCAAACAGAAGTATGCTTCCTGCAGTAAGGATTAATTATTGTGATGCCATTCTTTTTTGGGTTGATTGGCTAAATCGAGGGTCAACAAACTAATAATCAAATTAATCGAATTTTATAGATATGACTTTTTAGCTTCAATATTATATATCTTGCTTCAAACCTTGATGTGTAACCTTGAAAATTACTGTTTTGACTGTGATTTTTTAACATTTTAAAATGTTTTGTTAACAATATGGCATGATTTTACATATAATATATAATTAAATGCAAGACAAAAAATACATTTTAAGAGAGCAATTTTATTATGAGACAATAAACATTGATCCAAAAGAACTTTAAGTGATTAAGCATTCTTTATGTATACATTTTAAAAGTTGATGCAAAAATACATTACCGTTAGTTTGAACAAATTAAATAACTGCACATGTATACAATGTAGGCTCTGCATTTGAAGAAACCTCTGCATTTCATTTATAATATAGTTAAATCAACTATGTAAGCTATCATCTATAAAACATGAGACCTGTTCCAAAAAAACTAAACCTCATCCAGCATCCAAAACCTATGGCTCAGATTCAGTATTCAGGCCTGTCAGGTGCATCAGTATACATGAGACACATCTCCATGCAAGTTTGGTGAAGTTCAGACCAGTAATAACTAAGATATCATCATCAGAGGGCACTAGCAATTAAAACCTTAACCTGCTCCAGGATCCGCAACCTTTGGCTCAGATTCAACATCCATGCCTGTCAGGTGCACCTGTATCATAAGACACACCATCCATTCAAGTTTGGTGAAGTTAGGCCCTGTAATAACCAAGATATATTTTTTAGCATCCTTGATAATGGAGATCAAGTCCTGCATCTGAAGCTTCCTCTGTGATTCATTCATATTACAGTTTAATCAACTATGCAAGTTTGAAATAGTACTATTATCTATTAAACATGTGACCTGTTCCAAAAAACTTAACCATATCCAGCATTTGAAACCTATGGCTCAGACTCAGCATTCAAGCCTGTCAGGTGCATCAGTATCATAAGACGCACCATCCATGGAAGTCTGGTGAAGTAAGGACAAGTAGTAACTAAGATATAATCATCAGAGGGCACCTGTTTCACAAACATTAACCAGCTCTAAAAACCTTAACCTCCTCCAGCATCCAAAACCTATGGCTCAGATTCAGCATGCATGTATCATAAGACGCACCATCCATGGAAGTCTGGTGAAGTTAGGACAAGTAGTAACTAAGATATAATCATCAGAGGGCACCTGCAACAAAAACTTTAACCAGCTCTAAAAACCTTAACCTCCTTCAGCATCTGTAACCTATAGCTCAGATTCAGCACCCAAGCCTGCCTGGTGCATCAGTATCATAAGAAACACCATCAATGCAAGTTTAGTGAAGTACGGACCAGTAGTAACTAAGATATAATCATCAGAGGGCACCTGCAACAAAAACTTTAACCTGGTCCAAAAACCTTAACCTCCTCCAGCATCCGAAACCTATAGCTCAGATTCAGCACTCAAGCCTGTCTGGTGCATCAGTATCATAAGACACACCATCCATGCAAGTTTGGTGAAGTACGGACCTGCAGTAACTTAGATATTGCTATCAAAGGGCACCTGCAACAAAAACTTTAACCTGGTCCAACAACCTTAACCTCCTCCAGCATCTGAAATTTAGGACTCAGATTCAGCATCCAAGTCTTTCAAGTCCATAAGTAGGTCCAGATGCAAGTTTGGTGAAGATAGGACAAGTAATAGCTTAGATACAGGACCTGCAACAAAAACTTTAACCAGGTCAATACGCCGACGCCGAGGGTATAGCATAAGCTCCCCATGACTTCGTCTCGGTGAGCTAAAAATGGTTACAAAATTTTGGACTCATCATATTTTAATGCAAATAAAAAAAGGATTAAGAAAAGGCTATGAACAGTGCATGTCTGCATAAAAGACAAAATCATATAGAGTGAATTTATGTCAGCTTTAAATGAAGACAAATATAAATCTAGCTAAACTTCATTCATATCTTGCTACACAGATCGGGCATATAAAACCCTCTATTGGCGCCTCTGTGATGTGTACACACACAAAATGGCACCATCTACCACACACACCACATCCTATCCAGGCTTCTCTCTGCCCTGGTCTCCTACATCCTTCCATATCACAGAGTGTCCTCTGTGCTGGTGGCACCCTACTTGCCTCCAGTAGTTGGTTAAGGACATACAATCTCATGTTCATGGCACAGTCTTTATTTAATGCTTCCAAACTACTGCCACAAGCAAGGGCCATAGCATTCTAGAAAAAAAAGCACATCCTGAAATAAATTTCATGTATCTGTTTCCTTTCAATAAATCTTATCAATGATCAATGCAGGCAATTTAAAAACAACAGAAGTGGTTCAAGTAACCTTATCATTGATTATTTGAATTATTCTATGACTCTAATATTTTGTTTCTTTTATGGTTGAGAGAAATTCAAATTGTATTATAATTTATAGGTATGTACTTAAAAATGTTAAACAATAAAATGCTTTTTTTTTGTTCATTTTGAAATCAATGGTTCAAACTATTGCAGAAATAATTAATACAGTAAAACAAGTTAATAATGAATGTGCTTTTAATGAATTGATGCTTACAGCAAACTGATTTTCATTCCCCATGACTTTAAAATATATTGTTAACTATTGTGGATATAAGGAATTATGTTTATATCAAAGCAAAACCAGCTGTCCCTAGCATGTCATTATATGAGTATTTTACTGTACTGATGTTATACCATCAAAACAAAAACACCACAGCTACTCCCATCCGTCTGTCTTTGTGACTGTAGCTGTCCTACAGTCCACGAACACTGCAAATCATTCACATGCTTATCCCGGATATGCATGTACTTCCTAGACAAAAAAAAACTTCAACTGTAAATGATATCCAAAACTTTCAACTTAATCTTCATTAAGAAAATTGTAAACAATTATAGCAAATTTACATTACTTTTCTGATTATGAATTATTCACAATTCATAGTCTACAGTAAAATTTGATTATAAGGAAATCAATGGAATATCAAAAACTAGATTCCTTGTAACTGAGATTGTATATAAGATCCATTAAAAAAACCTCATAGCTGTGACCTCTTTATAACCATGTTTTATTGCAGTGATTAATAATGTACTAACTTTGTGGAAGGGATCAGATTCATAATTTCCCATATATTATATACAAATACATGTATGATTTACCTAATGCAATTTTAATATTCCTAAACTTTAGAGCTCGAGTGAATCTAAATTACCTAATTAAATCAGTATCAGCATGATTTGCATCAAGCAGGAATCAAATTAAGTTTATAATATGGTAATATAGGAAAAAGAGTGCAACATAAACACATTTAAGGCTTCATTTTGGGAAAGAGTACTGACAAAATAAGAAAATAACCATAAGATGATAACTTACATCCATCTCTGTATTAAAGTGTGATTCTCCCCATTCATTGAATCAAGGATGGTAACCGATCTCTGGGGAACATTGGCAACAAGCAGTACCCAGTGGTTTTCATGAACATTTACTGGTAGAAAAATCCATCTAAATGCAGATAATCGTACCTACAAGAAGGTGAAGAAATGCATGTAATCAATTCAGTTGCAATCAGCAGCATACTAGGAAGAAATGCATGTAATCAATTCAGTTGCAATCAGCAGCATACTAGGTAGTTTTACAATAAGATGAACTTTACAAATAAAGTTTAAGTGAAACATAATTTTAATGTTAATAACACAGAAAATGAAGGATAAATGTGTTATATCTATGACTATATTTAATATTGATGATGCAATGCTATTGTGCACAACTTTCACTTTATAATAGAACATGTAAGTTGAAAAACTGCAGAAAATATGAAGTTTTGCCTATTAAAGACAAATGTATAATCAAACAATCAATTTAAACATTTATCACTTTGTAATTAACTTAACCATTAAAAATGAAGCATTTACCTTTTGATACAACCAAGTATCGAACCTGCCAAGTTCCCAGAGAACTGCCAAATAAGAAGGCATCACAAATATGTGATTTGAATCCTCCTTATTTTGATTCCACATTAGAAGGGCCAGGTATGCATTAATAACCTAACAAAAATTATAAATAAGGCTTGCATTCTTATAACGTTCAAAAAAATACATTGAAGACAAAACGGAAAGACCCATTGCCAACTTCATATATGTACACTGATCACCTGCCACCTATATGCAACTTCGTCTTCTCTTATTGATAATTCCTCTAGTAAACAGTATGTAAATCCCCCTCAGGAAAAACAGTGAACCTGACAATACTAAAATATTCTAAATGATATTTATTAAATACCTTATCATTCAACCAATTTTGGTTTTTTAGGGTATTGAAGTCGCCCTTGTCCAGGACCTCCCCACAAACATGGTACCGTGTCCCTGGCTTGATTTTGGGCACACCTTTAGTTGCAGAGCTCAAAATAGTCTGAATCATTGAAAATGGGTCTGAAAAACAAATGAAAATTTAAAATATATCTGTTAAATTTTGCAATGATCTAATTTTCACTTTTTTTTTCGTGATCTCTTTTAGATCGCAAAATATGAATACGCAGAAATTATATTCTGTATTATTTTTTAATAAGAAAATTATACAAAGGCCAAAAAATGACTAATGCGAATAAAAAATACTACACATTTTCCTTATTTTCACAAATTTTGTGACATGCGAGAAAAAAAAACCGGATATACAGTATGAGGTAGAAGTCTTTTGTTAGTAGTTTTTGGAATAATACACAGATTTTTCACTACCTGTATCCTGTTTGGAACTGTGTGAGGCGCTCTACAATAATAAAGAACAGCTAATTACAAAGCATGATAAACAAGTGAAAAGCTGTCAATGTGACAGCAAACCGTGAACTGTATCCATAATCCATGTCAACCCGTATCCAGTGAAATGGAGTACCCTATATATGCAACATTTTGCCAAAAAATGACTAAGTTCAAAAGCTGTATTTTTTTCATTAATTATCAGAAATCAAAATCCTAGCAATATGCACACCTCTGATATATGTACAACTGATCTGCAAAAGAACAACTTCCTATCTTGAAAACTGTAGAAGGAGTTATCCGTACAATAAGGGTATCCTTTATGCAATATTTTGCCAAAAATGACTACCGGTAAGTTCAAAAGCTGGTATTTTTTCGATAAATTATCGGAAATCAAAATCCTAGCAATATGCACACCTCTGATATATGTACAATTGATCTGCAAAAGAACAACTTCCTATCTTGAAAACTGTACGAGGAGTTATCCGTACAATGAGGGTACCCTTTTGGCAGCCGCCCGCCCGCCCGCCATTTTCACAATTTTAATAACCGGATTTTTCCGTTAGAAACCCTGGTTAAAAATTGTAACATTTCAGATGGAGAGATTTGTGCTTGAATTTTTCATAAAAGTTTTACATATTTGAAAAAAAATCATGAATGAGTAAACTTTGATTGACTTTGCCATTACACACAATGAAGAGTATACCTATACATAATTATATAATATCCTGCATTGGTTTGACCAAAACACAACAATACAACAGTTGCTGATATATTTATAACAGTTACTATAGTAGAATCTTGATATTTTCATACGCCATGGGCATTTGAATAATTTGTATTCTCTACCTATTGACTTACATGTACCAGTTCAAATTGTGAATAGATTTTTCGATACAAGTCTTTTTATTTACATGCAGTCACTTACATGGACATTGGCCTTTGAATCTTTAACACTGGGCTCCTAAAAAATGATGACATAAAAGTAACATCTAATAACATTCATTTATAATAAGCCTGTTTCTACTTTTACAGTCACTTACATGTAATTCAACTTTCTCCTTTTCCTTCTTGGGATCTTCAAGAACAGGCTCCTACAAAAAAAAAAAAAAAACAAATTTAAAGTTCCACCATTAAAATCTTCAATAATTAGCTAATCCGTTCAAGAGATAATTAAATTTCACTTTACGTAGCTCGCGGGTTTGCTGACGTCACAACAGAAATCGACGTAAAGAGTTGACCGTCATAGTAAACTCATAATTTTATTTTAAAATGACAAATGAGATATTTAGAAGTATAAAAGAAAATATTTTAGACAGCTTATATGCGGTTTATGACTGTTTATACAAAGATTTATAATATCAAGTGCTGAAAATTTAAAGATGTCACATAAATTGTCACATTTTGTTTTATAAAGATAAAGAATGAGTGTGCGTTAGAACTCTTCCATTTAAAGTCATGTTTTAAAATAGAATGTATGCATTAACTTCGCTTTTTTTTTTACAATTATAACTTCTGTAATTTGTACTACTAATTAAATTCTTAAATTTCTTTTGGCTTGAGATAACCGTTTTATTTGATTACTTACTTATAATGTCAGTAGTTGCCTGGCATTTTATTTTTGCATTGATTGACTCAGAGTTTCATAAAAACAAAAATAGCAATTTTCTGTATCTTTACAGCCTTACATTAATTGCATTTGATAACATTCACAATAAAGTCTAATAAGCATTTACATGTTCTAAAATGTGTTAAACAGCTAGTCTTGTCAATAAATGCATTTCAATTTTGGTGTTCTAAGAAGTAAGGAAATAATGACGTCAGGCTAACGTCGTAATGAAAATATAAGATTTTGAGAAATCTTTTAAATTTTTAAAGTTTTTTTGCCAAAAATTGGCTGAGAACACATACTGATATTTTTTTATGAATTGATTCATAATTATCTCCTCTGTTTTTGTGTTGAGTATGATTAATTTCGTCTGAATCGTTTAAAAGTTTGGAGCATAGTTTTGTAATGCGTTTCTCAGTTAAAATGTGCATTTTACTATATATTTCATTGAAATGGCGTTGCTTGATTTTATTAATGACACTGTATTTGAAACACGATAACATTATTACCGCGCAGACAAATCTTAAATATATTTTAGAAATAAAACTATAAAACCTATGGATCACGTGGACAAATTTTCAAGGTAGGTTTTCTCACAAGCAGGTAAACCAGCGAGCTTCCTTAAAGGTCATAAACAATTATCTTCATTTACAGGTCTTACTTCAGCATCTGTCTTGTCCTCTCTTTCTGCCAGACCTGGCTCCTTGAAAAATAACATCAGAAGAAATAAAAGTGATTTGAGCCAGATTTTACAATTATGGATTGACTTTGCCATTACACGCAATGAAGAGTATACCTATACATATATAATATCCTGCACTGGTTTGACCAAAACACAACAATACAACAGTTGCTGATATATTTATAACAGTTACTATAGTAGAATCTTGATATTTTCATACGCCATGGGGATTTGAATAATTTGTATTCTCTACCTATTGACTTACATGTACCAGTTCAAATTGTGAATAGATTTTTCGATACAAGTCTTTTTATTTACATGCAGTCACTTACATGGACATTGGCCTTTGAATCTTTAACACTGGGCTCCTAAAAAATGATGACATAAAAGTAACATCTAATAACATTCATTTATAATAAGCCTGTTTCTACTTTTACAGTCACTTACATGTAATTCAACTTTCTCCTTTTCCTTCTTGGGATCTTCAAGAACAGGCTCCTACAAAAAAAAAAAAAAACAAATTTAAAGTTCCACCATTAAAATCTTCAATAATTAGCTAATCCGTTCAAGAGATAATTAAATTTCACTTAAAGGTCATAAACAATTATCTTCATTTACAGGTCTAATTTCTTCAGCATCCGTCTTGTCCTCTCTTTCTGCCAGACCTGGCTCCTTGAAAAATAACATCAGAAGAAATAAAAGTGATTTGAGCCAGATTTTACAATTATGAAATACCAGTAACTATATTTAAAAGTCATTAACAAATTTCTTCATCTACAGTCCTTACATCAACATCCATCTTTTCCGTAAAATAGGTCTCCTACAAGAAACAATAGATTGGTGAACTGGATACCATATACATTTATTTTTCATAATATATAAGTCTAGCCTAAATGGCAAAATAACCTTTTAAATACCTTCTCATTCAATTTAAATAATAAAATGATTTCTTTGTTTGATGATAGTACAGGAATTCATGTTTGCAACCATTGTGTTTTTATGCAGAAGTTTGAACCATTCATCCCAGTAATATCAAACAAACATTATATCTATAAAAGTATCTGTGATTAAGTAAAATATTTATATTATTGATCCACAGGGCCATAAAAACATCCCATCATGTTCTCATTTTAAAATTATAGAGGTATGCATGGGTATTGCATGTATATGAAAACATCACTTTGCGTATACTTTATAATTGTAGGCAGGAAGATGTACTGGTAAATCATATAATTCATGCATTAACTACCTGTTTATGATGACTGGATGAATTTTTGCTGGAACATTTTCCCTAAAAAATCAACAACAAAAATACACTATAGCTAAAATAAATATTAAGGTAATGAACAAAGTTTTAAAATGGAAGTTTGTTTGCCTCTTAAACACAGTTATCTTTGTTGCAAAAATGATTCACTATGATATGTGATATATAACAACCAAGTGTCATTAAACTTGTTTAATGCTTCTGTAAAAGAAAGAAAAGGGTTTTTGTTTGAAAAATGCACTAAAAATACTTTGAAATTAAAATTATAATTAAAAAAAAAAACCTTTACTGTTTGAAAATTATAGCTTACGCTCAGTACAAATGCTTTGTACGAATTTATCACTTTAACACACTCTTCTCTCTTCAACCGGTCTTCCTCTAAAACAAACAAGAGGCCTATGGATCACATCACTCACCTAAGTACCATTGGTCATGCTGTTCTTTACCAGATTTTCCACATTGTAACATCTATTGTGACCCCATCCTACCCGCAAGAGTCATGATTTGGACATTTAGAATCTACACTACCCCAGTATGCTTCCACATATGTTCCAGGACCCAATCCTATTTTTTTCTTTTCTTGATTATCTCCCCTTGGAGGAAGACTTGGTCCTTACTTTAACTGCCCTTCCCTCAAGGATGCTTTGTACTAAATTTGGTTTAAATTGGCCCTGTGGTCCTTGAGAAGTTGAAAATATATATAGTTTACAGACAGACGGACGGACAACGGATGATCAGAAAACTCACTTGAGCTTTCAGCTCTGGTGAGCTAAAAAGGGCTTGGTTCTAACTGTTGGGCATTTACATAGTTACATAATTATTTGAGATAGAGAACATTTTGGTGTACAGTTATTCTCTAAACTGTTTGCTTCTATTCTATTGGTGGTATACTTACTTCTCTTGTTGTCATTCGGTGAAACGAATGGAACATCTTTTGGATACCATTCTGGGGTCAATCTTTCAATACCCCAAAATCCTCTGACTATCCCATACTTGTTATATACTATAATAAAAATACTGTTTATCATACATGTAAAAGCTCTTTATCTTGTAACAATACATATTATGCTTGAAAAAGGATAATTATATTACTTGGTGTTTCCATTTTTTTTTTACATTTACCCTTAATAAATATACAAAAAAGGATAAAAATTATATGAATACAGGTTAAGTACGAAACCAATGAGTTATGATGCAGAGGGAATCTACAAATACATTGCAAGTGATTAGATGGTAATGAATGTGAAATATTGCATCAGTGTAAGCATCATTAAAGCAAGGATAAAATTTTGACAATTATAAATTGCTATTTTCAGGTGAATACAATCTACCTCACGGGAACAATATTCAACTGGCTCAAAACAATGTGAATTATAGCTTTTTGTGGGTTGCTAAATTATAATGCTGACGGCTAATATAAAAAGTAATTATTTCTTTATGTGATGAAATGATTGAAACCCATGTAGCAATATCTGCCATCTTTCTTAGCTGTTTATATCTGATGAATATTATGTGTTTGCCAAATACTTTGAGAAACAATGAAATTTCAAAGGTTGACAATATAAACATATTAACCTAAAGTATCAATTGATTCAATGCTGGTGAATATAACTTTTATGATTTACAGCACATTGGTTTGCAGCCAATTAGAGAGTTAGGAATCATTCAATTATATAATAGAAAAGTGAATGTTATTTTCATTATGAATATATTGTATATAACAAAGGATATCAAATGATAGGCATGTATTGTTAATAATACTGAAGCTTATTAATTAAGGTTTATGTTTTGCTATCATAAAACAGAAATGAGAAGTAAATTATTATTGAGAAATAATTTCAGTGATTTTAGATAACCAATGATTGCCTGTATAGTTCATCTAGCAAGAGTGTACTATGATAAAAATGCCACACACCACATCTATGTAGACCACCATGATGATATATACTTACCAAAACATAACACTTACCAAGTCCACTTACCCATGCACAGCTTTAATTAAATAAAATATAAAATTCAACCCTAATGATAACATAACCAAGAAACATCACTTGGCCTCATACATTAGGCACTCATATATATCTTTCTCTTTTTCATTTAAAGTTTTCTTTACTTGTTTTCTGTTTTTCTGGAGTACATGAAAATTTTTCAAATTCATAAACTTTAAAAAGTTCTCAATTTATTGAAAGGATACAATCTTCAAACTTGCATTTTTAACTAAGTCTAACTGAATTTTAAGTTTTGTCAAATGTTTTGTCAAATGTTCCATTACTGCTCAATCTTAAATATAAATTGCTAGGATTGTTCAAATTTATCAATTTATTTCTATTCTCTTTTGGAAACTGAATTCTCAATTTTAATTGAGAATCAGAATTTTTCACCCCCTGTTTTAGGCTTCTTGACATTTTAAACAGAACACTTGGCATTTCAATCAACCCATGTTAAATTAAAGAAAAAGACCAGCTTTAAATTTTACAATACTGTTTAAATTTAATGGGTATTTAAATTTACCATATGCTCCAACTAAATTTCCCACCACCTTTCTCAAGTTAGGCAAATTAATTTCCTCAGGTGCAAGAGCAGGCAAACCTGAAAGAGAATTCTTTAAAAACATTTCTATTGGAGTAGCAAATACACCTTAAGATACTTTAAAATAATTACTGTAGTTTCCTAAATAGACAGGATGAGAGCATGTAATTTCACAAGAAGCACCACTCACGCTTTTAATTTTTTGGAGTTAAATTTATGGTAAAATTTTCTAAGCCACCCAATCACTAATAATTTTTATAGCAATTTGACATCTAAGAGACATTTTGTGATACATGTATTTAGTACATGTGTAAAATAAAGAATTTACTTGAAAAAGAAATCTTGACATGAGTACTGAATTCTGAAAACTTACCAACAGGTACAATTTCTTTAGATGGCATCTGGACTCCATAAGAGCCAGATGCGGCATCTATGAATTTTTCCATAACCGATCCATCCTCTACAAACTTTTTCAGGTTGGATGTTCCTAAAGTTGTTGTAATAAAGAAATACAAAATATGGTTAAACTTTGATATCTCAAACACTGATGTCTATATGATGTTGAAGTGACTTGAAAGTCCCAACAACTTTAAGTATTTTACCCTTTATATCTAAAATCCTCAGTTATCTTGAAATTTGTTCATAGCCCCATAGACTTCAAATTAATGTGGTTTGACTGTATCAAAATATTGTAATGAGACTTTCTTTAATGTGAGAAGAATCATATCAAAAATAAATGAAAATGGTAACAAGAAAAACTTAAAGATGAAATACTCATAGCTTACAAAGTAAACAGACAAAAAAAAAGATCAGAGATTCAGAAGTTTTTTTTTTTAATTAAACATTAATTTATGAGAAATATTGCTGATTTTTAATTTTTATTTCTTTTGGTTATTTATCCTTATATATAATTTTAATTGGCATAGATCATTCACATTTAGTTTCAAAAATTACAAACCTCTAAAATCTATTGCCTTTGCTCTACTGTTGAAGCGTAGCACAGCCACTTGCTGGCCTTTTTCTACTAGTTTATCAACCTGAAATATTTATTCATCATAAAAATATATTTGCTTGACAAGAAGAAAGACATAATCAATATTACATTAGTTCTTGTGAGAACAATAAAATAGTGAAAATAACATATACTTATTCAAATTTTAAGAAATGACATACATATTTCTCTATCTTCTTCCACCATTTCTTTTCCATCCTTCTTTAGTTACTGAAAAATGTATCATAATAAGATTCAACAATCTATTCTTGTCTTTTTCTTTTTAGCCTATCAATATATATACCAACTAGACAACATTGATATGGTGACCATGTTAAAGGGCACCGCTTAAACAGTGGACAATAGGATAAAAAGAATTTCAGAGAATTTTGCTTTGACCTTGACCTACTGTAAAATCATTAGATTTTGTGGTGGCTCAATTTTCGTGGAATTTGTGGGTACCTCCCATCCACGAATTAACATCCTCCACAAAATAAAAAAATAGATGTTATAAAATCATATGTTCTTATGATGATAAAAAAGAATACACATAATTATATCCCCATGAACCTGTAAAAGTTAAGCAATCCATGAAAAATGGCCCCAACGGGTTTTAATGATTTCACAGTATATCTTCAAAATTTTCAAGCTGGCATAGAACTTCTTATTCAATCTCATTACCCCTTACATACAGGCATTTTTGTTCAATCTGAACATATTAACCAAATGGGAAATAATCCATGGTCTAAAACTGATTATAAAGTGAACTGCTTTGACCTTCACATTAACCTTGATCATGGTCACTGCACGCCATTAACCAAAAATCTCTGTTTGAGTAAAGTATTAGCCAAACAGGGGCTACAAGGAGAGTATGTATATGCTTAAAACATGATTTTAGCTTGATCTAAATGACCTTGACATTTGACCTACAAACATCATCTAAGGCCACTGCATACCCTTTAATCAAAGGCATCACGTGGGTGATATATGCACCAGATTGGAGCAAAGGAAGAGAAGTCATGCTCCGAACAAGGATTTTTCGTATAATTCTGCTATGACCTTCACATTTGACCTATGCAAATTTGTTCAAGGTCACTACAAACCTGTAATTTATAAGCTCTGAGTATGAAAAGTATGAATCAAATAGGGATAAGTTAAAAGCATATATAAGTGCTGATTTTTTTTTTTGCATGGGCCGTTATGACCTTGACCCCTGACCTGCAGGTCACTGCACACCCTTCGACCATAGACACTTTGTAAGTGAAATATGAGCTAGATTGGAAGAAGGGGATAGAAGATATGCTCCAGACAAGGATTTTTTTAAAATTCTGCTATGACCTTAACCTTGAACCTAGAAAATGGTTCGAGGTCATTGCACACCCTTTACCAAAAGAATCCCTGTGGGTAAAGTATCTGGCCAAGCAGATGAAAGGAAAGACAGACGGACAGACTGATTACTATAGGGCACCCGCAGTGAAGGGGCCCTAATTATTGTAAACCAAGTTCCAGGGATGGGGTAATCATAATCAGTAATCGTAATCAGCTGTAATCGATTACAGGTTGCTGAGTAATCATGAGTAATCAGTAATCATCCATTTTTCTGATTACAAGTAATCATAATTTAATCGATTACTCTGTGAAAAAGTCCTGTAATCATGATTAATTTTTGATTACTTTTATGATTACAATGGCAAAACTCAATAGGTTGAAATCATTATTCATTGGATCTTATATTTAGTGAATAAGGTTCAGTCTTAAAGTTGGTCAGTATTTATTGCCCTTGGGCATGTTTAAATTCATGTCCAGTCATGATACAATGAGTTTGCTATTCAACAGTCCTTGCTTTTAGGCGCATTAGAAAACAGTTCACATACTGTGCTTATTTAATTGGGAAAATTATTTAAAGGGTCACTTTTAGTTGGACTTTGTTTAGAGAAAGATGTCTGCTGTACAACATTTTGAGTTTTCTGATGATCAAACATCATCGGGTATTGTGAAAGCCAAATGTAGATACTGTTCTGCATACATATCGGGGAATGCAAAAACTACTTAAAATAGTAAATAATGCAACAAATTACATTGATACCAGAATAAAGAGTCCTGTCAAAAAATGCACTGTTTTTTTAAAATGAAACATTTAAACTATGAAAAAACTGAAAAACAAATAATGTAATCTAAAGTAATCACAAGTAATCATGATTACAATGAGGAAAAGTAATCTAATGTAATCAATTACTTTTAAAAATGGATGTAATTAGCCTGTAATCGATTACTTTTAAAACCAAAAGTAATTGTAATTTAATCGATTACTTTTGAAAGTAATCAACCCCATCCCTGAAAAGTATTTCACTGAACAAGTTTCAATTGAGGTGACTTACTATAAACCAACTTTTATTCGCGTGTGAGAAATTTTTGCGAGGTTTATGGGAGCCTTGTCATCGTGAATACCTATATCTCGCCGCGAACCAATCCTTTGTCTATAGTTTTTATAACAATACAGGTCTGGATAAGGCTTGGTCGGAGACATTAGTTGTTGTGACTGAGCCAGTTTATAAACAATTGATCGCGAAAATTAAGTCACCGCGAATAAAAATTGGTTTATAGTAAGTCACCTCAATTGAAACTTGTTCAGTGAAATACTTTTCATGCATGGATCAAGGGGGGGTCTAACACCCCCCCCCTTGAGATATGCAGTTATTAAATGTATATACTAAACCATCCCCACAATGTCAGGGATTCTGAGTCAACATGTAAGGATGATACTTCATCAATAAATTTAAAATTAAAAACTGAAAGTTGAAAATTTTGGGCGTCATAAAAAAATAGAGGCGAGTGATTACATTTTATTATAAAAGGTCATTTTATCATTTAAAATATTTATTTATCATTTAAAATACACGTAGAAAGCATTAACTATATTCGCCACTGTTATGGACCCCTACTGATCGCTTTTTTTATTCAAACATACATATTTACTAGTAAACCTTGCTGACGATCTAACGAGAAAATCAATCTATTGATTTATTAAAAAAAAAATAATGGTCACAAATACCAAATTAGAAGATATTTAATCCCAAAATCATTTTAATCATTTCTGATTCCTAGCATCAAAACAAAGTACAAAATGCCTCACAAATTATCTGTTTAGACAAAATGTTTTTGGGTGATTTAATGTATCTCTTACTAATGTTGGTTATGTATTTTTTGCAATGTCGCTACCTGCATATCCCGAATGAATCCCCAAAGAAAGCATTTTATTGCATAGTAGCTATATAGTTATTATAACATCTATCATGGCACCAGTGTAATAGGAAATGAAGAACAGTCAGATACCACATTGAAAACATATAGTTGGACCAGGAATCTGTGGCGTCGAAGCAAATTGAAAGTGGGGGTTGGGGGTAAGGGGGCTAGACTAATCATCAAAAGCCTTGACAAAAAAAAAAAACTATTTCCCAAGATCTCGATATTCCTAATCCGTGAGGGGGGGGGGGCAGTATAATTTTTCTATTTTCAATATTACTATTAATATTTAATTCTTTTAAAGGTAAATTCAATTTAGGAACAATTATGTTTCCAGCGAGAAAAAGTGGGGGTGGGGGGCTAGCCCCTCCGGGATGCTTAACGTGTTATGTGTCTAATGGTTTGGTTTACGTTAATAATAAATTGTATTTTAAATTTCCGATCCATATAATAAATTATATACCTTGTGCAAATAGTTCAGCAAGCAGCTTACGGTGCAAGGTGACTTATGGTGAAAGCGAAAAAAGAAAAATCATTAGCCAATGAGAGTTCGCTTAACAAAATATGGTTAGTAGGCAACCAATCAGATCAAGGTCCATATCGAGGTTCTTAGATCCAATAATACGTTACTATTATACCTCGTGCTTGGCCTGCTGAGTGCCGTTTTTGTTTGCATCGTTTTGTGGAATTCGGCCTATCTAAGGAGTAAGTTTTATTTTATTTATGTCCAATATGATCTTGTGTATCTAACGATGTCATGCAATATCTCTTACTTTGTTTAAATACTGCAACTGCGTTGTTTTGTGTAAGCGCGTGTTCGCAATATATGATAGGCATAGGCCTGTTTAGCTAGCATGTTCTAGTCACACATTTATCTTTGTATATGTCGTCGGGTAAAGTTTAGTCATACAAAATTCAGTATTGTCACAGCTTGTTTACTGCCATATGTTTGGAAATTGTTATATTAGACAAATTCTGACTTTTATTATTGTACTTTTCAGTTTTTCAACCTCACACGAGGTCTGGAATAAATAAATATATGAGAAGTAGGCTGTATCTTTGATATCAATTTTGCCAATATATTTTTTAATATCTTCCTTACAAGATACGTATTACTGTATGCAAAATTAGCTTAAAATTGGATTGATATATAAGGAATAAGGAATCATTCAATGAGTATTATGAGGTGATAATTTTGGTCGGGGTGTGATCAAATCCAATAAAGCACAAAGGGCTTTATGATAGATTTGATTAAGCCTCGACCAAAATTATCACCTCATAATATTCAAAGAAGGATTCCTTATTACTTATATTTATATAATTTTAATCCATCATACAATTAGATATTTAAATATAGATAAGCAAACCCCGCTGGCGTCTCAATTTGGTGTCATTTGAAGTTATGGGTTATATATTACAAAATCAATACGTAGTGTTATCACAGGTAAAGACACTGGAAAATGTAAATATGTGCAAGGAAAGTATAAATCTTGCTTGTATTATATATAAAATTTATCTGTCAGTGAAGAAAATTAAAAACTATATTCCTCTGAGGCAGGTATCGCAGTTTATTCTGAAATAGCGAAAACACACATTACAGATGTTTGATCCACATCTAAATTTATTGTGGGAAATATAGCGCGAGATCTCTGTGACATCATACATAATAATATATATTTATTTTTACACATCTTGACTTAATACAAAGGAATTAATGGAAGCATGTAAAAAAATCTCTTAGGGCTCACCAAAGCTTGTGCAATATTCATACCACAATTAATTAAGAGACCGTAAATTATGAGCTAAACATCAGCCATTTTTGGCATAATACTATGGAGAAAGCATAAGTTAGCATTATGGGATGCTGTCAATTTTTTTTTATAAATCAGCTGTAAATTTAGCTTGTTCCTTTTCGCGCACACTGGTTCTTTGAGCTCACTAATATATATTAAGTAGATATTGTTGATATGGATAATAAATGTTTATGACCATTTTATACATATTTAAAAGTTATTTACGAAACAGCGAATACAGTGATTCATTTTGTAAATGGTCTTGATGGGTCTAGAGGACCCCTCTTAATCGTAACTATGAGTCCAAAGCCGTTAACAATGAGTCCATATTTTATTCCACAAAGAAAGTTAGTATCAAACAAGCTACATTTATTTAAACTCAATTTCTAAATGACCATACTCAGAGACAGGCCAAGTGCTGTCACTGGGACACTTCCGAGTTTCTCTGTATCTTTATCGCGACTCATTTATTTCACGTTCTGGATCAGCGTTCCTTTCAGCGTGAACTTCTTTGTTTTTATAGATTTCAGATTAACTGCCACTTGTCTACTTTTTCATAAACTCTGGTTAATCTACCCTGGTTCAGGAGGAATTTTATTAGTTTTATTCAGTGGCATCGTGATCGACATCAATTTCCCGCCGTAACGTCAGGCATCATTGAATCTCATTTCACTAAATGTTGACCGATGAGATTTCAGCTTTTGTAGTATGCTTTTTTTTTTTATTTAGAACATATCTGGCGTTTAGTTAGTAGGTTTAGAAAGAATCAATGTTCAGGAATTCTTTAGCGAGAAAATGTGTGTTTTTTTTCAAATTTAATGCGTCCTTTGGGATGCCTAATAATAAAATAATGCATCCTGAGCAAAATTTTTGCGCATTTTACGCAGGACACACATCAAAATGAATCACGTAGAGCAGATATGAAGGTGATATATATATATATAGACAGTAGATTACCGACAGTCTCACTCTGAGTCTGATGTTGTAGTTAATTCCAAAACATATGAATTACCATGCATGTTAACTCTACCGAATACTTTCCTTAATTTGTATGTTAAATTTTGGCCACTTAACTTTTTCTAACAAAGGCTATTATTAAAGTCTCTGCACTCAAATATTTAATACCTGTAATCAGTATGATTATATATGCATGCAAACATTTTGATTGCATGTGTTAATGTTACAAAATATGATTTTCAAAAGTCTTCTATTTTAATTAGTTGATATCTTTAATTGCTTATCAGAAACCCTTAGTCATACATAAAAATATATGCTTTGAAATATACGAGAAAAAGGCCATGTGCAATGCTAATGCTTTTCGGTTCAAAATCTACCTATTTTTCATCACTAGATCTTAACATGTATGGAATTACTTGTTTAGAATTTGCAATCAGTTTTACTTATTTTCAGTTTGGAAATCATTGGATCAACTTCACTTCCAGAATTTTGTAAATTGAAATGATATATTTATTATACATGTACCAATAATCCATGAAGATTCATTGATGGAAATCAATAGAGAGGTCTAGCAAACCAACATGTTGGTATACGTGTACTTGTAGAAACTAAAATAATTATGTGCAATAATAAGTCATCAGTGTAATGACGAGTTTCTCTTTCTATTTGTATGTACATGAATGAACATAGATTGCAAAGTATCAGTAAGGTAAAACTTGTAGGTTATATTTTCTTGTTGGCTATTTTTTTTTTCAAAAGCCCTAATATTTATGCAAATACTGATATAAAGAAACATTAATTTATCGCATTAGTAGAGGTTTTGATATAACTCAGATTGAAAAGAAAGAATGTAAAAATATACATTTGAAACGTTTACAAACGTGTACAAGTACTCTTAATGACTGCTAAACCTTGAATGTTATGTGTACTTGTACTCACAGTTCTAACTTAAAACCTACATGTACAAGTACGCATGCATGTTGGTCTGCTAAACCTCTCTATTTTATATATATAAGGCTCACTGAATGATGATAAAAAAAAGTGGTCTTTACTTTCTATTTAATGTTATGAAGAGACTAAAATCAGTTGACTACCTACATTATTGCTTGATATAGGCTGCAAAAATTGCACCAGGACCAATTGACAAGGATAGTGGAAAGCTTCTGTATAACATCGCAACAAAACTAAAGACCCAGATTAAGGGCCACCAGTCAATGCTAGTGGAGTATGTCATCACCCGCAAGATCAACAGTGAAATACAGCTCAATGGTAGGTTTACAGGGAAATACAGCTCAATTGTAGGTTTACAATGAAATTCAGCTCAATGTTAGGTTTACAGTGAAATACAGCTTAATGGTATGTTTTCAGTGAAATACAGCTCAATGTTAGGTTTACAATGAAATTCAGCTCAATGGTAGGTTTACAGTGAAATACAGCTCAATGGTATGTTTTCAGTGAAATACAGCTCAATGGTAGGTTTACAGGGAAATACAGCTTAATGGTAGGTTTACAGCAAAATACAGCTTTTAAAATGGTAGGTTAACATTTTAACAATTAGATACAGCTCATAGGTAGATAAGAAATACAGTGTAATATAGCTTAATGGTAGGTTTTGAGCAGCAATTTAGGCCAAACTTAAAAATTGATTTGTTTGATGTACTCCCATCAAAATTGCTCCTACTCAACGATTTTTTTTTCAGCCTTAAAATTTGAATTTTTTTTTTTAATTAGTTGTCTTTGTCAGATTCAAAACACATTTAGATTATGCTTTTGTAATGTTCAATAAAAATTGAATTTGTTTAGCTTTCTAAGTATAGAAAAAAGTAGTTTGATTATCAGATTATCAATGTGCAAGAAATGCTCAATGCTCAATCAATCCTTATTAATCACTTGCAAGAAAAATTTAAACATTTAGAATTTTCTATCAGTAATTTTGATATGCTGCAATTAAAGATAAAAGTAATGTAAAAGATTTTTTTCAAAACAACTTTGACATTGATGATTCCTAATATTATTTAGCTGCTTATTCAATATGATGTATTATATTACAATGAAATTGATATGTTCTACTCCATTGATCCTGAGACGTTTTGTTGTAGCTGCCCTGGACTACTTGTTACATCACCCCCTCCCCCCGGTGGACTGGGCCAAGTTTGAACGGGAGAGTGGTGTAGGGGTGGTGATTACCCCTGACCAGATTGAGGCGGCGGTAAGTGATGGTTTACCCTGAAGTATTTTGTTTTTAATTTATTTACATACAAGAGAAACTAAGGTCATTAAGGGCAGGGTTAGTGACAGCACCCAATCAGTGGTTACAGGTGACGTGGTGCTATCAGTGGTTACAGGTGACGTGGTGCTATCAGTGGTTACAGGTGACGTGGTGCTATCAGTGGTTACAGGTGACGTGGTGCAATGTACATTTTGAGATTTAATGCTCCATAGATTACACAATTTTAAATTTTATTTTCTATTCTGTATTCTACATAACGGGTACATGAAAACATCAGGCCCCGGGGCCATAAAACTTAGACGAGCTCACTTTTGATCTCAATCTCACTTTTCCACTATGTGTTCCTTTTGTAAAAGTGAGACTGAGATCAAAAGTGAGCTCATCTAACTTTTATGGCCCCAGGGCCTGATTTGTGCCATTAAAAACTTGTCATATTTAGATATTTCTCTCACTATAATATAAACATTTATCCCTGCCAATAATTTGGATTTTTTGAAGCAGCCTCTCATCTTGTGTGCCTTGCTCTGCTCTAAACTGGTGTCTGTAATCACCAGCTCGTGGTTTATTTCAGGTAGAGGAAGTGATTGGGAAGTATAAGAAGGAACTACAAGAGAAGAGATATAAGTTCAACATGGGGACACTGATGGGTAAAGTTATCTTCCCTTGATTTTGCCTCTGTCTTTGATAGCATCAATCACATATATTAATTTAAAAAATTGTTTCATAGTCTTTTTCATCAAAACAAATGTTAATAGATATCTTTCTTCTTCTCATGTCTTTTAATTTTGTGTTCCTTCATATTTAACAAATTCATATTAAGTAAACCATTTGTAAGGTGCCCATGGCCAGTCTCACATGATAATTATAATATCCCTGCTTAGAAAGAGAGGGGTGTACAGTTTTACCTTTGTGTGTCTGTCTGTCCGTCTGTCTGTCTTGCTGTAACCTAGAACTGTCACATTTTTCACAGATTATGTGCAACTATTTATCACAGATGCTTGAAATTTTATCAAACTCTTTGTTAAGGTATGCCATATCGTAAGATTAATTTTTGTACCAATCAGACATCACTTTCCTGTAAAATAATGACTTTGTTTATTATACCGCAAACGAATTTTGGGGGGATATATAGGAATCACCTTGTCCGTCCGTCTGTCTGTTCAATTCGTGTCCAGTCCATATCTTTCTTATGGAGAAACATTGGAAGTTTTTACTTCACACAAAGATTGCTTATGACCTAAGGGTGTGTCATGACCTTGACCTAAGGTCATTTGGGCAAGGTCAAGGTCACTGGCAGAAAAAGTGCAAAATTCGTGTCTGGTCCATATCTTTTTAATGGAAAAACATTGAAAGTTCTTACTTCACACAAAGATTCCTTATGACTTAAGGGTGTGTTCTGACCTTGACCAAGGTCATTTAGTCAAGGTCACTGGCAAAAAAAGTGCAAAATTCGTGTCCAGCCCATATCTTTCTATGGAGAAACCTTGGAAGTTCTTAATTCACATCAAGATTGCTTATAACCTGAGGGTGTGTCATGACCTTGACCCAAGGTCAATTGAGGAAGTTCAAGGTCATTGTTTAAAAAAAAATCAGGCTCACTATACCAATAATTCAAAATGTTTATATATTAAATGGCTGCTTCCCATACCAAAACATTCTCACAAATTGCTCATGAGCAGCTCACGTGAGGACTAACAAGATTTCCTCACGTGAGCTGCTCATGTGAGTCTTATGTGCAATTTAACATGCAAATTAGGTAAAATGCTCACGTGAGAAAAATTCTGCACACAAGCATTTTTTGCTCACGTGAGGAATAGATCTGCTCACTAAGAGTTTTGCTCACATGAGGCTCATGAGGCTTATGAGACTCATGAGGCTCATGTGCAACAGTTGCTCACTTCAAAGACAATGGACAAAAATTGAAATTAAAATCATCAATATATATTTACATCAGTCATTTTAAAAATACAATTTCATACATTGTTTAACATTACATTTACATAAATCTTTAGATAGTTTACTAATAATAAATGCTGGCATGTTGAAACTTGTATTGCAGTTTGATCACACAAAGCAATGTAGCACACAGACGGACTTTGAAAAAAAATCACAGTTCACAGTAGGCAAAGTTCAATTTAACCATACAAAGTAGTTCATAAGTGCTGCACGAACACTGGCTGCATTACAATCGATCGAAGCATTGGTCTCCAACATTCCAAATGTCCTTTTTTTGACAGTGCAGTCTCGTGTCTCACATGCTCTCTGATTTCACACATAAACAACCACACAAACAGCTGACTACCAGAACATCACAATAATATCCAAATTGACACAACCAGACTTCAGCATGTATAACTTCTCCATTACTTAAATTACGTCTTCACTTTTTTTGTTGCATCATTCATAAAATCAGCGAGCTTTTCATGGTTTTCTTCAGGTATGTGCAACTCAGGGCAGGCCTATTTGAAATATAAATAAATTTGATATCAGTGAAATTGATAAAAGTTTTCATATTTCAAGCAGTTTTTAAGAAAATCATTATATAATACTGCAACTATTAATATTATCAGATTCTACACAAGAAGAACATGAACTCTTTTCTTTGTGTCATAAAATCGTTAATCAGTGTTAATAATAAAAAAAAATGTAGTTAGAATTATTTGTTCAAAAATTATTGTCAAGTAAAATGTCAAAGAAAAAATAACGTGTGTTTTATTACATTCGATACACCGGTATTTGCCCGATGGTCAGTTGTAAATTGTTCAACCCCGTTTTAAAGGTAGATGCTAAGATCACAGTATTTCGTTTCATATTCATTCTAATTACAAACACGTTTAACTGCCATTCAAGTGATTCAAAGAATATATTTTAACAAGTTAATGCTCAACTTACTTGAAGTACTCATACAGAAGATGCAGGGGGTGTCGGCACTCGATTCATTCATTCAGATTCTTCCTCTGTTCAGCCGTACGCCGTGGATTTTACACACTAAAACACTCCATTGACGATTACCCCATTGACAACGTAGTTTTTAACCTTATCAACCGGTAGTACTGTACAGAATCAGATAATTCCCTTTTTAATTCATTTCACCGTCATCTGTGATGGTAGACAACATGGCGGAAGCGAATATGAAAATTGGCGGCTGGCATTTAATCGACCAATGAGCGCGCGCGTAGCTTAGACTGGTTCCCCCGCCACTGCGATATTTACTTTGTTTTGGGCGGGAGCGAGAACCAGACTAGCAGGTACTTTACATTAAAACAAAAGTAAAAGTAGAAACAAACAGTTTACGAAAAATCACAATATCAACTAATCAAGCGGTTTTGTCAGATTCTCATATCTAAATAGTAAGTTGAGTGATAATTGAATTTAGGAAAAAAAGAATATACCGTTACCCCCCCCCCCCCCCAAAAAAAAACCTGACAGTTTGGTGTTCACGAAAAAAAATGGGGTGGGGAGGGGGTGTCAAAATGTACTTAACAAAATTTTGCAATTGCCTACGTGAGGAAAAAGGACGTAATTTTTTTTTTCATTTTGATTTAACTTTGATACTGCATATACTGACTAAGTCCAATTTCCTAACCTCTTGCTCACGTGAGAAAGTTGAACTTAGAAAAAAAATCTACCGTATAAATGTATCTGTATAGCCTGTTGCTTACGTGAGCAATTCGAATAGAATTTTGCTCATGAGCAATCAGGTGAGCAAATTTTTGCACATGTGCATTTTGGTTAGTATTTTCCTCCCTAACAGAGACTAACAATCTGCACATGAGCAAAATGAATTCCTACCTAATTTGCATACATTTCTTACTAGATTCTCATGTGCTTCTCATGAGCTGCTCATGAGCATTTGTTAGAATGTTTGGTACGGGTTGACATGTGGAATTTTGTTTTTAACATAAGGATGCTAATGTCCTCGTGTATTAACAGATAACTTTAACTTAAATGGAATTTAAAGAATAGAAATTACTTTGTATACTCATATTAGCATTAACAGTTTCAAAAAATAGAGCAGTTGTTATCTATAAAAAATGGACGGTGAAATCGATTCATCCAATATTTTCTATAATAGAAAAAATACAAGTTATGATTTTTTCTTAGCGGGGGTATCAATTGCGAGCTTGCTCACAGTACACCTAGTTTTCAGTCTAAATTTTTGAACAAAATTTTGTCAAAGATTTCTCAGCAACTATTCATCACAAATGGTTTAAAGGACTATGTGCGGTATGGTGAAATATCTGCCCTTGATTTCAACCACTTTTTAAATAGTATCGTATAGAAATCAAATCTTCATATATCATTGTACAGAGGATGCTTATAACTTTTATCTTGATTTTAGTCATCATTGCTCATTCGCTGTTTATCTATGATGTCAACTAAATGACCTTATTCCCACAAATTTGCAAACAAATGAAAATATTCTCATTTTTGCTTTATATTTTTCATTCTGAAGTATAGAGCGCAGGTCTGCTCAAGTACGATTTTAACATATCTTTTTCTTCAGATAGTTATACACATTATACTAAAAAATGGTATTTGAGCAAGCCTTCGCTTGATTTTTCCCAGTTGAAAAACCATCTGAAAACCCCCGTAATTTGCTAGTAAACATCAATTTATCCAAATAAGGCAATCGTCATTTCTACATTATGACGTCAATGTTGTGATAGCCTTTTACACCTTTATTTTCAATATGAATTTAACTATCTTTCACCTTCTTTTAAGGCTCTTTATAAAACTTTTATTTTGGGGGCCAAAAATGTATAATACCGCACATAGTCCTTTCAACACTCTCTTCGTTTAGGCATTCTTTATGGTGGGATTTATTTTTAAACAACTTCGTTATGAACTTCCTATAAACTGTCAACTTTGCTTATTTTGTACATTCACGTCAGAGCGGGATATTATACATATACAGTGGAGCCTCAGTTATCCGGACGCTTTCAT